>NC_092333.1:348518333-349154166 GCF_046630445.1 Rutidosis leptorrhynchoides | reverse complement strand
TAGCTAACTGTTCCTAGCTAACTGGTTACATTTTATTTATCGCAATTTAATTATCGCAATTTACATTCTCGCAAATTTATTTATCGTCATTTAATTTCTGTTATTTATTTTACGCACTTTATTTATCTTCATTCTGTTATTTACGCATTTTAAATATCGGGACACGTATACAATGTTTTGACATATCATATCGACCCATCTATATATATATATATATACTTTGAGTTGTGATCGAGTCTGAGATGAATACGGGTCACGATACGTATTGATTAATTCGAATATTATATATTAAATTATATATAAATTGTTGAATTACTAACCGCGGACTATCAATCGAGGACTACCAACATTGGACAATTAAAATGAATTAAAATATTAATTATAACATATGAAACTAAACAAATCTTCAAGTTTGCCACTTGATTTCACCCTAAAACCTCATTTGTATCTTGACGATTACAATCTGCGTCCAAACCTTTCGTAATTCTTGAAAACACCTCAATCGAGAGGATAAACCAGCCGCATTTCATCTACGGAAGAAAAGATTGATGCATATAACTTTTCACCTGAGAAACTCTCGGCAACTGAGTAAACATTTAAAACATAGCAATGCTAATTTTTTTGTGTTATTATTACCCAAAATAACTTTGCAATCCCTTTCTGAATTAGCAAATTTTGTCACAGCTCCAGCAAGTCAACTTTGACTTTTCGTTCGAAACAACCTTATTATAACCTTGATTTATATGTGTACTGTTTTATTATTATCGGAGAACCTGTTATATTCCACCATATTACCGTCAGCGTTTAATCATCTAAAAACACAATTATCTTGAAATCATCTCAGAACGATAACCAATGATTCAGATATGCTAGCAGTAAATGTAGAGGAATCGGCAATCAGTACTTTGAAAACTCACAACATATCTGCATCAACCATTATATATATAATAATTATCTCCTAGAATTACAACCTTCAATTCAAAATTTTTGAAAAGGTACCCAGTTTACGAATCGATACTCTGTATGTTGAAAAAGCTGAATGAAGCAGCAGAAACTATGGGCAATCGTAAACGACCTTAGTCGTCGAAAATTTGATGATAAAGAATAGTATGTTGGAAAAGCTCAGAAACGTTGGAACTGGAAAACGGATTGAGCTAACCATAAAGGAAACCAAGGAGAAATACAAGTAACATACCCTAAATTCATAGAACCCAGATAAATCTAGATCCGTTGAAATCTTTAGAGAATATCTTGCTCCGAAGTCATGTTAAAATCTTGCGGAAAATCTTTCTCCATCAACCATCGAACTTAGAAATTCCAAAATATCATCATCAATATCTTCGATATTTCTGAGGATATTTTCATAAATATTCTCGTCCAAAATTATATACCTCTTCATGCTTCCTGTGTAACATTATATTGGAAACATTCAATAGAAAATTTAGTACCGAAAAGTGGATCATGCGAAACTATGAAGGAAGCCGTGGACAAATCACAAGGAATAAGTTTGACTTCAAAGAATCCAAATGATTCTGTTTCTGATGAAATCTTTAGCGAATACCTTGCTTCCGAATCTAAACCCTTATGGATAAATCTCCTTCATCATCCATCGATATTAGAAATTTTCAAGACATCATCGTATATCCATTTATAAATATCCTCCATATTTCTGAAGATATCTTCTTAACTATTCTTATCTGAAATCATTTATCTTTTTGTTCTATCAGTGTTACATCATATAGAAACTGTTAGTTTCTATATTCTGTAAACTTTCGAACTTAAAATATGAATGTTTTTGAAGTAATGTTGGGAACTGATGCATGAGTTAGTATAATATAATGACACTTGATCAACGTGATTATATTACAGCAAGTCATGCTGAGTTTCTAAATGGAACATGATGATTCACAGATTATAACGTCATCATGTGCCATGTTACATAACTCTTTCATTCAAATTAACGTCTGAACATATCAAGAAAATATATTCTTGATAGTTCTATTCTCAGTGATTCTGGTAATTCGACAAATCAAATCGTGCTATTACGATTTCCTTCTTAGAACATTAACAATGTTCATTCTGAAGTTTATATCTGCGAATTCTGAACCATTACAAGCGGTGTTTAATCGCAAGAAGAAGAAATGAAGGGACAAAGCTCCAAAATATAAGAGAAAATATAAAGTCCAATAACAACACGGAGGTTACAAACCGTGAATATTAATACGAATAACAATATAAAGACATGGAATAGTTAAGAATAGTATTACCCGAAGGTAATAGTAAGAGTAAACATATTCTTCTGGTGGAAGATTAGAAAGAAGGATGACAGAAATGATGATTTAGAAAACATCAAGGATTAGAACGGGATTAAGCATTTCACAATCTTTTGGATGTATGGACTAAGAAAGAAAGTATAGGAATGGTGAGAATAATGAAACGGAAGAGTTTGATTTATACTGGAAAAATCAGACAGAGTAATCGAGGCAGATCACGGTATTTAATTATAGAGATCTTATTTTCCTTATTCACCGCAGAATTAAATCTTTTAGATTTTGAAGAGTATCTTTAAATTCCTTGAATTCCGGAATTCAACCAAGACAACGTCAATAGTTAAGACACACCTTATTTTCTAAATTCAATCCTGTCTACGTCAAAAGATATGACGAATCTACATTTACTCATTTCACTCTTTCATGATAGCTTCACTCGTACCCTTCGTAAAAAATGAAATGTTTTATCCATATTACTCAATGATAATAAAACTCACTTTATCAGCTCATATTCGTCAGGAAAACATATTTATTGTTAGCCATGACGACCACACTCAAATTTCAGGACGAAATTTCTTTAACGGGTAGGTACTGTGATGACCCGGGAATTTCCGACCAAATTTAAACTTAATTTCATATGATCCCGACACGATAAGCAAAGTCTGTAATGTTGAGTCTCGAAAACTTTGAAATCTATATTCATGTAATCAATTACCCTCTGACCATTCCCGACGATTCACGAATAATTGTGTGTAAGTAACAATGTGTGTGTGTATATATATATATATATATATATATATATATATATATATATATATATATATATATATATATATATATATATATATATATATATGTATATATGTATATAAATAAATGTAAACAACTGTATATATAATAATTTGATATAATAAAATATAATTTAAACATTATAAGTAAGTATGTAAATAATGTACGAAATAATTATGCTATAATTTAAAATGAATCTATATATAAATATATATGATTCTATGTGTAATTAAATGTGTATTGTAATATATATAGTATATAAATATTCAATTATATAATTAGTAAACATTACTTAAATAGCAAAATTGTAAAATTTATATATTATAAGTAATTACAAGTTAAAATATAGTTATTGACTTATTATTACTTTCATTATGATAAAAAATAATATTAATATCAGTATTGTTAATATTACTAAATAACATAGATATTAAACTTGATACATTTAATTATTATTAGTATTATAGTTATCATTATAATTAATAGTAAAATTTTAATTAGTATTATGATCATTAATACAAATAGTGTTATTATCATGAATGAAATTATTATTTGCAGTATTATAGCTAATATCATTATTTTTACTTATTAATATTATAAATACTATATTATTATTATCATTGTTATTAGTAAAATTATAAGTTTAATTATTATTTGGATTATTAAAAGTGTTATTATTAATTGAATATTAATTATTATCAGTCTTAGTAATTAGAAGTTATTAACATTATCATTTTCTTTTAATATTAATATTATCATAATATTATTATTAGTCTTTAACAATAATATTATTATTAGTATTATTAATTATTAATAGTATGGATATAATTATATTAATCATCAAAAATAATAAATTAGATATATATATATATATATATATATATATATATATATATATACACAGATATATATATATATAACCAAAATATATAAATATAGATTATATATAATACGAATATATATGTAATATATTATATATATATATATATATATATATATATATATATATATATATATATATATATATATATATATATATATATATATATATATATATATATATATATATATATAAACGATTAATACATATATGAATATAAATAAAGGACGCTTTCTGTTTCCCATCATTTTCAAGAACTGTAGGAGATTGATCTTTGTTTAATTGGTAGTACGAATCTTTATTTAAACACGAGTATAACTCCAAATTCTGTTAACTGTTAGTGTTACTTTTAATTTTTAAATAAAAAGCAGTACGAACGAATTATCTTAATGATTTCCTTTAGCTATACACAGTCAAATTGACTCGTGTTATTGGGGAGCAGTTATTCAGTGTTTTCATTGTCATTATCACATATCAATCAGAACCCTTTTTATCGAATAGAGTTCAAACAGAAAGAGGCAAGAACACATCGAACCTCTGTTCTTAGCCCATTTTTCTTTAAGCATCAAAACCGAATCAATTTTAAAATCTAAAGTTGTAGTTTAGTTAGGAATCATGTGCTCAATCTTTCTGGAAAATTTCAATTCGCAATTTCTTAAATTGAGTATGAATTCCAAGGTCAAAGTATATTTTTAAAAAGTTAAACAATTGTTTCTTAATCAAAATTCGAGCTATATGTTGTGTTTTAAGTTAATTTGAAAATCCAGAAAGTTTCTAGGAATGGATTAAAAACTTTTTCATGAAGAAATCGAAGCTTAAAAGTGTCTAAATCTTAAAATCGCGTTTGAAGTTCATAGTGGTCATCGTGTACCTGCTGTTCCTATTCGATCAGTATTATTTTTTTTTTCTTTCTTGTTTATTGATCAAACACTTAAAGTTCAATCTCATTTATAAGGCAAACAAAAGTCCACGATTTAAATGGAATAGATGGTATTCTGGTCGATTCAATTTCGAAGTGAAGAAGAAGGAAAATAGGAAGAAACAGAAACACGGTTTAACTAAATTAGAATCTGATTATAATCAGAAAAATAAATTGGTTCAGATGGTTCAAGGGTTGTTCGGGTGTACCGCAGGTCGTGGGTTCGAGCCGCTCCTTGGGCTTTTCTTTTTAGAAGGAGCTTTAAAAAGGGTATATATATTTAAATTCCATTTCCATTATTATTATTATTATTATTATTATTATTATTATTATTATTATTATTATTATTATTATTATTATTATTATTTGTTATTGTTATTATTATTAAAATTTGTTGTAGTTATGTTAAAATAAATAATATGATTAATGTTATTATCATTTTATATATATATATATATATATATATATATATATATATATATATATATATATATATATATATATATATATATATATAAAACTAAATAATAGCTGAGTAACATTAGTATTATTAATATTAATTATTACTATTATTATTATCAATATTGATATAAGTATTATTATTATTGGGATTATGATTATTACGATTAGTGTTATTATGAAAGTAAAACAAGTTATTACTAGTGTATTTATCGATTTTAATAAATATATGTATCATTTCAAATATTATCATTATTATTATAAATATGACTGTCACTGTTAGTATTATCATCATTAATATTAATATTAAGATTATTATCATTATTACCACTAATATGATTATAAGTATTATCATGAATATTACTAATATGTAATTACTAAAATTATTATCATAACTATCATTAACAATAAAATTAATATTTTTATAGTTATCATCATTATTATTATTATTAATATTATCACTAATAGAAATATTAACATTATTACCTCTATTAGAAAAACTTAAGTAATATAATTATTATAAGTGTACCATATTTCATATTATTTTAGTATTATTATAATTACTACTTTTTAAACAAATGATATATATATATATATATATATATATATGTATATATATATATGTATATATATATATATATATATATACACACATATATATATATATAATACATATAACATAACAAAATTTATATTTGTATATACAAAATGGAAATATGAAGACATATACATATTATTAATATAAATATGACATAACTAATAAATTCATATATACAAATGTTCGATTGAAAATATGTGTATTAATATATGCAAATAATATAGGTTCGTGAATCCGAGGCCAACCTTACACTTGTTCAATGATGTTATATGTATTTTTACTACAAAATACAGTATGGTGAGTTTCATTTGCTCCCTTTTTAAATGCTTTTGCAATATATATTTTTGGGACTGAGAATACATGCGCTTTTATAAATGTTTGACGCAATAGACACAAGTACCTTAACTGCATTCTATGATAGAATTATCTGGGATTGGGGGAAAATTATTATGACACGCATTAGTGCCCGGTTTCCGTTAGAGCGTATGAGCTCCCGAGCCGGGTGAATGGTTTATTATTTATGACATTTTGGCACCGGTTGGCCTATATTTTATAAACATGTGTTCAGCCGTGGGGTGTAAAGACCGGCACAGAGGTTCTATATTTTGAAGGCACATGTATTCAGCTGTGGGGTGAAAGACCGGTACAGATGGTTACTATTATATTTTGAATCCTCACCAGGTGTTCTTCATATGAATGATATTTTGTTTGTGCAGTTGGAATGTGACTTCTGTACGTTTTATAATACTTAAAATCTTGTGGTCTATTAAAATGATGAAAATGAAATGATTACTATAAACTAATGAACTCACCAACCTTTTGGTTGACACTTGAAAGCATGTTTATTCTCAGGTTTGAAAGAAATCTTCCGCTGTGCATTAGCTCATTTTAAGGATATTACTTGAAGTCTTTCATGGCATGTTTCGAAAGATGTTGCATTCGAGTCATTGAGTTCTTCAAGATTATTGTTAAGTCATTTATAGTTAGATATATTATGAAATGGTATGCGTATTGTCAACTTTCGATGTAATGAAAGATTGTCTTTTCAAAAATGAGTACAATGTTTGTAAAATGAATCATATAGAGGTCAAGTACCTCGCGATGTAATCAACTGTTGTGAACCGTTTATAATCGATAAGGACTTCGTCCGGATGGATTAGGACGGGTCCTCACATTAGGTGACTCACATGGGCTACTAAGAGCTGATCATTGGAGTGTATATACCAATAATACATACATCTAAAAGCTGTGTATTGTACGAGTATGAATACGGGTGCATACGAGTAGAATTGTTGATGAAACTGAACGAGGATGTAATTGTAAGAATTTTTGTTAAGTAGAAGTATTTTGATAAGTGTCTTGAAGTCTTTCAAAAGTGTATTAATACATATTAAAACACTACATGTATATACATTTTAACTGAGTCATTAAGTCATCGTTAGTCGTTACATGTAAGTGTTGTTTTGAAACCTTTAGGTTAACGATCTTGTTAAATGTTGTTAACCCAATATTTATAATATCAAATGAAATTTTAAATTAATATATTATCATGATATTATGATGTACGAATATCTCTTAATATGATCTATATACATTAAATGTCGTTACAACGATAATCGTTACATATATGTCTCGTTTCAAAATCATTAAGTTAGTAGTCTTATTTTTACATATGTAGTTCATTGTTAATACACTTAATGATATATTTACTTATAATTTAACATAATTAACCAAGTGTATCAATATCTTAGTATGATTCATATGTACCTAGTAAGACGTTATAACGATAATCGTTATATATATCGTTTTCGAGTTTCTTAATTTAATAGTCTCATTTTTATGTATATAACTCATTGTTAAAATACCTAATGAGATAAATACTTATAATAAAATCATGTTAACTATATATATAACCATATATATGTCATTGTATAGTTTTTACAAGTTTTAACGTTCGTGAATCACCGGTCAACTTGGGTGGTCATTTGTCTATATGAAACCTATTCCAATTAATCAAGTCTTAATAAGTTTGATTGCTTAACATGTTGGAAACACTTAATCATGTAAATATCAATTTCACTTAATATATATAAACATGGAAAAGTTCGGGTCACTACATGAGTCGTGTGATGTTCGGATTCATAAAGGCGCGTGAAGTTCAGCCATCCTTAATTGTCAAGTTATTTGAAGGTAGTGAGTCGCGTGAAGTTCGGTTTAGCTAAGGCGCGTGAAGTTCGGCCAACCTTCATGTGGTTTAGGTTAAGGGGTTAACCTTATTGACGTTGTTGGTTTAGGTTAAGGGGTTAACCTTATTGACGTTGTTGATTATATTTATTGTATATGCGTATATACTTATTGTTGTGTTGTAGCTAATCTTGTGGCATTAGCTTGGTGATTACGTAGCGTGTAGCTACTTTGTGTATGTGCTCTTTTGTAGCTTTGTTTACCATGCAGAGGTGGTATGTGTTTACTTTTGTGCTTAGTGATGCGTAGTCATTTTATGCATATGTATGTGTATAGTATCTTTACATTCACTAAGCATTAGCTTACCCTCCCGTTGTTGATATTTTTATAGGTTCGCGTGATGGCGGCTCGGGTAAGCATGGGGATTAGAAATCTTGGCTAGGTTGCTTTAGAAGATCTTGCTTATGGACATGATTTAGGATTGGGTAGCGTAGTCCCAATCACCATGCTCGGTTTTGTGTAAAAGTAACTAGTCGGGTCATGTGACGTATATCGGTTTAGTCAAATGGGTCATGAGTAATAACCGAGTTATGATTTAATTAACGTATTATTGTATTCAGGAATCTAAATTATTATTGTATGTTTTTAAGTTCGTTGAACTTACCTTGATAACAAATACGTTTTGGAAATTGTGTAATTGGACTTAAAGTGTTATTTAATGTATATTAAAAAGGAAACTTTTTTATGGGCCAAAAATCGACGGGTTGGGTCGTTACAAGTGGTATCAGAGCATGGTCTAAGGAATTTAGGTGACTTGAGATATGTGCTTAGACTTAGACTTTTATGTGTGCTTATTTGTTGCGGGACTTGTAGGTGAACGGGTCAGACGGGGACTTGGTCAGTGCCTTAGCGTGTAGGTGAACTAACTAGGATTGTGGCGTGTGTTGTGATGTAATTCTTGCGTATGTGTATATCTCGTAGAATTTTTGTTGGTGTTGGGTTATATCATTGAGCAAGATGGTCGTTGTACTAATGAGTTGGTACGAAGTGCGTGCGTAATAAGGACTTGCAAACCTTAATGCGGGTGCAGATTGTGTCTACAAGTGTTGTA
This sequence comes from Rutidosis leptorrhynchoides, assembly GCF_046630445.1. Classification (NCBI taxonomy): domain Eukaryota; kingdom Viridiplantae; phylum Streptophyta; class Magnoliopsida; order Asterales; family Asteraceae; genus Rutidosis; species Rutidosis leptorrhynchoides. The sequence continues at coordinate 349,144,956 of NC_092333.1, read as the reverse complement.
TGACAAGTGTTGGGGCGGCTTGGTGCGTATGGTTGATTTTCGTTCGTGTTTAATCGGTTTCTTGCATTCTTTAGAATAGCGATGGGAAGAGGTGCATCGAGTGAGGAACGAAATAACAACGATGAGTTTGCGGCTAGGGTTGAAGCCGAGGTTGTAAAGCAAGTGAAAACGATTCGAGAGGAGTTCGAAAGAAGGCTTATCGAGCCTCAGGGTAATGGTAAAAAGGAGTTTAGTTACAAGGAGTTTCGAGCAACCTAACCTCCTATGTACTACGGAGATCCCGATCCATTAGTGAGTACCGGTTGGATCTCAGATTTCGAAGGGTGTTTTCGTACAAGTGAATGTCCTCCGGACAAGAAAATGAGACTCGCTACTAGTTTGTTGCGGGGTAATGCGAAGAATTGGTTGGATGGTAAGATTGATATCATTGGTGAAGAACCGTTCATGAGGTTATCGTGGGACAATTTTAAGAGGGAATTCTTCGAGGAGTTCCGGACGCAAGCCAATTTGTCGGAATTGCGTGACGAGTTGCGAAATTTGCAACAAGGTTCTACGGATTTGTATACTCTTAAGACGACCTTTATGGCGAAGGCTCGTTTTTGCCCGGAGTATAACAGAGATAGTATGTTGATGGGAGATTTCTATCGAACTTTGAATGATGACTTTCGGAACAAAATTAGCCTTGGTCAAATAAAATCATTTACGGAGTTATTCGCCGTGGCTAGGGGTTTCGAATTGCATTCGCGGTCGAGGGCTAGTAAACCTTCAAGTAAGAGAAGGGTCGATTCTTATGGTTCTCCAAGTAAGAAAACTAAGAGTGCAATTGGATGTACGAGTAATGTAGGGAAAGGAACATCGAATTCTAGTGAGTCTAGATGTTTCAAATGTGGTGAAAGAGGTCACAAGTTTTGGGAGTGCCCGGCATCGAGTGATGGTGGTGTTGTGTGTTTTAATTGTCATGGAAAAGGGCACCGCAGAGCGGAGTGTCCTGCGCTAGGGACGGCGAACGTCATGAGAAGACGATGAGGTGCATTTATGTTGTTTTTGTATAACGTACTTTTGTGATTTTGATTTGCACTCGGTAGAGTGTGTTACTTGTTTGATGCCTTGACTTTTGCGTGAGTCTTTGTTGCGTAGGCATTTTGTGATATGGCGTTCGGGTCGTTAAGCTCACTTGAGTGAGACCTATAGGACATTGGAAGCGATAGTGTCCTAGTGAGTGGAATAATTATATGCATAGGAATATAATGTATTTATTTGGGTAGCGTGAAATGTGAAGTGTCGAGGTGCTAAGACGCCACGTTTCATGTGACGAGTGAAGTGTTGAGGTGTTAAGACACCACTCTGGAAAATTTGACGGGTGAAGCATCGACGTGTTAAGATGCCACTCGGGGTTAAGTATCGAAGTGTTAAGATGCTACCCGGGAGTGAAGTGTCGAGGTGTTAAGACGCCACTCCAGAAAGTAAAATTGACGGGTGAAGCATCGAGGTGTTAAGATGCCACTCAGGAGTGAAGTATCGACGTGTTAAGATGCCACTCTAAGGACTATTATGGGTGAAGTATCGAGGTGTTAAGATGCCACCCGGGGGATTAGTGATACGCAGTGTTAAGTACACTAATGGATGTTGCAAGATGGTCTTTCGCGAGTACCATTCCCTTGTGCGATTGGTTAACCATGGTTATGTGTTGTAGTGTAGCATATTATATTGTTCATATGATATGCTATTAGTTTGTTAGCGTGAGTTGATGGATAGTGTTATCCGTTAGGATTCACTATAGTGTAGCAGTGCGCGATGTTGCACTACTCGTTGAGTAATCGAGGCCTAAAGAGTGTGGACGTGAAATGGATAGACGATTTGACTTATCCATACAATGTAGTGACTAGAAAATTCGAGTTAGTTCACTTAGTGATCGACTAGCCTTATAGGTGTAGTCTAGAGATGTGTGTTGACTTGGGTTGACTGTGTATAGTTAACACAGTATATGGTGATGAGACCATAATGCAAATTGTACGATTGGCGAAATTGACAAGGCGTGTCAATATATATTAGCTAGTGATACGATGTCCGTTAGTGATCGAATGTGACGTGGTGAGTGATGTCGATTGATCTCACTTTTGATGACCAAGATGGCGATTGGTGATTGTGTGGCGAGTGTTGTACACTCTTGACGGCTACTTTTGTTTTATTTCTGTGTGATCGTGGTATGCCGTTCGAGAGGCATTTTTGTGGACCACGTACGAGTGTGAGTAATGTCACGGGTGTTGACTAGTTTTGACGTTTGTTGATAACGTGTCAACGGCTAAGATAAGTGCGAGTTAGAGTATAAGGCTTGGTCTTTCCAAGCATCTCTGTTACGATAAGTAAACGGATGTTAGGTTCGTTATGATGCCTAAATAGTTGAGACTAGCGGTCGAGGCTAGTCTGATGCGAGCGTTGAACCATGAAGTTCGTTTGGTTTGTTGACTTCGAGGCGTTAGATGAAGTGTTGCATCAAGTATGAATTCGAAAGGGTTGAGTGTTGAAATCTTGATGGCATTGATGGGAGTTGCATAACACGACGATAGGTGCCTTCCTTATACCTACTAGTGTAGTGTTGACTCCGGTGATTATTTGGTACTTGGGTGCCGATGAGAAACCCGAAAGTACGATGATGCATGGTGATGGCGTTTAGCGGACGCCAAAGATTAGACTTAGTTGAGAAGTCGAGGTTTGAATGCCTCAAGAGTTGTTTATGAAGAGATGATGAAATTGACCAACGTTGTGGCCGTTCATTTGTAATCCGGAAGGTTAAATTTCCTCGAGATGCGATGATATTGGCGGTGATTGTACGGGACTAAAGGTCCTAAGTGGGGGAATTAGCTACCAAAGATTACGGTACAATCCCTATATAGTGAACGTGAACGTGCGGGCTAGCGGAAGTCGGCCCGATGGAGAACGATCGTGAAGCGTGAAGTGTTGAATCGACTACTGAGTTTCATTTTGTGAATGCCATGTGTGAGAATAATGGCAACGTGTTTGATGGAAGAGTCGATATGTGTATGATTGAGCGAGCAAGTGTTGCTTAAGTTGAGAATGAAGACTTTGAAAGCCTTCGAAAAAGTCCCTAGTTAGACCTTGAAGCGGTTGGTGAAGTTTTTAATGGCAAGAATCGCCGGTGAGTTGTACCATCTTTAGACGATTATGTGATGAGTAGTGAAGGACTGGATGCTCGGCGTCGAGGCGAGCGGTCGCGGTTGATGTCTAACTTCTAAGTGTGGGTGCGGATCACGAGGACATGATCGAAATAAGTGGGGGAGAGTTGTAAGACCCGTTTATTCGTACGATGTATATATGTAGAGCACGTACGACGTATAACGAATATATATATATATATATATATATATATATATATATATATATATATATATATATATATATATATATATATATATATATATATATATATATATATATATATATATATATATATATATATATATATGCATGTGTAAAGAGTGAGAGAGTTGATCGAGGGTTGTTATACGTGTCATATATTGTATGTACGTTGCACGAATGAAGAGCTCGAAGCGGGTACGAGTCTTATTGTTCGACAAGTTAAAAACTGGACAAAAAACGCCCAAGGTCGCGGCGCGACCAAGGGAACCGCGCCGCGGTAATGAACTCAAATCAAGATCAGACAGCATGCAAACAAGACCACCAAACCACCTGTAGGTCGCGGCACGGAGAAAGAAGGCCGCGGCGCGGTGCTTCTGGGAGACTGGTTCCAGATTTCGCAATTTTAAAGGGTATGTGAGGGCGTTTTGGTCTTTTCACGTATGGGACAGATTTAAGCCCCAATTCTGGTCCACTCATTCATTTATCTCATTTTATTTTCTCTTTTCTTTCTAATTTCTCTCCCAAAACATAAAATCCTCCAAGATTCAAAGTGTAAATCGGGTGTGAGGATTCGTGATTCGATCTTTAGAGCAAGAAGAAACGTTTTTCTTCTCGTTCTTAGCTACAAATTGATACTAGCGGTAAGCTCTAACTCTGAATTTCGTTCTTGTGTTCATCATCTAAATTTAGGGCTTTTGATTGTATGTTCATAGATGCAACCCCACTAGTTGTTAATGGAAGATGATAACTAGGATTCGGGTTTATAAGTGATGAAGGCGGGTTTTGTGGTGACCCAAACTTTTCCGAACCTTTCTATGATTATATGTTTAATGAAAACTATATTTACATGATTAAATGTTTCCAACATGTTAAGCAATCAAACTTGTTAAGACTTGGTTAATTGAAACGGAAATTTTGTAAACGTCTGATTACCCAGTTTGACCAATGATTCACGAACGCTATAAGTTGTATATGACATGATGATACATAAATGAATAAATATATATGTTTAACATGATAAAATGATCATCAAGTATCTCATTAAAAATAGTAACAATAAGTTATATACTTAAAAAGGAGACTATTGACGTATGAAACTCGAAACGATACATATAACGATTATCGTTATAACCACGTCTTACTAAATATATATGAAGCATATTAATACATTGTTATATTATATATAACATGATAATATGATAATTAAATATATCATTAAGTGTATTAACAATGAACTACATAAGTAAAAACAAGACTACTAACTTAAGGATTTTGAAACGAGACATATATGTAACGATTATCGTTGTAACGACATTTAAATGTATATATCATATTAAGATATATTAATATATCATAATATCATTATAATATAATAATTTAAAATCTTATTTGATATTATAAACTTTGGGTTAACAACATTTAACAAGATCGTTAACCTAAAGGTCTCAAAACAACACTTACATGTAACGACTAACGATGACTTAACGACTCAGTTAAAATGTATATACATGTAGTGTTTTAATATGTATTAATACACTTTTGAAAGACTTCAAGACACTTATCAAGATACTTCTACTTAACAAAAATACTTACAATTACATCCTCGTTCAGTTTCATCAACAATTCTACTCGTATGCACCCATATTCGTACTCGTACAATACACAGCTTTTAGATGTATGTACTATTGGTATATACACTCCAATGATCAGCTCTTAGCAGCCCATGTGAGTCACCTAACACATGTGGGAACCATCATTTGGCAACTAGCATGAAATATCTCATAAAATTACAAAAATATGAGTAATCATTCATGACTTATTTACATGAAAACAAAATTACATATCCTTTATATCTAATCCATACACCAACGACCAAAAACACCTATAAACACTTTCATTCTTCAATTTTCTTCATCTAATTGATCTCTATAAAGTTCTAACTTCAAGTTCTAAGTGTTCTTCATAAATTCTACAAGTTCTAGTTACATAAAATCAAGAATACTTTCAAGTTTGCTAGCTCACTTCCAATCTTGTAAGGTGATCATCCAACCTCAAGAAATCTTTGTTTCTTACAGTAGGTTATCATTCTAATACAAGGTAATAATCATATTCAAACTTTGGTTCAATTTCTATAACTATAACAATCTTATTTCAAGTGATGATATTACTTGAACTTATTTTCGTGTCATGATTCTGCTTCAAGAACTTCGAGCCATCCAAGGATCCGTTGAAGCTAGATCCATTTTTCTCTTTTCTAGTAGGTTTATCCAAGGAACTTAAGGTAGTAATAATGTTCATAACATCATTCGATTCATACATAAAAAGCTATAGTATTCGAAGTGGTAAACTAGTAATCACTAGAACATAGTTTAGTTAATTATAAACTTGTTCGCAAATAAAGTTAATCCTTCTAACTACACTTTTAAAATCAACTATACACATGATCTATATCTATATGATATGCTAACTTAATGATTTAAAACCCGGAAACACGATAAACACCATAAAACTGGATTTACGCCATCGTAGTTACAACAGGGGGCTGTTTTGGTTTGGATAATTAAAAACTATGAAAAACTTTGATTTAAAAGCTATACTTCTGGGAAAATTATTTTTCTTATGAACATGAAACCATATCCAAAAATCATGGTTAAACTCAAAGTGAAAGTATGTTTTTGAAAACAGTCATCAAGATGTCGTTCTTTCGACGGAAATGACTACCTCTTTCAAAAATGACTTGTAACTTGTATTTATGACTATAAACCTATATCTTTTCTGTTTAGTTTCATAAATTCAAGTTCAATACGAAAACGTGGCATCTTAAATCACTCAAAACGGATTAGAAACGAAGAAATGGCGAGCAAAACAAAATTGGTAAAAAAACTACTCATTTTAGCTACGTGAAAATTGGTAACAAATCTATTCCAACCATAACTTAATCAACTTGTATTGTATATTATGTAATCTTAAGATACCATAGACACGTATATAATGTTTCGACCTATCATGTCGACACATCTATATATATTTCGGAACAACCATAGACACTCTATATGTGAATGTTGGAGTTAGCTATACAGGGTTGAGGTTGATTCCAAAATATATATAGTTTGAGTTGTGATCAATACTGAGATATGTATACACTGGGTCGTGGATTGATTCAAGATAATATATATATCGATTTATTTCTGTACATCTAACTGTGGACAACTAGTTGTAGGTTACTAACGAGGACAGCTGACTTAATAAACTTAAAACATCAAAATGTATTAAAAGTGTTGTAAATATATTTTGAACATACTTTGATATATATGTACATATGTGTTATAGGTTCGTGAATCGACCAGTGGCCAAGTCTTACTTCCCGACGAAGTAAAAAAATCTATGAAAGTGAGTTATAGTCCCACTTTTAAAATCTAATATTTTTGGGATGAGAATACATGCAGGTTTTATAAATGATTTACAAAATAGACACAAGTACGTGAAACTACATTCTATGGTTGAATTATTGAAATCGAATATGCCCCTTTTTATTAAGTCTGGTAATCTAAGAATTAGGGAACAGACACCCTAATTGACGCGAATCCTAAAGATAGATCTATTAGGCCTAACAAACCCCATCCAAAGTACTGGATGCTTTAGTACTTCGAAATTTATATCATATCCGAAGGGTGTCCCGGAATGATGGGGATATTCTTAAATATGCATCTTGTTAATGTCGGTTACCAGGTGTTCACCATATGAATGATTTTTATCTCTATGTATGGGATGTGTATTGAAATATGAAATCTTGTAGTCTATTATTATGATTTGATAATATATAGGTTAAACCTATAACTCACCAACATTTTTGTTGACGTTTTAAGCATGTTTATTCTCAGGTGATTATTAAGAGCTTCCGCTGTCGCATACTTAAATAAGGACGAGATTTGGAGTCCATGCTTATATGATATTGTGTAAAAACTGCATTCAAGAAACTTATTTCGTTGTAACATATTTGTATTGTAAACCATTATGTAATGGTCGCGTGTAAACAGGATATTTTAGATTATCATTATTTGATAATCTATGTAAAGCTTTTTAAACCTTTATTGATGAAATAAAGGTTATGGTTTGTTTTAAAATGAATGCAGTCTTTGAAAAACGTCTCATATAGAGGTCAAAATCTCGCAACGAAATCAATTAATATGGAACGTTTTTAATCAATAAGAACGGGACATTTCAGTTAGTATCCGAGCGTTGGTCTTAGAGAACCAGAAAATTTGCATAAGTGTGTCTTATCGAGTTTGTTAGGATGCATTAGTGAGTCTGGACTTCGACCGTGTTTTCTTTAAAAATGATTGCTTAACATTTTTGTTGGAAACTATATATTTTTAACAAGTGAATATTATGTGATATATTAATCTCTTAACATGTTTGATATTATGTGATAGATGTCTACCTCTAGAACAAGTCCCATTGACTCACCTAATAATAATGAAGAGTCAAATGTAAATTGGAATGATTCGTGGACTGATTCACAAGTTCCCGAAGAGGAACCGGAAGAAGAGTCGAAACCGGAAGAAGAATCGGAACCGGAAGAAGAATCGGAACCGGAAGAAGAATCGGAACCAGTGGGGGAAATAATAAAACGGTTAAGTAGAAGAAAATCCTCAACCAACCGACCAAAGTTAATTATGGTCAATGGTGTTTCTGCCAAGGAAGCAAAGTATTGGGAGGATTACCAATTCTTCGATGAATCGGATCCCGACAAGGATTCCGATGATGTTATAGAAATTACCCCAACACAATTTAATAAGGCAAAAGAGAATAATAAGAGAAAGGGCATAAAAATAGAGAAATTTGATTCCAAACCCGATGAACTTTATATGTATCGTCAACACCCGTATTTCTTAAGTTGTGACAATAACCCGGGAACCTCTAAACCACCAGGTTTTTCTAAACCAATGTGGAAAACGACGGCTCGTATTAAGGGAACATCATATATCCCTAGAAACTAGGCAAAACGAACCAAAACCGAAGAAGAAGAAACGAGCGAGTCAGAATAAGATACTTGTATTCGTGTGGTGTAATATATGTAATATAGTGTGCTTATGCTTTATGATATATGTAAAAATTGCTTGTATTAATAAGTATTTTTTTTTATGAATCTAACTCTTGTCTATTTTACAGTATAAAAACACAAAATGGATAGACAACCCAATATTTTAAGAGACCTACCCGGAGACATGATTGATGAAATCTTGTCTAGAGTCGGTTAGAATTCCTCGGCACAACTATTTAAGGCGAGATCAGTTTGTAAGACATTGGAAGAACGTTCCAATAATGCCTTGGTTTATAAAAGGCTTTCGTTCGAAAGATGGAGGATATCACATTGGGAAATCCATAAGTTACGATGTGTTTACTTTGATGCATATATTGCGGGGAACCCAAATGCTATTTTACGCAACGGGTTAAGAAATTATTTTGACTCAAAATATCCAAATATAGGACTTCGTGATTTAGAAAAAGCGGCTAACATGCAACATAAAGAAGCATGTTATGCTTACGGGTTAGTAATGTTCGCCTCTCACCAAAGTGAGAACAAGAACATCGGGCTACAACTATTAAACAAAATGTTCCCACAAGTGATGAAGTCGGTAATTGGGGTAAGAAATGAGGTTTTTAGATTGTTACAGGACTGTTGGACATTACGTAACCCTCGTCCCTTTGACGACGTTACAACACGCTGTCTTATCAACGGCCATAACGATTATGTTCCACAAGACCAAGGATGGGAAGTAGTCCTAGTAAAACCAGAATGCATGACTTGTTTCTGGACGTATTAATTACGTGTCTTTATTGCCTTTGCTGAACGACTTGTGTACTAGCTAGAATTATCTTCACAACTATCTTGTATCAAATTTATTGTGTGCTATATTTCATGCTATATGTAAAATAAGCGGTATTGTAAGTTTGTAAAATATTGTGTAAAAGTTTGAACGCGAAATATTATTATAATCAGTTTTTAATATAGAATTGTAGTAGTTGAATTGTATATTAGTTACTAAGTATGAACTTAACGGGTAGGTACTACCCGAATTTAAACTTATAAAACGCTAATATGAAGAAAAAGCTTTTATAAATGAGTTCATATTATGCTACGAGATACTATTGACTACTCTTAATATTTTGTATGATTAACTTGTTTCATTTGACTATTTTGAAGGAAATGACACCAACTACTCGACACACCTTGAATATGAGCGAAGAGGAATTTCGTGCCTTTCTTGCTTCAAACATAGCCACAGTACAGGCTGCGCTAGATACCAACAATAACCTTGGATCTAGCAGTACAGTAAATCGTGTAGGATGCACCTACAAAGAATTCACTGTCTGCAAACCTTTGGAATTTGATGGAACCGAAGGACCGATCGGATTGAAACGGTGGACCGAGAAGGTCGAATCGGTGTTTGCCATAAGTAAGTGTACTGAAGAGGAAAAAGTGAAGTACGCTACGCATACCTTCACAGGTACTGCGTTAACATGGTGGAATACCTATCTAGAGCAAGTGGGACAAGATGATGCTTACGCACTACCGTGGTCAGCATTCAAGCACTTGATGAACGAGAAGTACCGTCCCAGAACCGAGGTCAATAAGCTCAAGACAGAACTTAGAGGGTTACAAACCCAAGGATTTGATATTACCACGTATGAAAGACGATTCATAGAATTGTGCCTATTGTGTCCGGGAGCGTTCGAAGATGAGGAAGAGAAGATCGACGCGTTTGTGAAAGGATTAACGGAAAGAATCCAAGAAGATATAAGTTCACACGAGCCCGCCTCCATACAACAGGCATGTAGAATGGCTCACAAACTAGTGAACCAGATTGAGGAAAGAATTAAAGAACAGGCGGCTGAAGAGGCCAATGTGAAGCAAGTCAAAAGAAAGTGGGAGGAAAACGGTGATAAGAATCACCAATACAACAACAATAGTAATTACAACAATAATCGCAACAACTATCCCAACAATCGCAACATCAATCGCAACTACAACAAACGGCCCAACAATAACAACAACAACAACAACAACAACAACAGCAACTACAACAATCTTCCCAACAACAATAACAACCGCAACAACAACAATAATCAGAAGCAACTATGCCAAAGGTGTGAAAAGTATCACTCGGGGTTCTGCACCAAATTTTGCAACAAGTGTAAAAGAAATGGTCATAGCGCGGCGAAGTGTGAGGTCTACGGACCAGGGGTTAACAGAACAAAAGGAACAAATGGTGTCGGAACGAGTAATGGTGGAACAAGTAGTGTCGGAGCAAGTTATGCCAATGTAGTTTGTTATAAATGTGGAAAACCTGGCCACATTATTAGAAATTGCCCGAACCAGGAGAACACGAATGGACAAGGCCGCAGAAGAGTTTTCAATATTAATGCGGCAGAGGCACAGGAAGACCCGGAGCTTGTTACGGGTACGTTTCTTATTGACAATAAATCTGCTTACGTTTTATTTGATTCGGGTGCGGATAGAAGCTATATGAGTAGAGATTTTTGTGCTAAATTAAGTTGTCCATTGACGCCGTTGGATAGTAAATTTTTACTCGAATTAGCAAACGGTAAATTAATTTCAGCAGATTATATATGCCGGAATCGAGAAATTAAACTGGGTAGCGAAATATTTAAGATTGATTTGATACCAGTAGAGTTAGGGAGTTTTGATGTAATAGTTGGCATGGACTGGCTGAAGAAGGGGAAAGTAGAGATCGTATGTTATAAAAATGCAATTCGCATTGTACGAGAAGAAGGAGAACCCTTAATGGTGTACGGAGAAAAGGGCAACACGAAGCTACATCTTATTAGTAATTTAAAGGCACAAAAACTAATAAGAAAAGGTTGCTATGCTGTTCTAGCACATACCGAGAAAGTACAAACTGAAGAAAAGAGCATCAATGATGTTTTTGTCGCAAAAGAATTTTCCGATGTATTTCCGAAAGAATTATCGGGACTACCTCCACATCGATCTGTTGAATTTCAAATAGATCTTGTACCAGGAGCTGCACCAATAGCTCGTGCTCCTTACAGACTCGCACCCAGCGAGATGAAAGAACTGCAAAGCCAACTGCAAGAACTATTAGAACGTGGTTTCATTCGACCAAGCACATCACCATGGGGAGCTCCTGTTTTGTTTGTCAAGAAGAAAGATGGTACATTTAGGTTGTGTATTGACTACAGAGAGTTGAACAAACTTACCATCAAAAACTGTTATCCACTGCCGAGAATTGACGACTTATTTGATCAACTACAAGGCTCGTCGGTTTATTCTAAGATCGATTTACGTTCTGGATATCATCAAATGCGAGTAAAGGAGGATGATATTCCAAAAACTGCTTTTAGGACGCGTTATGGTCATTACGAGTTTATGGTTATGCCGTTTGGATTGACTAACGCACCAGCTGTGTTCATGGACCTTATGAACCGAGTGTGTGGGCCATATCTTGACAAGTTTGTCATTGTTTTCATCGATGACATACTTATTTACTCAAAGAATGATCAAGAGCAAGAAGAACATTTGAGAAAAGTGCTAGAAGTATTGAGGAAAGAAAAACTGTACGCTAAGTTTTCAAAGTGCGCATTTTGGTTGGAAGAAGTTCAATTCCTTGGTCACATAGTGAACAAAGAAGGTATCTAGGTGGACCCGGCAAAGATCGAAACCGTTGAAAAGTGGGAAACCCCAAAAACTCTGAAGCATATACGTTAATTTTTAGGATTCGCTGGTTACTACAGAAGATTCATCCAAGATTTCTCCAAAATAGCAAAACCCTTGACTGCATTAACACATAAAGGGAAGAAATTTGAATGGAAGGATGAATAAGAGAAGGCATTTCAGTTATTGAAGAAAAAGCTAACTACGACACCTATATTGTCATTGCCTGAAGGGAATGATAATTTTGTGATATATTGTGATGCCTCAAAGCAATGTCTCGGTTGTGTATTAATGTAACGAATGAAGGTAATTGCTTATGCGTCTAGACAATTGAAGATTCACGAGCAAAATTATACGACGCATGATTTGGAATTAGGCGCGGTTGTTTTTGCATTAAAGACTTGGAGTCACTACTTATATGGGGTCAAAAGTATTATATATACCGACCACAAAAGTCTTCAAACCATATTTAATCAGAAACAACTGAACATGAGGCAGCGTAGGTGGATTGAATTGTTGAATGATTACGACTTTGAGATTTGTTACCACCCGGGGAAGGCAAATGTGGTAGCCGACGCCTTGAGTAGAAAGGACAGAGAACCCATTCGAGTAAAATCTATGAATATAATGATTCACAATAACCTTACTACTCAAATAAAGGAGGTGCAACAAGGAGTTTTAAAAGAGGGAAATTTAAAGAATGAAATACCCAAAGGATCGGAGAAGCATCTTAATATTCGGGAAGACGGAACCCGGTATAGGGCTGAAAGGATTTGGGTACCAAAATTTGGAGATATGAGAGAAATGATACTTAGAGAAGCTCATAAAACCAGATACTCAATACATCCTGGAACGGGGAAGATGTACAAGGATCTCAAGAAACATTTTTGGTGGCCAGGTATGAAAGCCGATGTTGCTAAATACGTAGGAGAATGTTTGACGTGTTCTAAGGTTAAAGCAGAGCATCAGAAACCATTAGGTCTACTTCAACAACCCGAAATCCTGGAATGGAAATGGGAAAACATTACCATGAATTTCATCACTAAATTGCCAAGGACTGCAAGTGGTTTTGATACTATTTGGGTAATAGTTGATCCTCTTACCAAATCAGCACACTTCCTGCCAATAAGAGAAGATGACAAGATGGAGAAGTTAGCACGACTGTATTTGAAGGAAGTCATCTCCAGACATGGAATACCAATCTCTATTATCTCTGATAGGGATGGCAGATTTATTTCAAGATTCTGGCAGACATTACAGCAAGCATTAGGAACTCGTCAAGACATGAGTACTGCCTATCATCCACAAACTGATGGGCAGAGTGAAAGGACGATACAAATGCTTGAAGACATGCTACGAGCATGTGTTATTGATTTCAGAAATAGTTGGGATCGACATCTACCGTTAGCAGAATTTTTCTACAGAAATAGCTACCATTCAAGCATTGAGATGGCTCCGTTTGAAGTACTTTATGGTAGAAAGTGCAGGTCTCCGATTTGTTGGAGTGAAGTGGGGGATAGACAGATTACGGGTCCGGAGATAATACAAGAAACTACTGAGAAGATCATCCAAATTCAACAACGGTTAAAAACAGCCCAAAGTCGACAAAAGAGCTACGCCGATATTAAAAGAAAATATATAGAATTTGAAATTGGAGAGATGGTCATGCTTAAGGTTGCACCTTGGAAAGGTGTTGTTCGATTTGGTAAACGAGGGAAATTAAATCCAAGGTATATTGGACCATTCAAGATTATTTATCGTGTCGGACTAGTAGCTTACCGACTTGAGTTACCTCAACAACTCGCGGCTGTAAATAACACTTTCCACGTCTCAAATTTGAAGAAATGTTTTGCTAAAGAAGATCACACTATTTCGTTGGACGAAATCCAAATCAATGAAAAACTTCAATTCATTGAAGAACCCGTTGAAATAATGGATCGTGAGATTAAGAGACTTAAACAAAACATGATACCGATTGTTAAGGTTCAATGGAATGCTCGTAGAGGACCCGAGTTCACCTGGGAATGAGAAGATCAGATGAAGAAGAAGTACCCGCACTTATTTCTAGAAGATGAGCCAACACCTCCAATCGCTTAAAATTTCGGGACGAAATTTATTTAACGGGTAGGTACTGTAGTGACCCAAACTTTTCCGAACCTTTCTATGATTATATGTTTAATGAAAACTATATTTACATGATTAAATTTTTCCAACATGTTAAGCAATCAAACTTGTTAAGACTTGGTTAATTGAAACGGAAATTTTGTAAACGTCTGATTACCCAGTTTGACCAATGATTCACGAACGCTATAAGTTGTATATGACATGATGATACATAAATGAATAAATATATATGTTTAACATGATATAATGATCATCAAGTATCTCATTAAAAATAGTAACAATAAGTTATATACTTAAAAAGGAGACTATTGACGTATGAACCTCGAAACGATACATATAACGATTATCGTTATAACCACGTCTTACTAAATATATATGAAGCATATTAATACATTGTTATATTATATATAACATGATAATATGATAATTAAATATATCATTAAGTGTATTAACAATGAACTACATAAGTAAAAACATGACTACTAACTTAAGGATTTCGAAACGAGACATATATGTAACGATTATCGTTGTAACGGCATTTAAATGTATATATCATATTAAGATATATTAATATATCATAATATCATGATAATATAATAATTTAAAATCTAATTTGATATTATAAACTTTGGGTTAACAACATTTAACAAGATCGTTAACTTAAAGGCCTCAAAACAACACTTACATGTAACGACTAACGATGACATAACGACTAAGTTAAAATGTATATACATGTAGTGTTTTAATATGTATTCATACACTTTTGAAAGACTTCAAGACACTTATCAAAATACTTCTACTTAACAAAAATTCTTACAATTACATCCTCGTTTAGTTTCATCAACAATTCTACTCGTATGCACCTGTATTCGTACTCGTACAATACACAGCTTTTAGATGTATGTACTATTGGTATATACACTCCAATGATCAGCTCTTAACAGCCCATGTGAGTCACCTAACACATGTGGGAACCATCATTTGGCAACTAGCATGAAATATCTCATAAAATTACAAAAATATGAGTAATCATTCATGACTTATTTACATGAAAACAAAATTACATATCCTTTATATCTAATCCATACACCAACGACCAAAAACACCTACAAACACTTTCATTCTTCAATTTTCTTCATCTAATTGATCTCTCTCAAGTTCTAACTTCAAGTTCTAAGTGTTCTTCATAAATTCTACAAGTTCTAGTTACATAAAATCAAGAATACTTTCAAGTTTGCTAGCTCACTTCCAATCTTGTAAGGTGATTATCCAACCTCAAGAAATCTTTGTTTCTTATAGTAGGTTATCATTATAATACAAGGTAATAATCATATTCAAACTTTGGTTCAATTTCTATAACTATAACAATCTTATTTCAAGTGATGATCTTACTTGAACTTGTTTTCGTGTCATGATTCTGCTTCAAGAACTTCGAGCCATCCAAGGATCCGTTGAAGCTAGATCCATTTTTATCTTTTCCAGTAGGTTTATCCAAAGAACTTAAGGTAGTAATGATGTTCATAACATCATTCGATTCATACATAAAAAGCTATCATATTCGAAGTGGTAAACTAGTAATCACTAGAACATAGTTTAGTTAATTCTAAACTTGTTCGCAAATAAAGTTAATCCTTATAACTACACTTTTAAAATAAACTATACACATGATATATATCTATATGATATGCTAACTTAATGATTTAAAACCCGGAAACACGATAAACACCATAAAACCGGATTTACGCCGTCGTAGTTAGAACCGGGGGCTGTTTTGGTTTGGATAATTAAAAACTATGAAAAACTTTGATTTAAAAGCTATACTTCTGGGAAAATGATTTTTCTTATGAACATGAAACCATATCCAAAAATCATGGTTAAACTCAAAGTGAAAGTATGTTTTTCAAAACAGTCATCAAGATGTCGTTCTTTCGACGGAAATGACTACCTCTTTCAAAAACGACTTGTAACTTGTATTTCCGACTATAAACCTATACCTTTTATGTTTAGTTTCATAAATTCAAGTTCAATACGAAACCGTGGCAGCTTAAATCACTCAAAACGGATTAGAAACGAAGAAATGGCGAGCAAAACTAAATTGGTAAAAAAACTACTCATTTTAGCTACGTGAAAATTGGTAACAAATATATTCCAACCATAACTTAATCAACTTGTATTGTATATTATGTAATCTTGAGATACCATAGACATGTATACAATGTTTCGACCTATCATGTCGACACATCTATATATATTTCGGAACAACCATAGACACTCTATATGTGAATGTTGGAGTTAGCTATACAGGGTTGAGGTTGATTCCAAAATATATATAGTTTGAGTTATGATCAATACTGAGATATGTATACACTGGGTCGTGGATTGATTCAAGATAATATATATATCAATTTATTTATGTACATCTAACTATGGATAACTAGTTGTAGGTTACTAACGAGGACAGCTAACTTAATAAACTTAAAACATCAAAATGTATTAAAAGTGTTGTAAATATATTTTGAACATACTTTGATATATATGTACATATTTGTTATAGGTTCGTGAATCGACCAGTGGCCAAGTCTTACTTCCCGACGAAGTAAAAAAATCTGTGAAAGTGAGTTATAGTTCCACTTTTAAAATCTAATATTTTTCGGATGAGAATACATGCAGGTTTTATAAATGATTTACAAAATAGACACAAGTACGTGAAACTACATTCTATGGTTGAATTATTGAAATCGAATATGCCCCTTTTTATTAAGTCTGGTAATCTAAGAATTAGGGAACAGACACACTAATTGACGCGAATCCTAAAGATAGATCTATTGGGCCTAACAAACCCCATCCAAAGTACCAGATGCTTTAGTACTTCAAAATTTATATCATATCCGAAGGGTGTCCCAGAATGATGGGGATATTCTTAAATATGCATCTTGTTAATGTCGGTTACCAGGTGTTCACCATATGAATGAATTTTATCTCTATGTATGGGATGTGTATTGAAATATGAAATCTTGTGGTCTATTATTATGATTTGATAATATATAGGTTAAACCTATAACTCACCAACATTTTTGTTAACGTTTTAAGCATGTTTATTCTCAGGTGATTATTAAGAGCTTCCGCTGTCGCATACTTAAATAAGGACGAGATTTGGAGTCCATGCTTGTATGATATTGTGTAAAAACTGCATTCAAGAAACTTATTTCGTTGTAACATATTTGTATTGTAAACCATTATGTAATGGTCGCGTGTAAACATGATATTTTAGATTATCATTATTTGATAATCTACGTAAAGCTTTTTAAACCTTTATTGATGAAATAAAGATTATGGTTTGTTTTAAAATGAATGCAGTCTTTGAAAAACGTCTCATATAGAGGTCAAAACCTCGCAACGAAATCAATTAATATGGAACGTTTTTAATCAATAAGAACGGGACATTTCAGGTTTTGGGTTTGGTGAGCGAGTTTAAACAAGTGAGACTTGAAAAGAGTGAATAATCACTAGTACTAGTGATTATTGATGTATTGGAAACCATTTGAGTTCGATTGGTTGACTAATTTTGAATAGAGTCAAAATTAGGGTTTGATGATGATTGTGGCCCGATTGTCATTTTAGTTGAGTTTATAAACTTAAAATGAGTTAAGTTAAAGTATAAACTTGAGTTAATAGCGTTTTGAAGTCAAAACTAGAAATGGTGAAATGTTGACTTTTTAAGGGTCAAAATGGGTTTTCTAGCGAAACTCGAGTTAAAATGCGTTCGACTGCTAAAGTTGATACTTTTAGGTATGTTGGGTACGCTGGATTTGGTCTTGTTGGTTTTTGACCTTCGTGTAGCGTTAAAAGTGCAAAGCGTGTAATTTGCACTTGTTGTTCATTTGGGCGGGTCGAGAGTCCAAATGAGTTTGTGTGACACCCCGTACAAAATCATCGTGTACGGATCATCAACAACAGGATCATTACAAGGTCAAAAATTATATAATGTTTAAAAACTAGTTTTGCATTCACAAAAAGATAACTTCAAAGGTTTTACAAAAGATAACGTGACACAAAAGTCGTTACCAAGCCATTATTCAAAATAACATAAGTTGCGAATGTAAAATAAAAGTTCCATGATTGAGACATCTCTAAGTAATGCAGCGGAAGTCTAACACAGCGAGTCTGTAACACCAAGACAGCAAGTCTAACTGCTGAAACAACAACGTCTAAACACCTGAGAAATACACGCTTAAAAGGTCAACACGAATGTTGGTGAACTATAGTTTGTTTGGAATCAGTAATGTAATGTAGACCACAATATTTAGTATTCAAAATAGTATGAAAAGTATATGCTTATCCGTGGGCACCCGGTAACTAACTTAACGTAATATTACCCCCTAAAAGTACACTTGGCGAGTGCGTCTGTTTACGAAGTATTAAACACCCATTGAATGCTAGCGCGACTAGCCCGAGTGAGGATGTCAAACCCTATGGATCCATATCTAAGATTCGCCTTCACCGGTTCATAAACCAATGACTAAACATTACCGAGCTAAGGGGAATCTTTGTGCCGTTATGTCACACATACATATATAAAGTTTAAGTACTCGTGTCTAGTATGTAAAGCATAAAAAGTGCATGCATTCTCAGTCCCAAAAATAGTAAAGTAAAAATTGGAAGCTATAACTCACAGTGAATAAGCAGTAAAAGTTGATATGAAAAGTATGCAAGTAGTAAGTCGGTCCAAAATGTCGTCAACCTAAGTCAAAGGTCACTAAGTCAGTATATTGTCCCCAAAAGTTTAAAAGTGAATAAATTAAGTCTTAAGTATCATCATCATCATCATCATCATCATCATCAGCTGCTACGACCTCTATACAAATTGAAAAGACATGTGGTCAGTGGCCAAGGCTCCGTATATGAGTCCTCTAACCACTGTCCAATTTTCAGATCATAACTCGATATCGTTTGACCGTGGCGACGGTTAAAGCACAAGTAGGTCAGAATTTTCAGCACGTCGTTACAAAGGCGTAATGATTTTCGGAAGGCTATAAATCCTAAACCGTATATCGGATTTAGGTGAGTCCTAAACGAAAAGTCATCTAATCGAAATGAAATATCTGAAAATAAATTTTCCATAATTCCCAATTGTCTGATCAGACCCCAAAAAACAGTAAAAAAGTGCTCCGGTGGGTTTCTTGGTGCTTGATGCTCATCACGGTTCTCATCCTTGATGCGTATAAGCTTCAAGTGTACAACTCTTTGACATTTTAGCATCATTATGACCAAGTTTCAACCATCAACACACAACTAAGAGTAAAAGCTAACATTCTACAAGTTTTGAACATCAAGGTTGTCTCTTTATTGCATAAACACAATAAAGCTTCAACCTTTGTCCTTTTGACACAAGTTTATGCATCTTCATCATATGAGATGATGAAGACTTGATTTTTATCACCATAAAAATCATAAAAGGTTCCCAGTAAGTGAGATCTACAATAATAACTTAGATCTCAAGTATTAAGAAACCCTAAGCTAGAAAGCTTGGATTTTTACAAGATTAATGAGACCATAAGCTAGAAAGCTAAGATCTAGTGAAAGTAATGAGACCATAAGCTA
This sequence comes from Rutidosis leptorrhynchoides, assembly GCF_046630445.1. Lineage (NCBI taxonomy): Eukaryota > Viridiplantae > Streptophyta > Magnoliopsida > Asterales > Asteraceae > Rutidosis > Rutidosis leptorrhynchoides. The sequence goes on along the minus strand of NC_092333.1, from coordinate 349,125,155 downwards.
AAAAGCTAAGATCTAAACAAAATAATGAAATCCTAAGCTAGAAAGCTTGGATCTTTAATGTTCTTGAAGATCCTTAAAGCAAATAGCTAGATCTACAAGTTACATGAAGATCATAAACACAAATTTTGATCTTTTAACAAAAATAAAGTGATCTTAAGCTATAAAGCATAGATCCATCAAAATAATGAAGATTCAAAGCTAGAAAGCTTAAATCTTTCATGTTCTTGAAGGATTCAAATCAAAGTTTGAATCTTCAAGATATAACAAGATCAAGAAGCTAAAAAGCTTGACCCTTTAATGATGATGATGATGTCGAAAATAAAGAAGGAAGAAGAAGAAGAAAATTACGAAACTTACAAGTTTTAGTGTGAGAAAGACTAGAGAGAGAATTAGAGAGCAAGTGTGTGTAAAATGTGAATGAGATTAAGTGTGAAATGGAAGAAATAAGCTTAGTATTTATAGTGGTGGAGGGTGGTGGTAGCCGTGGGTTTGGGGGGACAAAAGGAGGACAACTTTTGCTTTTTGCTTAGTGGTGGTCTAAAGGTGGTGCTTACTGTTGGGATCCCATGCAACATGTGTGGTAATGGTTAACAAAAATGCTAGTGTGTTGGCTCATATTAATGAGTTTTTGTCCTACTTCTTAATGGGCATAATCCATTTAAAATTGGGCTAACTTAAAAGTCCAATAACTAGAGTAGGGTGGGCTTAAGTCTAATAAGGTAGAAAGTCCAACAAGACTAACTAGTGTGCATTAGTAAATTACTAAGTGTAAATAAACAACCAATAAGCCAAGTAATTGTCATTAGAAAATAACAATTAGTTTTACGTACTCATAATATTCCAATTATGACCAAAATTAATCGTGTACAGGGTACATAGCTCGTTCTAAACGTCAAGTGTCACTAACGGTCATAAAAGCATTCGAGGATCAAGTTAAGTAACTAAGTACTTAATAACACGTTTTAAAATATAAACGAAAGTAATCAACATGAATAATGATCCCAGAATATAATATAGCTCAGTACGCACAAATATGTTGTTTCGTGAAAGTAACATGCACAAAAGTAAGTCGAAAAAGTCGGGTCGTTACATTACCCACCTGTTAATGAAAATTTCGTCCCGAGAGGTAGACGGTAGAGTTGTGAAGAGGTGAGGATATTTCTGCTTCATTTGTATAACGACCCTCATTTTTCCATTCTATATTTTTCCATATTAAATGCCCAACAATATAATTAAACTTAACAATTAAACTTTAATTAACGATTGTTAAGCATTAAGAATTATAAAATATAATAATTAACTTTGTGTAATAAACGACAAGTTAATAAAAGATAAAAATAATGAGCTTATTAATATTTGTGAATAAATAAATAACTTTAAAACTTGTACACTTAAAATAATTAAACTTGGATAATTAAGGAACTATTTAAGCTAATCTAAAGTACAGTGACTAAAGTGAAAAAGTTCCAAACCAACCCATGCAAACCCTAGCCGAATTTAGGAAGGGTAAAATTACCCTTTTGCCCCTTAAATTTTCGGCCAAGGCACCCCATAATCACCTCCTCATTTACTTGACTTGTTCCCTAAGTAATTCCTATTTAAACCCTAATTCTAGAATTCTCTAATCACTCCTATAAATAGAGACCTAGGCTAACCCATTTTCTTGTATCAAATCATAATCACAAATATCTCTCTCAAATCTCTCTTCCTCTCCCAATTTTCGGCCAAAAACCGAAATCACCACCACCACCATCGAATTCATCATCATCATCTTCAAGATCTTCAAGTGATCTTCAATTTGTTCATCGTTTTCTTCGCGTTCCTCGAATATCTTTAAAGTTGTTCTTCAATCTTCAAGGGTTTGATCTTCATCTTCAAGTGTTTATCAACTTTTTCTTGTTATTCTTCATTAATCTTCATCAAGGTAAAAACCCTAGATCCAAAACTCTTAAATCTTACTTTTAATTCATGTTTATAATCATAATTATTCATGCATGATCTTAACATCTATATTGTTTATGTAAAAAAATAAAATATGCTTATACATATACATACATACGGCATACATACATATATATATTTAAAAAAAGTTTTGTTTAGATCTTAAAAACCCTAAGAATTCACTAAGATTGTGTTAGGGTAGTTATATTTGGAAAGTAGATACACATTACATATAGATGTATTTACTAATAAAATATATATATATATATATATATATATATATATATATATATATATATATATATATATATATATATATACATACATACATATATATACACGACTACATATAGATAAAAAATATAATAAAAATACTATATATATATATACATATACAAGAAATATACATATATACATACCTAAACCCTAATTATTAAACCCTAATTCATTAAACCCTCATTTATTAAACCCTTATTTATTAAAACCTAATTTAATAAAATCCTAATCATTACCTAATCATTACATCACTAAACCCTAACCCTAATAATACTATTAAACATTTATCACATAAACCCTAATCATTTATTTATTACTAAACCCTAATATTAAATACTACTTTAATTAACTAAAATTCTAATACTATTATATAATACTAACACTTATACACTTATAATATTACTAACACATATAATATACCATTATTTATATTATATTACAAGGTTACGTTAGCCATTCACGATAACAGGTGATTACTCGAACGTCAATGCTACTTAAGGCCTAGGGTGATCCTTGGTACCACTATGGGACGCTTGTGGATTACGAATGCCAAACTTAGATTTTGGTCAAGAAATCCTGGGCCAACCGGTAACAATCGGTCATTCTAGTGACTCGGCGGTGGCATAGATGTTTGGGTATGGTCCACAATATCAACCCGACTATAGTAATTATACACCTAGTTATCTTCACACTTAATATGAAATGTCCCGTTCTTATTGATTAAAAACGTTCCATATTAATTGATTTCGTTGCGAGGTTTTGACCTCTATATGAGACGTTTTTCAAAGACTGCATTCATTTTTAAAACAAACCATAACCTTTATTTCATAAATAAAGATTTAAAAAGCTTTACGTAGATTATCAAATAATGATAATCTAAAATATCCTGTTTACACACGACCATTACATAATGATTTACAATACAAATATGTTACATCGAAATTAGTTTCTTGAATGTAGTTTTTACACAATATCATACAAACATGGACTCCAAATCTTGTCCTTATTTTAGTATGCAACAGCGGAAGCTCTTAGTATTCACTTGAGAATAAACATGCTTTAAACGTCAACAAAAATGTTGGTGAGTTATAGGTTTAACCTATATATATCAAATCGTAACAATAGACCACAAGATTTCATATTTCAATACACATCCCATACATAGAGATAAAAATCATTCATATGGTGAACACCTGGTAATCGACATTAACAAGATGCATATATAAGAATATCCCCATCATTCCGGGACACCCTTCGGATATGATATAAATTTCGAAGTACTAAAGCATCCGGTACTTTGGATGGGGTTTGTCAGGCCCAATAGATCTATCTTTAGGATTCGCGTCAATTAGGGTGTCTGTTCCCTAATTCTTAGATTACCAGACTTAATAAAAAGGGGCATATTCGATTTCGATAATTCAACCATAGAATGTAGTTTCACGTACTTGTGTCTATTTTGTAAATCATTTATAAAACCTGCATGTATTCTCATCCCAAAAATATTAGATTTTAAAAGTGGGACTATAACTCACTTTCACAGATTTTTACTTCGTCGGGAAGTAAGACTTGGCCACTGGTTGATTCACGAACCTATAACAATATATACATATATATCAAAGTATGTTCAAATTATATTTACAACACTTTTAATATATTTTGATGTTTTAAGTTTATTAAGTCAGCTGTCCTCGTTAGTAACCTACAACTAGTTGTCCACAGTTAGATGTACAGAAATAAATCGATAAATATTATCTTGAATCAATCCACGACCCAGTGTATACGTATCTCAGTATTGATCACAACTCAAACTATATATATTTTGGAATCAACCTCAACCCTGTATAGCTAACTCCAACATTCACATATAGAGTGTCTATGGTTGTTCCAAAATATATATAGATGTGTCGACATGATAGGTCGAAACATTGTATACGTGTCTATAGTATCTCAAGATTACATAATATACAATACAAGTTGATTAAGTTATGGTTGGAATAGATTTGTTACCAATTTTCACGTAGCTAAAATGAGAAAAATTATCCAATCTTGTTTTACCCATAACTTCTTCATTTTAAATCCGTTTTGAGTGAATCAAATTGCTATGGTTCCACTTTGAGTTTAACCATAATTTTTGGATATAATTTCATGTTCATAATAAAAATCATTTTCCCAGAATAACAACTTTTAAATCAAAGTTTATCATAGTTTTTAATTAACTAACCCAAAACAGCCCGCGGTGTTACTACGACGGCGTAAATCCGGTTTTACGGTGTTTTTCGTGTTTCCAGGTTTTAAATCATTAAGTTAGCATATCATATAGATATAGAACATGTGTTTATTTGATTTTAAAAGTCAAGTTAGAAGGATTAACTTTTATTTGCGAACAAGTTTAGAATTAACTAAACTATGTTCTAGTGATTACAAGTTTAAAACTTCGAATAAGATAGCTTTATATGTATGAATCGAGTGATGTTATGAACATCATTACTACCTCAAGTTCCTTGGATAAACCTACTGAAAATGAGAAAAATAGATCTAGCTTCAAAGGATCCTTGGATGGCTTGAAAGTTCTTGAAGCAGAATCATGACACGAAAACAATTTCAAGTAAGATTTCTACTCGAAATAAGATTGTTATAGTTATAGAAATTGAATTAAAGTTTGAATATGATTATTACCTTGTATTAGAAAGATAACCTAATGTAAGTAACAAAGGTTTCTTGATCTTGGATGATTACTTGGAATGGATTTAGAAAACTTGGAAGTAAACTTGCAATCTTGGAAGTATTCTTGATTTTATGAAACTAGAACTTTTGGAATTTATGAAGAACACTTAGAACTTGAAGATAGAAATTGAGAGAGATCAATTAGATGAATAAAATTGAAGAATGAAAGTATTTGTAGGTGTTTTTGGTCATTGGTATATGGATTAGATATAAAGGATATGTAATTTTGTTTTCATGTAAATAAGTCATGAATGATTACTCATATTTTTGTAATTTTATGAGATATTTCATGCTAGTTGCCAAATGATGGTTCCCACATGTGTTAGGTGACTCACATGGGCTGCTAAGAGCTAATCATTGGAGTGTATATACCAATGGTACATACATCTAAAAGATGTGTATTGTACGAGTACGAATACGGGTGCATACGAGTAGAATTGTTGATGAAACTGAACGAGGATGTAATTGTAAGCATTTTTGTTAAGTAGAAGTATTTTGATAAGTGTCTTGAAGTCTTTCAAAAGTGTATGAATACATATTAAAACACTACATGTATATACATTTTAACTGAGTCATTAAGTCATCGTTAGTCGTTACATGTAAATGTTGTTTTGAAACCTTTAGGTTAACGATCTTGTTGAATGTTGTTAACCCATTGTTTATTATAACAAATGAGATGTTAAATTGTTATATTATCATGATATTATGATATATAATATATCTTAGTATGATATATATACAGTTAAATGTCGTTACAACGATAATCGTTACATATATGTCTCGTTTCGAAATCATTAAGTTAGTAGTCTTATTTTTACATATGTATTTCATTGTTAATACACTTAATAATATATTTACTTATAATTTAACATAATTAACCAAGTGTATCAATATCTTAATCTAATTCATATGTTCCTAGTAAGACGTTATAACGATAATCGTTATATATATCGTTTTCGAGTTTCTTAAATTAATAGTCTCATTTTTATGTATATAACTCATTGTTAAAATACCTAATGAGATACATACTTATAATAAAATCATGTTAACTATATATATAACCATATATATGTCATCGTATAGTTTTTACAAGTTTTAACGTTCGTGAATCACCGGTCAACTTGGGTGGTCAATTGTCTATATGAAACCTATTTCAATTAATCAAGTCTTAACAAGTTTGATTGCTTAACATGTTGGAAACACTTAATCATGTAAATAACAATTTCATTTAATATATATATATATAAACATGGAAAAGTTCGGGTCATTACATAATAGGTGGTAGACTTATTAAGGACAACTCACTAGTGTTCGACACTAACTTACTAAAAGTGGAAACTACTAAAAGTGGAAACTTGCTAAAAGTAGAAACTTACTAGGAATGGAAACTTAGTAAAACGAACTATGCTTAAAACACATGCATACTTAAATTTGGGTAAAACACTTAACTACTCTTAAATGTCATTAGGTTGACTTTCTGCTCATCCATCCAAACTTTCCATTTCGAGGAATAACCATCTCTCTCTACTTACGAAGGTGAATTTCATAGCCCCACTTTATATTGTGCATAACTTATTTAACTTCTTGGGGTGAGACACATGCTACTTTTACTATTTACAATTTAGACACAAGTACCAACTGTTAAACTATGATATACCCGGCTATGTCCGACTAAGTCCCTACAGTTATATTTTTAATTGCTTGTTGAATGCATGCTTAATTATTAGGGGTAGGCCTATCGGGTGTAACGTCCCCGATACATTTGACCAAGTCACTGTATTACTTAATAATGAAATTAAACAGACAAGGACAGACACAACTTGTCATTGGGGCAAACTTTGAACGTTTAGTCTAAATATCACGAACTGGCATAACTTTTTGATCCCTGCGAGATCAACTTTATAAACTAAATCTTGGGGTCTAAAACAACGGTCAAACATTTTTGTTAAACCTATGAACTTCACTCAACCTTTTTGGTTGACACTTTAGTATGTTTGTCTCAACTGCCGATTGATCAAGCTTGAATTACTTACTGCTTATGTGATGCTACTTGGACTTAAGATCAAGAGATATTGCATTTATTATTCTTGCATTTAAAACAATTACTTTATTGTAATTTCCATTATTGTAACGACATTCATTTTCCGCTGCGTATTCTACAAAGTTTGTTCTTATCATTTAGTATTGTTCTCGTATATTATAATATGTTGGTTTGTTTGATATCAATGTCACATTCACCCAGGCCCTAATTGGGGGTGTGATAGATTGGTATCAGAGCATAACCAGGCTGTTATAGAGAATCAGGATTCCATCTTTATGTGTGCCTTATTTGCTAGCTAGGGTGCCTTAGCAATCTAGGAAACTATAACCTTTCCTTCCTTAGACTCAAAGCACTTATGATTGCCTTATAAATCTTAATAATTATGTTTTACTAAACTTGACTTAAAGATTCTAATCAAAGTCTCTTTCCTAATGTTAGGATGTCAAGCTTAAGCGTTAATCAACCAAATAAAATGACTCTCTTCAAATCTTCTGAAGAAATGGCTCGCTTTAAACCTACCAACGAAGTACGTGTTGGACACTCTTCAACTTCGAGACGAGTCCAAAGCCCACCTTATGGTCTTGGTGGTCCTCCCTCACCAAACTATAGTCCGAATACTTTACCTAAGTCTCCCAACTACTACCCAACCCTAAGAATAGAAGACAAGGGGAAACGCCCTGCTGATTTTAATGAAGATGGCCCGTCTAAGAAAAGATCTCGATCTCCTTATTATGATAACCATAACGCCATGTGTGAAATTATGAATTTGCGAACGACTACCGAGAAGAACTTTGATGGTTTGCTTCGCCATGTTACAAGGATCGAAGCTCGAATGGATGAAAAAGACCTGGTAATCAAGAAACTTTTGGAGGAGAATGCGGAGTTAAAGAAAGAGATAAAGTTGGTGAAGTATGAGGAAGAACGTATTGGTGAAGTATGAGGAAGAACGTAACACCCATTAATGTTGATTTCTGGTTGGATATGGAAAGAAATCGAGTCAACAAGCAGCTTGCTCTAAAGGGGTACGATAACAACGCAGTCAACAGCCGCGTTACTAACCTCTACGATAACCTCGAGTATCTTTATGAGAATCAAAAGGCGAGGAACGAGAAAGTTGATGAGTTTATGAAGAAGGTGGAGGATGAAAAGAAGAAATATGAAGATTACTTCAATCTTAATATTTCCTAGATTAATTTTCCAATTCCTTGTCTATGTAAAGGCTATGCCTTAAACTATTTCTATTTCCGAATCATGTATTAAAAAGGCTTATTAATGCCTCGTTCTAATAATATAAAGTGTTCTATTAATATCACGTGATATCAATACTTTATTTTATTCATACTTATAATTGCCCAAACTTATAACTTGTCACCTTACCAAACTTATGTTCGCTTCTATGTAGTGACATCATGGTTCGTCCATCTACACCTACCGTTAACAACATCGTATTGACCACTAAACAATTACAACAGTTGCTTGCTGCCACCCAAGGAAACGCTTAAGCTAATAATGTTAATCCTCAACCGAAACCTTGTTCTTATAAGGACTTTACAAACTGCCACCCTCCCGCTTTCAAGGGAAATGAAGAGGCTGTCAAACTAGTTCGATGGTTCGAGAAGCTATAGTCCATCTTCCACATATGCAACTGCGGGGATAACGATCGGGTCAAATATGCCACAATCTCATTAGCTGGTAATGCTTTGACTTGGTGGACTGCTCAAGCTAAGTCCGTGGGAATTGACAATGCTAATGCAATCCCATAGGACGAACTCAAAAGCATGATGGTTAATAAATTCTATCTGAGAAGTCAAGTTTAAAAACTTAAAGCCGAGTTCTGGGAACTCAAGGTGAAGGGTACCGACATAGAAAGCTACACCAATCATTTTCTCGAGCTTTCTACTTTGTGCCCCGAGATGTTTCCTACCGAAGCTAGAAGGATTGAAAGGTATATTGAAGGTCTCCCCGAAGATGTTCAGGGGAATGTTATTGCTGCCGAGAAGGTTACTCTTAATGCTGTGATTCTCATGGCACAAAATCTGAAGTTGGCCAAGAGAAGAAGGGCGTCGGCTAATAAGCAGGTTGACACTAAGAGTAATGAAGGCAAGAGGAAGTTTGAGCCATCTCAAGGTTTGACTCAGAATGTTAGTAAGAAGTCGTGGATAGTACACGGACGAATTATAAAGGCACTTATCCTTTTTGTATTCGTTGTGAAAGGCATCACCCGGGGAGGTGTACTGCTACTTGTTCGTTGTGTAAGAAAGTGGGACACGTTGCTAAAACGTGTAAGACCCCTCCAAAGGATAAAGCTATTGTTCCTGCCAAAGCTCCTCCTACTTGTTACACTTGTGGAGAAAAGGGAAACATTAGCCCAAATTGTCCTAAAAAGAAAGATAATCCCGCTACTGGAGCCAATACTACTGTTGCAAAGGGTCGTGTGTTTGTTCTTACTGCTGCTGAAGCCCGAGATGAAGATGAGGTCATCACGAATACGTATCTTGTCAATAATTGTTACGCAACTATTTTATTTGATATGGGTGCCGATAAAAGTTACGTGTCTAGTGAATTTTGTACCCTATTTACTGAAAAGCCTCAACCCTTAGAAACTAAACGATTAGTAGAAGTAGCCAATGGAAAGATCATGAAAGTCGATAAAATCTATAAAAACTGCAACCTAATCCTAGCCAATAAAGAATTTAAGATAGACCTTTTTCCGGTCGAACTCGGAAGTTTTGATATCATAGTTGGAATGGATTGGTTACGTCCATTACATGCTGCAATCTTGTGTTTTGATCAAACCGTTAATATTCTGTTGGGAAATGGAGAGGCTCTAGTCATTCAAGGCGACAAGAGTGGTTCTAATCTCAACATTATCTCCTGTATTAAAACTCGCAGATATCTTATGAAAGGTTATCCAGCTATTCTAGCCCACATTAAGATGATTGAATCGAAAGAGAAGTGTATTAAAGATGTACCAGTAGTTAAAGACTTTCCCTATGTGTTTCCCGAAGATCTTCCTGGTCTTCTACCTCCTCGACAAGTTGAATTCCAAATTGATTTAGCTCCCGATGCTGCTCCTATTGCTAAAGCACCATACCGTTTAGCACCTTCCGAAATGAATGAATTATTCAACCAACTCCAAGAACTATTGGATAAAGGTTTCATTCGTCCAAGCTCGTCTCCATGGGGAGCTTCTATTCTATTCGTTAAGAAGAAAAATGGTACGTTGAGGATGTGCATTGATTACCGTGAACCCAACAAGCTTACTATCAAGAATCGTTATTCGTTGCCACGTATTGATGATCTATTTGACCAACTTCAAGGGTCAAGTGTTTATTCAAAGATTGATTTGAGGTCCGGTTATTATCAACTCAAAGTCAAGGAATCCGATATTCCTAAGACTGCTTTTCGCACTCGTTATGGGCACTATGAATTTTGTGTTATGCCATTTGGCTTAACCAACGCTCCTGCCGTATTCATGGATATTATGAATCGCGTCTGCAAGCTATATCTTGACAAATTTGTCATTGTGTTCATTGACGACATCTTAATTTACTCCAAGAGTGAGAAAGAACATGAGCAGCATTTGCGCATGATTCTTGAACTCTTACGAAAGGAACAACTCTACGCTAAATTTTCAATGTGTGAGTTTTGGCTCAAAACCGTACAATTTCTTGGACATGTTGTTGATAGTAAAGGAATACATGTCGATCTAGCTAAGATTACTGCCATTCAAAACTAGGAGATACCAAAGACTGCGCAGCATATTCGTCAATTTTTGGGACTTGCCGGTTATTATCGGAGATTCATAAAAGACTTTTCCCTCCTTGCTAAACCTCTTACCAAGCTAACCCACAAATGGAAGAAATTTGAGTGGTCCGAAGAATAGGAATCTGCTTTCAAGATTCTGAAGGAGAAATTGACCACAGCCCCGATTCTCTCTTTTCCTGAAGGTACTGACGACTTTGTTGTTTACTGTGATGCCTCGAAGCAAGGCTTTGGTTGTGTCTTAATGCAACGCGAAAAGGTTATTGCCTATGCATCTAGATAGTTGAAGAAACATGAGGAGAACTATACCACACACGACCTTGAGTTAGGTGCCGTGGTATTCGAATTAAAGATATGGAGACATTATCTATATGGTACAAAGTTTACGGTGTACACTGACCATAAAAGTCTTCGATACATCTTTGATCAGAAACAGCTGAATATGAGGCAAAGCCGATGGCTCGAGTTATTGAATGATTATCACTATGAGCTGAAATATCATCCCGGCAAGGCGAATGTGGTTGCCGATGCCCTTAGTCGAAAAGACGATGTTAAACGTGTTCGTGCTTTAAACCTGAAAATCAAGTCGAATCTCATATCACGAATCTGTGAAGTTCAACTTGAAGCTATCAAACCAACACTTATCGAAGGTGAAGGACCTATCGGTTTGGAGAACCAACTCTAAGTGAAAGCCAACGGTATGCGGTACTTTGGCAACTGAATTTGGGTTCCTCGTTTCGGTAATCTCTGTGAACTAGTCTTGGATGAAGCACATAAGACTAGGTATTCTATTCATCCCAGTTCCAGTAAGATGTATCACGATGTGAAGGAATTCTACTGGTGGCCTAACATGAAAGCCGGCATTGCTACTTATGTTAGTAAGTGTCTCACTTTTTTAAAAGTCAAGGCTGAACATCAAAAGCCTTCTGGTCTGTTGACACAACCCGACATTCCACAGTGGTAGTGGGAATGTATCACCATGGACTTCGTTACTAAGTTACCTAAGACTTCAAACGGTAACGATACTATCTGGGTCATAGTTGATCATCTTACTAAATCTACACATTTCATACCGATCAAGGAAACTGACAAGATGGAGAAGTTAGCACAGCTTTACATTAAAAAAATTGTCTCGCGTCATGGAGTTCCTATCTCGATTATTTCTGATCGCGACGGTCAATTCATTTCTAGATTCTGGATAACTTTACAATCTGCTCTTGGAAGTCAACTCGACATGAGTACCGCCTATCATCCACAAACCGATGGTCAAAGTAAGCGAACTATTCAAACCTTGGAAGATATGCTACGTGCATGTGTAATCGATTTCGGCAAAGGTTGGGATAGAAACTTGCCTTTGGTTGAATTTTCTTACAACAACAGTTATCACTCTAGCATTAAAGCTGCACCTTTTGAAGCTTTATATGGCCGGAAATGTAGATCCCCTTTGTATTAGGATGAACTCGAGGACATACATTTAACTGGTCCTGAAATTATTCACGAAACTACTGAAAAGATCGTTCAGATTAAGCAACGATTAGAAACTGCCCGTAGCCGACAAAAGAGCTATGTCGATAAGAAGCGAAAGGATATAGAATTCCAAGTTGGAGATAAAGTCATGTTGAAAGTATCCCCTTGGAAAGGCGTTGTCCGTTTCGGTAAACGAAGCAAACTCAGTCCACGATATGTTGGACCTTTCACGATCACTCAAAGAGTCGGTCCCGTGGCATACCGATTAGAACTACCAACTGAACTTAGCCAAGTACATGATGTGTTTCATGTCTCGAATCTTAAAAGGTTTCTTGCTGATGACACACTTGTTTTTCCTTTGGATGATATCCGCATTGATGAGCAAATGCACTTCGTTGAAGAACCTATAGAAATCATGGAAGGTGAGGTCAAACAAACGCGTAAAAGCAGCATACCTATCGTTAAAGTCCATTGGAATTCGAGTATAGGCCCCGAATATACCTGGGAACGCAAAGACCACATGATATGGAAATATCCCCATCTCTTCTCAATTGCTGATGCCAACGAGGAATCTACCTAAAACTTCGGGACGAAGTTTCTAATAATGGGGAGGTACTATAACGACCCTCATTTTTCCATTCTATATTTTTCCATATTAAATGCCCAACAATATAATTAAACTTAACAATTAAACTTTAATTAACGATTGTTAAGCATTAATAATTATAAAATATAATAATTAACTTTATGTAATAAATGACAAGTTAATAAAAGATAAAAATACTGAGCTTATTAATATTTGTTAACAAATAAACAACTTTAAAACTTGTACACATAAAATAATTAAACTTGGATAATTAAGGAACTATTTAAGCTAATCTAAAGTACAAGGACTAAATTGAAAAAGTTCCAAACCAACCCATGCCGAAAGGACCCGTTCATATACATTATAAATGATTCTCAATAGTTGATTACATCGCGAGGTATTTGACCTCTATATGATACATTTTTCAGACATTGCATTCGTTTTTAAAAGATAATCTCTCTTTACATCGAAAATTGACAGACATGCATACCATTTCATAATATCCACTATCCAACTATAAATTGACTTAATAATAATCTTTGATAAACTCAATGACTCGAATGCAACGTTCTTCGAAATATGCGATGAAAGACTCCAAGTAATATCTTTAAAATGAGCAAATGCACAGCGAAAGATTTCTTTAACACCTGAGAATAAACATGCTTTATAGTGTCAACCAAAAGGTTGGTGAGTTCATTAGTTTATCATAATCATTCATTTCCATTATTTTAATAGACCACAAGAATTTCATTTCCAGTTCTCATAAATATACGTCCCATGCATAGAGACAAAAATCATTCATATGGTGAACACCTGGTAACCGACATTAACAAGATGCATATAAGAATATCCCCTATCATTCTGGGACATCCTCCGGACATGATAAAACAACATCGAAGTACTAAAGCATCCGCAACTATGGATGGGGTTTGTTAGGCCCAATAGATATATCTTTAGGATTCGCGTCAATTAGTAGATCGGTTTACTAATTCTTAGGTTACCAAGCAAAAGGGACATATTCGGCTTCGATCATTCAACCATATAATGTAGTTTCGATTACTTGTGTCTATTTCGTAAAACATTTATAAAAATTGCGCATATATTCTCAGCCCAAAAATATAAAGGGTAAAAAGGCAAATGAAACTCACCATAATGTATTTCGTAGTAAAAATACATATAACGTCATTGAACAAGTGCAAGGTTGGCCTCTGATTCACGAACCTAAATTAATTATATATATATATATATATATATATATATATATATATATATATATATATATATATATATATATATATATATATATATACATACACATATATATATATGTGTGTGTTGGTCAATATTTTTCTAACAAATTAGGTCAAGTCATAGTGTATCTCAATCCTAATGCTCGAGACTAATACGCAAAGGTCAAAAAAGTCAATTTGACTCAAAATGATTTCCAAAATCTATACATGATTAATATATAGTTTAAATATCGTCGTTTTATATTTTTAAATATTTTAAAAGATTTATTAGAGTAAATAATATAATTCATTTATTAATAAATAAAATTTTTATATTTAAAATTTATATAATAAAATATACTTTTATATATATTAAGTAATAAAATTTATAGAGTTCATTTAATATCATAAAGATAATATGATAGGTATTATTAAAATAATTTTATTACACGTAGTAAAATATATTTGTATCACATATTTATTTGATAAAATAATATCTATAATAATAGTAAGTAAAAGTTGTATTATTTTGTAATAATAATTATTATTATTCTATTAATAAAAATATCAATATTTATAATTACTAAAATGACATTATGATAAAATGATAATTCTAATTATGATAACTTTAATATTTACGATACTTTTTAATATTATCTTTAAAATAATAATTCTATTTAAAATGATAATAATAATGATATTTTATAATAACAATGACATTTCTATTAAAATGATAAATTTTGTTAAAATGATAGTTTTAATACTAACGATACTTTTAATAATAATAGTAATGATGAAAATAATAAGAACGATAATTTTATCTAAATCATTATCTTATAATATTTTAATTTCATCATGATACTCATACTCATTATTTCCTAATTGTTTCGTTTAATAGCTTTTAATCGACTTTTATATCGTGTTCATAATAATGATAATTATAGTAATTAAAATAATTAGGTGTTACTAATATTAGTTTTTAATTACAATAATACTAATAATGATAATTACTATTACATTATTAATGATAATACTAATAATTATTTTAATGATAATATAATCATAATAATAATAATAATAATAACAATAACAATAACCATTTTTAAATAATGATATATATATTAATAATGATAATAATAATAATAATAATAATAATAATAATAATAATTAGATAATAATAATAATAATAATAATGCTAATTATAACTTTAACGATAATAATGATAGTAATAATAATTAAAAATAATAATTTTTAATGATAATTCCTTTTATTGATAAAGATAATAATAATAATAATAATAATAATAATAATAATAATAATAATAATAATAATAATAATAATAATAATAATAATAATAATAATAATAAGATAAAACTAGAACGACGATAATAACGACGATAATAATAATCATTTTTAATAATAATACAAAAATTCGATTGACTATAACTTCAAATCCGTTCATCGAAACCATTCGATATCTAAATGAAAATTTCTTATTTTTTCGCTAGCTTTCCAAAGACATGCGTATCTTATACCTTATCTCAACCACATATGTAACTAATTCAGGATTCAACATATCCTATCTAATCGCAATATCAAAAGTACAAGCATGCATAATCCTATATTCTCGAGCACTAGTCAGGGATACACTATTAGTATGTAAAAATTAAATTATGAGTACACACGTATCAATATTGAGATTCAATATTGCAGGAAAGGTACGTAGATGCAACAGAGATGATAAACACTAAATTGACCTTACGAGCATACCCATGAACCATACCTTCACGCGAGCAGCATCTCGTCGTAGTATTTTATGTATATCTAATACTAATAATACTAATATTAGTACTACTAATAATAACGATAAGACTAAGATTAATAATAAGAATAATAGTAATAAAAATAAATAATATAGAGAGTAATATAAGATAGAGAGAAAGAATGGAGATTTTTGTTAATACGTCGACCAGAACTCGAAGACTTTAAAGGATTGAACCTCACCAACCAAGCCATGCGATCGCATGGGTTGGAAGTGCATTGACCATGCGATCACATGGGCTGTACATACATCTCACATTCGATTGTCTTTGGTTGCCGACACTTATTTTATATTATTTTATATTTAATATATTTAATTTATATAATTACTTATATATTATATTATATTTACGTTCATGGTAAAAATGTAATTTTTACTCAAATGACTTGGACGTTGTCATTCGAATCATGTACCACTTTCGGTTTTTGAGCGCACTTTCGTACGTTTAGAAAACTAGTCTTTTACGTTACGCGACATGTACGCTTATTAATAATTTGACTTTATTCATCAAAAATTTACCTTATGATAAATGTAACCTATAAACTTGAGCGATGTGGTCATTTGTTTCTATAAATCAGAGTCTCGTAGTTTATCAAAATGTATCATTTTAAATCATCTGTTAAATATTATATTTTGTCACTTGTATAATATATATATATATATATATATATATATATATATATATATATATATATATATATATATATATATATATATATATATATATATATATATATCCTTATTTAAAATATATATTTGTTCATATTGAAATATGTAATAATACAATATTTATTTTTTCAAAACTAATTATATTTTTAAAGTTTATTTTGGAATCGTTTAGATAGTAGAAAAATATTATATCAATCACGTTAATATAAACTTTATTTAAATTCTTCAAAAGTCATATACAAATTATCTTATAAAACGTCCTAATTAATAAAGTTCTTTTTAAACTGAAACGTTTTTATACATTTAAATCAAATATGATAACTTTGTTTTTCTAAAACTAAATATGTAAAATAATCATTTTATTAAAAGGTTAAAATAGAAGAAGTTGTTATATAGTAAATATGTTTTAGAAAAGTAAGATTAAATATACTTTTAATAGATTTCAAATTTTTAACGTTTGTTGGTGCAACGTGATATAACGTCTAAAGGTTAGATAAACATATAAAATCATTTTAATGTAAAATGTTAATTTACTTAACTTGTCGATATACATCTTCTAAGTTATCTATATTCTACAATTTTACTTCCACGTTAAATAATATACAAGTTTAATAGTTTATCTTATCAAAAGTCACGAGACAATTATTGTAAAGCATAAATTGAAAATCAAACGGGAATCTCCACTAACCCTTTTCTAGTTCCCGTTAATTGACACTTTTGTTCTTTCTAATAAATCACTTTACCAATTATTTCGAATACCGTTAAAAAGAAATGTTTTCCAAATCAAAGTAGACCTCCTAACAGAGACTCGTAATCGTAATTCAATGTATCTAATAATTCAATCATTTGATATCATCTTTTAATTCCATTGATAACTATTAGAATATATTTTAAAACAAATACGTTTATAAAAAGTATTATACGTCTAATACTTTGTTAATGTTTTCAAGTTATAATATATACACATATACATATATAATCATGTTCGTTTATATAATGGTTCGTGAATCATTGGAATTTGGTCGAGGTTAAATGAGTGTATGAACACAGTTTAAAATTCTTGAGATTTAACTTACAAACTTTGCTTATCGTCTCGGAAACATATAAAGATTAAAGTTTAAATTTGGTCGGAAATTCTCGAGTCATCACACATGCAAACCCTATCTGAATTTAGGAAGGGTAAAATTACACTTTTGCCCCTTAAATTTTCGGCCAAGGCACCCCATAATCACCTCCTCATTTACTTGACTTGTTCCCTAAGTAATTCCTAATTAAACCCTAATTCTAGAATTCTCTAATCACTCCTATAAATAAAGACCTAGGCTAACCCATTTTCTTGTACCAAATCATAATCACAAATCTCTCTCTCAAAGCTCTCTCCCTCTCCCTATTTTCGGCCAAAAACCGAAATCACCACCACCACCATCGAATTCATCATCATCTTCTTCAAGATCTTCAAGTGATCTTCAAGTTGTTCATCGTGTTCTTCGCGTTCCTCGAAGATCTTCAAAGGTGTTCTTCAATCTTCAAGGGTTTGATCTTCATCTTCAAATGTTCATCAACTTTTTCTTGTTAATCTTCATTAATCTTCATCAAGGTAAAAACCCAAGATCCAAAACTCTTAAATCTTACTTTTAATTCATGTTTATAATCATAATTATTCATGCATGATCTTAACATCTATATTGTTTATGTAAAAAAATAAAATATGCATATACATATACATACATACGGCATACATACATATGTATATAAAAAAAAATTTTGTTTAGATCTTAAAAACCCTAAGAATTCACTAAGATTGTGTTAGGGTAGTTATATTTGGAAAGTAGATACACATTACATATATATGTATTTACTAATAAAAAATATATATATATATACATACATGTATATACACGACTACATATAGATAAAAAATAATAAAAATACTATATATATACATATACACGAAATATACATATATACATACCTAAACCCTAATTTATTAAACCCTCATTTATTAAACCTTAATTTATTAAACCCTAATTTAATAAAACCCTAATCATTACCTAATCATTACATCACTAAACCCTAACCCTAATAATACTATTAAACATTTATCACATAAACCCTAATCATTTATTTATTACTAAACCCTAATATTAAATACTACTTTAATTAACTAAAATCCTAATACTATTATATAATACTAACACCTATACACTTATAATATTACTAACACATATAATATACTATTATTTATATTATATTACAAGGTTACATTATTCATTCACGATAACGTGTGATTACTTGAACGTCAATGCTACTTAAGGCTAGGGTGATCCTTGGTACCACTATGGGACGCTTGTGGATTACGAATGCCAAACTTAGATTTTGGTCAAGAAATCCTGGGCCAACCGGTAACAATTGGTCATTCTAGTGACTCGGCGATGGCATAGATGTTTGGGTATGGTCCACAATATCAACCCGACTATAGTAATTATATACCTAGTTATCTTCACACTTAATAGGTGGTAGACTTATTAAGGACAACTCACTAGTGTTCGACACTAACTTACTAAAAGTGGAAACTACTAAAAGTGGAAACTTGCTAAAAGTAGAAACTTACTAGGAATGGAAACTTACTAAAACGAACTATGCTTAAAACACTTGCATACTTAAATGTCATTAGGTTGACATTCTGCTCATCTATCCAAACTTTCCATTCCGAGGAATAACCATCTCTCTCTACTTACTAAGGTGAATTTCATAGCCTCACTTTATATTGTGCACAACTTATTTAACTTCTTGGGGTGAGACACTTGCTACTTTTACTATTTACAATTTAGACACAAGTACCACCTGTTAAAATATGCTATACCCGGCTATGTCTGACTAAGTCCCTACAGTGATATTTTTAATTGCTCGTTGAATGCATGCTTAATTATTGGGGGTAGGCCTATCTGGAGTAATGTTCCCGATACATTTGACCAAGTCATTGTATTACTTAATAATGAAATTAAACCGACAAGGACAGACACAACTTGTCATTGGGGTAAACTTTGAACGTTTAGTCTAAATATCACGAACTGGCATAACTTTTTGATCCCTGCGAGATCAACTTTATAAACTAAATCTTGTGGTCTAAAACAACGGTCAAACATTTTTGTTAAACCTATGAACTTCACTCAACCTTTTTGGTTAATACTTTAACATGTTTGTCTCATGTGCCGATTGATCAAGCTTGAATTACTTACTGCTTATGTAATGGTACTTGGACTTAGGATCAAGAGATATTGCATTTATTATTCTTGCATTTAAAACAGTTACTTTATTATAATTTACATTACTGTAACGACATTCATTTTCCGCTGCGTACTCTACAAAGTTTGTTCTTATCATTTAGTATTGTTCTCGTATATTATAATATGTTGATTTGTTTGATATTAATGTCACATTCACTCACGCCCTAATTGGGGGTGTGATAATTTGATCCTCTCGCTCCCAAGTGAACTCGGGTCCTCGTTTAGCATTCCAACAGACTCAGACAATTGGAATCTTGTTGCGTTTCAAAGTTTTGACCTCACGGTCCATAATTTCAACAGTTTCTTCCACGAAGTGGAGTTTGTCATCAATCGTAAGTTCTTCAAGAGGTATGACAAGTTCTGGTTTAGCAAGACATTTCTTTAGATTATACACGTGGAAAGTGGGATGAACTGCGCTCAACTGAGTCGGAAGATCCAAACGGTAAGCAACGGGTCTAACACGCTCCAAGACTTCAAAAGGACCAATATATCACGGATTTAGCTTCCCACGCTTTCCGAAACAGATTACACCTTTTCAAGGTGCGACTTTCAACATCACTCGGTCACCTACTTGGAATTCGTGATCTTTACGCTTAAGGTCGGTATAGCTCTTTTGACGATCATGGGCCGTCTTGAGCCTCGCTTGAATTTGGACAATATTCTCGGTTGTTTCATGGACGAGTTCGGGTCCGGTGAGTTGGTTTTCTCCTACTTCGGCCCAACAGATAGGAGAACGACATCTGCAGCCATACAAGGCTTTGAATGGTGCGGCCTTAATGCTTGCGTGATAGCTATTGTTGTAAAAGAATTCGGCCAGTGGCAAATGCTTTTCCCAAGCCGTTCCGAAATCAATTACACAAGCACGCAACATGTCCTCCAGGGTTTGAATCGTGCGTTCGCTCTGTCCGTTGGTTTACGGGTGATACGCAGTACTCATATCTAAATGTGTTCCCAAAGCTTCTTGTAAAGAACGGCAAAATCTAGAAGTGAAACGGGCGTCTCGGTCGAAATAATCGATAAGGGTACGCCGTGACGAGATACAATCTCCTTTATGTATAGTTGCACGAGTTTCTCCATTGTATTCGTTTCCTTCATGTCTAGGAAGTGTGCAGATTCGGTTAAACGGTCAACGATAACTCAGATGGTATTATAACTGCCTACCGTCTTCGGTAGCTTCGTGATGAAGTCCATCATTATTCCTTCCCACTTCCATTGCGGGATTTTGGGTTGTTGAATTAATCTAGATGGCTTCTGATGTTCGGCTTTAATCTTGGAACAAGTTAAACACTTTTCAACATACGTAGCAACATCCCTTTTGAGGTTTGGCCACCAATATTGAACCTTGAGGTCGTGGTACATCTTATCAGCTCCTGGATGAATCAAATACCTTAAATTGTGAGATTCATCTAGAATAAGGCTTCATAAATCTCCATAACTGGGCACCCAGATTCTTCCGACAAGAATGTTCAAGTGCTCTTGAGCAATATTCTCCTCCTTTAGAGCCTCCTCTTGGGCTACACGGATTTGGCCATTGAGATTTGTGTGGATGGTGATGTTTAGAGCTCGGACACGAAGAGGTACCATTCTATCCTTTCGGCTCAAGGCATCAGCTACAACATTTGCCTTGCCAGGGTGGTAACGAAGTTCACAATCATAATCGTTCAACGTCTCGATCCATCGATGTTGTCTCATATTCAGTTGCTTCTGATCAAAGATGTGTTGGAGGCTTTTGTGGTCGGTGAAGATAGTACTCTTGGTGCTATAAAGATAGTGTCTCCATAGTTTGAGAGCAAAGACAACGGCTCCAAGCTCAAGATCGTGAGTTGTGAAGTTTCACTCGTGAATCTTAAGTTGTCGAGAGGCGTAAGCAATAACCTTCTTCCATTGCATCAATATGCACCCAAAACCTTGTCAGGATCGCTCACGATATGACTGAGAAATTGGACTTCCTTCAACCAAAATTCACACTTGGAGAATTTTGCATAGAGTTGCTCATGTCTTAAGAGTTCAAGCACGAGTCGAAGATGTTGCTCATGTTCTGCTTCACTTTTGGAATAGACGAGAATATCATCTATGAAGACGATAACGAACTTGTCCAGGTACGACTTGCATACGCGAATCATGAGATCTTTAAACACGGCAGGTGCGTTAGTTAACCCGAATGGCATCACCAGAAACTCATAGTGGCCATAACGAGTTCGGAATGCAGTCTTCAGCACATTGTTCTCCTTCACCCTTAACTGGTGATAACCTGATCGTAAATCAATGTTGGAGTAGACGCTGGATCCTTGCAGCTGATCGAAAAGATCGTCAATCCTGGGAAGGGGATACCGATTCTTGATCGTCAACTTTTTTAGTTCACAATAATCGTTACACATGCGGAAAGATCTATCCTTCTTCTTCACAAACAAAACAGGTGTGCCCCAAGGCGATGAACTCGTCGGATAAATACACGGTCTAGCAGTTCCTGCAGTTGACTTTACAACTCTTGCAGTTCGGAAGGTGCAAGTTGATAAGGTGCGCGAGCTACAGGTGCAGCTCCTGGCACTAGATCAATCTGAAACTCCACTGATTGCGGCGGGGGTAATCTTGGCAACTCTTCTGGAAAGACGTCGGGAAATTCGTTCACAATTCGCACTTCATCCACGCTTTTCTCCTCAGTTTCTAGCTTCTTCACATGTGCTAAAATAGCAAAACGCCCCTTTTTCATGACCTTTTGTGCCTTCAAGCAACTAATAAGGTTTAGCTTCAGGTTACATCTCTCTCCGTAAACAATTAGTGGCTCACCATCTTCGTGTGGTATACGAAGAATCTTCTCTTCACAGATAACTTCTGCTCTTACCTTGGACAACCAGTCCATACCTGTGACGACCCGAAAACTTCTGACCAAATTAAAACTTAATCTTTATATGGTTTCAACACGATAAGCAAAGTCTGTAATATTGAGTCTCTAAAATTTTAGAACTGTATTTATGTATACTGTTACCCTTCGACTATTCCCGACGATTCACAAATAACTAATTGTAAATAGATACATATATATATTTTAATGACCCGTCCTAAACCATCTGGACGAGTACATTACATTTGGTTACATCGCGAGGTACTTGACCTCTATATGATAAATTTTACAAACATTGCATTCGTTTTTAAAAGACAAACTTTCATTACATCGAAAGTTGACGGCATGCATACCATTTCATAATATACACAACTATAATTGACTTAATAATAATCTTGATGAACTCAACGACTTGAATGCAACGTCTTTTGAAATATGTCATTAATGACTCCAAGTAATATCTCTAAAATGAGCAAATGCACAGTGGAAGATTTCTTTCATACCTGAGAATAAACATTCTTTCAAGTGTCAATCAAAAGGTTGGTGACTTCATTAGTTTATCATAAACATTCATTTCCATCATTTTAATAGACCACAAGATTTCATATATTTAATTGTACACGTAACCCGAGTACAAAATAACACGCGTAACCCGCGAATTAAAAATCATTCATATGGTGAACGCTTGATAACCGACTTAACTTTAATGCATAGAATATCCCCAAACAGAAACTCTCATCTGTATAAAAATAATAATCTCGAAGTACTAAAGCATCCGTACCCCGGATGGGACTTGTCGAGGTCCATAGATCTATCTTTAGGATTCGTGTCAATTAGGGGTCATATCCGTTTCCTAATTATTAGGTTACCAAGCTAAATAGGGTGATATTCAATATTCATAATTTAGCCATAGAATGTAGTTTTTGATCACTTGTGTCTATTTCGTAAAACATTAATAAAATCAGCGCATGTATTCTCAATCCCAAAAATATATATAAAAATGGAGTAATGAAACTCACAATACTATATTTTGTAGTAAAAATATTCATACGACGATACTGAACAACGCAGGGTTGGCCTCGGATTCACGAACCTATATCATTTGTATATTCATTAATATATATAATTTGTAATCGAACAAACATATATTATTATAAGTGTTGTAATCACTATATATATATATATATATATATATATATATATATATATATATATATATATATATATATATATATATATATATATATATAATAATTTAATAAGTTTCATTATATAAATTTTCATTTCTATATATAGAAATATTAATATAGTTAGGTTATGTATAGTAAATATATTTTTATATATATAGTATCATTTGTTTGTTAAGTTAATGATAATAATACTATTACTTAGATTTAATAATGATGTTGAAAATAATTATTTTGATAATATCATTAGTCACTTTGTTAGTAGAGATACTGATAATTATAATAATAATATTAATAATAACAATAAAAATGTTAATTTTAATAAAATACAACTTTTAAGATTGATAGATTTTTAATAAAACTGATAATGATAATTTCAAATAAAATGATACTTTTAATAACAATACTACTTATGAATGTAAATTTTTATAATAACAATAATTCTATTAATATTGATAATAATACTAAAATAATGATTTAATTATAATGGTACGAAATTGTAACCTTAATGATAATATTAATTATGATACTAATAATAATAATAATAATATTGATAGTAATAATAATAATAACTAAAATAACAATTTTACTTCTAGTAATAGTTATGATAATAATATTAGTAATAACAATAATAATAATAATTTTTAATTATAATTATATTCATGATAAATGATGACTAATACTTGTTGTAGTAATAATAATAATAATCATAATACTTATTGATAAACTATGACAATAATGATAATAATAATAATAATAATAATAATAATAATAATAATAATAATAATAATAATAATAATAATAATAATAATAATAATAAAAATAATATTCATAATATTTATTAATAATAATAATACTAGTACTTAATAATAATAATAATAATAATAATAGTAATAATAATAAAAACAATAATAATAATAATAATAATAATAATAATAATAATAATAATAATATAATAATAATAATAATAATAATAATAATAATAATAATAATAATAATAATAATAATAATAATAATAATAATAATAATAATAATAATAATAACAATGAAATACTACCTTTAAAAGTGTTTAAAAATGGCTTTCAAAAATATGTTCCCCTGCCTGGGTTCGAACACTCGACCCCTCATTAAACCAACACCTCACACAACCATTATGCTGTTACTGCTTATCTGATGTATATCGGATTTTAATTCTTTTTAACCAGCTTTTTCTGTATCCCTTTCTTCTTCCTCAATTTAAATCGACCAAGGTCAAATAATCATGTCTAAGGATTAGTTGTCGGGTTTAGGTGATTTTAATAAAAACATAAACGACCTGGTTGTATGTGTTTTGTACTATTAGAAAAATATAACCAAAATCAAAACAACAGCAAAAATAAATCGTGAAGAACACCCTTAAACTAAAACATCAAACTTGAAATTTAGACTGTTTTAGACGAAGATTTCTAAATGAAATAGGTAGAAAATCCCTCATAGAAACTTCTGTGATCATCAATTGAACATGAAACATAAAAACGAATCCAAATTTTACGATGAACACGACCGTTTGACTTTTTGAATCTACGGTTTGACTTCAAAATTCATATTCAATTTCGTGAATTGAAACTTGAAAACTTGCAGAAAGTTTAAATAAAATATTCCTAACAACACTACATTTACAGAATTTGAAATTAAATACGAATTCTGAGGTTTTGATTTAAGGAAACAAGAACAGAGTACGGTTGATTTAAGGAAACAAGGCTGTAATGGTACTTAATTGATAATGAAAATGTATAAATTAATGACTAAATCAGTATTAGTGTGAAATTCGTTTGATTTATGGCTAGAAGAGAGTCAACTGCAATTATCACTCGTACAGAAATAATAAAAAGAAGTATAAAAGTTTGATATTGACCCTAAACAGATTTGGATTGTTTTGTGATTTGGAAATCTATAATTGTACTTGATTAAAGATAGTAAAACGATTTATAACAAATTCGTTCTCCTTGTTGGTTATCAAAGTCTAACGAATCGATAGAGAATAAAAACAAAATTGTCCTTCAATAGATTTTACATATATATAATTAATACTAATAATTAATAATTATATTAATAATAATAATAATAATAATAATAATAATAAATAATAATAATACTAATTTCCTAGTATATATATGTATATAATGGCATATATATATATATATATATATATATATATATATATATATATATATATATATATATATATTTATTTTTATAGGTTATAGTTAATATTATTAGTAAATATAACTATAATAATAATGCTCTAAATATTATACAGTAATAATACAAATTTATAATAACATAATAATAATAATATTACCAATGATAATGATAACAATTACCATAAATGTATAACAATAATATTGTTAATAATAATAATACTAGTATTATCAATAATAACTATAATATTAACAATAATAATATATCAATTTACATATGTTAATTTATTCATACTAGATTTCATATATATATATATATATATATATATATATATATATATATATATATATATATATATATATATATATATATATATATATATATATATATATATATATATATATCTTGTATTAAAATAATAATATTAATGATACAAATATTAATATTAATATTAACATTAATAATAATAATGAATATAATAGTAGTAATATTAATATTACAATCATATTTTTAATGTGTAATTATATTTAACATATTAATAGTATATATTATAATTGTACCACATATAACATATGTTGAATATTATTTGTTCAATTTAATATAAATACATGATATAATATTTGTGTGTATATAATTGTCTTATATATATAAGTATTATATATTTACTTGTCTTATATATATATATATATATATATATATATATATATATATATATATATATTCCAATATACAAATTATAATTGTTATTATAGAAATCATTTATATTTTTACATAAATTTAAATCAGTAACGAATTATTTTTTATAATTTTACATATTTAATTTTTAATGATTTAATAACATTTTACACTTTCCCATATTTACCTTTTTAATTATTTATGTATTTATATATATATTTATTTTTTACAAACAATTATTCATGAATCGTCGGGAATAGTCAAATTTCAAATGAATTTATGTACACAGTTCAAATTTTTTTTTTTAGATTCAAATTAAATAGGCTTTGCTTATCGTGTCGGAAACATATAAAGATCGAGTTTAAATTTGGTCAAAAATTTCCGGGTCGTCACATATATATATATATAATTTGAAATATTATATGATTAAATTGATGGAAATAAATATGTAAAATAATATGTGATGTAATGAAAACTATTATTATAATTATATAGATATGTATATTTAAAAATATAAATATTTCTTGTAAGTATATAATATTATATTAATTCTATTTGTTTAAATATATATATATAATATATTTATTTATGTAGTAAAACTTGCTATTTAAAACTGGGGTTAAAGCCAAAAATAGGCTACAAACTTACACAAATGTACCGATGTCGCCCACAAACTTATTTCCGTCATACTGTCGCCTACAAACTTTCAAAAAGTGTACCAATGTAAACAAAAACTTTCAAAAAGTGTACCAATGTAAACAAAAATGACTTGCTACCGGCTAAACAGGTCAAAATTGACACGTGTCGTTCGTGGATTGGATCTTAACTCTTAAAAAAAAAAAATTTAGCAGGTCAAAATTAGTATGTAACAGGTCAAAATGCCAAAATGTTGATATTAGCACATTTTTTGAAAGTTTGTAGGCGACAGTAGGACGAAAATGAGTTTGTGGGCGACATCGGTACATTTGTGTAAGTTTGTAGCCTATTTTTGGCTTTAACCCTTAAAACTGTGTATATATAGAGAGAGTATATTAAATATAAATGATTTTGAGCTTAATTTGTCAAAGTTTGTAATACTCGGTTAGCATTTTGCTAGTGTTCATATAGATCTAATTCATATTTATGAAGATTTAAAATAAAAGTTGGACTGTAAATCGATTACGAAGAATTTAGGTTTGATAAAAATATTTTTATTTTTTTTAGATTAAATTTTAGCACTCCGTACATATTATTCGGAACAGAAACTAAATAATTAATGAACCTTTTTGATCAGGTTTCAAACAGTTAATGACTGAAATAATTAATTATACTTAAACTAAAAATTTAGGATTTTTAGGAACACTTTTATACGTTAACTATTTAGCAATGGACACGATATAATCGTCCGTGATAAACTGTCGGTAGATGTGTTTTCCCACATGTTCTTTAATTATTATTAATTATTATTATTAATTATTATATTTATTAATCATATAATCTATGTATATAAATGTAGCCAGAGAGAGTTAGATAGATATATATTCCAGCACTTGATCAACATCTCTTCTTCTCCAACACCCACAGCCCATCGTCGACCACAGCTCACCACCTTGAACCACCTCAGGCAATCACTACAACCCAACCATTCATCACCTTGATCACCACTAGAAACCGCCACCATCTCAATCTCTCTCACTTATTCTTATTCGAAACCACCACTTTTTCTCCTTCTTGATTCTTCTTTGTGAGCAACCATAGAGCTTCCGGCCACCATCAATAACCACCGGAGCTGCCTCTCACACCACCACTTACCATCGTGATCCTCTAACACCACCATGATCATCTCCATCGCCCAACGTTGTAGTGACCCGAACTTTTCCATGTTTATATATATATTAAATGAAATTGTTATTTACATGATCAAGTGTTTCCAACATGTTAAGCAATCAAACTTATTAAGACTTGATTAATTGAAATAGGTTTCATATAGACAATTGACCATCCAAGTTGACCGGTGATTCACGAACGTTAAAACTTGTAAAAACTATATGATGACATATATATGGTTATATATATAGTTAACATGATATTATGATAAGTAATCATATCATTAAGTATATTAACAATGAACTACATATGTAAAAACAAGACTACTAACTTAATGATTTTGAAACGAGACATATATGTAACGATTATCGTTGTAACGACATTTAATGTATATATATCATATTAAGAGATATTCGTACATCATAATATCATGATAATATAATAATTTAAAATCTCATTTGATATTATAAACATTGGGTTAACAACATTTAACAAGATCGTTAACCTAAAGGTTTCAAAACAACACTTACATGTAATGACTAACGATGACTTAATGACTCAGTTAAAATGTATATACATGTAGTGTTTTAATATGTATTCATACACTTTTAAAAGACTTCAAGACACTTATCAAAATACTTCTACATAACAAAAATTCTTACAATTACATCCTCGTTCAGTTTCATCAACAATTCTACTCGTATGCACCCGTATTCGTACTCGTACAATACACAGCTTTTCGATGTATGTACTATTGGTATATACACTCCAATGATCAGCTCTTAACAGCCCATGTGAGTCACCTAACACATGTGGGAACAATCATTTGGCAACTAGCATGAAATATCTCATAAAATTACAAAAATATGAGTAATCATTCATGACTTATTTACATGAAAACAAAATTACATATCCTTTATATCTAATCCATACACCAACGACCAAAAACACCTACAAACACTTTCATTCTTCAATTTTCTTCATCTAATTGATCTCTCTCAAGTTCTATCTTCAAGTTCTAAGTGTTCTTCATAAATTCTACAAGTTCTAGTTTCATAAAATCAAGAATACTTCCAAGTTTGCTAGCTTACTTCTAATCTAGTAGAGTGATCATCCAACCTCAAGAAATCTTTCTTAGTTACAGTAAGATATCTTTCTAATATAAGGTAATACTCATATTCAAACTTTGATTCAATTTCTATAACTATAACAATCTTATTTCGAGTGGAAATCTTACTTGAACTTGTTTTCGTGTCATGATTCTACTTCAAGAACTTTCAAGCCATCCAAGGATCCTTTGGAGCTAGATCTATTTTTTTCATTTCCAGTAGCTTTATCCAGAAAACTTGAGGTAGTAATGATGTCCATAACATCATTCGATTCATACATATAAAGCTATCTTATTCGAAGGTTTAAACTTGTAATCACTAGAACATAGTTTAGTTAATTCTAAACTTATTCGCAAATAAAAGTTAATCCTTCTAACTTGACTTTTAAAATCAACTAAACACATGTTCTATATCTATATGATATGCTAACTTAATGATTTAAAACCTGAAAACACGAAGAACACTGTAAAACCGGACATACGCAGACGTAGTAACACCGCGGGCTGTTTTGGATTAGTTAATTAAAAACTATGATAAACTTTGATTTAAAAGTTGTTCTTCTTGGAAAATGATTTTTCTTATGAACATAAAACTATATCCAAAAATCATGGTTAAACTCAAAGTGAAAGTATGTTTTCCAAAATGGTCATCAAGATGTCGTTTTTTCGACGGAAATGACTACCTATTTAGTAATTGACATGTAACTTAAATTTCCGAATATAAACCTATACCTTTTTGTTTATATTCATAAAATAGAGTTAAATATTAAACCATAGCAATTTTATTCACTCAAAACGGATTTAAAACGAAGAAGTTATGGGTAAAACAAGATTGGATAATTTTTCTTGTTGTAGCAACGTGAAAATTGATAACAAATCTATATTAATCATATCCTAGCTAACTTATATTGTATTATACATGTATTCTAATATATTATGTAATCTTTGGATACCATAGACACGTATGCAAATGTTTTGATATATCATATCGACCCATGTGTATATATTATTTGGAACAACCATAAACACTCTATATGCAGTAATGTGGGAGTTAGCTATACAGGGTTGAGGTTGATTCCAAAAATATATATACTTTGAGTTGTGATCTAGCCTGAGACGTGTATACACTGGGTCGTGGATTGATTCAAGATAATATATATCAATTTTTTTTTCTGTACATCTAACGTTGGACAACTAGTTGTAGGTTACTAACGAGGACTACTGACTTAATAAACTTAAAACATCAAAATGTATTAAAAGTGTTGTAAATATATTTTGAACATACTTTGATATATATGTACATATTTTTTATAGGTTCGTGAATTGACCAGTGGTCAAGTCTTACTTCCCGACGAAGTAAAAATCTGTGAAAGTGAGTTATAGTCCCACTTTTAAAATCTAATATTTTTGGGATGAGAATACATGCAGGTTTTATAAATGATTTACAAAATAGACACAAGTATGTGAAACTACATTCTATGGTTGAATTATCGAAATCGAATATGCCCCTTTTTATTAAGTCTGGTAATCTAAGAATTAGGGAACAGACACCCTAATTGACGCGAATCCTAAACATAGATCTATTGGGCCTAACAAACCCCATCCAAAGTACTGAATGCTTTAGTACTTCGAATTTTATATCATATCCGAACTTTTTCCCGAAATGATGGGGATATTCTTATATATGCATCTTGTTAATGTCGGTTACCAGGTGTTCACCATATGAATAATTTTTATCTCTATGTATGGGATGTATATTGAAATATGAAATCTTGTGGTCTATTGTTACGATTTGATATATATTGGTTAAACCTATAACTCACCAACATTTTTTGTTGACGTTTTAAGCATGTTTATTCTCAGGTGATTATTAAGAGCTTCCGCTGTAGCATACTTAAATAAGGACAAGATTTGGAGTCCATGCTTGTATGATATTGTGTAAAAACTGCATTCAAGAAACGTATTTTATTGTAACATATTTGTATTGTAAACCATTATGTAATAGTCGTGTGTAAACAGGATATTTTAGATTATCATTATTTGATAATCTACGTAAAGCTTTTTAAACCTTTATTGATGAAATAAAGGTTATGGTTTGTTTTAAAATGAATGCAGTCTTTGAAAAACGTCTCATATAGAGGTCAAAACCTAGCAACGAAATCAATTAATATGGAACGTTTTTATTCAATAAGAACGAGACATTTCAAACGTCACTATCTATGGTTATCATCACCACACCCGTCACCATTGAAACAACCCACAATCACCACACCACCTCCACCACGCTTAATCGATCACCATACCTTCAAGAACTTAGATCGAAACCCATTATTTCATGCTACTTTTATTTTCTGTTTACAAACCATAATGCCTTGAAACCACCATTGTTGCAGCTGCTATTGTTCCTGTTCAGTCCGTACACCACCACAAACCACCACCAAAACCGCCCTAAAATCACTATCAATACCACCATGGACTGTTATTCGAACACCTACTTGATGAGGCTTCCTGTTTTCCTGTTTAAGACCCAAACCCACCACAACTCTTACTTGTTGCCACTATTCGATGAAACCAAATCACCCCATACATACAAACACAGATCACGAACCATTACCATACAACTACTGTTGCTCGCTGCTACTATGGATTCTATATCAAACCACCATCTTTCACCACCATTCGAAAACCATTCAAGAACCACCACTAAAATAGCTACTCTCTCTCTCTCTTCATCTCTCTCTATCTCTTACCCGATTGAACCATCACCATTGCTATTTTTTTGTTTTTGCTTATCATCGAAACCACCAAAGCACCACCTTCTTCTTCGATCAACCCTTCTCCTCCTTCCACTATTTACAACCACCATTAACATTTCTGTTTCTGTTAGCCGGTTCACAGAACCAAAACCATTGAAGGTTGCTGCTGATTGTCGCTGTAAATCTTCAACACTAAGTGCCACCTGCATCATGCTATATTTTGTTTACTGTAAATGATTAAAGATAAAAGCGTGATGATGTGATTTATGAAGATGATATGGATCTGGGTTGCTACTGTGTGCAATACGCTGTAACTACTTTTTCCTTTCTTATTCGTTCTATTGCACAGAAAAGAAAAACCCTGATTTGTTGATTGGGTCGAATCCATTATGCTTCCTGTTGGACTGCTATTTTTTTTTTCAACTTGGGCAGAGAGTTTATAGTTTCCTTTGGGCTGTGAACATAATTAGTTGTTGGGCTGTGTTCTATTTTAGTTGGGCCAATAAACGGGATATAAATATATAAAGTTAGGATATAACGGAAAAACAAAGACGGGGCATTGGCGAGAGGTGTTGACGGGTGAGCGGGAGGTCGCGGGTTCGAGCCTGGGCAGAGGCAGTTTATTTGTTTTTGATGCTTTTTCTTCAAATGTACTATTACTACTACTACTACTAATACTACCACTACTACCACTACTACCACTACTACCACTACTACTACTACTACTACTACTACCACCACCACCACCACCACTACCACCACCACCACTACCACTACCACCACTACCACTACTACCACTACCACTACTACCACTACCACTACTACTACTACTACTACTACTACTACTACTACTACTACTACTACTATTAGTATTAACATTATTATTATTAATATAAGAATTATTATCATTAGTAGTATGATTATTATTATTAAGTAATAAGTATTACTATCAAAATTATTATTTTCAGTATCATTATTATTAAACTTATCATTTTTTTTTATTAAAAACTACTATTATTATTAAAAGCATCATTTTTATTAAAATCAACATTTTATTAGTATTATTGTTAATAGTATTATTATTATCATTACTATTATTATTATAAGTATTATTATTTATTAAAAACATCATTATTATCATTTTCATCAAAATTTATATTATTATTAAAATTATCATTTAGATATTAGTAGTATCAATATTATTATTATTATTATCATAAAAAGATACAAATTACTATTTATTATTATTGATATTATTTTACCAAATAAATAGCTATATAATAATATATTTAATACATATCACATAACAACATTAATATTTTCATAATAAATACTAACTAATTATCTAAAGTATATAAATAAATATAGTTAATTTAGTTATTAATGAAACATACAAATTACTAAAATAACAATTAATAATAATACATAATTTGTTCGATTACAATTATATGTGTTAATATATATATATATATATATATATATATATATATATATATATATATATATATATATATATATATATATATATATATATATATATATATATATATATATATATATATATTAACACATATAATGGTAATCGAACAAATTATGTATTATTATTAATTGTTATTTTAGTAATTTGTATGTTTCATTAATAACTAAATTAACTATATTTATTTATATACTTTAGATAATTAGTTAGTATTTATTATGAAAATATATATATGATATAGGTTCGTGAATCCGAGGCCAACCTTGCATTGTTCAGTACCGTCGTATGCATATTTTTACTACAAAATATCGTATCGTGAGTTTCATTTGCTCCCTTTTTAAATGCTTTTGCAATATACATTTTTGGGAATGAGAATACATGCGCTAATTTTATAAATGTTTGACGAAATAGACACAAGTAATTGAAACTACATTCTATGGTTGAATTATCAAAATCGAATATGCCCCTTTTTAGTCTAGTAATCTAAGAATTAGGGAACTGGCCCCTAATTGACACGAATCCTAAAGTTAGATCTATTGGGCCCAACAAGCCTCATCCAAAGTACTGGATGTTTTAGTACTTCGAATTTATCATGTACGAAGGGAGTCCTGAAATGATGGGGATATTCTATATGCATCTTGTTAAGGTCGGTTATCAGGTGTTCAATCCATATGAATGATTTTTATCTCTATGCAGTGCGAAATGCCTGATATGAGTTGATGTTTATAAGAAATGGAAATGAAATCTTGTAGTCTATTAAATTAATGGAAATGATTGTTTATGATAAACTAATGAACTCACCAACCTTTTGGTTGACACTTTTAAGCATGTTTATTCTCAGGTATGAAAGAAATCTTCCGCTGTGCATTTGCTCATTTTAGAGATATTACTTGGAGTCATTCATGACATATTTCAAAAGACGTTGCATTCGAGTCGTTGAGTTCAATAAAGATTATTATCAAAGTAAATGATAGATTAGTTCATTTATAGTTTGGTTATTATGAAATGGTATGCATGCCTGTCAACTTTCAATATAAGGAAAGGTTGTCTTTTAAAAACGAATGCTATGTTTGTAAAATGTATCATTTAGAGGTCATATACCTCGCGATGAAATCAATTATTATGTAACGTTTATAATCGATATGAACGGGGCATTTCAGTTGGTATCAAAGCGGTGGTCTTAGCGAACCAGGTCTTGCATCAGTGTATCTAACTGATAGTTGTTAAGATGCATTAGTGAGTTTGGACTTCGACCGTGTCTGCATGTCAAAAGTTTTGCTTATCAATTCTTGTCGAAAATTACTTGCTTATCATTCTTAAGTCTAGACACGTCTTACTGCACTTACTGCATCGATAGTGTATAGACAAATTCATATCTTAGCGTATCTATTACCGTAAACTTTTCCTGACAGCTTCCGAAGAATCCTCCGTAACGTATGGGATTTTGGTATTATATATATATATACATATGAAAATATGTATTTAAGAATATCAATCTGAATCCTATAATCTATTTCATATCAAAAATCAATTCCCTGATAGTACGAGATGGATCCCACAACCAGTTCGAGTCCCTCGAATTCCGATAGTTATTCCGACAGTTATTCCGATATGGATATTCACCTGAGCACTAAAAGCAGTGTAACCCGAATGGATGTCATCTTCAATTCTGAATGAATTGGGGATGGGTTCGTAGTCGACTTAATCAATGGAGACGCGAAGAAGTCGATCCTTTCCACCAACCGAATTCACCTCTTGGCAAAGAACCTGAAGCACTTACCGGCGAACCAGTTCGATACACTATATTCACTCTCATTTCCAGGATAACTCGTAATGATTATATGCTATCCAAAATTCTAAACCTTATTCATCTGCTCGTTCCGACCGACAATCATCCTGGAATAATGGAGGAAGTCAACGAGCTTCGCGTTCGAGTAATCAATTTGGAGAATATGGTGCAAAACTTACCAGCTTCAGCAACATCACCAGTACCAATAGTACTACCAACATCAATACCAGTACCACCAACAACCCAAGTTTCAACATCACCAGCCTCGATATCACAATCTATACCTTGAACCTAATCTTCGTTCTACGTATTAATCTACACCGACTATCTTCATACTACGAATCGTTCTACATCGATTATCTTCGTTCAACATGGCGATTATGTAATTTTTAAAGTTTTAGAGATTATGTAATCTAGTTCTAACAATAAATCAAATAAGTTTAATATCAAATTAACTCATTAAATCTATGATTACATCTGAAGAAAATATATATGTAAGTATATTTTCATAAAGATTGTAATTAAAAAAATTCTTTTGTACAAACTGTTAATGGTGAAAATATTTTAGCGGGTAGGTAATACTCGAGGAATATTTAGATTTCACATTAATAAGTTACACTGTACATTCTTCTAATCTGATTCAACAGTCATTTACTATCCTACTTACATCCACAAATATACGTATCCGTTCACCGCAGAATAACCATTTTCATTCAATTTCATATTTGGATTTTGACTTATCCGAATCCAATAAGTGGCATAATGAAGAAAACATTGGACAAAATAAAATTTGTTACAAACAAACAAATTAACTATGAGAAATTTTGTTAAGAATCCATGCTAACAAAATCCTAGCTAACTATTCCTAGCGAACTGTTAATTCCTTATTTCATTTATTTATCGCAATTTATTTATCGCAATTTTAATTTTCACAATTTTATTTATCGTCATTTAATTTCTGTTATTTATTTTACGCACTTTAAATATCGTCGGATAAATCGGGACACGTATACAATGTTTTGACATATCATATTGACGTCATCTATATATATTATTTGAAATAACCGTAAGTCACTCTATATTACGGTAATGCTCGAGTTAGCATATAAAGGGTCGAGGTTGATTCTAAAATAATATATATACTTTGAGTTGTGATCGAGTCTGAGACATGTATACAATGGGTCACGACACGTATAATTAATTCGAATATAATATATTAAACTATATATGAATTATTGAACTACTAACTGTGAACTACTAACATTAGACAATTAAAATGAATTAAAATATTGATTATAACATATGAAACTAAACATTTCTTCAAGTTTGCCACTTGATTTCATCTTAAACCTCATTTGTATCTTGACGATTACAATCTGCGTTCAACCCTTTCATGATTCTTGAAAACACCTCAATCGAGAGGATGAATCAACCGCACTTCATCTACGGAAGGAAAGATTTATGCATATAGTTATGCACCTGAAAAACTCTCGGAAACTGAGTAAACGTTTAACACGTAGCTGTGCTAATTCCTTTAGCGTTATTATTACCAAAAATAACTTTGCAACTCCTGTTCGAGATAGCCAGTTTTGTCACAGCTCCGGTAAGTCAACTTCGACTTTTCGTTCAAAACAACCTTATTATAACCTTGATATATATATGCGTGCTCTTTTATTGTTACCGGGGAACCTTTTATATTCCACCATATTACCAACAGACGTACCAGCAACCTCGTTGAAGTCTTATCATGAAGCCTGACAAATCACTATATTTATCTATTGAAGTCTTATCATTAACTCATCGGCATCTTGTAATGATAATTACCATACCAAATACTGAGAGGTATCAATCGATAATCTCAAATTTCTCAGCGATTCTACGACAACAATTATATATATATATATATATATATATATATATATATATATATATATATATAACTTCTATCTCCTGGATTTACGAACTTCAATTCTGAATTTCTGAAAAGCGCTTTAGCCAATGAATCAGTTTTCTGAGTTTTGAAAAAGCTGATGAAGCAGTGTAAACTGAAGACTACCTTAACAGTCAAAAGTTTGATGATAAAGAATGGAGTGTTGAAAAAGTTCAAAGATTTTGATACTGAAAAATGAATTGAGCAAACCATGAAGGAGACTCTAAACAAATCACAAGGACTAAACTTGTACATAAAGAATCCTGATGATTCTGTTCCGATGAAATCTTCAGCGAATACGTTGCTCCTTAATTATTCTAAATCATTGTGAATTAATTTCTTCATCACAATTTGATTCTAAAATTATAAGATATTATCGTATCTTTCATTATAAATATCCTCGATATTTCTGAAGATATTGTCATAACTATTCTTATCTGAAATCATTTATCTCTTCGCGATATCAGTGTTACATCAGAAAGGAAACTGTTTTAGTTTCTAAATTCTGAAAAATTCGAACTTAACATATGAATGTTATTGAAGTAGTGTTGGGAACTGAAACATGAGTTAGTATAATATAATGACACTTGATCAACGTGATTATATTACATTAAGTCATGCTGAGTTTCTAATGGAACATGATGATTCACAGACCATAACGTCATCATGTTCCATGTTACATGACTCTTACATTCTATCTAATCTATAAACATATCTGGACCATTATTCGCTTTACTTAAAGTCGGGAAGAGAAAACAAATGTATGGAATTCCAAAATATAAAGGAAAATATAAAGCCCGACAACAATTACAAATCGTGTATATCAATACGTATTGCAACGTAAAGACACGGGAGAACTAAAAGCACTATAACCCCAAGGTAATAATAGAAGAAAAAAAATTCCTCCGGTGGAAGATGAAAAAGAAGAATGACAGATACAAAGGTCAGGAATACATGCAGAATTAGAACCGGATGGAGCATATTGACGAATGTTTT
The DNA here is from genome assembly GCF_046630445.1 of Rutidosis leptorrhynchoides. Classification (NCBI taxonomy): domain Eukaryota; kingdom Viridiplantae; phylum Streptophyta; class Magnoliopsida; order Asterales; family Asteraceae; genus Rutidosis; species Rutidosis leptorrhynchoides. Next base: position 349,086,601 of record NC_092333.1, on the reverse strand, counting down.
AGAAATATGAATTGAGAGAGAAAGAATAGAATGTGTGAGCTGTGGACATAAAGAAACGAAGAGGGTGGATTTATAGTGAAATATCCGATAAAGCAATCGAGACAGATTATCGCATTTAACGAAAGAGGATCCTAATTTCCTTGATTATCGAAGAACCAAATCTTATTACGAATAATTTCTCTAAATCCCTTGAATTCCGAAAATCAACCGTGACTACGTCACATGTTAAGACAAATCTGCATTTACTCATTTAACTCTTTTGCGATAGCTTCACTCGTACTCTTCACACGAACGAATTGTTTTATCCATATTACTCACTGATGATAAAACCCTAATTTCCAACTCATATGAGTCATGAAAACATATTTATTGTCAGCTATGATGATCTCAATCAAATTTTGGGACGAAATTTCTTTAACGGGTAGGTACTGTGATGACCCGGAAACTTTCGACCAAATTTAAACTTAATCTTTATATGATTTCAACACGATAAGCAAAGTCTGTAATATTGAGTCTCTAACATTTTAGAACTGTGTTTATGTATACTGTTACCCTTCGACTATTCCCGACGATTCACAAACAACTAATTGTAAATAGATACATATATATATGTAAAATAATATGTGATGTAATGATTAAATTGTATATTAAATAATATATATATATTACTTGTAAGTAATATATATTTATATATAATTTGAACAAATCATATATATATATATATATATATATATATATATATATATATATATATATATATATATATATATATATATATATATATATATATATATATATATATATATATATATATATATATATATATATATATATATATATATATATATAATTTGAATTATTATTTGAAATATTATATGATTAAAATTATTGGAAATAAATATGTAAAATAATATGTGATGTAATGAAACTATTATTATAATTATATAGATATGTATATTTAAAAATATAAATATTACTTGTAATTATATAATGTTATATTAATTTTATTTTTTTAAATATATATAATATATTTATTTATGTAGTAAAACTTGCTATTTAAAACTATGTATATATATATAGAGAGAGTATATTAAATATAAATGATTTCGAGCTTAATTTGTCAAAGTTTGTAATACTCGGTTAGCATTTCGCTAGTGTTCATATAGATCTAATTCATATTTATGAAGATTTAAAATAAAAGTTGGACTGTAAATCGATTACGAAGAATTTAGGTTTGATAAAAATATTTTTATTTTTTTAGATTAAATTTTAGCACTCCGTACATATTATTTGGAACAGAAAATAAATAATTAATGAACCTTTTTGATCAGGTTTCAAACAGTTAATGACTGAAATAATTAATTATACTTAAACTAAAAATTTGGAATTTTTAGGAACACTTTTATACGTTTACTGTTTAGCAATGGACAGTATATAGTCGTCCGTGATAAACTGTCGGTAGATGTGTTTTCCCGCATGTTCTTTAATTATTATTAATTATTATTATTAATTATTATAATTATTAATTGTGACAACCCGGAAATTTCTGAACAAATTTAAACTTTATCCTTATATTATTCAGACACGATAAGCAAAGTTTATTAAGTTAAATCTCAAAAATTTGAAACTATGTTCATACATTCATTTAACCTCGACCAAATTTCAATGATTCACGAACCATTATATAAATGGATATGATTATATATATGTGTATATATTATAACTTAAGAATATTAACAAAGTATTAAATGTATAATACTTTACATGAACGTATTTGTTTCAATATGTTTATCGATAGAATTAGAAGATAATATCAAATGATTGATTTACTAGATACATTGTATGATTACGAGTCTCTGTTGAGAGGTCCACTTTGATTTAGGAAACCTTTCCTTTTTAACCATATTCAGAAAATGGTAAAGTGATTTTACAAATAAGAACAAAGTGTCAATTAACGGGAACTAAACAAGAGTTAGTGAAGATTCCTATTTGATTTTCAATTCATACTTTACAACATTTTCCTCGTGATTTTAAAAAGATAACTATTTTAATCTTCATCTTAAAGTTGGAATGTGGAATGTAAATAACTTAGACATTGGATATCGACATTTTACATTAAGATGATTTCATACGTTTATCTAACCTTTGGACCTTATATCACGTTGCACCAACAAACGTTAAAAACTTGAAACCTATTAAAAGTATATTTAATCTTACTTTTCTAAAACCTTTTACGATATAACAACTTCTAATATTTTAACAAAATGATTATTTTATATATTTAGTTTTAGAATTGGACCTTATATCACATTGCACCAACAAACGTTAAAAACTTGAAACCTATTAAAAGTATATTTAATCTTACTTTTCTAAAACCTTTTGCGATATAACAACTTCTAATATTTTAACAAAATGATTATTTTATATATTTAGTTTTAGAAAACAAAGTTATCATATTTGATTTAAACATATAAAAACGTTTCAGTTTAAAAAGAACTTTATTAATTAGAACGTTTTATAAGATAATTTGTATATGACTTTTGAAGAATTTAAATAAAGTTTATATTATAAATTACAATTATATAAAGTGTTTCAAAAACGTAAATGTGATTTGATATAATATTTTTCTACTATCTAAACGATTCCAAAATGAACTTTAAAAATATAATTAGTTTTGAAAAACTAAATATTGTATTATTACATATTTCAATATGAACAAATTTATATTTTTAAAGGATATATATATATATATATATATATATATATATACATATATATATATTAATATATATACATATATATATATACATATATATATATATACATATATATATATATATATATATATATATATATATATATATATATATATATATATATATATATATATATATATATATATATATATATATATATATATATATTTTACAAGTGACAAAATATAATATTTAACCGGATGATTTAAAATGATACATTTTGATAAGCAACGAGACTTTGATTTATGGAAGCAAATGACCACGACACTCAAATATAAAAGTTATACTTTGGGTAATATAGGCTTTAAATGATTAAGTCTAATTATTGATAAAGGTACACGTCGCATAACGTAAAGTACTAGTTTCTTAAGCATACGAAAGGCCGTTCAAAAAACGGAACTGGTACATAAGTCGAGCGTCAACGTACAATTCATCGGTGTAAAAATTACAAATCAACTATGCACGAGAATATAATATAATATTTAATTAATTCTAAAGATTAAATATATTATATATTAAATAATATATACATAATTCTAATGAAGTGTCGGTAGAATGAAAAACACGTTTGTGACTAGTTTCTTTCAACCATGCGCTCGCATGGTAAATCTTCATGACACTCATGCGATCGCATGAGTGTCGGCTGCAGCTCAAGTGTATAAAACATGTTCTTTTGCTAGTTCTCTGATCCATCTATCTCCTCTCGATATCTCTCTCTATATACTATATTTATTATTATATTTATTATTATTATTATTATTAATATTAATCCTAAAATTATTATTAGTAGTATTAGTATTAGTATTAGTATTATTATACATAAAATATTACGACGGAGTGCTGTCCAAGTGATTTCAAAAATTGTTTTGCGAGCGGGATAGGGCTAAGGAAATTATGGGTTATAGCTATGGAGGTTATGGGTAATGTTCGGGAGTATGCTCATGAGGTCAATCTAGTGTTTATCATCTCCGTTGTGTCTACGTACTTTCCTTCAATATTGAATCTCAATATTGATACGTGAGCACTCATAACTTAACTTTTATATATTAAGAGTGTATCCCTGACTAGTGCTCGAGTATATAGGCTTATGCATGCTGGTACGTTTAATTTTGTCGTTAGATAGTTTAGGTTTAAAATGTCCCGTTCATATCGATTATAAATGTTTCATATTAATTGATCTCTTTGCGAGGTTTTGCCATCTATATGAGACGTTTTTCAAAGACTGCATTCGTTTTTAAAACAAACCATAACCTTTATTTTATCGACAAGGTTAAAAGGACACCACCTAGATTATCAAAAAATGATAATCTAAAAATATCACACTTACACACTACCAATACATGTTGGTTTTCAATATTAATATGTTACAACAAAGTAAATCTCGAATGCAGTTTTAAACAATATAATACAAGCATGCTGACACCAAATCTTGTCCATATTTTAGCATGCAATAGCGGAAGCTCTTAATAATCACCTGAGAATAAACATGTTTTAAACGTCAACAAAAATGTTGGTGAGTTATAGGTTTAACCTATATATTTATCAAATCGTAATAATAGACCACAAGATTTCATATTTCAATATACATCCCATACATAGAGATAAAAATCATTCATATGGTGAACACCTGTTAACCGACATTAACAAGATGCATATAAGAATATCCCCTATCATTCCGGGAAATCCATCGGACATGATAAAAAACGAATTCGAAGTACTAAAGCATCCGGTACTTTGGATGGGGTTCGTTAGGCCCAATAGATATATCTTTAGGATTCGCGTCAATTAGTAGATTGGTTTACTAATTCTTAGGCTACCAAGCAAAAAGGGCATATTCGGCTTCGATCATTCACCCATATAATGTAGTTTCAATTACTTGTGTCTATTTCGTAAAACATTTATAAAACTGTATGTATTCTCATCCCAAAAATATTAGATTTTAAAAGTGGGACTATAACTCACTTTCACAGATTTTTACTTCGTCTGGAAGTAAGACTTGGCCACTGGTCGATTCACGAACCTATAACAAATATGTACATATATATCAAAGTATGTTCAAAATATATTTACAATATTTTTATTATGTTTTAATGATTTGAGTTTATTAAGTCAGCTGTCCTCGTTAGTAACCTACAACTAGTTGTCCACAGTTAGATGTACAAAAATAAATTGATATAAATTAACTTGAATCAATCCATGACCCAGTGTATACACGTCTCAGGCTAGATCACAACTCAAATTATATATATTTTTGGAATCAACCTCAACCCTGCATAGCTAACTCAAACATTACTGCATATAGAGTGTCTATGGTTGTTCCAAATAATATATATACACGGGTCGATATGATATGTCAAAATATTTGTATACGTGTCTATGGTATCCCAAGATTACATAATATATTAGAATACATGTATTATACAATATAAGTTAGCTAGGATATGATTAATATAGATTTGTTACCAATATTCACGTAGCTACAGCAAGCAAAATTATCCAATCTTGTTTTACCCATAACTTCTTCGTTTTAAATCCATTTTGAGTGATTCAAGTTTCTATGATTTCATATTGAACTTAAATTTATAAATCTAAACAGAAAAAGTATAAGTTTATAGTCAGAAATACAGGTTACAATTCAATTTTATAAGAGGTAGTCATTTCAGTCGAAAGAACGACGTCTTGATGACCATTTTGAAAAACATACTTCCACTTTGAGTTTAACCATGATTTTTGGATATAGTTTCATGTTCATAAGAAAAATCATTTTCCCAGAACAACAACTTTTATATCAAAGTTTATCATAGTTTTTAATTAACTAACCCAAAACAGTCCGCTGTGTTACTACGACGGCGTATATCCGGTTTTACCGTGTTTTTTGTGTTTTCAGGTTTTAAATCATTAAGTTAGCATATCATATAGATATAGAACATGTTTCTAGTGGATTTTAAAAGTTAAGTTAGAAGGATTAACTTTTGTTTGAGAACAAGTTTAGAATTAACTAAACTATGTTCTAGTGATTACAAGTTTAAACCTTCGAATAAGATATTTTTATATATATGATTCGAATGATGTTATGAACCTCATTACTACCTCAAGTTTTGTGGATAAACCTACAGGAAATGAGAAAAATAGATCGAGCTTCAAAGGATCCTTGGATGGCTTGAGAGTTCTTGAAGCAAAATTATGACACGAAAACAAGTTCAAGTAAGATTTCCACTCGAAATAAGATTGTTATAGTTATAGAAATTGAATCAAAGTTTGAGTATGAGTATTACCTTGAATTAGAAAGATATATTACTTTAAATAAGAAAGATTTCTTGAGATTGTATGATCACTTGAAATGGATTTGCAAGATTGAAAGTATGCTAGCAAACTTGGAAGTGTTGTTGGTGTGTTCTTGAGTAATTGTTTTGTATGTTGATCTAGGTTACCTAGATTGATCTAGATTATGAAGGAAATGATGAAGAACACTTAGAACACTAAGAGAGTAATTGAGACAGATTAATTTGATGCATAAAAATGGAAATCAAAGTGTGTTTGTGGTTGGTGAAATGAGGCGTGAAAATGGAGTCAAATATAGGCTCCATTACTTTGTTGTTTTGTTAGATGTTTCATGCTAGTTGCCAAATAATGGTTCCCACATGTGTTAGGTGACTCACAAGGGCTTCTAAGAGCTAAATTATTATATGTATATACCAATAGTATATACGTCTAGGAGCTGGGTATTGTACGAGTACGAATACGGGTGCATATGAGTAGAATTGTTGATGAAAATGAACGAGGATGTAATTGTAAGCATTTTTGTTAAGTAGAAGTACTTTGATAAGTGTCTTGAAGTCTTTCAAAAGTGTATGAATACATATTAAAACACTACATGTATATACATTTTAACTGAGTCGTTAAGTCATCGTTAGTCGTTACATGTAAGTGTTGTTTTGAAACTTTTAAGTTAATGATCTTGTTAAATGTTGTTAACCCATTGTTTATTATATCTAATGAGATGTTAAATTATTACATTATCATGATAATAAGATGTATTAATATATCTTAATATGATATATATACATTTAAATGTTGTTACAACGATAATCGTTACATATATGTCTCGTTTCGAAACCCTTAAGTTAGTAGTCTTGTTTTTACGTATGTAGTTCATTGTTAATACACTTAATAATATGTTTACTTATCATTTATCATATTTAATCATAGTGTTACAATATCTTAATATGATTCATATGTATTTAGTAATACGTTGTTATAACGATAATCGTTATATATATCGTTTCGAGTTTCTTGATTCAATAAACTCATTTTTATGTATAACACTCATTGTTAATATACATAGTGAGATACTTACTTATCATAATCTCATGTTAACCATATATATGTCTATATATATAACATCATGTAGTTTTTACGAATTTGTAATGTTCGTGAATCGCCGGTCAATTTGGGTGGTCAATTGTCTATATGAAACCTATTTTAATTAATCAAGTCTTAACAAGTTTGATTGCTTAACATGTTGGAAACACTTAATTATGTAAATATCAATTTCATTTAATATATATAAACATGGAAAAGTTCAGGTCACTACAGTACCTACCCGTTAAATAAATTTCGTCCCGAAATTTTAAGCAGTTGGAGGTGTTGACGTATCTTCTGGAAATAAGTGCGGGTATTTCTTCTTCATCTGATCTTCTCGTTCCCAGGTGAACTCGGGTCCTCTACGAGCATTCCATTGAACCTTAACAATTGGTATCTTGTTTTGCTTAAGTCTTTTAAGCTCACGATCCATTATTTAGCAAAACATTTCTTCAAATTCGAGACGTGGAAAGTGTTATGTACAGCCACGAGTTATTGAGGTAACTCAAGTCGGTAAGCTACTGGTCCGACACGATCAATAATCTTGAATGGTCCAATATACCTTGGATTTAATTTCCCTCGTTTACCAAATCGAACAACGCCTTTCCAGGGTGCAACTTTAAGCATGACCATCTCTCCAATTTCAAATTCTATATCTTTTCTTTTAATGTCAGCGTAGCTCTTTTGACAACTTTGGGCGATTTTCAACCATTGTTGAATTTGGATGATCTTCTCGGTAGTTTCTTATATTATCTCCGGACCCGTAATCTGTCTATCCCCCACTTCACTCCAACAAATCGAAGACCTGCACTTTCTACCATAAAGTGCTTCAAATGGAGCCATCTCAATGCTTGAATGGTAGCTGTTGTTGTAGGAAAATTCTGCTAACGGTAGGTGTCGATCCCAACTATTTCCGAAATCAATAAAACATGCTCGTAGCATGTCTTCAAGCGTTTGTATAGTCCTTTCACTCTGCCCATCAGTTTGTGGATGATAGGCAGTACTTATGTCTAGACGAGTTCCTAATGCTTGCTGTAATGTCTGCCAGAATCTTGAAATAAATCTGCCATCCCTATCAGAGATAATAGAGATTGGTATTCCATGTCTGGACACGACTTCCTTCAAATACAGTCGTGTAACTCCTCCATCTTGTCATCTTCTCTTATTGGCAGGAAATGTGCTGATTTGGTGAGACGATCAACTATTACCCAAATAGCATCAAAACCACTTGCAGTCCTTGGCAATTTAGCGATGAAATCCATGGTAATATTTTCCCATTTCTATTCCTGGATTTCGGGTTGTTGAAGTAGACCTGATGGTTTCTGATGCTCAGCTTTGACCTTAGAACACGTCAAACATTCTCCTACGTATTTAGCAACATCGGCTTTCATACCCGACCACCAAAAATGTTTCTTGAGATCCTTGTACATCTTTCCCGCTCCAGGATATATTGAGTATCTGGTTTTATGAGCTTCTCTAAGTACCATTTCTCTCATATCTCCAAATTTTGGTACCCAAATTCTTTCAGCCCTATATCGGGTTCCGTCTTCCCGAATATAAAGATGCTTCTCCGATCCTTTGGGTATTTCATCCTTTAAATTTCCCTCTTTTAAAACTCCTTGTTGTGCCTCCTTTATTTGAGTAGTAAGGTTAATGTGAATCATTATATTCATAGCTTTTACTCGAATGAATTCTCTGTCTTTTTTTGCTCAAGGCATCGGCTACCACATTTGCCTTCCCCGGGTGGTAGCGAATCTCAAAGTCGTAATCATTCAACAATTCAATCCACCCGCACTGCCTCATGTTCAGTTGTTTCTGATTAAATATGTGTTGACGACTTTTGTGGTCGGTATATATAATACTTTTGACCCCATATAAGTAGTGCCTCCAAGTCTTTAATGCAAAAACAACCGCGCCTAATTCTAAATCATGCGTCGTATAATTCTGCTCGTGAATCTTCAATGTCTTGACGCATAAGCAATTACCTTCGTTCGTTGCATTAATACACAACCGAGACCTTGCTTTGAGTCATCACAATTTATCACAAAATCATCATTCCCTTCAGGTAATGACAATATAGGTGCCGTAGTTAACATTTTCTTTAACAATTGAAACGCGTTCTCTTGTTCATCTTTCCATTCAAATTTCTTCCCTTTATGCGTTAATGCAGTCAAGGGTTTTGCTATTCTGGAAAAATCTTGGATGAACCTTCTGTAGTAACCAGCTAGTCCTAAAAATTGGCATATATGCTTCAGAGTTTTCGGGGTTTCCCACTTTTCAACGGTTTCAATCTTTGCTGGATCCACCTGAATACCTTCTTTGTTCACTATGTGTCCGAGGAATTGAACTTCTTCCAACCAAAATGCACACTTTGAAAACTTAGCGTACAGTTTTTCTTTCCTTAATAACTCTAGCACTTTTCTCAAATGTTCTTCATGCTCTTGGTCATTTTTTGAGTAAATAAGTATGTCATCGATGAAAACAATGACAAACTTATCAAGGTATGGTCCACACACTCGGTTCATGAGATTCATGAACACAGCTTGTGCGTTAGTCAAACCAAACGGCATAACCATAAACTTGTAATGACCGTAACGCGTCCCAAAAGCAGTCTTTGGAATATCATCCTCCTTCACCCGCATTTGATGATACCCAGAACGTAAATCAATCTTCGAATAAACCGACGATCCTTGTAGTTGTTCAAATAAGTAGTCGATTCTCGGTAGTGGGTAGCAGTTCTTGATGGTAAGTTTGTTCAACTCTCGGTAGTCGATACACAAACTAAATGTACCATCTTTCTTCTTGACAAACAAAACAGGAGCTCCCCACGGTGATGTGCTTGGTCGAATGAAACTACGCTCTAAAAGTTCCTGTAACTGACTTTGTAATTCTTTCATTTCGCTGGGTGCGAGTTTGTATGGAGCACGAGCTATTGGTGCAGCTCCTGGTACAAGGTCTATTTGAAATTCAACGGATCGATGTGGGGGTAATCCCGGTAATTCTTTCGGAAATACATCGGGAAATTCTTTTACGACGGAAACATCACTGATGTTCTTTTCTTCAAGTTTAACTTCCTCGATGTGTGCTAGAATGACATAACAACCTTTTCTTATTAGTTTTTGCGCCTTCTAACTACTAATAAGATTTAATTTCGCGTTGTTCTTTTTTCCGTACACCATTAAAGGTTTTCCTTTTTCACGCATAATGCGAATCGCATTTTTGTAACAAACGACCTCTGCTATCACCTTTTTCAACCAGTCCATGCCAACTATTACATCAAAACTCCCTAACTCGACTGGTATTAAATCAATTTTAAACGTTTCATCCCCCAGTTTAATTTCTCTATCCCGACATATATTATCTGCTGAAATTAATTTACCGTTTGCTAATTCGAGTAAACATTTACTATCCAAAGGCGTCAATGGGAAAATTAATTTAGCACAAAAATCTCTACTCATATAGCTTCTATCCACACCCGAATTAAATAAAACATAAGCAGATTTATCGTCAATAAGAAACGTACCCGTAACAAGCTCCGGGTCTTCCTGTGCTTCTGCCGCATTAATATTGAAAACTCTTCTTCGGCCCTGCCCATTAGTATTCCCCTGATCCGGGCGATTTCTAATAATGTGGCCTGGTTTTCCACATTTATAACAAACAGCGTTGGTATAACTTGCTCTGACACTATTCGTTCCGGCATTACTTGTTCCGACACTATTTGTTCCTTTAGTTCTATTAAACTTTGGTCCGTAGACCTCACACTTTGTCGTGCTAAGACCATTTCTTTTACACCTGTTGCAAAATGTCGTACAAAACCCTGGGTGATTTTCTTCACACCTAGGACATGGCTGTTTTTGGTTTTTATTGCCGTTGTTGTTATTGAGGTTGTTGTTGGGATTGTTATTGTTGTTGAAACGGTTGTTGTAGTTGTTGTTGTTGTTGTTGGGATGTTTGTTGTAGTTATTGTTAGGATTGCGGTTATTGTTGCGATTGTTGTTGCGGTTGTTGGGATAGTTGTTGCGATTGTGGTTGTAATTGTTATTGTTGTTGTTGTACTGGTGACTCTTGTCACCGTTTTTCTCCCATTTCCTCTTGAGTTGTTTCGTGTTGGCTTCTTCGGCCGCCTGCTCTTTAATTCTTCCCTCAATCTGATTTATGAGTTTATGAGATATTCGACTTGCCTTTTGTATGGAAGCGGGCTCGTGTGAACTCACATCTTCTTAAATCCTTACTGGTAACCCTTTTACAAACGCGTCGATCTTCTCTTCTTCATCTTCGAACGCTCCCAGACACAATAGGCAAAACTCTGTGAATCGTCGTTCATATGTGGTAATGTCGAACCCTTGTGTTCGTAACTCTCTAAGTTCTACCTTGAGCTTATTGACTTCGTTTCTAGGACGGTACTGCTCGTTCATCAATTGCTTGAATGCCGACCACGGTAGTGTGTAAGCAGCATTTTGTCCTACCTGTTCAAGATAGGTGTTCCACCACGTTAACGCAGTACCTGTGAAGGTATGCGTAGCGTACTTAACTTTGTCCTCTTCATTACACTTACTTATGGCAAACACCGATTCGAATTTCTCGGTCCACCGTTTCAATCCAATTGGTCCTTCGGTTCCATCAAATTCCAAAGATTTGCAGGCAGTGAATTCTTTGTAGGAGCATCCTACACGATTTCTTGTGGAATTAGTTCCACTGCTAGATCCAGAGTTATGGTTATTTTGTATCGCAGCCTGTACTGCGGCAATGTTTGCTGCAAGGAAAACACGGAAGTCTTCCTCGCTCATGTTCAAATTCTGACGAGTCGTCGGTGCCATTTCCTTCAAAAATAGCCCAAAAGAATTAAGTTAATCATATAGAATTTTAAGAGTAGTCAATAGTATTTCGTAGCATAGTATGAACTCATTTATAAAAGCTTTTTCTTCATATCAGCGTTTTATACTTTTAATTCGGGTTGTACCTACCCGTTAAGTTCATACTTAGTAGCTAATATACAATTCAACTACTACAATTCTATATGAAAAAACTGATTATAATAATATTTCGCTTTCAAATTTTATACAATATTTTACAAACTTACAATACCGCTATTATACATATAGGATGAAATAGCACATAATAACTTTTCTACTCGACAGCTATAAAGGAAATTCTAGTTAATACGCAAATCGTTCAGCAAAAGAAATAAAGACACGTAATTCATAAGTCCAGAAACAAGTCATGCATTCGGGTTTTACTAGTATTATTTCCCATCCTTGATCTTGTGGAAAATAACCGTTGTGACCGTTCGCTAGGCAGCATGTTGTAATGTCATCAAAAGGATGAGGGTTTTGTAATGTCCAACAGCCCCGTAATAATCTAAAAACCTTGTTTCTCACCCCAACTACTGAATCCGTCACTTGTGGGGAGGTTTTATTTAAAAGTTGTAATCCGATGTTCTTTTTCTCACTTTGGTGAGAAGCGAACATCACTAACACGTAAACATAACATGCTTCTTCATGTTGCATGTTAGAAGCACTTTCTATCTCACGAAATCCTATGTTAGGATATGTTGAGTCAAAATAGGTTCTTAACCCGTAGCGTAAAATTGCATTTGGGTTCCCCGCATTTAACGCTTTAAAGAAAACATGGCGTAACTTACGGTCTCCCTAATGTGATATACCCCACCTATCAAAGGAAAGCCTTTTATAAACTAAGGCATTTCTAGAAAGTCTTTCAAATGTTTGACAAGTTAATTTAGCCATAACTAAATGTGCTGATGAATTTTGACCGACTCTAGACAGGATTTCATCAATCATATCCTCTGGTAGGTCTTCTAAAATATTCGGTTGTCTACCCTTAACGTCCATTTTGTATTTTTATAATGTAAAATATACAAGGATTAGATTCGTAAAAGATAATTAACAAACAATACAAGCAATTTTAACATAGAACATAAAAGTACAAGCACACTACAATACATATAATACACAACATGATTACAACCCTCTAATCTGAATCACTGGTTTATTCTTCTTCGGACTTGGTTCGTTTTCCTAATTTTCTAGGGATATATGGTGTTCCTCTAATACGAGCCGTCGTTTTCCACAATGGTTTAGAAAAACCTGGTGGTTTAGAGGTTCCCGGGTTATTGTTACATTTTAGGAAATACGGATGTTGCTGATACATATAAAGTTCATCGGGGTTGGAATCAGGTTTCTCTACTTTTATACCTTTTCCCTTATTATTTTCTTTTGCTTTAATAAATTGGGTCGAGGTAATTTCTATAACATCATCGGAATTCTCATCGGGATCTGATTCATCGGAAAATTGGTAATCTTCCCAATATTTTGCTTCCTCGGCGGAAACACCATTGACCATTATTGACTTTGGTCCGTTGATTGAGGATTTTCTTTTATTTAATCGATTTACTGTAGGTATCAATATTTCTTCCTCCGGAACCTCTTCTTCTTCCGGTTCATCCTCTTCCGGTTCCTCTTCTTCCGGTTCCTCCTCTTTCGGTTACTCTTCGGGAATTTGTGAATCTTCTCAAAATATATTAGACTCTTCATTATTATTAGGTGAGTCGATGGAATTTGTACTAAAGGTAGACATCTATCACACAATATCAAACACGTTAAGAGATTAATATATCACATAATATTTACATGTTACAATTTGTAGTTTTCAACAAAAAAATATTAAGCAATCATTTTTAAAGAAACACGGTCGAAGTCCAGACTCACTAATGCATCCTAACAAACTCGATAAGACACACTAATGCAAATTTTCTGGTTCTCTAAGACCAACGCTCGGATACTAACTGAAATGTCCCGTTCATATCGATTATAAACGTTTCATATTAATTGATCTCTTTACGAGGTTTTGCCCTCTATATGAGACGTTTTTCAAAGACTGCATTCGTTTTTAAAACAAACCATAACCTTTATTTTATCGACAAGGTTAAAAGGACACCACCTAAATTATCAAGAAATGATAATCTAAAAATATCACATTTACACACTACCAATACATGTTGGTTTTCAATATTAATATGTTACAACAAAGTAAATCTCGAATGCAGTTTTAAACAATATAATACAAGCATGCTGACACCAAATCTTGTCCATATTTTAGCATGCAACAGCGGAAGCTCTTAATAATCACCTGAGAATAAACATGTTTTAAACGTCAACAAAAATGTTGGTGAGTTATAGGTTTAACCTATATATTTATCAAATCGTAATAATAGACCACAAGATTTCATATTTCAATATACATCCCATACATAGAGATAAAAATCATTCATATGGTGAACACCTGGTAACCGACATTAACAAGATGCATATAAGAATATCCCCAATCATTCCGGAAAATCCATCGGACATGATAAAAAACGAATTCGAAGTACTAAAGCATCTGGCACTTTGGATGGGGTTCGTTAGGCCCAATAGATCTATCTTTAGGATTCGCGTCAATTAGTAGATCGTTTTACTAATTCTAAGGCTACCAAGCAAAAGGGGTATATTCGGCTTCGATCATTCACTCATATAATGTATTTTCATTTACTTGTGTCTATTTCGTAAAACATTTATAAAACTGCATGTATTCTCATCCCAAAAATATTAGATTTTAAAAGTGGGTCTATAACTCACTTTCACAGATTTTTTACTTCGTCGGAAAGTAAGACTTAGCCACTGGTCGATTCACGAACCTATAACAAATATGTATATATATATCAAAGTATGTTCAAAATATATTTACAACATTTTTATTATGTTTTAATGATTTGAGTTTATTAAGTCAGCTGTCCTCGTTAGTAACCTACAACTAGTTGTCCACAGTTAGATGTAGAGAAATAAATTGATATAAATTATCTTGAATCAATCCATGACCCAGTATATACACATCTCAGGCTAGATCACAACTCAAAGTATATATATTTTTGGAATCAACCTCAACCCTGTATAGCTAACTCAAACATTACTGCATATAGAGTGTCTATGGTTGTTCCAAATAATATATATAATGGGTCGATATGATATGTCAAAACATTTGTATATGTATCTATGGTATCCCAAGATTACATAATATATTAGAATACATGTATTATACAATATAAGTTAGCTAGGATATGATTAATATAGATTTGTTACCAATTTTCACGTAGCTACAACAAGCAAAATTATCCAATCTTTTTTTACCCATAACTTCTTCGTTTTAAATCTGTTTTGAGTGATTCAAGTTGCTATGGTTTCATATTGAACTTAAGTTTATGAATTTAAATAGAAAAAGTAAAAGTTTATAGTCAGAAATACAGGTTACAATTCAATATTATGAGAGGTAGTCATTTCAGTCGAAAGAACGACGTCTTGATGACCATTTTGAAAAACATACTTCCACTTTGAGTTTAACCATCATATTTGGATATAGTTTCATGTTCATAAGAAAAATCATTTTCCAGAAGAACAACTTTTAAATCAAAGTTTATCATAGTTTTTAATTAACTAACCCAAAACAGCCCGCGGTGTTACTACGACGGCGTATATCCGGTTTTACCGTGTTTTTCGTGTTTTCAGGTTTTAAATCATTAAGTTAGCATATCATATAGATATAGAATATGTGTCTAGTTGATTTTAAAAGTCAAGTTAGAAAGATTAACTCTTGTTTGTGAACAAGTTTAGAATTAACTAAACTATGTTCTAGTGATTACAAGTTTAAACCTTCGAATAAGATAGTTTTATATATATGATTCGAATGATGTTATGAACATCATTACTACCTAAAGTTTTGTGGATAAACCTACTGGAAATGAAAAAAATAGATCTAGCTTCAAAGGATCCTTGGATGGCTTGAGAGTTCTTGAAGCAAAATCATGACACGAAAACAAGTTCAAGTAAGATTTCCACTCGAAATAAGATTGTTATAGTTATAGAAATTGAATCAAAGTTTGAGTATGATTATTACCTTGAATTAGAAAGATATCTTACTATAAATAAGAAAGATTTCTTGAGATTGTATGATCACTTGAAATGGATTTGCAAGATTGAAAGTAAGATAGCAAACTTGGAAGTGTTGTTGGTGTGTTATTGAGTAGTTGTTTTGTATGTTGATCTAGGTTACCTAGATTGAGCTAGATTATGAAGGAAATGATGAAAAACACTTATAACACTAAGAGATTAATTGAGAGAGAGTAATTTGATGCATAAAAATGGAAATCAAAGTGTGTTTGTGGTTGGTGAAATGAGGCGTGAAAATGGAGTCAAATATAGGCTCCATTACTTTGTTGTTTTGTTAGATATTTCATGCTAGTTGCCAAATAATGGTTCCCACATGTTTTAGGTGACTCACAAGGGCTTCTAAGAGCTGAATTATTATATGTATATACCAATAGTATATACGTCTAGGAGCTGGGTATTGTACGAGTACAAATACGGGTGCATACGAGCAGAATTGTTGATGAAAATGAACGAGGATGTAATTGTAAGCATTTTTATTAAGTAGAAGTACTTTGATAAGTGTCTTGAAATATTTCAAAAGTGTATGAATACATATTAAAAAACTACATGTATATACATTTTAACTGAGTCATTAAGTCATCGTTAGTCGTTACATGTAAGTGTTGTTTTGAAACTTTTAAGTTAACGATCTTGTTAAATGTTGTTAACCCATTGTTTATTATATCTAATGAGATGTTAAATTATTATATTATCATGATAATATGATGTATTAATATATCTTAATATGATATATATACATTTAAATGTCGTTACAACGATAATCGTTACATATATGTCTCATTTCGAAACCCTTAAGTTAGTAGTCTTGTTTTTACGTATGTAGTTCATTGTTAATACACTTAATGATATGTTTACTTATCATTTATCATATTTAATCATAGTGTAACAATATCTTAATATGATTCATATGTATTTAGTAATACGTTGTTATAACGATAATCGTTATATATATCGTTTCGAGTTTCTTAATTCAATAAACTCATTTTTATGTATAACACTCATTGTTAATATAATTAGTGAGATACTTACTTATCATAATCTCATGTTAACCATATATATGTCTATATATATATATATATATATATATATATATATATATATATATATATATATATATATATATAACATCATGTAGTTTTTACGAATTTGTAATGTTCGTGAATCGCCGGTCAATTTGGGTGGTCAATTGTTTATATGAAACATATTTCAATTAATCATGTCTTAACAAGTTTGATTGCTTAACATGTTGAAAACACTTAATCATGTAAATATCAATTTCATTTAATATATATAAACATAGAAAACTTCGGGTCACTACAAGGTTGAATCCTGAATTAGATACATATGCTACGGAGATAGGGTATATGATATGCATGTCGTTGGAAAGCTAGCGAAAAACTAAGAACTTTTCGTTTAGAACTCGAATGGTTTCGATGAACAGATTAGAAGTTATAGTCAACTGAATTTTTGTATTATTATTAAAATAAATATTATTACTATCGTCGTCGTTATAATTATTATCTAATTATTATTATTATTATTGTTATTATCATTATCGTTATTAATAAAAGATATTATCATTAAAAATTGTTATTTTTATCATTATTACTATCGTTATCATCGTTAAGATTATAATTAGTATTATTATTATTATTATTATTATTATTATTATTATTATTATTATTATTATTATTATTATTATTATTATTATTATTATTATTATTATTATTATCATTAAAATAGCTATCAGTATTATCATAATATTTATTATTATTAGTATTATCCTATTTAAAACTAATATTAGTAACATCTAATTATTATGATTACTATTATTATCATTTTTACGAACGCGACGTAAAAGATGACTAAGAGCTATTAACAAATTGATTAGGAAATAATGAGTATAAGTATCATGATGAAATTAAAATACTGAAAGATATTGATTTAGATAAAAATATCATTTTTATTATTTTTATATAAATATTAAAACTATCATTTTTACAAAAATTATTATTTATAGGAATATCATTGTGAATATAAAATATCGTTATCATTTTAATAAAAATTATCATTTTTTTCATAATATCATTTTTAGTAAATATAAATATTATTATTATTAGTAGAATAATAATAATTATTAGTACAAAATAATATAACTTTTACTTACTATTATTATTATCGATATTATTTTATCAAATAAATATGTGATACAAACATATTTTACTACGTGAAATATAATTACATTAATAATATCTATCATATTATTTTTATGATATTAAATAAACTTTATAAATTTTATTACTTAAGATATATATAAAAGTATATTTTATTATATAAATTTTAATATAAAACTTTATTTACTAATAAATGAAATATAATATTTACTCTAATAAATCTGTTAAAAATATTTAAAAATATAAAATGACTATATTTAAAATATATAATAATCATGTATAAATTTTGGAAATCATTTTGAGTCAAATTGACTTTTGTTGACTTTCGCATATTACTCTCGAGCATTAGGATTGTGATACACTACAGTTTAACCTAAATTGTTAGACAGAAATTGAACAACACATAAAAATATATATATACTTAATATAGGTTCGTGAATCAGAGGCCAACCTTGCACTTGTTCAATGCCATCATATGCTTAATTACTGCAAAATACAATATTGTGAGTTTCATTTGCTCCCTTTTTAAATGCTTTTGCAATATATATTTTTCGAACTGAGAATACATGCGTTGATTTTATAAATGTTTGACAAAATAGACACAAGTACTCAAAGCTACATTCTATGGTTGGATTATCAAAATCGAATATCACCCCTTTAGCTTGGTATCCTAAGAATTAGGGAACAATACCCCTAATTGACGCGAATCCTAAAGATAGATCTATGGGCCTAACAAACCCCATCCGAGGTACGGATACTTTAGTACTTCCGAGGTACGGATGCTTTAGTACTTCGACTTATTATTATACAGACGAGAGGATTATGTTTTTGGGGATATTCTATATGCATCTTGTTAATGTCGGTTACCAGGTGTTCACCATATGAATGATTTTACGTTAATGCAGACGAGAGGATTCTGCTTGAGGATTATGTTTATAAAAAGAAAATCTTGTGGTCTATTAAAATTATGGAAATGATCGAGTATGATAAACTAATGAACTCACCAACCTTTTAGTTGACACTTTAAAGCATGTTTATTCTCAGGTATTAAGGAAATCTTTCGCTGTGCATTTGCTCATTTTAAAGATATTATTTGGAGTCATTCATGGCATATTTCAAAATACTTTGCATTCGAGTCGTTGAGTTCATCAAGATTGATAATAAGTCATTCATAGTTTGGATATATTATGAGATAGTATGCATGCCTGTCAACTTTCGTTAAAATGAAAGTTTGTCTTTTAAAAATGAATGCAATGTTTGTAAAATGTATCATCTAGAGGTCAAATACCTCGCAATGTAATCATATGTTATGGTATTCGTCCTTATGGATTAGGACGGGTCTTAACATTAGTCATATAATCTATGTATATAAATGTAGCCAGAGAGAGTTAGATAGATATATATTCCAGCACTTGATCAACATCTCTTCTTCTCCAACACCCACAGCCCATCATCGACCATAGCTCACTACCTTGAACCACTTCAGGCAATCACTACAACCCAACCATTCATCACCTTGATCACCACTAGAAACCGCCACCATCTCAATCTCTCTCACTTATTCTTATTCGAAACCACCACTTTTTCTCCTTCTTGATTCTTCCTTGTGAGCAACCATCGAGCTTCTGGCCACCATCAATAACCACCAGAGCCGCCTCTCACACCACCACTTACCATCGTGATCCTCTAACACCACCATGATCATCTCCATCGCCCAACGTCACTATCTATGGTTATCATCACCACACCCATCACCATTGAAACTGAAATTACCCGTCCTAATCCATAAGGACGAATACAATAACATATGGTTACATTGTAAGGTTTTGACCTCTATATGATACATTTTACAAACATTGCATTCGTTTTCGAAAGACAACCTTTCATTACAACGAAAGTTGACATGCATGCAAACCTTTTCCCTATATCCAAACTATAAATAACCTATTCTGTCATTTACTTAATAATAATCTTTATTGAACTCAATGACTTGAATGCAACGTCTTTTGAAATATGCCATGAATAACTCCAAGTAATATCTTTATAATGAGCAAATGCACAGCGAAAGATTTCTTTCAAACCTGAGAATAAACATGCTTTCAAGTGTCAACCAAAAGGTTGGTAAGTTCATTAGTTTATCATAAACAGTCATTTCTATTAATTTAATAGACCATAAGATTTTCATTTCATTTATCATAAACATCATGCAACTGTAATAAAATCAATCATATGGATTGAACACCTGGTAACCGACCTTAACAGGATGCATATAGAATATCCTCATCATTCCGGGACTCTCATCGGACATGATAAATTGAAGTACTAAAGCATTCGTAACTCGGACGAGGCTTGTTGGGCCAAATAGATCTATCTTTAGGATTCGCGTCAATTAGTGGCAATTATCATAAACACCAATTCTTAGGCTACCAAGCTAAAAAGGGGCATATTCGGTTCGATAATCCAACCATAGAATGTAGTTCGATTACTTGTGTCTATTTCATAAAGCATTTTATAAAAGTGCATGTATTCTCAGTCCCAAAAATATATATTGCAAAAATATTTAAAAAGGGAGCAAATGAAACTCACGATACAATATTTTGTAGTAAAAATATTCATACGACGATACTGAACAATGCAGGGTTGGCCTCGGATTCACGAACCTATATCATTTATATATATATTAACACATATAGTTGTAATCGAATAATTTTATATATATATTTATTAATGATATCATTTTACATTAATAACTTGTATGTTTCGTAAATGTATTCATTTTATGTACTTTAATAAATAAAAATATAGTTATGTTATATGTATTAAGTATACTTTTATATAACTAATAGTTATTTGATAATATTAATAATAATAACTAAAAAGTTGTTTCGTTTTATAACAATAATAGTAATAGTTGTTATGATAAAAATAATGATACTAGTATCAATAAAAATGATATTTTTAACAAAAATGATACTCTTTAATAAAAATGATACTTTTAGTAATAAAATGATAATTTTATTAGTAATAATAATAATAATAATAATAATAATAATAACAATAATAATAATAATAATAATAATAGTCATAATAATAATAATAATAATAATAATAATAATAATAATAATAATAATAATAATAATAATAATAATAATAATAATAATAATAATAACAACTTACCGGGGTCGTTAATCTCTTTCTAGCTGGAAGGTGCCCTATGGAATTAGGAGAGTATATAGTTAGTGCTCCCCTCACACCGCTTGTCAAGCCCAGCGGTGGTCTTCATCCTATAGCTGTGGGTACTGTTTGGCGACGTCTTGTTTCAAAAGTTGGCGCTACTATGGTTGGCCAGTCTTTGGGAAGTTACTTCGATGGTCTTCAATTTGGTGTTGGTGTTTCTTCGGGTGGTGAGGCAATTCTTCATGCTGTGAATCGGTTGATTGAGGATCGTGGCTCTGATGTTGGCCTCTCTATGTTATTAGTTAATTTTCAAAATGCCTTCAATCTAGTTGATCGTACGGTCATGTTACATGAAGTTCGCCGCCTTTGTCCGAGCATTTCTCGGTGGGTTCAATTTTCCTACTCTAATCCAGCCAGATTGTATTATGGGAACCACACCTTATGGTCTTCTCAGGGGGTGAAACAGGGTGATCCCCTTGGTCCGCTGCTTTTTGCTTTGGTCTTACAACCCTTGGTTTCTAAAATCAGAGATAATTTTGAGGTTTGTCTTCAGGCGTGGTATTTAGATGATGGCACTATTATTGGGGACACTTTGGTGGTGGGGAAGGTTTTGCATTTGATTATGGAGGATGGGCCTCGTTTTGGGCTACATCTCAACGTTGAAAAAACAGAAATTTTATGGCCTACGGAGGACCCTCGCAGCAGCCAAGTAGGTGTCTTTCCTCCTAATATTGCTCGGCCTTTACATGGTGTTAAGTTGCTAGGGGCCCCCGCAACTTCTGATCTTGGTTTTAGTAGTGAACTGGTGATGCAAAGGGTAACCAAGTGCATTGCGCTTATGGATAAGGTTGCTAAGCTTGATGATCCTCAGTGTGAGTTGTTGTTGCTTAGGGCATGTACGGGAGTTTCTAAACTCTACTTTACCTTGCGTACTTGTCCTCCTAGTATATTTGAGGCGGCTCAACGCACTTTCGATGGAGCCCTTCGATCTTCCTTGGAGCGTATTGTTACTGCTTCAGGGCCTGGGTTTGGTGATTGGCAGTGGCGGCTTGCCACCTTGCCATTTGCATTTGGAGGGCTTGGTGTTTATTCTGCTGGAGATGTTCGTCATTATGCTTTTCTGGCTTCTCGATTACAGTCTGCTGGGTTGCAGACCAAGCTCTTACGTCATACGGGTATTGTTGGTCTTGATCGTGCTTTTGAAGATGCATTGGGTCTGTTTAATAATACGGTTGGGTTTGATATTTTAGGTAATCCGAGTGAGGTCGCTGCCCCAATACTCATGAAGAAATTGGCAGATGTTTATTTCACAAAGGTTACCGCTTCTGCAGAATCCAATTTTTCGTTATCTCCCCGACAATCGGCCTTATGGAAATCACAGCAGGGTGATCACACATCTGCTTGGCTAAGGGCAGTCCCTATTTTGGGGTTGGGTCAGACGATGAATGCAATGACTTACCGATGTGTGTTGTGCTACCGGTTAGGTGTTCGATTGTTCTCTATCTCGATGGCATGCTCTGCCTGTTCAAGGGTTTTTACTGGGGATATTTTCGGGGATCATGCCGTGTCTTGTGCTGGTATGGTGGGTATTAAGCATCGACATAATATTGTTCGGGATTCCCTTGTTGATGTTTGTTATCGATCTGGGATTTCAGCGAGAAAGGAGGTTGACATTGGGTTGTCTGGAGGGAACGACAGGGCCCTCAGACCTGCAGATGTGTTACTTTATTCCTGGGATTGTGGTCGCGATGTTTGTGTTGACTTGACAGGGTCTTCTCCTTTGACGCAGTCTGGACTTTCTGACTTTGTACCTGGACGTGCTGTGGTTGATACGGCTCGTCAGAAGCGGGTCAAGTACGAATCTAGCTGTCAGGCGATTGGTTATGGTTTCATTCCTTTCTCATTTTCTTCCCTGGGGGAATTAGAGAAGGAGGCTGTTTCTTTGCCAAAGCGGGTTCAGAAGAGTTCGATGGCGCAAGATATTAGTGCCGGTGCTGCTGCTCATATTTTTTACTAGGATAGGTTTTGCTATTGCTAGAGGTGTGGGGGCCCAGATTGTCTCTAGGCTTCCCACTAATTTTTTGTAAGTTTTAAAACTTTTAAGTTTTTTTATTATTATTATTATTATTATTATAATAATAATAATAATAATAATAATAATAATAATAATAATAATAATAATATTAATAATATTAATAATAATAATAATAATAATAATAATAATAATAATAATAATAATAATAATAATAATAATAATAATAATAATAATAATAATAATAATAATAATAATAATAATAATAATAATAATAATAATAATAATAATAATGGTAATGGTAATGGTAATACTACCTCAGAGAAGTAGCCCTTAAGGAAAAAAAATGCACAAGTCCGGGTTTGAACCCGCGACCTCCCACTAACCCGATAACATACCAAACCACTCCTCCAAGTCTTCTTTTCTGTTTTACTACCAACTGATATAAATAAGAACCGTTTGTTCAGTTTCTTATTTCTTTTTCACTAATCAATTCATCATCATCACTTATCATCATTATGATCTCGTTGTCATTATAATCACCATCATCATTATAGTCCAACTCATTACACCATCAAAATCACGTATTATATTTTCATCATCATTAACTTGTTTATTATCATCATGATCACGACATGATCATAATCATAATCATCTTTTATTAAACACATTAACATAAAATCCTAACTAATCATAACATCGTCTTCATTTTCTTAATCACGATCATCTTAATCATTATCAACCATCGTCGTCTTCATCATCACTTTCATTTCTTAATCCTAATCTAGTCATCAACTTTCGTTCATCATAATAACCGTATTATCATCATCGTGATACTACCCGTAACCGTATCGTATTTATTATCATCCTAATTATTATTAAATAATTATTATCTACTTGTCCTTCTTAAGATCATACCCGTATCACCTAGTCTGGCATAACAGAAATACTAAGCAGGCCCTCAGCCCATAGCAGTCTAAATAGGCCATGGCCCAACAGAAGTTTGGGCCAACAAAATTAGTAACTCGGCTTGGAAATATAAAAAAAATAGCGTTGCCCAAGACTAGTATTGTAACGTACCAAATTCCTGTAACAATTAATCTTTTAATACATTTCATAAACCGACCCCATCAACTTTATCACTCCACTACCCAATTGTATATCATTCCTACTTTAACTTTAAAAAAAAAACAAAGTTATTGTAACTTCAATTGCAACACGAAGAGGGTGTATGGGGGTGTGTGTGGTTCGGTTAGCTGCCAGCCGAAACAACAACTGCAGTTGCAGCTCGAATACTAAGCAAGACGACATTAATAGTTGATCAAAGTAGAGGTTTGGGGTGGTGTTAGTGTTCGATGGTCCACAATGAAAATAGAAATAGTGATAGTTGCAGTGTGTTCGAATGGTGAAGTGGGTAGTGTAGTTCAACCATAATAATGCAAGCAACAAGGTTCGGTATTCATGGTAGTGATGGTGAAAGTTTCATGGTGGTAGCGATTGAAGGAGGGAGATGGTGGTTTACCGATATGGTGGTTGTTTGAGTGGTCTTGGTGGTGGTTTGTTCTATATTTTTGGTGTTGTTCTTTGCCTTCGTAATAGTGCAACGTGGTACGAGTAGTGGTGAGGTTTTAGGGGTGTTTTAGGGTGACGGTATTGGAGGTTGGTGAGTGGTGGTGGATATTTGAAGATGAAAAACAACGAAAATCTTTATCGAGTGGAGGTGTGGTTTGTTCGTGGTGATTAAATGGGTTTGTAAATCACAAAACAGAAAACGTACTAGATGAATGGTTTTGAGGTTTGGGTTGTAGTAAGAGTGGAGATGTGATTTGATTCTTGAACCGAAATATGAACATGAATAGTAATGGGTTCTTGAGTGCCGGTTGTCATATGCAGGGAGAGGAAGAAAGAGAGATAACGTACAAGTGGTGGTATACAAGAGAGAAGATAGATTGATTCAGTTCTTGTGGATATATTATATCTATAACTCTATATAGAATAAGGTAGTAGTGGGACAATAACAGTAATATAAAGGAAAAATATCTTCACTTCAAGAATCTAAAACGCGTACAATTTAACGAACAACACACAGTAATTCAATTACCAATCAATTTAAAATAGTAAGCAGCCTATTATTTTTTATATAACTACCGATAGTTTTAATAGGCATAGTATTTCGTACTCCGAGGATAATCAGTGACGAACTAAAAATCTTCAGAAAAATTCCATATTTTTAAATTAATTATAGTTATTTATTTTGGTCATTATGGTATAAAATTCAATCATTAATTTAATAAATAAAAATTACATCAACTATCCCTCTCGATTCTGGGTAAAATATGAAAAATGTTGAAATTTATTAATTAGCTTCTAAATATATTTTTAATAAGCCTAATATTTATATAGCTTATTTTTGGATCACCGTTTATTTTAAAATCACATAAGTTCGTTTATAACTTGTTTATTATCAATTGAATGATAATTGAGTGTTACTATCATTTTCCAAATAAATTCGAAACTATATATATATATATATATATATATATATATATATATATATATATATATATATATATATATATACTTTTTAAATAATAATCATTATAATATCCTATTTTTATTTTACTTTACATAAATAAATTTTAGTAGCAACAACATACAATATTTAAAATTATGTTTTCAATTATTATTTATATATATATATATATATATATATATATATATATATATATATATATATATATATATACACACCTATCAAGTTACAATTAATTGTTCGTGAATTGTCGGAACTGGTCGAAAGTCAAATGATTTCATGAAATAGTTCAAAAATTTTGAGATTCAATTAAGTAAGATTTTCTTATCGTGTTGAAACCATATAAGAATTAAGTTTAAATTTAATCGGAAATTTCCGGGTCGTCACAGTACCTACCCGTTAAAGAAATTTCGTCCCGAAATTTGGTTAGGATGGTCATGGCTGACAATAAATATGTTTTCATGACGAATATGAATTGATAAAAATATAATTTTATCACTATTGAGTAGTACAGATAAAACAGTTCGATTATTCGAAGAGTACGAGTGAAGCTATAACAAAATAGTGAAATGAGAAATTAAAGTTTCTTCTTATCTTTTGACGAAGATAGGTTGATTTTCGGAGTTCAAGGGATTTAGAGAAAATCTTTGTAATAAGATTTGGTTCTTCGATTATTAAGGAAATTAGAATCCTCTTTGGTTAAATGCGATGATCTGTCTCGATTGTTCTGTCGGCTATTTCACTATAAATCTACTCCCTTCGTTTCCTTTATATTTTGGAGTTCCATACTTTTGCTTTCTCTTCCCGACTTTAAGTCAAGCGAATAATGTACCAGAATTCGTAGGTATGAAATTTCGAATGATCATGACTAACGTTCTAATATTGTAATTGTAATAGCACGATCTTGATTGGTTAAATTATCAAAATTCAAGAGAAAAGATAGGACTATCAAGAAATTAGGTTCTTGATATGTTTATATATTAGATAGAATGTAAGAGTCGTGTAACACGGCACATGATGACGTTATGATCTGTGAATCATCAAGTTTCATTAGAAACTCAGCATGACTTACTGTAATATAATCACGTTGATCAAGTGTCATTATATTACACTAATTCATGCTTCAGTTCCCAACACAACTTCAAAAAAAACATTCATAATTTAAAATTGAAGGTTTCTGATTTTAGAAACTAAAAATAGTTTCTTTTATGATGTAACACAGATTGCGCGGAGAGATAATTAATATCGGATGAGAATATTTATGAAGATATCTTCAGAAATATTGAGGATATTTATAATGAAAGATACGATGACATCTTAGAATTTCTAATATCGATAGATGATGATGAATATTTGTCCGTAAAAGTGTGGAATCAGGAGCAAGGTATTCGTTAAAGATTTCATCAGAACAGAATCATCAGGATTCTTTATGTACAAGTTTAGTCCTTGTAATTTGATCAGAGTTTCCTTCATGGTTTGCTCAATTCATTTTTTAGTATCAAAATCTATGAGCTTTTTCAACACTCCATTCTTTATCATCAAACTTTTAACTATTAAGGCAGTCTTCAGTTTTCACTGCTTCATCAGTTTTTTTAAAACTCGAAAAACTGATTCATAGGCTAAAGCGCTTTTCAGAAATTCAGAATTAAAGTCCGTAAACCCAGGAGATAGAATATATATATATATATATATATATATATATATATATATATATATATATATATATATATATATATATATATATATATATATATATATATATATATATATATATATATATATATATATATATATATAATTATTGTCGTATAATCGCTGAGAAATTCGAGATTATCGATTGATGCCTCCCGGTATTTGGTATGGTAATTATCGTTACAAGATGCAGATGAGTTCATGATAAGGCTTCAATAGATAAATATAGTGATTTGTCGGAGAGATTTAAGCCAAAGAGTAACGAGGTTGTTGGTACGTCTGTTGGTAATATGGTGGAATATAAAAGGTTCCTCTGGTAACAATAAAAGAGTACGCAAATACATCAGGGTTATAATAAGACTAATACGATTGAAAAGTCAAAGTTGACTTGCTGGAGTTGTGACAAAATTCGCTACTTTGGAGAGGTATTGTAAAGTTATTTTCGGTAATAACACGCCAATGGATCATCGATTCGTGTTAAACTTCTACTTGGGTTCCAGAAGTTCTCCCAGGTGCATGACTGTGGATAACATGTGGTTAGATCATCATCTCGATTGTTTCTTAATTGAGAGGTTTTAGGAATCAGGAAGGGTTTGAACACAGATTTTAATCGTCAAGATACAAATGAGGTTTAAGATGAAATCAAGTGGCAAACTTGAAGAAATGTTTAGTTTCATATGTTATAATCAATATTTTAATTCATTTTAATTGTCCAATGTTAGTAGTCCACAATTAGTAGTCCACAATTAGTAGTTCAACAATTCATATATAGTTTAATATATAATATTCGAATTAATTAATACGTATCGTGACCCATTGTATACATGTCTCAGACTAGATCACAACTAAAATTATATATATTATTTAGAATCAACCTCGACACTTTATATGCTAACTCGATCATTACCACGATATAAAGTGAATAACAGTTATTCCAAATAATATATATAGATGACCTCAAAATGATATGTCAAAACATTGTATATGCGTCCCGACGATATTTAAAATGCGTAAAATAAATAACAAAAATTAAATGATAATAAATAAAATTGCAAGAATTAAGATTGCGATAAATAAATTGCAATAATTAAATTGCGATAATTAAATTGCGATAATTAAAATTGCGATAATTAAAATGTAACGGGGAATTAGGAACAGTTAGCTGGAAACAGTTAGCTAGGAATAGTTAGCGTGGATGCTTAACAGAATTTCTCATAGTTAATTTGTTTGTTTCTAACAAATTTTATTTTGTCCAATGTTGTCTTCATTATGCCACTTGTTGGATTCTGATAGTTTAAAATCCAAATATGAAATTGAATGAAAATGGTTATTCTATGGTAAACGGATACGTATATCTGTGGATGTAAGTAGGATAGTAAATGACTCTTGAATCAGATTGGAATAATGTACAATGTAACTTATTAATGTGAAATCTAAATATTTCTCGGGTATTACCTACCCATTAAAATATTCTCATCATTAATAGTTTGTACAAAAGAATTTTCAATTACAATCTTTATGAAAATATATATACATATATATTTTCTTCAGATGTAATCATGGATTTAATGAGTCAATAGGATATTAACCTCATTTGATTTTTCGTTAGAACTAGAATATATAATCTCTAAAACATTAGAGATTACATAATCGCCATGTAGAACGAAGATAAAATAGATAGAACGATATGTAGAACGATGATTATGCTCGAGATACAGAATGAGATATTGAGGCATGTGATGTTGAAACTGGGGTTGTTGGTGGTACTGTTGGTGCCGGTGATGTTGCTAAAGATGGAACGTTTTGCACCATATTCTCTAAAGTCACTACCCGAGCGCGAAGCTCGTTGACTTCTTCTATTACACCGGGATGATTGTCGGTAGAAACAAGCGAATGAATAAGGTTTAGAATCTGAGTTATGATATAGTCGTGGCGAGATACTCTGGATATGAGAGAGAAAATGGTGTTTCGAACAGGTTCGCCGGTAAGTGCTTTAAGTTCTTCGCCAAGAGGTGAATTCGGTTGGTGGAAAGGATCGCCTTCTTCTCATTTCCATTAATTAAGTCAACTACAAACCCATCGCCAATTCATCCAGAATTGATGATGGCTGATTAGTTGATTCATTCAGGTGACGCTGCTTTCGGGGTTTAGGTGAACATCCAGGTCGGAATAGCTGTCGGATTCCAAAGAACTTGAACTAGTGGTGAGTTCCATTTCGTACGATTGAGTAAATGATTTTTCGATAGGAAATGATTTTCGGATATTAGATGGTATTCTAATTTCATAGAATATTTATATATATATAGAATAAAAGATTTCGTAGATTACGGAGGAATTTACGGAATATATCAGTCAAAGTTTATAGTAACAGATACGCTAAGATATGAATTTTTGTCTATACACTATTCATGAAATCAATGCAGTAAGATGTGTCTAGACTAAGAATGATAAGCAGGTAATTTTCAACATGAAATAATAAGAAAAACTTTTGACATGCAGACACGGTCGAAGTCCAGACTCACTAATGCATCTTAACAACTATCAGTTAGACACACTAATGCAAGACCTGGTTCGCTAAGACCACCACTCTGATACCAACTGATATGACCCGTCCTAATCCATAAGGACGAATATAATAACATATGGTTACATTGCGAGGTTTTGACCTCTATATGATACATTTTACAAACATTGCATTCATTTTCGAATGACAACCTTTCATTACAATGAAAGTTGACAAGCATGCAAACCATTTCCCTATATCCAAACTATAAATGACCTATTCTGTCATTTACTTAATAATAATCTTTATTAAACTCAATGACTTGAATGCAACGTGTTTTGAAATATGCCATGAATGACTATAAGTAATATCTTTATAATGAGCAAATGCATAGCAGAAGATTTCTTTCAAACCTAAGAATAAATATGCTTTCAAGTGTCAACTAAAAGGTTGGTGAGTTCATTAGTTTATCATAAACAGTCATTTCTATTAATTTAATAGACCACAAGATTTTCATTTCATTTCTCATAAACATCATGCAACTGCAATAAAATCATTCATATAGATTGAACACCTGGTAACCGACCTTAACATGATGCATATAGAATATCCCCATCATTCCGGGACTCTCATCGGACATGATAAATCGAAGTACTAAAGCATCCGTAACTCGGATGAGGATTGTTGGGCCAAATAGATCTATCTTTAGGATTCGCGTCAATTGGTGGCAATTATCATAAACACCAATTCTTAGGCAACCAAGCTAAAAGGGGCATATTCGGTTCGATAATACAACCATAGAATATAGTTTCGATTACTTGTGTCTATTTCGTAAAGCATTTTATAAAAGCGCATGTATTCTCAGTCCCAAAAATATATATTGCAAAAATATTTAAAAAGGGAGCAAATAAAACTCATGATACGATATTTTGTAATAAAAATATTCATACGACGATACTGAACAATGCAGAGTTGGCCTCGGATTCAAGAACCTATATCATTTATATATATATATATATATATATATATATATATATATATATATATATATATATATATATATATATATATATATATATATAAACACATATAGTTGTAATCGAATAATTTTATATATATATATTTATTAATGATATCATTTTACATTAATAACTTGTATGTTTCGTAAATGTATTCATTTTATGTACTATAATAAATAAAAATATAGTTATGTTATATGTATTAAGTATAGTTTTATATAACTAATAGTTATTTGATAATATTAATAATAATAACTAAAAAGTTGTTTCGTTTTATAATAATAATAGTAATAGTTGTTATGATAAAAATAATGATACTAGTATTAATAAAAATGATATTTTTAACAAAAATGATAGTCTTTAATAAAAATGATACTTTTAGTAATAAAATGATATTTTTATCAGTAATAATAATAATAATAATAATAATAATAATAATAATAATAATAATAATAATAATAATAGTAATAGTAATAATAATAATAATAATAACAATAATAATAATAATAATAATAGTGATAATAATAATAATAATAATAATAATAATAATAATAATAATAATAATAATAGTAATAATAATAATAATAATAATAATAATAATAATAATAATAATAATAATAATAATAATAATAATAATAACAATAATAATAACAATAATAATAATAATAATAATAATAATAATAATAATAATAATAATAATAATAATAATAATAATAATAATAATAATAATAATGGTAATACTACCTCAAAGAAGTGGCCCTTAAGGAAAAAAAATGCCCAAGTCCAGGTTTGAACCCGCGACCTCCCACTAACCCGATAACATACCAAACCACTCCTCCATGTCCTCTTTTCTGTTTTACTACCAACTGCTATAAATAAGAACCGTTTGTTCAGTTTCTTATTTCTTTTTCACTAATCAATTCATCATCATCACTTATCATCATTATGATCTCGTTATCATTATAATCACCCTCATCATTATAGTCCAACTCATTACACCATCAAAATCACCTATTATATTTTCATCATCATTAACTTGTTTATTATCATCATGATCACGACATGATCATAATCATAATCATCTTCTTTTTAACACATTAACATAAAATCCTAACTAATCATAACATCATCTTCATTTTCTTAATCACGGTCATCTTAATCATTATCAACCATCGTCGTCTTCATCAGCACTTTCATTTCTTAATCCTAATCTAGTCATCAACTTTCGTTCATCATAATAACAGTATTATCATCATCGTGATACTACTCGTAACCGTGTCGTCTTTATTATCATCCTAATTATTATTAACTAATTACTATCTACTTGTCCTTTTTAAGATCATACCCGTATCACCTAGTCTGGCACAACAGAAACATTAAGCAGGCCCTCGGCCCACAGCAGTCTAAATAGGCCATGGCCGAATAGAAGTTTGGCCGAACAAAATTAGTAACTCGGCTTGGAAATAGAAAAAAAAATTAGCGTGGCCCAAGACTAGTATTGTAACGTACCAAATTCCTGTAACAGTTGATCTTTTAATACATTTCATATACCGACCCCATCAACTTTATCGCTCCACTACCCAATTGTATATCATTCCTACTTTAAATTTTTTTTAAAAACAAAGTTGTTGTAACTTTAATTGCAACACGAAGAGGGTGTATGGGGGTGTTTGTGGTTTGGTTAGCTGCCAGCCGAAACAACAGCTGCAATTGCAGCTCGAATACTAAGCAAGACGACATTAATAGTTGATCAAAGTGGAGGTTTGGGGTGGTGTTAGTGTTCGACGGTCCACAATGAAAACAGAAATAGTGATAGTTGCAGTGTGTTCGAATGGTGAAGTGGGTGGTGTAGTTCAACCATAATAACGCAAGCAACAAGGTTCGGTATTCATGGTGGTGATGGTGAAAGTTTCATGGGGGTGGCGATTGAATGAGGGAGATGGTGGTTTACCTATATGGTGGTTGTTTGAGTGGTCTTGGTGGTGGTTTGTTCTATATTTTTAGTGTTGTTCTTTGCCTTCGTAATAGTGCAACATGGTACGAGTAGTGGTGAGGTTTTAGGGGTGTTTTTAGGGTGACGTTATTGGAGGGTGGTGAGTGGTGGTGGATATTTGAAGATGAAAACCAACGAAAATCTTTAGCGGGTGGAGGTGTGGTTTGCTCGTGGTGATTAAATGGGTTTGTAAATCACAAAACAGAAAACGTACTAGATGAATGGTTTTGGGGTTTGGGTTGTAGTAAGAGTGGAGACGGTGATTTGATTCTTGAACCGAAATATGAACATGAATTGTAATGGGTTCTTGAGTGCTGGTTATCATATGCAGGGAGAGGAAGAAAGAGAGATAACGTACAAGTGGTGGTATACAAGAGAGAACATAGATTGATTCAGTTCTTGTGGATATATTTTATCTATAACTCTATATAGAATAAGGTAGTAGTGGGAGAATAACGGTAATATAAAGGTAAAATATCTCCACTTCAAGAATCTAAAACGCGTACAATTTAACGAACAAAACAAAGTAATTCAATTACCAATCAATTTACAATGGTAAGCAGCCTATTATTTGTCATTTAACTACCGACAGTTTTAATAGGCATAGTATTTCGTACTCCGAGGATAATCAGTGACGAACTAAAAATCTTCAAAAAAATTCCATATTTTTAATTAATTATATTTATTTATTTTGGTCATTATGGTATAAAATTCAATCATTAATTTAATATATAAAAATTACATCAACTGTCCCTCTCGATTCTGAGTAAAATATGAAAAATGTTGAAATTTATTAATTAGCTTCAAAATATACTTTTAATAAGCCTAATATTTATATAGCTCATGTTCGGATCACCATTTATTTTAAAATAACATAAGTTCGTTTATAACTTGTTTATTATCAATCGAATGATAATTGAGTGTTACTATCATTTTCTAAATAAATTTGAAACTATATATATATTCAATACACTTTATTTATATATATATATAGATACTTTTTAAATAATAATCATTATAATATCCTATTTTTATTTTACTTTACATAAATAAATTTTAGTAACAACAACATATAATATTTAAAATTATGTTTCCAATTATTATTTATATATACATATATATATATATATATATATATATATATATATATATATATATATATATATATATATATATATATATATATATATATATATATATATATATATATACACCCATCAAGTTACAATTAATTATTCGTAAATCATCAGAACTGGTCGAAAGTCAAATGATTTCATGAAATAGTTCAAAAATTTTGAGATTCAATTAAGTAGGCTTTGCTTATCGTGTCGAAACCATATAAGAATTAAGTTTAAATTTAATCGGAAATTTCCGGGTCGTCACAGAAACAACCCACAATCACCACACCACCTCCACCACTCTTAACCGATCACCAGACAGTCAAGAACTTAAATCGAAACCCATTATTTCATCCTACTTTTATTTTCTGTTTACAAACCATAACGCTTTGAAACCACCATTGTTGCTGCTGCTACCTTGTTCCTGTTCAGTCCGTATACCACCACAAACCACCACCAAAACCGCCCTAAAATCACTATCAATACCACCATGGACTGTTATTCGAACACCCACTTGATGATGCTTCCTGTTTTCCTATTTGAGACCCAAACCCACCACAACTCTTACTTGTAGCCACTATTCGATGAAACCAAATCACCCCATACATACAAACACAGATCACGAACCATTGCCATACAACTACTGTTGCTCGCTGCTACTATGGATTCTGTATCAAACCACCATCTTTCACCACCATTCAAAAACCATTCAAGAACCACCACTAAAACAGCTACTCTCTCTCTTCATCTCTCTCTATCTCTTACCCGATTAAACCATCACCATTGCTATTTTTCTGTTTTTGATTATCATCGAAACCACCAAAGCACCACCTTCTTCTTCGATCAACCCTTCTCCTCCTTCCACTATTTACAACCACCATCAACGCTTCTGTTTTTGTTAGCCGGTTCACATAACCAAAACCATCAAAGGTTGCTACTGATTGTCGCTGTAAATCATCAAGCCTAAGTGCCACCTGCATCATGCTATATTTTTTTTACTGTAAACGATTAAAGATAAAAGGGTGATGATGTGATTTATGAAGATGATATGGATCTGGTTTGCTACTGTGTGCAATACGCTGTAACTACTTTTCCGTTTCTTATTCGTTCTACTACACAGAAAACAAAACCCTGAATTGTTGATTGGGTCAAATCCATTATGCTTCCTGTTGGACTGCTATTTTTTTTTTCAACATAGGCCGAGAGTTTATAGTTTCCATTGGGCTATGAACATAATTAGTTGTTGGGCTGTGTCCTATTTTCATTGGGCCAATAAATGGGATATAAATATATAAAGTTAGGATATAACAAAAAAACAAAGACGAGGCATTATCGAGAGGTGTTGACGGGTGAGCGGGAGGTCGCGGGCTCGAGCCTGGGCAGAGGCAGTTTATTTGTTTTTGATGCTTTTTCTTCAAATGTGTAATGACCCGGACTTTTTCGATCGATCTATACTTATAAGATTAATATTTACATAAATTAAACCTTACCAACATGATAAGCAACCCAAATTGTTGAGACTTATGTTTTTGAAAAGAGATTTACACAACGTTTGACCGTCTAGTTTGACCGATGATATCACGAACTATATAACATATGATGATTATACGTTTGTGTATATATATGTATATATACATATTTAACATGATCTAAGGATGTTTTAATATCTCATTTTGTATTAATAACAATAAGTTATAAGTATATTTTGAAACTACTAACTTAAGTTTTCAAAACAATAACTTTAAGTAACGTTTTTTGATATAAATACTTATAACCTATAATGTTTATACATATATCGTATATGTAATGTATTTAATCACTTTTTAAGGACTTAAATACATAAAACAATATAAGTATATTCACAAAAGATAACTATATTTGAATCCTCGTTCCGTTTTCACAAGATTTCTATACGTATATTTAGAGTATATGTACTCGTATCATACCTAGCTTCTATACGTATTTACTATTGGTATATACACATCAAATCACCACCAACCAGCCCTTGTTCATGCCTTATGTATAAGGTAACTCTCTTGTTCATGCCTTAAATATAAGGTAATTACTTTTGTATGATAGTATGACTAATTACACTAAATTACAACATAAATTTTGTCCATGATCTTCATCATTCACGCCACCATCACCACCATATATACTCCATCCATTTTCAATTTTGCTACATCATTTTGCTAGTTAGGAACACACTTTCAAGAGCCTTAAAACCCTTAACCATCTCAGCCCACAACCATGAAGATCTAGCTTCAAAAACATCACTTAATCACCATAAGAAAACCCTTACAAAAACACTTCAAGAATCCTTCCAAGAACACAAGTTTACTTCCAATCTTTCATCCAACTCCACCACTCTTTTGATTCTAGGTTTTTACTTCTCTTTTACAGCAACCTTGTCCAAGTAACTTGAGGTAGTAACTTTGTTCATAACCTTATTCGATTCATATATATATAGTTATCTTATTTTATGGTATAAAATTTTAACAACAAGAACATAGTTTGAATGTTTTCAAACTTGTTTGCAAACTAAATAGATCCTTCTAACTTAACTTTTAAAATACTTCAAGACCTGTAATATATCATAAGGATATGCTAACTTAACAAGGTAAAACTTGGTTTTTCAAAGAACACCTTAAAAACTGAATTTACGTCGTCGGAGTACAACCGGGGGCTGTTTTGGGTTGGATATTTAAAAACCATCTTGAACTTTGAATTGGAGGCTTATTTTCTGGAAAATTGATATTTACTATGAATATGTTAACACATAAAAATTTCATGATTTAACTCAAAGTATAATTATTTTTAGAAAAATAATCATTTAAGGTTGTTTACATGATGGAAAATGATCAACTTCATAAGTTTCACCAAAGTTTGACCTATGACCTGTGATTTCGAATACAAACTAAGGTATTTACAGTTCATATTCTTAAATAAGGACTCGATCCAAGGAAGTGTCAAGTTGAACCAACAAAAACGGAGTTGTAACGAAGAAACTATGACTAAAACAAGATCGGATATCCAAAACTAGTTTAGCCACGAAAATAATTGGAGAAAAATTAAATAAATCACATCTTTCTAAAATAACATGATATTTTATATATATGTACTCATAATTTAATTTTATATATTTCAGGATCACCCATAAACTATACGAGAAGATTAATCATAAGATCCCATGATTGTACGCAATACGTCTTCTTGACAATATAGGTACCATGGGTCAAGATTAATCCCGACCAATACAAATACGATGGGGGTTTTATTTATTTCGATGGGGGTTTTATTTATTTATTGAACACCTAAATATGAACCATTAAAATTGAATTGCTAACTACGGACTAAGAAGACATTAAAAGTATTATAAGTATATATACGTGACGATTGTTTAAAATGAAAATATATTGATTTATTATATATGGATAGGTTCGTGATATCAACCGGAGACCAAGTCAAAATATATATATCTTCAAGGCAAAAGTGAGTATATAGTCCCACTTTTAAACTCTAAATATTTCGGGATGAGAATACATGTATTTTATGTTTTACGATATGGACACAAGTAACTGAAAAATATATTCTACGTTGAGTTGTATCACTGGCATACTTCCCTGTAGCTTGGTAACTACTATTTACAGCGGTATTGTAAACGCGAATCCTGTTGATAGATCTATCGGGCCTGACAACCCCAACCGGACTGGATGACCAGTATTCAACGGTTGCACAGTACTTCGTTTCGTGACTACACTTGGTATGGTGTAGTAAGATTTCATAATAAAGGGAATATGCGACGTGATTAAATGTTAAGTATGGTTACCAAGTGCTCAACCACTTAGAATATTTTTATTAAAATGTTTATATATGAAATCTTGTGGTCTATATATATATATATTGCTGCCGGCATTAAACCTATATCTCACCAACTTTATGTTGACGTTTTAAGCATGTTTATTCTCAGGTGATAACTAAAAGCTTCCGCTGCAACATGTTGAATTTAAGCAAGATCTTGAGTATGCATATTTGTGTCAAAAATAAAACTGCATATCGGAGGATTTGTAATGTAAAATATGTTGGAGGTCGTATTGTTATTATCACATGTAAAGTTTGTAAGTCTAAGATTATCGCTAAACGATAATCCTTATTAAGTTGTTTAAACCTTGTATTTGTAATAAAAGCTATGGTTTGTATTGTAAAAACAAATGCAGTTTTTGAAAAATGTCGCATATAGAGGTCAATACCTCGCGATGAAATCATATGTTATTGTATTCGTCCTTATGGTTAAGGTCGGGTAATGACATGTGGTATCAGAGCCAGGTTCTCTTAGCGAACCAGGTTTGCATTAGTGTGTCTAACTGATAAGTCGTTAGGATACATTAGTAAGTCTGGACTTTGACCGGGTCTGATTTAAAAACCATTGCTTATCATTGTTGGTTAAAATTTATATGTAAATATTATGTAGTACTAATGGGTTAGTTGTTGTGTGATAGATGTCGGGCTCAAAACTTGTTATCACATTCAGCAACTCCGAACCAGAATCTTCAGATGGTGTTCCAGTCATTAACCTATCCGATGACGAAAATAATATCTTTGGGGAAGACTCACAAATTCCGGATGAACCGACTATAGAGAACCCGGAAAGTGAACCCGAGGAGGAAAGTGAACCCGAGGAGGAAAGTGAACCCGAGGAAGAAATACAGGAAATTACAAAAGACAAGTTCGAACTAGGAAAGAAACGAAAGGCTAATGAATTAAAAAATTCAAATCCCGAGTTTAGTGAGGATGATGTGGCACCAACTCCACTAGACACTACCACCCCTATTCCCGCTATTCCTATTCGTTCTATCCCGGCATCCAGTTCTTCAGCCCCACAGCCAAAATATAGGGAGACACCGCCAAAATATAGGCAGACAGCCAGGATAAGCGTTAAGCGATTCTTTGAACCTAAACGTCCTAGAAAATAGACCAAACGATGCGCTGCCGTATTAAACCATGGGATCATATAATGTTTTGTATAATATTATTAGTGTGGTTTGGTTAATGTTCGATGTAAGATAAGCATATGTAAAATAGTGAAGTATGAAATGCAATAATTTTCCATGGTTAAGTATTATTTAGATGGTAGTAATTGGTTCTGTACTAAGCTATTAAGTATGGACATTAACGGGTAGGTACTACCCTAGATATAATTATAAAACGCTAATAAGAAGAAAAGGCTTTTATAATAATACCTGGTTCATATTATTAATAAGCTATAATGTACTGTAAATATACACTACATCTATAATATTCCATGTGAATAATTATTTTCTTTTCATTCTTATAGAAGAATATGGCGCGATTGAATCGAATGACGGAACAAGAAGTCGAGGAATTCATCAACCAGCGAGTGAACGACAGAATGTTATGGGTCGAGGCTGCAAGAGCTGCTGCAGTTAACCCAAATCCTAGTGTAGGATGCACCTACAAAACTTTTCAAGCTTGCAAGCCCTCATCATTCAGTGGAACAGAAGGACCGATCGGTTTAACCCGGTGGATAGAAAAGATGGAGACTGTGTTTAAAATCAGTGGTTGTGTTGAAAAGGACATGACCAAGTATGCATCGTGCACTTTACAAGATAGTGCACTCACGTGGTGGAAAAATTATGTGAAGGCTGTAGGAGGAGATGTAGCTTATGATACTCCATGGGAAGAATTCAAAATAATGTTAATCAACGAGTATTGTCCAAGGAACGAGGTTAGGAAGTTGGAAGATGAATTACGAAGCCTGAAGGTTGTTGGTACTGAAATCACCAACTATAATCAGCGATTCATGGAATTAGTTTTGCTATGTCCTGAATTGGTTCCAACCGAAGAACGGAAGATTGAAATGTACAAAGATGGTTTGCCCAAAAAGGTCAAGGCAAATGTTACAGCATTGAAACCTAAGACAATTCATGAAGCTATAACCATGGCAAACGAGCTAATGGATCAGGTCATCATGGATAAGAAAGTATCCAATACTGATGTGAAGGTATCAGGTAACAAAAGAAAGTGGAATGGAAATTATGATCGAGGTAACCAACAACAATCTTTTAAGAAACAAGAAATCACGCAAGGTGCGGGTAGTGGTTTAAGCTTTGGTTACAAAGGACAAAATCCTTTATGTAACCGATGCCACAAACATCACTCTGGCTACTGTAATGTGGTATGCAACAAATGTAATCGAAAGGGTCATCTTGCTGAAGATTGTAGGGCTCTCGTTACAAATACAAATGGTACCAAGACTCCTGCCACCAATGCAAATAGAACTGCTTTGGCTACCATTACTTGTTATGGGTGTGGAAAACAAGGTCACTATAAGAGCCAGTGCCCGAATCCTGAGAAGAATATCGGACCTGCACGTGGGAGAGCATTTATTATTAATGCTAGAGAGGCATGTGAAGACCCGGAGCTTGTTACGGGTACGTTTACCATTAATAACTTATCAGCATCTATTATATTTGATACTGGTGCCGATAGAAGTTACGTGTGTAGAAATTTTTACACTAAATTGAATTGTTCATCATTACCTCTAGATGCTAAGTACATGATTGAGTTAGCTAATGGTAAACTAATTAAAGCCGATAAAATTTGTCGTGATTGTAAAATAAATTTAGCCGGAGAAACGTTTAAAATTGACTTGATACCCGTAGAATTAGGAAATTTTGATGTAATAGTCGGCATGGACTGGATGTCCAAAGTAGGAGCTGAAGTTGTGTGTGCCAAGAAGGCAATTCGCATTCCTTGTAAGGATAAAATGCCGGTGATGATTTATGGAGAGAAGGGTAACTCAAAGCTAAAACTCATTAGCTGTTTGAAAGCCAAGAAGTGTTTAGAAAAGGGATGTTATGCTATTCTAGCACATGTTAATAAAGTCGAAAAGAAAGAAAAAGAGAAGTGCATCAA
Organism: Rutidosis leptorrhynchoides; assembly: GCF_046630445.1. Taxonomy (NCBI): domain Eukaryota; kingdom Viridiplantae; phylum Streptophyta; class Magnoliopsida; order Asterales; family Asteraceae; genus Rutidosis; species Rutidosis leptorrhynchoides. The sequence goes on along the minus strand of NC_092333.1, from coordinate 349,045,307 downwards.
CGACGTGCCTGTGGCAAGAGATTTTCCTGAAGTTTTTCCAGAAGAGTTACCGAGATTACCTCCATTTAGATCTGTAGAATTTCAAATAGATTTAGTACCAGGAGCTGCACCAGTTGCCCGTGCTCCATATAGACTTGCACCGTCCGAGTTAAAAGAACTTCAGAGTCAGCTAAAAGAATTACTGGATCGTGGATTCATACGACCAAGTACTTCACCGTGGGGAGCTCCGATTCTATTTGTTAAAAAGAAAGATGGATCTTTTAGGATGTGTATAGATTATCGTGAATTAAATAAGTTAACTATCAAAAATCGGTATCCACTACCGAGAATTGACGACTTATTTGATCAACTCCAAGGATCATGTGTGCACTCGAAAATTGACCTAAGATCGGGCTATCATCAATTACGCGTCAAAAAAGAAGATATACCGAAAACTGCTTTTCGGACACGTAACGGTCATTACGAATTTTTGGTCATGCCGTTTGGATTGACGAATGCGCCAGCTGTATTCATGGACCTCATGAATCGAGTTTGTAGTCCATATTTAGATAAGTTTGTTATTGTTTTCATTGATGACATTCTTATCTATTCCAAGAGTGAGCAAGAGCATGAGCAGCATTTAAGGTTAATATTAGAGTTGTTGAGAAAAGAACAGCTATACGCTAAATTTTCTAAGTGTGCTTTCTGGTTGAAAGAAGTGCAATTTCTTGGTCACGTTGTTAGTAGCAAAGGAATTCAGGTTGATCCAGCTAAAATTGAGGCCATTGAAAAATGGGAGACTCCTAAAACACCAATGCAGATACGCCAATTTTTGGGTTTAGCCGGTTATTATAGAAGGTTTATTCAAGATTTTTCCCGAATAGCTAAGCCGTTGACAGCATTAACGCAAAAAGGGAAGAAATACGAATGGACCTCGGAACAGGAGAACGCATTTCAATTACTGAAGAAGAAGTTAACTACGGCGCCTATTTTATCGTTACCTGAAGGGAACGATGATTTTGAAATATATTGTGACGCTTCGCGACAAGGTTTTGGTTGTGTTCTTATGCAACGAAAGAAAGTTATTGCATACGCATCCCGATAATTGAAGATTCACGAGCGGAATTATACGACGCATGATCTAGAACTGGGAGCAGTCGTGTTTGCGTTGAAGATATGGAGACACTACTTATATGGGGTTAGATGCACTGTGTTTACTGATCATAAAAGTCTTCAACATATTTTCGATCAGAAACAGCTGAACATGAGGCAACGTAGGTGGGTCGAGCTGATAAACGACTACGATTGTGAGATTCGCTATCATCCCGGGAAAGCGAATGTAGTGGCCGACGCTTTAAGTAGAAAGGAACGAGAACCAATTCGAGTACGAGCAATGAACATAAAAATTCGCATGAATCTCAACTCACAAATCAAAGAGGCTCAACGAGAAGCTCTTACTAAAGAAAACATAGGAAATGAAATAATGAAGAAGTATGGGAAACAACTCATTATGCGGGAAGATGGAATTCGATATTTTGCAAACCGTATTTGGGTACCAAAGTTGGGTGGATTAAGGAAGTTAATATTGAATGAGGCACATAAGACAAGATACTCGATACATCCTGGAGTTGGAAAGATGTATCAAGATCTTAAGACGCATTATTGGTGGCCTAATTTGAAGACAGACGTTGCAACATATGTTGGGGAATGTTTAACTTGTTCCAAAGTCAAAGCAGAACACCAAAAGCCGTCAGGATTACTTCAACAACCAGAAATCCCAGAATGGAAATGGGATGGTATTACCATGGATTTCATCACAAAATTACCTAAGACTGCCTGGGGTTATGACACCATTTGGGTAATAGTTGATCGTCTCACCAAATCTGCACATTTCTTGCCTATAAAGGAAACGGATAGAATGGAGAAACTATTACGATTATACATAAAGGAAATTGTTTCAAGGCATGGAATACCTATTTCCATTATATCCGATCGTGATAGTAGATTTACATCAAAGTTCTGGCAATCACTACAGGAGGCCCTAGGAACTCGTTTGGATATGAGTACCGCATATCATCCGCAAACTGACGGGCAGAGTGAAAGAACAATTCAGACTCTTGAAGACATGCTTAGGGCATGTGTGATCAATTTTGGAAACGGATGGGATAAATATCTACCATTAGCAGAATTCTCATATAATAATAGTTATCATGCGAGCATTAAAGCTGCACCATTCGAAGCACTGTATAGAAGGAAGTGTAGATCCCCTATCTGTTGGAACGAAGTAGGAGATCGACAATTAACTGGACTCGAGATCATCCATGAAACTACTGAGAAGATAGTGCAAATCAAGGAGAAATTGAAAACAGCCCGTAGTCGCCAAAAGAGCTACGCCGATGTCCAAAGGAAACCATTAGAGTTTCAGATCGGTGACATGGTTATGTTAAAGGTGTCACCTTGGAAAGGTGTAATACATTTTGGAAAAAGGGGTAAACTAAACCCAAGGTATGTAGGCCCGTTCAAAATTATCGAACGCATCGGACCGGTAGCTTATCGACTCGAGTTACCGCAACAACTCGCCGGAGTACATAATACATTTCACGTCTCGAACCTTAAAAAGTGTCTTGCAAAGGAAGACCTCACCATTCCTCTTGAAGAAATTCAAGTTGACAAGAAACTACAATTCATAGAAGAACCAATCGAGATCATGGACCGTGAAGTTAAACGGCTCAAGCAGAGCAACATACCGATCGTTAAAGTTTGTTGGAATGTACGAAGAGGTCCCGAGTTTACTTGGGAGCGAGAGGATCAAATGAAACAAAAATATCCGCATTTGTTTCCCGATGACGCAAAATAGGTACGATTTTAAAATTTCGGGACGAAATTTATTTAACGGGTAGGTACTGTAATGACCCGGACTTTTTCGATCGATCTATACTTATAAGATTAATATTTACATAAATTAAACCTTACCAACATGATAAGCAACCCAAATTGTTGAGACTTATGTTTTTGAAAAGAGATTTACACAACGTTTGACCGTCTAGTTTGACCGATGATATCACGAACTATATAACATATGATAATTATACGTTTGTGTATATATATGTATATATACATATTTAACATGATCTAAGGATGTTTTAATATCTCATTTTGTATTAATAACAATAAGTTATAAGTATATTTTGAAACTACTAACTTAAGTTTTCAAAACGATAACTTTAAGTAACGTTTTTTGATATAAATACTTATAACCTATAATGTTTATACATATATCGTATATGTAATGTATTTAATCACTTTTTAAGGACTTAAATACATAAAACAATATAAGTATATTCACAAAAGATAACTATATTTGAATCCTCGTTCCGTTTTCACAAGATTTCTATACGTATATTTAGAGTATATGTACTCGTATCATACCTAGCTTCTATACGTATTTACTATTGGTATAAACACATCAAATCACCACCAACCAGCCCTTGTTCATGCCTTATGTATAAGGTAACTCTCTTGTTCATGCCTTAAGTATAAGGTAATTACTTTTGTATGATAGTATGACTAATTACACAAAATTACAACTTAAATTTTGTCCATGATCTTCATCATTCACGCCACCATCACCACCATATATACTCCATCCATTTTCAATTTTGCTACATCATTTTGCTAGTTAGGAACACACTTTCAAGAGCCTTAAAACCCTTAACCATCTCAGCCCACAACCATGAAGATCTAGCTTCAAAAACATCACTTAATCACCATAAGAAAACCCTTACAAAAACACTTCAAGAATCCTTCCAAGAACACAAGTTTACTTCCAATCTTTCATCCAACTCCACCACTCTTTTGATTCTAGGTTTTTACTTCTCTTTTACAGCAACCTTGTCCAAGTAACTTGAGGTAGTAACTTTGTTCATAACCTTATTCGATTCATATATATATAGTTATCTTACTTTATGGTATAAAATTTTAACAACAAGAACATAGTTTGAATGTTTTCAAACTTGTTTGCAAACTAAATAGATCCTTCTAACTTAACTTTTAAAATACTTCAAGACCTGTAATATATCATAAGGATATGCTAACTTAACAAGGTAAAACTTGGTTTTTCAAAGAACACCTTAAAAACTGAATTTACGTCGTCGGAGTAAAACCGGGGGCTGTTTTGGGTTGGATAATTAAAAACCATCTTGAACTTTGAATTGGAGGCTTATTTTCTGGAAAATTGATATTTACTATGAATATGTTAACACATAAAAATTTCATGATTTAACTCAAAGTATAAGTATTTTTAGAAAAATAATCATTTAAGGTTGTTTACATGATGGAAAATGATCAACTTCATAAGTTTCACCAAAGTTTAACCTATGACCTGTGATTTCGAATACAAACTAAGGTATTTACAGTTCATATTCTTAAAGAAGGACTCGATCCAAGGAAGTGGCAAGTTGAACCAACGAAAACGGAGTTGTAACGAAGAAACTATGACTAAAACAAGATCGGATATCCAAAACTAGTTTAGCCACGAAAATAATTGGAGAAAAATTAAATAAATCACATCTTTCTAAAATAACATGATATTATATATATATGTACTCATAATTTAATTTTATATATTTCAGGATCACCCATAAACTATACGAGAAGATTAATCATAAGATCCCATGATTGTACGCAATACGTCTTCTTGACAATATAGGTACCATGGGTCAAGATTAATCCCGACCAATACAAATACGATGGGGGTTTTATTTATTTCGATGGGGGTTTTATTTATTTATTGAACACCTAAATATGAACCATTAAAATTGAATTGCTAACTACGGACTAAGAAGACATTAAAAGTATTATAAGTATATATACGTGACGATTGTTTAAAATGAAAATATATTGATATATTATATATGGATAGGTTCGTGATATCAACCGGAGACCAAGTCAAAATATATATATCTTCAAGGCAAAAGTGAGTATATAGTCCCACTTTTAAACTCTAAATATTTCGGGATGAGAATACATGTATTTTATGTTTTACGATATGGACACAAGTAACTGAAAAATATATTCTACGTTGAGTTGTACCACTGGCATACTTCCCTGTAGCTTGGTAACTACTATTTACAGCGGTATTGTAAATGCGAATCCTGTTGATAGATCTATCGGGCCTGACAACCCCAACCGGACTGGACGACCAGTATTCAACGGTTGCACAGTACTTCGTTTCGTGACTACACTTGGTACGGTGTAGTAAGATTTCATAATAAAGGGAATATGCGACGTGATTAAATGTTAAGTATGGTTACCAAGTGCTCAACCACTTAGAATATTTTTATTAAAATGTTTATATATGAAATCTTGTGGTCTATATATATATATATATATTGCTGTCGGCATTAAACCTATATCTCACCAACTTTATGTTGACGTTTTAAGCATGTTTATTCTCAGGTGATAACTAAAAGCTTCCGCTGCAACATGTTGAATTTAAGCAAGATCTTGAGTATGCATATTTGTGTCAAAAATAAAACTGCATATCGGAGGATTTGTAATGTAAAATATGTTGGAGGTCGTATTGTTATTATCACATGTAAAGTTTGTAAGTCTAAGATTATCGCTAAACGATAATCCTTATTAAGTTGTTTAAACCTTGTATTTGTAATAAAAGCTATGGTTTGTATTGTAAAAACAAATGCAGTTTTTGAAAAATGTCGCATATAGAGGTCAATACTGTAGCGACCCCGACAAATCGTCAAGTGACGGCGTCGGCTACGTGGGTCCCATTACCTGATTATAAGTCTTTAAGATAACGTTTGACCAAAATATGTCGCCTTCATTTCAAAATAAAGATTGTTTCAAAGTTTACAAGAATTGTTCAACCAAAAGTTAAGTTACAACGTTATAAGTACGATTGAAATCTAGGCGACACGGTTTAAAGTAAAGTCAAAAGGCGCTCCATGAAATGCATGTATACTCGACATCGGATGCAAGTATCAAATAGTGAGCGGAAGCATGTATCACGTATCGTGCAAGACCTGAGAAAAACATAGAAATCTGTCAACGAAAACGTTGGTGAAATCATAGGTTTAGTAAGTATTAAACGTTGTTTTTGAACCACAAGATTTTGTATTTCCATAACGTAGATTATCCAAATCATTTGCATTCCAAAAGTGTTGTTATACGCGAGCACTCAATTATCAAAACTTAACCAACGTTACCCCATCACACAGTGCTAGAACCCACACTAAAACACAAAAATATATTTCATCCGCATAACGGTAGCGAACCGTCCGAATGAGGGTTTGTTAAACCCGTATGGCCACACAATATAAGTTCTCGCTTACACCCTGCAAGTGTAACTAATGATAATCGAATTGAGGCATTTTTGTTCTAACTCGCACGTGGAATGTTTGTTTTCACACTTGTGTTCAAAACATAAAAGTAAGTAGTACAAGATGTAGCAAAGTATATGTTTTCTCAGCCCACGATTTAAAAGTATAAAAGTTGTTGAAAAGGTGGGACTATGATCTCACCTCGAGTGCACGAGTATAAAGGTACTTCAACAAGTAAACGTGTGCATGAAAGTTGCTTAGCCTTGACCTAAACAAGTAAGTTATATCAATTAACCGGTTACGACACAAGGTCGGGTGAAATGTGTTCAATTAGTCCTATGGCTCGTTACGACTCGATTAAGTATAGCATGTGAATCACGTTGTCAAGTTTCATACAAGAAACAAGTATAAAAGCATGTTAGAATGATTGTATAAAAGTTTGGTTAAGTTTGACTAAAAGTCAAACTTGGTCAAAGTCAACGAAAAAGTCAACGCGTTCGGGTCGGGTCCCGAACTATTTTTCTATGCTAATTATTCATATACAAGTGTATTAAAACAAGTTTCATGTGAATCGGAGGTCGGTAACTAGTCAAACATTTCGCGTGAATTGGGACGAGGAGGTCAGAATCTGACCAGGCACATCCGCGCGCCGCGCGGGGATGGGGCGCGCCGCGCCACCCTCTGGGCAGACACTTTTCTGTTTTTCACAAGTATGCACGAGCTAAAAACCAAATAACCACATTTTATGATCCGTAAACAATTAGAACATGTATCTTATATCATCGGAAAGGTAATTTGACGAGGAAAACACCTAGACACATTTCATCAAGCAATTCAACACTTACAACAACCCAAAACCGCATTAAACGTTCATAATCAAAGTTTCAAGTTCCAAAAATGCATTTTATGATTCGGGCAACCAATTTACATGTATGTTATGCCGTTTCGAAGGTAATCAAACACACATTACAACAAAACACTTAACAACAATATCTCATAGCATTTGACGCATCAAAAGTTCATGTAAAGCTCATCAAACCCTAATCCAAGTTCACAAAATCATTAATCATGTTCTTGGAGTTTCCTTAATCAACCTATACATCAATTTGAAGCTAATGATGCTAGTAACACATTTAATACATGAACTTTAACAATTAAACAACTTTTAATCATCCAAAATCAAAGATTAAGCAAGCAATTTTCATATTCAAGCTAGTTACACCAAAAACAACAAATCGAGCATACAAATTACATACACGACATCACAATGAGCCATAGACACTAACTAACACCATTTCAAGTCAAAAACACGAATTTAGAGAAATCTAGAGTTTTAGAAATGTTACCCAAACTTGATGATATTGGTATCAAAATGTAGAGGATGAAGAGAGGATCACGAAAATGTAATTTGTTTTGATGTTTGCTTCTCCAATCGAATTTAGATGATGATTGAATGAATTTGGAAATTGGGTGTGTTCTTGCTAGAGAGAAAGAGAGAGAGAGAGAGAGAGAGAGGGAGATGGTTGAATGGTGGTGATTGGGGTGGACTAGGTGACCTAGTCAACTAGTTTGCCCCGTGTCAATTTTAGTCCCTCGAGTTTAGAAGCGGGTGCGGAAAATACCTAAACGGAATATTTTAAAACGCGTATTAAAATCCGATAACGGGAATATTTAGAATGTTAGCTAACGGAGGTTACGAATCTAGATACGAGGAATATTATCTAAAAAGAAAAAGACGGCGTTAAAAATAATTTAACGGAAAAATGCGGGATGTTACATTATCCACACCTCAAAAGAAATTTCGTCCCGAAATTTAGTTGGAAGTAGTAGCCGATATCTCTTACTCGAGACTTAGAGTAGTAACTCTACGAATGAGTGAAGGTACTTTCTTGGACATTCCACGAATCCGGATAGTCGGGGTGTTACGTTGTATTAGGGCTTGGTTTTACGATCCAAAAGTTCAGCCGGTTTTTCCTATGAGGAGGAGTTTGTCATCAATAGTTGGTGCATCTAGAAGGATTGCACGTTCCTGTTCCGCAGGACACGTTTCTAAGTTTGTTACACGAAATGTAGGGTAAACGGAAACTTAATTGAGTCGGCCGTTCTAAATGGTAGGAAGCGGCTCCAATACGCCCCAAGGTTTCAAAAGGTTCAATATTGCGGATATAACCTTCCTCGATTTCCCAAAATGAATTACACCCTTCCAAGGTGCGGTTTCTCAATATTACGCGGTTACACACTGGGATTTGTGAGGTTTTCATCTAAGTTTGGTATGACTCTTTTGGGCGACTACGGGTCGTCTCGAGCCCTCCTCGGATATGAATGATTTCAATTGTTGTTTCTTGATGGAGTTCAGATTTCGGTGGTTGATGCTTTGGTTAAATGAACAGGGGTATGACATTAGCGGTCATATAGGGTTTCGGAAAGTGCGCGTGAACACACGAGTGGTAACTACTGTTGTAAGAGTGATCTACTAAAGGTGACAATACGAGTTTGTGACATGTCTTTCCAAGACGTAAATCGTTCGTTTGCTCGGTTCGTCGGTTTGTGGGTGGTACGTGGTACTCATGTCTAAACGGGTCTCCAAGGTTTCTTGTAAAACTAGAAGTGAAACGAGTATTTCGATACGGAATAATTGACAAAGATACGCCGTGTTGGAATAGAATCTCTTAAGATACGTTTGAACAAGTTAGTTAGGGTTCGAAAAATGTTCGTTAGGACTATTCACCCTCGTGGCGAATACTAATGTAATATGATGAATTTCTCCATCCATGGAGAAATGTTACAAGGAGTTTCTCTAAACGGAAATGCGAGCGATAAAGATAGGAGTGAAATAAGGACTTAGAATAGGATGAGCTTGCATCTCGAGGTTGCCATAACGTGCCTCTAGTTGGCAAAAGTTGAAGTCTGAAAGAGAAACGAGGTAGTACACGTAGTTGTATAGTTCGGGGTTGAATAATAGTTGACCGATTATCAGAAACACAAGGGCGTTAAGTCAAGAAGAGTGAAGTATCGTTGGATTGTGTGTTATCTTAAATTCCAGTAATATCAGACGGTGACGGTGAAATAACAGAGGTATGTAGTGTGGTACGTGATGACGAGAAGTTTGATCGGATCCACAATTTAGTATTCGAATTCTTCGTGTAAAATAATGAATTTTTTTTTTTTTTTTTTTTTTTTTTTTTTGAGTCGAGAGAGTATGCCTTTCGGCGTTCAAATAGAAATAGTTCCATGTTCGAGTTCCATCTGTTGCTATACGATTTTAACTAGAAATGTTGGTGTGAAGAATCACGTTCAAGGCTCAGACATGAAGAGGTTTAAAGTTGTGTAACACGAGAAAAGTCAGAAATGAATCTTCGGTAACAACCGGTGAGATCTAAGATTTTTACGAATACAAGTCTGAGTTGGGAGAGTTTCCTGATTACATGTGGCTTGATTTCGAGATTGATTGTAATGTCTTGACCATTAACATCATGGTCTAGAAAATTGGACTTCGTTCAACAGAAATTCTCACTCGGAGAATTTGGTATAAAGTTGCTCTTTTCTCAAAAGTTAGAGCGTAAGATGGTGATGTTGTTCGTTTTCCTTCTTTACTTGAATAAGTTAAGATGTCATCTATAAATACGATAACAGATTAGTCTATATGAATTTGCATACGCGGTTTAGGAGGTTCATGAATACGGACGGAGTCCTAAATAAATCAAACGGTACTAAGAGAGATTTACAACTAACGTTGCGAGTTCGGAAATGGCTTAGGAGACATCGTCTCCCTTAACCCCCAATTGATGATAACCGGAACGGAGGTCGATTTGGATCATACGGGATTCGTGCAAAAAATCATGAGGTCATGGATGCGAGGGAGAGGGTATCGGTTTCCAACCGAAAATTTCTTAGTTCACAATAATCTATACATAAATGTAGGGCAACAATTTCTCCTTAATGAATAGGTTTTGAGTTCCTTAGTTCTATTGGTGTCGAGTTAAATTTCTTAACGTATATCCTCCGATAATATTTATAGGCACACAATATTTTTCCGTTGGTCGCTTAAATCGCCTAAATAGTATCTAGGGGAAAAGATGGAAGGTAATGAGTACAAGTCAAAGTATTGGTTGTAAAACGTCTAGCGGTAATCGAATCGAACAAGTATGAAATATACGGTTTGTTGTGAAGAAACGTACCCGTGACTAGTCCATCATCGTCTCGGGCATCCTAGGTGTCGATGTTGTAAGTTCAACGGCGCGCGTTGGTTTTTGCTTTATTCTTTGGGCATTCATTCCTAAAATGACCCGATTGGCCACATTTGTAGCAAATACTCGGCTTTGGTGCGTCGGGCCCCTTTTGAGTGACGGGGGCGGTACTTCCACAATACTTGGCAATATGACCACTACCTTGGCACCGATGGCAAATTAGCTTGCCATATTCACCAAAATGATGCTTGTGGCATTTGTTGCAAAAAGGTCGTGTCCCGGTATAACTTTTCTTGCTGACGGGGGTGAGAGGTTCCTTGGAAAAGTTGTTGTTGTAGTTACTCGATTGGGGGGCTTCCCATTTTCTTTTGTTGTCACCCGACTCATCCTCGGCTTTAGGTGCCGGCACTTCAATCTCGTCTACCGTTTCGATCAATTGACGGGCCATATTCAGGGCCTCTTGGTGATTACTGGGTTTGGATGACATTACACCTTGTTTGATGCTCTTGGGAAGACCATCCATGTAAAGTTCAACCCTTAGAGGTTCGGGGGTCACGAGGTTTGGGCACATCAAGGATAGCTCAGAAAATCGTTGATTATATGCCTTTAGGTCATTCCCGACCGCTTTTAAAGTTCTTAGTTCGTGTTCGAGCTTACAGGTCTCTTCGCGCGGGAAGTATTCGGTGATCATCTTTTTCTTTAAGTCGGCCCATGAGAGTGTGTGGGCTTCATCGATACCCACCGACAGCACATACGTATTCCACCATGTGAGGGCGATACCGGCAAAAGTGTGGGTGGAGTATTTGACTTTGTCTTGGTCCCGACAACCGCTTATGCTAAAAACGACTTCTGTTTGCTCAAACCATCGGGTGAGCACAACCGGTCCTCCGGTCCCATCGAAGGTGTGAGGTTTGCACCCCATGAAAGTTTTGTAGGAGCAACCCTCGTTTGAATTACTGGCTCCATGGTTGTTGTGGTTGTGGTTGTTATTGATGTCGGAGGAGATACTAGCCATAGCCGCACCTGTGGCGGTGGCTATCATGCGTTGAAAAGCTTGTTCGGAAGTTTCATTACGTGGTCCGCGACGGGGAGACATTGTTCCTTCAAGACACAAGAATATCGTTGATTAGTATTCTCAATAATACTAATCATGATAGGGAATGATGATGTAGAGAAAATTTTCCTTGACTCGCCTTAAATTCTTTATGTCATAATGTCGGAACGTCCATGTGAATCACCGTAATATAATCCCGGAAATTATATTACCCTGATTCTCATGTGCATTTAACATTACTTCATAAAGTCAAAGTGGCGCGTCAACCAAATTTATCAACGTAAGATCAAGATCGAATACGAGTTAGATATGATAGAAGAGTTCGAGTATAAATGCACAGTTAGTCAAGTAATCCCTACTTCAGTCTATATGCCGGTTGTAGTCTAGATTCACCTATGTACCCTATGACTCGGGGTGGACACAAATGAACTCTAAATCCCTACAACCAAGGCTCTGATACCACTTGTAGCGACCCCGACAAATCGTCAAGTGACGGCGTCGGCTACGTGGGTCCCATTACCTGATTATAAGTCTTTAAGATAACGTTTGACCAAAATATGTCGCCTTCATTTCAAAATAAAGATTGTTTCAAAGTTTACAAGAATTGTTCAACCAAAAGTTAAGTTACAATGTTATAAGTACGATTGAAATCTAGGCGACACGGTTTAAAGTAAAGTCAAAAGGCGCTCCATGAAATGCATGTATACTCGACATCGGATGCAAGTATCAAATAGTGAGCGGAAGCATGTATCACGTATCATGCAAGACCTGAGAAAAACATAGAAATCTGTCAACGAAAACGTTGGTGAAATCATAGGTTTAGTAAGTATTAAACGTTGTTTTTGAACCACAAGATTTTGTATTTCCATAACGTAGATTATCCAAATCATTTGCATTCCAAAAGTGTTGTTATACGCGAGCACTCAATTATCAAAACTTAACCAACGTTACCCCATCACACAGTGCTAGAACCCACACTAAAACACAAAAATATATTTCATCCGCATAACGGTAGCGAACCGTCCGAATGAGGGTTTGTTAAACCCGTATGGCCACACAATATAAGTTCTCGCTTACACCCTGCAAGTGTAACTAATGATAATCGAATTGAGGCATTTTTGTTCTAACTCGCACGTGGAATGTTTGTTTTCACACTTGTGTTCAAAACATAAAAGTAAGTAGTACAAGATGTAGCAAAGTATATGTTTTCTCAGCCCACGATTTAAAAGTATAAAAGTTGTTGAAAAGGTGGGACTATGATCTCACCTTGAGTGCACGAGTATAAAGGTACTTCAACAAGTAAACGTGTGCATGAAAGTTGCTTAGCCTTGACCTAAACAAGTAAGTTATATCAATTAACCGGTTACGACACAAGGTCGGGTGAAATGTGTTCAATTAGTCCTATGGCTCGTTACGACTCGATTAAGTATAGCATGTGAATCACGTTGTCAAGTTTCATACAAGAAACAAGTATAAAAGCATGTTAGAATGATTGTATAAAAGTTTGGTTAAGTTTGACTAAAAGTCAAACTTGGTCAAAGTCAACGAAAAAGTCAACGCGTTCGGGTCGGGTCCCGAACTATTTTTCTATGCTAATTATTCATATACAAGTGTATTAAAACAAGTTTCATGTGAATCGGAGGTCGGTAACTAGTCAAACATTTCGCGTGAATTGGGACGAGGAGGTCAGAATCTGACCAGGCACATCCGCGCGCCGCGCGGGGATGGGGCGCGCCGCGCCACCCTCTGGGCAGACACTTTTCTGTTTTTCACAAGTATGCACGAGCTAAAAACCAAATAACCACATTTTATGATCCGTAAACAATTAGAACATGTATCTTATATCATCGGAAAGGTAATTTGACGAGGAAAACACCTAGACACATTTCATCAAGCAATTCAACACTTACAACAACCCAAAACCGCATTAAACGTTCATAATCAAAGTTTCAAGTTCCAAAAACGCATTTTATGATTCGGGCAACCAATTTACATGTATGTTATGCCGTTTCGAAGGTAATCAAACACACATTACAACAAAACACTTAACAACAATATCTCATAGCATTTGACGCATCAAAAGTTCATGTAAAGCCCATCAAACCCTAATCCAAGTTCACAAAATCATTAATCATGTTCTTGGAGTTTCCTTAATCAACCTATACATCAATTTGAAGCTAATGATGCTAGTAACACATTTAATACATGAACTTTAACAATTAAACAACTTTTAATCATCCAAAATCAAAGATTAAGCAAGCAATTTTCATATTCAAGCTAGTTACACCAAAAACAACAAATCGAGCATACAAATTACATACACGACATCACAATGAGCCATAGACACTAACTAACACCATTTCAAGTCAAAAGCACGAATTTAGAGAAATCTAGAGTTTTAGAAATGTTACCCAAACTTGATGATATTGGTATCAAAATGTAGAGGATGAAGAGAGGATCACGAAAATGTAATTTGTTTTGATGTTTGCTTCTCCAATCGGATTTAGATGATGATTGAATGAATTTGGAAATTGGGTGTGTTCTTGCTAGAGAGAAAGAGAGAGAGAGAGGGAGATGGTTGAATGGTGGTGATTGGGGTGGACTAGGTGACCTAGTCAACTAGTTTGCCCCGTGTCAATTTTAGTCCCTCGAGTTTAGAAGCGGGTGCGGAAAATACCTAAACGGAATATTTTAAAACGCGTATTAAAATCCGATAACGGGAATATTTAGAATGTTAGCTAACGGAGGTTACGAATCTAGATACGAGGAATATTATCTAAAAAGAAAAAGACGGCGTTAAAAATAATTTAACGGAAAAATGCGGGATGTTACAAATACCTCGCGATGAAATCATATGTTATTGTATTCGTCCTTATGGTTAAGGTTGGGTTATGACAAAATGTATTATTATTATTATTATTATTATTATTATTATTATTATTATTATTATTATTATTATTATTATTATTATTATTATTATTATTATTATTATTATTATTATTATTATTATTATTATTATTATTATTATTATTATTATTATTATTATTATATTTATTGCTACTACTACTATTATTATTATTATTATTATTATTATTATTATTATTATTATTATTATTATTATTATTATCATTATTAGTATTAACATTATTATTATTAATATAAGCATTATTATCATTATTATTATCATTAGTAGTAATATTATTATTATTATTATTATTATTATTAAGTAATAAGTATTACTATCAAAATTATTATTTTCAGTATCATTATTATTAAACTTAAAATTTTTTTAATTAAAAACTACTATTACTATTAAAAGCATCATTTTTATTAAAATCGGCAACACGCATAACACCGCCCCATCTTGCTCAACACTTGTTCAACACGCATAACACCGCCCCATCTTGCTCAACACTTGTTCAACACGCATAACACCGTCGTCATTCTAAAGAATGCAAAATGATTAGTCCACAAACGTATAAAACAACACGCATAACACCGCCCCATCTTGCTCAACACTTGTCGTACATCACTTGTTAGACACGATTTGCACCCGTAATAAGGTTTGCAAGTCCTTATTACGCACACACGTCGTCTCAACTCGTTAGTACAACGACCGCCTCGCTCGATGATATAACCAACACAAACGAAATTCTACGCGATATAAACACACGCGGGAATTATCATCACAACACAATCATATATTAATAATATCCGCATTACTAATATAAATGTTAGTCAACCTATAAACAAGGCACTAACAAAACCCATTTCGACCCGTAATCCTACAAGTCCCGCAACAAATTAAGCACACACAAAAGTCTAAGTCCAGGCACCTATCTCAAGTCACCTAAATCCCTTAGACCATGCTCTGATACCACTTGAAACAACCCAACCCGTATTAAAACAGGCCCATAAAATTTTTTCCTTTTAATATGCTTTAAATAACACTTTAGGTCCCAATTGTGTTTCCATAAACATCTTTAATACAATAGAAGGTCTAATAAACCTTAAAACATTTAATACATTGATTAATTGTCCAAACGGACATACACGACCCGAATAGTTTAGTTTCCAACAAAACCGAGCATGGTGATTTGGGACTACGCTACCCAAATCCTAATAGAGTACAAAAGCAAGATCTTCTAAGAAACCTAGCCAAGATCTCTAATCCCCAAGCTTACCCGAGCCGCCAAGCATGCGAACCTATAAAAATATCAACAACGAGAGGGTTAGCTAACGCTTAGTGAATGATAATATACTACATACATATATATGTATAAAATCGACACGCCACACAAATATCAAATACCGCATACCGAAGCATCCATGTATAAGGCAACTACCCTAACCATACCGTACGATCTCTAAGCAACAACCTAAAGATATCAACAAAGTATAAGTTCACCAACTACGATGTGAACAACGCCAATAAGCTACACCCGGAGGGTTAGCTACAACACAACATTACAATAATATATATAACAATATAAAATGAATAAGGTTAACTCCTTAACCCATTACCGAATACCAAACGCCACAATGAAGATTGGCCGAACTACACGAGCCTTAGTAATCCGAACCCACACAAGATTACTAACTTCACAACATCGAGGTTGGCCGAACTACATGAGCCATAGTAATCCGAAACCACACGAGATTACTACCTCAATAAGATGACCGAACTACACGAGTCATCGTGAATCCGAACTACACGCGATTCACTTCTCAACATCAAAACCCACGGTCACGAGATTATATAATCCACCACATCGGGGTCATCCACTTCACAACAATATCAACCCTTCGCCATTGGGGTTATAACCTCCAAATCACAACCACGTGTGATAACGTACACACAAGCGTATACCTCGCCAAAGGGGGTCAACCAAAACGCACAAACGTGCCAATTGGACTCATACAAAAGTCCATCAAATCCACCTATATGTGAAGTGAGCTCTATAGCCGAGAATCACTTCACCCGACCCGCACCTATCCTACACATACATATGCATATAGGATATTAACACTCACCTTGTCGCCTTGAAGAAAATGCTTCCAAGTAATCCGCAACTCGTCAATGGAAAGTACCTAATCCATTATCACAAATTCAACAACACACTTAGATTGGATTTACAAACCAACCCAATTTGACACTTAGTGCAAATTCGACCCAAATGCACCTCCAAGTACAAACCGCGCCCAAACTAACCAATAATCACTAACACAAGTGATAATGGTCCTAATATGCCAAGTAAACCCGAACACAAGTGTTAAACACTTATCGTTCTCAAAATCGCCCATAAACCCTAATTTTGACCCATATGGTCAAAATCTCACCATTTACAAGTTTTGACACCAAAACATGTTTAACTCAGTTTTATACTTCAACTTAATCCATTTTAAGTTTACAACCCTCATTGAATTGACATTCGGGTTATAATCCTCAACAAACCCTAATTTTGACTCTAGTCAAAATTAGTCAACCACGAAAACCCAAAAAGTCTCTAAAACACCAATAATCACTAATGCTAGTGATTGTACACCATTTACAAGTCTTAAATATGGTTAAATTATTAACCAACCTAAAACCCGCCTTTAACACTTATAAACCCGAATCTTGGTGTTAATCTCCAATTAACAACTAAATGGGTTCCATCTATGAATCATTCAATCAAAAGCCTCAAATTTGAATGATGAACATGAAAATGAAATTCGGAGTTAGAGCTTACCACTAGTATCACCGTGTAGCTAAGAACGAGAAGAACAACCTAGTCAACTACGCTAAAGATCAAATCCCGCTTCTTCCTTTCCAAAAATCCCTTTGAAATCAAATGGGTGTTTGAGTTTTTGAGAGGAAAATGAAATGAAAAGGAAAATGAAATTAGGAAATGAAATGAATGGATGAGGTTAAAGCCTCGAATCTGGCTCAAATGTGAAATGACCAAATTGCCCTTGAACCTTATTTAAAATTACAAGAATCTGGCACCAGTTTGCCCGTATCGCCGCTCCGCGGCCTTAAATTTCGCGCCGCGACATTTGCCTAGTTCTGAGATCATTTTTTGTCCTACTTCTGATCTCAATTTCAGTCCATTGCCGCGTCGCGGCCTCCTTTGACGCGCCGCGACACAAAGCACGATCTGAGTAATTTTCTCCTCACACAAGACTTAACACTAGAAAATGTCCCGAACCCTTCATACGCCTATCGTACATACCCAATACACCTATAAATCATATACGAGGAAAACGGGGTGTTACACAAAGTATGTCATGAATGACTCCAGATAATATCCTTAAAATGAGCTAATGCATAGCGGAAGATTTCTCTAATACCTGAGAATAAACATGCTTTAAAGTGTCAACCAAAAGGTTGGTGAGTTCATTAGTTTATCATAATCAATCATTTTCGTAATAGTAATAGACCACAAGATTTCAGTTTCCATAAATATCCGTACACTCGCAAGTGTATAAAAGTATTCTATAAGTTGTTGAGCGCTTCGGTAATCATACTTAACAATTAATGTGGCATATTCCCTTTATAATGAAATCTCCCTACACTGTACTAAGTGTAGTAAAAATGAAGTACTATGCAACCGTTTACGATACTAGAGCGACTAGCCCGGTTGGGGTTGTCAAACCCGATAGATCTATCAATAGGATTCGCGCTTACATGCTCTTACAACATGTAAATATTAGTTACCAAGCTATTAGGGAAAAATATGCAAAGTGGAACAACTCAACGTAGAATATGTTTTTAGTACTTGTGTCCATTTCGTAAAACAGTTATAAAACAGTGCATGTATTTTCAGCCCAAAAATATATATAAAAAGGGAGTAATGAAACTCACAATACTGTATTTCGTAGCAATTACGTATATGACGGCACTGAACAAGTGCAGGGTTTATCTTGGATTCACGAACGTGTCAATATTGTGATTCAATATTGCAGGAAAGTACGTAGACGCAACGGAAATGATAAATGTTAGGTTGACCTCACGAGCAATACCCTCGATCAATACCCATAACCTTCATTGCTATAACCCATAATTTCCTTAGCTCTATCCCGTTTGAAATCGTCTGAATATAACTCTGTCGTAGTATTTTATGTATACTAATAATATCTTGAAATAATACAAAGAAAATATATATATCTAATTCGATTGAGAGAGTTTAGAGAAATATATTTTTAAGTTTCTATGAAATAATGAAACCTATTGAATTCTATTTATAATAGATTTTTGAATTATTAAAGTGAATTATTAAAGTATGAATTATTAAAGTGAATTATTAAAGTGAATTATTAAAGTATGAATTATTAAAGTGAATTATTAAAGTATGAATTATTAAAGTTAAAGTAAGGTAAAAGTAAAGTAAAGGTAAAGTTAAAGTATAGTAAAAGTATAAAACTATATACGTATAATACGTGTATAAATATATATAATATTAATTTAAATCGTTATATATATTTAATAAAATAAAATATAAATATCGTTATCTTTATCATACTGGTTAAGTAATGAGTTATCAAAAGTGGTTCTAGATATTTATGAAAGATATATATGTTTTAATAATAAAGTTCTTTTTAAACTGAAAACGTTTTTTGTACTTTTGAAACTAAATCAAATAAATATGATAATTTTGTTTTCCAAAACTAAATATATTTAAGAATCATTTTGTTAAAAGGTTAAAATAATGAAAATCGTTATATCATAAAACATTTTAGAAAAGTAGAATTATATATATTCATAATAGGTTTCAAGTTTTTAAATTACAGTCTGTTGGTGAAGCATGAGATAAATTCCAAAGGTTAAATAAACGTATGAAATCATCTTAATGAAAAATGTCGAGTTACTTAACTTGTCGATATCCAACATCTAAGTTATTTACACTCCACGTTCTTATTTTCATATTAAATAAAATGAAAGTTAACATAGTTATCTTATCAAGGTCACGAGGAAAATATTATAAAACATGCCTTGGAAATTAAACAGGAATTTCCACTAACCCTTGTCTAGTTCCCGTTAATTGACACATTTGTTCTTACTTATAAACCACTTTACCATTTTCTGAATGTTGTCAAAAAGAATAGATTTCTTAAATCATAGTGGACCTCATAACATAGGCCCGTAATCATATCATAATGTATCTGATAATTCAATCATTTGATATTATCTCTTAATTCTGTCCATAAATATATCGAAACAAATACGTTCATGTAAAGTATCATATATCTAATACTTTGTTAATTTTTCAGTTAATATTATATATTATATATACATATCTATATACTCATAATTTTTCGTGAATCGTCGAACACGGTCAAATGGTAATTGATTACATGAATGTAGTTCCAAACTTTTTGAGATTCAACATTACAAATTCTGCTTATCGTGTCGGAAAAATATAAAGGTTAAGTTTAAATTTGGTCGGAAATTTCCGGGTCGTCACAGTACCTACCCGTTAAAGAAATTTCGTCCCGAAATTTGATCGAGGTCGTCATGGCTAACTAAAAAAATGTTTTCATGATGAATATGAATTGATAAATAGAGTTTTATCATCATTGAGTAATATAGATAAAACTATTTGATTACGCGAAGAGTATAAGTGAAGCTATCGCAAGAGAGTGAAATGAGTAAACGTATATTTGTTTTAATCGATGACGTAGTTATGATTGATTTCCGGAATTTATGGGATTTAAAGAAAATCTTTGCAATAAGATTTGGTTCTTCGGCGATTAAAGAAATCATGATCTTCTTTGATTAAATGTGATAATCTGTCTCGATTTCTCTGTCTGATATTTTACTATAAATCCACCCCCTTCGTTTCTTTATTTCCACAGCTCACACCTTCTAGTCTTTCTCCCCAATTCATATTTTAAAGCATTCTTTAATATGCTTCATCCAGTATTGATTCTTGATATACTCTTAACTTTCATATCTATCATTCTTCTTTTTCATCTACCACCGGTGGAAGTTATTTTCTTCTACCATTACCTTGGGGTTATTGTGTTTTTCTTTCTCCCATGTCTTTATATTGCTATACGCATTGATATACACGGTTTGTAATTTCAGAGTTGTTATCGGGCTTTATATTCTCCATTATATTTCGGAGCTTCATGCTTTCGTTTTCTCTTCCCGCCCTTAAGTCAAGCGGATAATGGTCCAGAATGCGTAGATATGAATTTTTGGATGAACATAGTTAATGTTCCAAGAAGAAAATTGTAATGGCACGATCTTGATTTGGCAAATTACTAGAATATTCGAAAATATAGAGCTATCAATATGATATGTTCTTAATATGTTTGGAAATTGGGTAGAATGTAAGAGTCGTGTAAATAGTACATGATGACGGTATGTTCTGTGAATCATCACGTTCCATTAGAAACTCAGCATGACTTACTGTAATATAATCACGTTGATCAAGTATCATTATATTATACTAACTCATGCTTCAGTTCCCAACACTACTTTAAAAACATTCCTATTTTAAATTCGAATTTTTTTTTCCAGAATTTAGAAACTAACACAGTTTCTTTTTATGTTGTAACGCAGATATTGCGAAGAGATAAAAGATTTTGGATAAGAATAGTTGTGAAAATATCTTCAGGAATATCGAAGATATTTATAATAAAAGATACGATAATATCTTAGAATTCTTAACATAGATGGATGATGAAGAAGATTTGTCTGTGAAGGTTTAGAATAAGAAGTAAGGTGTTTGCTAACGATTTTAGTAGACACTGAATCATTTGGATCCTTTGAAGACAGGTTTAGTCTTTGTGATTTGTCCACAGCCTCCTTCATGGTCTGCTCAATCCGTTTTCCAGTTTCAAACCTTCTCTTTTTCTCAGCTTTACCACCATACTATTCTTTATCATCAAACTTTTGACTGTTAAATTCGTTTACAATTTTTGCTGCTTCATCAACATTTTTCTAATTTCGGAGAACTAGTTCATAGTTTGGGATGCTTTTCAGAAAATTCACATTCGAAGTATGTAAGTCTAGGAGATAGACGTTATATGTATACATATGACTTTTGACGTAAAATTGTCGCGAAATTCAAAATACTGATTGCTAATTCCCAGTAGTTGGTGTGACAATTATTGTTACAGGATGTAGGTGAGTACATGATGGGGTTTTAATGAATAAGTATAGTAGCTTTTCGGAGAGGCTTAAGTCGAAGGTTAATGAAGTTGTTGATAAGTTTACTGCTAATGTGGCAAGATATGAAAGGTTCCCCGGTAACCATGATGAAGGGTTTATTCGTATAAACAAATGAAGGTGATTTGCTGGAGCTGTGACAAAACTGTCTATTTTGGAACGAGATTGAAAAATTATATTTGGTAATAAATATCAAAGGATCTGACACGGATACGTGTTAAACTATAACTTTAGTTTCGAGAGCTTTTCAGGTGCATGACAGTGGGTAATGTGTGGTTGGATCATCATCTCGCATGTCTTTAGGAATTTCGAAGTGTTTGAACACATATTGTAATTGTTAATATACATATGATGTTCTAAGATTTTGAATGATACAAATATTTTTATGAGTTCCATGAATAGAAATGAGGTTCTAGGATAGTTTTGAAGTCAATGTATAGTTTTGAAAGATGTAGGAATCTAAGAGTGATGATTTCGGTTATATCTTGAATCGAATTCTGAGATTTCAAAATCAGAATATGTAATTAGATTTTGAATGAGTATGGTTGTTTTGATTTCTATAAAAGAATGTATATTGTTGTGAAAGTAGGGAGTATAATGGATGACTTGCTGAATCAGATTCGAAGAATGTAACATATTAATTGTGAATTTATATATCTCTCAGGTATTACCTACCCATTAAAAAAAATTTCACAATTAATATTTTGTACAAAAGAATTTTATTACAGTCTTTATGGAAATATATATGTGTATATTTCTTCAGATGTAATATAGATTTAATGAGTTAATATTAAATTAAACTCATTTGATTTATGGTTAAGGCTAGGATAGATAATTTCTAAACTTTAGAAATTACATAATCGCCGTAGAATGTTTCCCCAATGAAGTTATGAATCAATACTTCATCGTTGTGGTATTCCTTGGTATCTACATGGCGTATGACGTCAATGCTCGTGGGACAGATTGTGAGGTTGAGGTTTGCGATGCGGTTGTTGTTGGTGGTGGTAATGGTACTGTTGATGTTGTTGATGGTGGTACTGGTTATGCTGCTGGTGCTGGTGCTGGTGTTTGTAACCTTTGCACCATATTCTCCAAAGCCACTACCCGAGCGCGAAGCTCGTTGACTTCTTCTATTACACCGGGGTGATTGTCGGTTTGGACGAGTGGATAAATAAGATCTAGAATTTGGTGTAGTATATAATCATGACGAGATACTCTGGAAATGAGAGAGAAAATGGTGTTTCGGACAGGTTCGCCGGTAAGTGCTTCAGGTTCATTGCCAAGAGGGCAATGTGGTGGATGAAAGGGATCACCTTCGTCTTGTCCCAATGGTTAAGTAGATTACGAACCCATCCCCAATTCATCCAGAATAGATGATGGCTAATTGGTTGATCCATTCCGGTCACGCTGGTTTCGGAGCTCATGTGGAAATCCATATCGGCATAGCTTTCGGAATCCGAGGAACTCGAACTGGTTGAGGGATCCATTTTGTATGATCAGGGAAAGAATTTTTTTGTATGAAATAGATTGTAGAATTTAGATTTGGTATTCTTCAATACATAATTTACATATGTATATATAATACCAAAATCACATAAATTACGGAGGAATCTTTGAAAGATGTCAGTCAAAGTTCACAGTAACAGATATGCTAAGATAAGAATTCGTCTATACACTATTATGCAATAAATGTAAGAAAACGCGTCTAGACTTAAGAATGATAAGCAGGTATTTTCCTAAGGATGGTAAGTAGATGATTTTCGACTAAAAATGATAAGCAAAACTTTTGACATGCAGACACGGTCGAAGTCCAGACTCACTAATGCATCTTAAAAACTATCAGTTAGACACACTAATGCAAGACCTGGTTCGCTAAGACCACCGCTCTGATACCAAATGAAAGGACCCGTTCATATACATTATAAACGATTCACAATAGTTGATTACATCGCGAGGTATTTGACCTCTATATGATACGTTTTACAAACATTGCATTCGTTTTTAAAAGACAAACTTTCTTTACATCAAAAATTGACGGCATGCATACCATTTCATATTACATCCAACTATAATTGACTTAATATTAATCTTGATGAACTCAACGACTCGAATGCAACGTCTTTCAAAGTATGTCATGAATGACTCCAGATAATATCCTTAAAATGAGCTAATGCACAGCGGAAGATTTCTCTAATACCTGAGAATAAACATGCTTTAAAGTGTCAACCAAAAGGTTGGTGAGTTCATTAGTTTATCATAATCAATCATTTCCGTAATAGTAATAGTCCACAAGATTTTCGTTTCCATAAATATCCGTACACTCGCAAGTGTATAAAAGTATTCTATAAGTTGTTGAGCGCTTCGGTAACCATACTTAACAATTAATGTGGCATATTCCCATTATTATGAAATCTCCCTACACTCTACCAAGTGTACTAAAAACGAAGTACTATGCAACCGTTTACGATACTAGAGCGACTAGCCCGATTGGGGTTGTCAAACCCGATAGATCTATCAATAGGATTCGCGCTTACATGCTCTTACAACATGTAAATATTAGTTACCAAGCTATTAGGGAAAAATATGCAAAGTGGTACAACTCAACGTAGAATATGTTTTTAGTACTTGTGTCCATTTCGTAAAACAGTTAAAAAAAGTGCATGTATTCTCAGTCCAAAAATATATATAAAAAGGGAGTAATGAAACTCACAATACTGTATTTGATAGCAATTATGTATATGACGGCACTGAACAAGTGCAGGGTTTGTCTCGGATTCACGAACGTATCAATATTGTGATTAAATATTGCAGGAAAGTACGTAGACGCAACGAAAATGATAAACGTTAGGTTGACCTCACGAGCAATACCCTCGATCAATACCTATAACCTCCATAGCTATAACCCATAATTTCCTTAGCTCTATCCCGTTTGAAAACTTATTTTGAAATCGTCTGAATATAACTCCGTCGTAGTATTTTATGTATACTAATAATATCTTGAAATAATACAAAGAAAATATATATGTAATTCGATTGAGAGAGTTTAGAGAAATATATTTTCAAGTTTCTATGAAATAATGAAACCTATTGAATTCTATTTATAATAGATTTTTGAATTATTA
Source organism: Rutidosis leptorrhynchoides (assembly GCF_046630445.1). NCBI lineage: Eukaryota > Viridiplantae > Streptophyta > Magnoliopsida > Asterales > Asteraceae > Rutidosis > Rutidosis leptorrhynchoides. The sequence continues at coordinate 349,020,468 of NC_092333.1, read as the reverse complement.
AAGTGAATTATTAAAGTATGAATTATTAAAGTGAATTATTAAAGTATGAATTATTAAAGTGAATTATTAAAGTATGAATTATTAAAATGAATTATTAAAGTGAATTATTAAAGTATGAATTATTAAAGTGAATTATTAAAGTATGAATTATTAAAGTTAAAGTAAAGTAAAATTAAAGTAAAGGTAAAGTTAAAGTATAGTAAAAGTATAAAACTATGTACGTATAATATGCGTATAAATATATATAATATTAATTTAAATCGTTATATATATTTAATAAAATAAAATATAAATATCGTTATCTTTATCATACTGGTTAAGTAATGAGTTATCAAAAGTGGTTCTAGATATTTATAAAAGATATATATGTTTTAATAATAAAGTTCTTTTTAAACTGAAAACGTTTTTTGTACTTTTGAAACTAAATCAAATAAATATGATAATTTTGTTTTCCAATCCTAAATATATTTAAGAATCATTTTGTTAAAAGGTTAAAATAATGGAAATCATTATATCATAAAACATTTTAGAAAAGTAGAATTATATATATTCATAATAGGTTTCAAGTTTTTAAATTACACTCTGTTGGTGAAGCATGGGATAAAGTCCAAAGGTTAAATAAACGTATGAAATCATCTTAATGAAAAATGTCGAGTAACTTAACTTGTCGATATCCAACATCTAAGTTATTTACACTCCACGTTCTTATTTTCATATTAAATAAAATGAAAGTTAACATAGTTATCTTATCAAGTTCACGAGGAAAATATTATAAAACATGCCTTGGAAATTAAACAGGAATTTCCACTAACCCTTGTCTAGTTCCCGTTAATTGACACATTTGTTCTTACTTATAAATCACTTTACCATTTTCCGATTGTTGTCAAAAAGAATAGATTTCTTAAATCATAGTGGACCTCATAACATAGGCCCGTAATCATATCATAATGTATCTGATAATTCAATCATTTGATATTATCTCTTAATTATGTCGATAAATATATCGAAACAAATACGTTCATGTAAAGTATCATATATCTAATACTTTGTTAATTTTTCAGCTAATATTATATATTATATATACATATGTATATACTCATAATTGTTCGTGAATCGTCGAACACAGTCAAATGGTAATTGATTACATGAATGTAGTTCCAAACTTTTTGAGATTCAACATTACAAATTCTGCTTATCGTGTCGGAAACATATAAAGGTTAAGTTTAAATTTGGTCAGAAATTTTCGGGTCGTCACATAATGAGACCATAAGCTAAAAAGCTAAGATCTAAACAAAATAATGAAATCCTAAGCTAGAAAGCTTGGATCTTAAATGTTCTTGAAGATCCTTAAAGTAAATAGCAAGATCTACAAGTTACATGAAGATCATAAACACAAGTTTTGATCTTTTAACAAAAATAAAGTGATCTTAAGCTATAAAGCTTAGATCCATCAAAATAATGAAGATTCAAAGCTAGAAAGCTTGAATCTTTCATGTTCTTGAAGGATTCAAATCAAAGTTTGAATCTTCAAGATATAACAAGATCAAGAAGCTAAAAAGCTTGATCCTTTAATGATGATGATGATGTCGAAAATAAAGAAGGAAGAAGAAGAAGAAAATTAAGAAACTTACAAGTTTTAGTGTGAGAAAGACTAGAGAGAGAATTAGAGAGCAAGTGTGTGTACAATGTGAATGAGATTAAGTGTGAAATGGGTGAAATAAGCTTAGTATTTATAGTGGTGGAGGGTGGTGATAGCCGTGGGTTTGGAGGGGACAAAAGGGGGACAACTTTTGCTTTTTTGCTTAGTGGTGGTGTAAAGGTGGTGCTTATTGTTGGGATTCCATGCAACATGTGTGGTAATGGTAAACAAAAATGCTAGTATGTTGGCTCATATTAATGGGTTTTTGTCCTACTTCTTAATGGGTCATAATCCATTTAAAATTGGGCTAACTTAAAAGTCCAATAACTAGAGTAGGGCGGGCTTAAGTCCAATAAGGTAGAAAGTCCAACAAGACTTACGAGTGTGCATTAGTAAATTACTAAGGTGTAATTAAGCAACCAATAAGCCAAGTAATTATCATCAGAAAATAACAATTAGTTTTACGTAGTCATAATATTCTAATTATGACCAAAATTAATCGTGTACAGGGTACATAGCTCGCTCTAAACGTCCAGTGACACTAATGGTCATAAAAGCATTCGAGGATCAAGTTAAGTAACTACGTACTTAATAACACATTTTAAAATATAAACGAAAGTAATCAACACGAATAATGATCCCAGAATATAATATAGCTCAGTACGCACAAATACGCAGTTTCGTAAAAGTAACAAGCATAAAAGTAAGTCGATAAAGTCGGGTCGTTACATTACCCACCTGTTAATGAAAATTTCATCCCAAAATTTTAAGCTGAGGTAGACGGTAGAGTTGTGAAGAGGTGAGGATATTTCTGCTTCATTTGATCTTCTCGTTCCCAAGTGAACTCGGGTCCTCGTTTAGCATTCCAACGGACTCGGACAATTGGAATCTTGTTGCGTTTCAAGGTTTTGACCTCACGGTCCATAATTTCAATAATTTCTTCCACGAAGTGAAGTTTGTCATCAATCGTAAGTTCTTCAAGAGTTATGAAAAAGTTCTAGTTTAGCAAGACATTTCTTCAGATTCGACACGTGGAAAGTAGGATGAACTGCGCTCAACTGAGTCAGAAGATCCAACCGGTAAGCAACAGGTCCAACACGCTCCAAGACTTCAAAAGGACCAATATATCGCGCATTTAGCTTCCCACACTCTCCGAAACGGATTGCACCTTTCTAATGTGCGACTTTCTACATCACTTGGTCACCTACTTAGAATTCACAATCTTTACGCTTAATGTCGGCATAGCTCTTTTGACGATCACAGGCCGTCTTGAGCCTCACTTGAATTTGGACAATCTTCTCGGTTGTTTCATGGACGATTTCGGGCCCGGTGATTTACTTTTCACCTTCTTCGGACCAACAGATAAGAGAACGACATCTGCGGCCATAAAATGCTTTGAAAGGTGCGGCCTTAATGCTTGCGTGATAGCTATTGTTGTAAAAGAATTCGGCCAGCGGCAAATGCTTTTCCCAAGCCTTTCCGAAATCAATTACACAAGCACGCAACATGTCCTTCAGGGTTTGAATCATGCATTCGCTCTGTCCGTCGGTTTGCGGGTGATACGCAGTACTCATATCTAAACGTGTTCCCAAGGCTTCTTGTAAAGAACGCCAAAATCTAGAAGCGAAACGGGCGTCTCGGTCTGAAATAATCGATAAGGGTACGCCGTGACGAGATACAATCTCCTTTATGTATAGTTGTGAGAGTTTCTCCATTGTATCAGTTTCCTTCATGGCTAGGAAGTGTGCAGATTTGGTTAGACGCTCAACGATAACCCAGATGGTATCATAACCACCTATCGTCTTTGGTAGCTTCATGATGAAGTCCATCATTAGTCCTTCCCACTTCCATTGCAGGATTTTGGGTTGCTGAAGTTATCCAGTCGGCTTCTGATGTTCGACTTTGATCTTGGAACAAGTTAAACACTTTCCAACATACGTAGCAACATCCCTTTTGAGGTTTGGCCACCAATATTGAACCTTGAGGTCGTGGTACATCTTACCAGCTCCTGGATGAATCGAATACCTTGACTTGTGAGCTTCATATAGAATAAGGCTTCGTAAATCTCCATAACTGGGCACCCAGATTCTTCCGGAAAAGTATCGGAGTCCAGTATCCTTGACCTCGAATCGAGAGACGAGAATGTTCAAGTGCTCTTGAGCAATATTCTCCTCCTTGAGAGCCTCCTCTTGGGCTACACCGATTTGGCCATTGAGATATGTATGGATGGTGATGTTTAGAGCTACGGCACGAAGAGGTACCATTCTCTCCTTTCGACTCAAGGCATCAGCTACAACATTTGCCTTGTCAGGGTGGTAACGAAGTTCACAATCATAATCGTTCAACGTCTCGATCCAAAAACGCTGTCTCATACTCTTGGTGCCATAAATATAGTGTCTCCACAGTTTGAGCTCAAAGACAACGAATCCAAGCTCAAGATCGTGAGTTGTGTAGTTTCGCTCATGAATCTTCAGTTGTCGGGAGGCGTAAGCAATAACCTTCTTCCGTTGCATCAATACGCACCTAAAACCTGGTCGGGAGGCATCGTAATACACAACGAAGTCATTACTGCTTCAGGGTTTGGAATGCCAACTCTTGCTCAGTTGCCCAAACGAACTTCTTCCCCTTGTGAGTTAACGTGGTCAAAGGATGTGTAATCAGAGAGAAACCATGAATGAACCTACGATAGTAACTGGCGAGGCCTAAAAATTGACAGATATGAGTAAGAGTGGTGGGAGTTTCCCACTTGCTGATGGCTTTGATCTTTGCGGGATCGACTTTAATACCCTGATCGCTCACGATATGACCGAGAAATTGGACTTCCTTCAACCAAAATTCATACTTGGAGAATTTGGCATACAGTTGCTCCTGTCTCAAGAGTTCAAGCACGCGTGATGTTCGAATTCATAAAGGCACGTGAAGTTCGACCATCCTTAATAGTCAAGTTGTTTGAAGGTAGTGATTCGCGTGAAGTTCGGATTCACTAAGGTGCGTGAAGTTCGGCCAAACTTCATGTGGTTTAGGTTAAGGGGTTAACCTTATTGACGTTGTTGATTATATTTATTGTATATGTGTATATACTTATTGTTGTGTTGTAGCTAATCTTATGGCGTTAGCTTGGTGATTACGTAGCGTGTAGCTACTTCGTGTATGTGCTCTTTTGTAGCTTTGTTTACCATGCGGAGGTGGTATGTGTTTACTTTTGTGCTTAGTGATGCGTAGTCATTTTATTCATATATATGTGTATAGTATCTTTACATTCACTAAGCATTAGCTTACCCTCACGTTGTTGATATTTTTATAGGTTCACGTGATGGCGGCTCGGGTAAGCGTGGGGATTAGAAATCTTGTCTAGGTTGCTTTAGAAGATCTTGCTTTTGGACGTGATTTAGGATTGGGTAGCGTAGTCCCAATCACCATGCTCGGTTTTGTGTAAAAGTAACTAGTCGGGTCATGTGACGTATATCGTTTTAGTCAAATGGGTCATGAGTAATAACTGAGTTATGATTTAACTAACGTATTATTGTATTCAGGAGTCTAAATTATTATTGTATGTTTTTAAGTTCGTTGAACTTACCTTGATAACAAATACATTTTGGAAATTGTGTAATGGGACCTAAAGTGTTATTTAATGTATATTAAAAAGGTAAAAATTTTATGGGCCGAAAATCGACGAGTTAGGTCGTTACAAGTGGTATCAGAGCATGGTATACATGATTTAGGTGACTTGAGATAGGTGCCTAGACTTAGACTTTTGTGTGTGCTTATTTATTGCGGGACTTGTAGGTGAATGGGTCGGACGGGGACTTGGTTAGTGCCTTAGCGTGTAGGTGAACTAACTAGGATTGTGGCTTGTGTTGTGATGTAATTCTTGCGTGTTTGTATATCTCGTAGAATTTTTGTTGGTGTTGGGTTATACCATTGAGCAAGATGGTCGTTGTACTAATGAGTTGGTACGAAGTGCGTGCATAATAAGGACTTGCAAACCTTATTATGGGTGCAGATCGTGTCTACAAATGATGTACGACGACTGTCAGGCAAGATGGGGTGGCTTGGTGCGTATGGTTGATTTTCGTTCGTGTTTAATAGGTTTCTTGAATTCTTTAGAACGGCGACGGGAAGAGGTGCATCGAGTGAGGAACGAAATAACAACGATGAGTTTGCGGCTAGGGTTAAAGCCGAGGTTGCAAGGCAAGTGAAAATGATTCGAGAGGAGTTCGAAAGAAGGCTTATCGAGCCTTAGGGTAATGGTAAAAAGGAGTTTAGTTACAAGGAGTTTCGAGCAACTAAACCTCCTATGTACTACGGAGATCCCGATCCATTTTGAGTACCGGTTGGATCTCAGATGTCGAAGGGTGTTTTCGTACAAGTGAATGTCCTCCGGACAAGAAAACGAGACTCTCTACTAGTTTGTTGCGGGGTAATGTGAAGAATTGGTTGGATGGTAAGATTGGTATCATTTTTGAAGAACCGTTCATGAGGTTATCGTGGGACGATTTTAAGAGGGAATTCTTCGAGGAGTACCGGACTCAAGCCGATTTGTCAGAATTGCGTGACGAGTTGCGAAATTTGCAACAAGGTTTTATGGATTTGAATACTCTTAAGACGACCTTTATGGCAAACGCTCGTTTTTGCTCGGAGTATAACGGAAGAGATAGTATGTTGATGAGAGATTTCTATCGAACTTTGAATGATGACTTGCGGAACAAAATTAGCCTTGGTCAAGTAAAATCGTTTACGGAGTTATTCGCCGTGGCTAGGGGTTTCGAATCGCATTCGTGGTCGAGGGTTAGTGAACCTTCAAGTAAGAGAAGGGTCGATTCTTATGATTCTCCAAGTAAGAAAACTAAGAGCGCATTTGGATGTACGAGTAATGTGGGGAAAGGAACATCGAATTCTAGTGCGTCTAGATGTTTCAAATGTGGTGAAAGAGGTCACAAGTTTTGGGAGTGCCCGGCATCGAGTGATGGTGGTGTTGTGTGTTTTAATTGTCATGGAAAAGGGCACCGCAGTGCGGAGTGTCCCGTACTAGGGACGGTGAACGTCATGAGAAGACGAAGAGGTACATTTATGTTGTTTTTATATAACATACTTTTGTGATTTTGATTTGCATCCGGTAGAGTGTGTTGCTTGTTTGATGCCTTGACTTTTGCGTGAGTCTTTGTTGTGTAGGCATTTTGTGATATGGCGTTCGGGTCGTTAAGCTCGCTTCAGTGAGACCTATAGGACATTGGAAGCGATAGTTTCCTAGTGAGTGGAATAATTATATGCATAGGAATATAATGTATTTATTTGTGTAGCGTGAAATGTGAAGTGTCAAGGTGCTAAGACGCCATGTTTCATGTGACGAGTGAAGTTTCGAGGTGTTAAGACACCACTCTGGAAAATTTGACGGGTGAAGCATCGAGGTGTTAAGATGCCACTCGGGGTGAAATATCGAAGTGTTAAGATGCCACCCGGGAGTGAAGTGTCGAGGTGTTAAGACGCCACTCCAGAAAGTAAAATTTACAGGTGAAGCATCGAGGTGTTAAGATGCCACTCGGGAGTGAAGTATCGACATGTTAAGATGCTACTCCAAGGACTATCATGGGTGAAGTATCGAGGTGTTAAGATTCCACCCGGGGGATTAGTGATACGTGGTGTTAAGTACACTAATGGATGATGCGAACTCCGATGGTCTTTCGCGAGTACCATTCCCTTGTGTGATTGGTTAACCATGGTTGTGGTTGTGTGTTGTAGTGTAGCATATTATATTGTGTGTTGATGGATATTGTTGTCCATTAGGATTCACTATAGTGTAGCAGTGCGCGATGTTGCACTACTCGTTGAGTAATCGAGGTCGAAAGAGCGTGGACGTGAAATGGATAGACGATTTGACTTATCCATACGGTGTAGTGACTAGCAAATTCGAGTTAGTTCACTTGGTGATCGACTAGCCTTATAGGTGTAGTCTACAGATGTGTGTTGACTTGGGTTGACTGTGTATAGTTAACCAAGTATATGGTGATGAGACCATAATGCAAATTTTACGATTGGCGAAATTGACAAGGCGTGTCAATATATATTAGCTAGTGATACGATGTCCGTTAGCGATCGAATGTGAAGTGGTGAGTGATGTCGATTGATCTCACTTTTGATGACCAAGATGGCGATTGGTGATTGTGTGGCGAGTGTTGTACACTCTTGACGGCCACTTTTCTTTTATTTGTGTGTGATCATGGTATGCCATTCGAGAGGCATTTTCGTAGACCACGTACGAGTGCGAGTAAAGTCACGGGTGTTGACAAGTTTTGAAGTTTGTTGATAACCGTGTCAACGGTTAAGATAAGTGCGAGTTAGAGTATAAGGCTCAGTGTTTCCAAGCATCTCTATTACGATAAGTGAACGGATGTTAGGTTCGTTATGCGGCCTAAATAGTTGAGATTAACGGTCGAATTAGTGTGATGCGAGCGTTGAACCATGAAGTTCGTTTGGTTCGTTGACTTCGAGACGTTAGATGAAGTGTTGCATCAAGAGTGAATCCGAAAGGGTTGAGTGTTGAAATCTTGATGGCATTGATGGGAGTTGCATAACACGACGATAGGTGCCTTCCTTATACCTACTAGTGTAGTGTTGACTCGTGATTATTTGGTACGTGGGTGCCGATGAGAAACCCGAAAGTACGATGACGCGTGGTGATGGCATTTAGCGGAAGCCAAAGATTAGACTTAGTTGAGAAGTTGAGGTTTGAATGCCTCAAGAGTTGTTTGTGAAGAGATGATGAAATTGACCAACGTTGTGGCCGGTCATTTGTAATCCGGAAGGTTAAAATTCCGCGAGATGCGATGATCTTGGCGGTGATTGTACAGGACTAAAGGTCCTAAGTAGGGGAGTTAGCTACCAGAGATTACGGTACAATCCCTATATAGTGAACGTGAACGTGCGGGCTAGCGGAAGTCGGCCCGATGGAGAATGATCACGAAGCGTGAAGTGTTGAATCGACTACTGAGTTTCGTTTTGTAAATGCCATGTGTGAGAATAATGGCAACGTGTTTGATGGAAGAGTTGATATGTGTGTGATTGAGCGAGCAAGTGTTGCTTAAGTTGAGAATGAAGACTTTGAAAGCCTTCGGAGAAAGTGGTGGTACTTTTATTATTATTATTAATATTAATATCAATATCAGAATTATTAATATCATTAATCTAATATGAAAATAGAATACATGTAACTTGTTATATCTTTTATATCACTTGTATTATTAGATATTATTATCATTATCATTATTAAGAATTATTAGTATTATTATAAATTAATATTATTATTATCATATTTTTTTATTAACATTATAAATATTATGAAAATAATTATTATTAATATTATTGTTATAAATCTTATAGATATTATTCTTTTTAGTAATATTATTATTATTATAAATATTATTTATTATTGTTAATAATATTAAGAGTATTATTATTATAGTTATATTTTATTAATTAATAAGATTAATTATATTATATAGATAATATAGGTACAGATATATATAAAAACATATATATCTACATATATATACGGATATACGTATTTGGAATATGTATTATATACATATACGTATTACATACAGATATATACATACAAATACTGTTAAATACAAAATATATGTAAATAATGACGTATTTGGTTTCAAAATCACTTTCAATCTGTTGTTGATTTGTTCTTCTTTCTAAAAATCGTACAAATCAGTGTTTAATCACAAGATAAAATTCAAATTCCGTTAGCTTTCACAATCAAACTGTACATTATTTTTGTTTCCTGTCTGCTCAATGGAAAAGTCGAATTCAATTGTCAATACCAAATAAGAATCGATCATATCATGTGTACTAACTTAATTATACGATTGATATATATATATATATATATATATATATATATATATATATATATATATATATATATATATATATATATATATATATATATATATATATATATATATATATATATATATATATATATATATATATATAATGCTATACTCCTCTGCAATTGAAAAAAATTAAAACAGAAACACCATTAAAAAGCTCGACACCCTCTGTTCTTGACCAAGAACATCAAAACCTCGAATTCGAATCCCATTTCAAAATCCTTAAATTTAGTGTTGTTAGGAATCATCTATTCAAACTTTCTGCAAAGTTTCAAATCCCAATTCTTTTTATCTAGTTTAAATTTTCGAGTCAAAATTTATGAGTAAAAAAAAGTCAACAATTGTTCTTGATCAAATTCGAGTTTATTTTGATGATTCAGATTAAATTGACGATTTGTAAAGTTTCTAGGAGTAATTTTAAACATAATTCGTGTTGTAAACATAGTCTATAACGTCCTCAAATGTAAAAATCAATTTTTTTCTTCCTTCTAAACAGCGAACTGCAGTAGCAGTTTTGTTGTTTTTATTTATATATTTTTCGTTTACTATTTATTCAAACAATCACGTGGGATATTTCTGTTTCAAATAAAAGTTTTAAATCGAACAAATTTAGCTGTTAGGATTGGTTCCTGTTCGATTTGAGAAGAAGAAGCAATAGGGAAAGAAAGTATTACGGGTTATATATAATTAGGGATTAATTATAATCAGAAGAGAAGAAATGGTCGAATGGTTAAGGAGGGTTATGGGTGAGCGAAAGGTCGCGGGTTCGAGCCTAGTCTGGGGAAATTCTTTTTGAAAAACATTTTAAAGGGGTATATACTTTTATTTCCATTATCATTATAATTATTATTATTATTATTAATATTATTATTAATATTATTATTATTATTATTATTATTATTATTATTATTATTATTATTATTATTATTATTGTTATTATAATTATTATTGTTATTGTTGTTGTTATTATTATTATTATTATTAGTATTATTATTATTAAAGTATTAGTATTATTATCAATAGCATTATTATTATTATTAAATATTATGAATATTATCATTATTATTATTACCATTATTATTTATTATTAATATTGTTACAATTATTAGTAGTATAATTATTATTATTATTACTAATATAGGTACCATGATAAAGATTATCATTTATTAATGATTATTAAGATTATAGTTACAAATCTTATTATTTTTATTATTAATGTTATGAAAATAACAAAATTTATTATTAGTTTCATTAAAATTTATACTTGTATCATTTTATAATTAATTGTAATATTATTATTATTAATTACTAGTATTATAATTAATATTAGTATTATAATTATCATTATAAGTATCATAATCATTATTATTATTAATAGAATTACTAACATTATTATCTATTAATAATATTAAATATTATAATCATTTTTACCACTATTAATATTATTTTAGTATAATTATAACTGTTATCATTAATATAAAAATGGTATATTTAATACATATAACATAACAAAAATTATTATTTTTATATACAAAATGAATATATGAAACATATATATACTAATAATATAAAAAGGATATAACTAATAAATTTATATATATATATATATATATATATATATATATATATATATATATATATATATATATATATATATATATATATATATATATATATATATATATATATATATATATATATATATATATATATATATATATGTGTGTGTGTGTGTGTGTATGTTTGTGTGTGTGTTCGATTACAATTATGTATATTAATAAATATATAAATGATATAGGTTTGTGAATCTGAGGCCAACCCTGCATTGTTCAGTATCGTCGTATGAATATTTTTACTACAAAATATTGTACCGTGAGTTTCATTCGCTCCTTTTTTAAATGCTTTTGCAATATATATTTTGGAACTGAGAACACATGCGCTGCTTTTATAACTATTTTACGAAATATATACATGTACTTGAAACTACATTCTAAGGTTGAATTATTATACCGGATATCACCCTTGTTAGCTTGGTAGCCTAAGAATTTGTTAACAGACCCCCAAATTGACGCGAATCCTGAAGATGTCCCATCCAGGTTACGGATGCTTTAGTACTTCGATTTTATATACAGATGAGTGTACCTGTATATTTGGGGATATTCTAGATGCATTTGTTAATGTCGGTTACCAGGTGTTCACCATATGAGTGATTTTTGCATATGAGTGTTCCTGCAGTTAATTATGAAAATGAAATCTTGTGGTCTATTAAAACTTATGGAATGATTGATTATGATAAACTAATGAACTCACCAACCTTTTGGTTGACACTTTTAAGCATGTTTAATCTCAGGTACGAAAGAAATCTTCCGCTGTGCATTTGCTCAGTTTAAAGATATTACTTGGGGTCATTCATGGCATATTTCAAAAGACGTTGCATTTGAGTCGTTGAGTTCAACAAAATTATTTTTAAATCGTTTATAATTTGGATATATTATGAAATGGTATGCATGCCTGACAACTTTCGTTAACGAAAGTTTGTCTTTTAAAAACGAATGCAATATTTGTAAAACGTATCATATAGAGGTAATAATCTCACGATGTAATCAACTAATGTGAATAGTTTATAATCGATATGAACGGGTCATTAAAGTTGGTATCATAGCGGTGGTCTTAGCGAACCAGGTCTTACATTAGTGTGTCTAACTGATAGTTGTTTAGATGCATTAGTGGGTCTGGACTTCGACCGTGTCTGCATGTCAAAAGTTTTGCTTATCATTTCATGTTGAAAATTATTTTCTTATCATCCTTAAAGTCTAGACACGTCATGCTCCCTCTATTGCATAGATAGTGTAAAGATAAATTCGTATCTTAGCGTATCTGTTACTGTAAACTTTTCCTGACAGCTTCCAAAAATTCCTCCGTAATCTACGGGAACTCATGTACTATATATAGGTATTCTATGTAATTAGAATATCATCCAATATCTGAAAATCATTTCATATCGAAAAACCCTCTATCTAACCGTACAAGACGGAACTCGCAACTAGTTCAAATTTCTCGGATTCTAACAGCTATTCCGACATCGATACTCACCTAAGCTCCGAAAGCAGTGTAAATGAAATGGATCAACCAACTAGTCATCTTCAATTCTGGATGAATTGGGGATAGGTTCGTAGTCAACTTAACCGTTGGAGACGAGAAGAAGGCGATCCTTTCCACCCACCAACCTGCACTCTTGGCAATGAACCTGAAGCACTTACTGGCGAACCAGTTCGAAACACCATCTTCACTTTCATTTCCATAGTATCTCACCACGACTATTTCATATCTACAATTCCAAACTTTATTCACCCGCTTGTTCTGACCGACAATCATTCCGGAGTAATCGAATAAGTCAACGAGCTTCGAGCTCGAGTAGTGGCTTTGGAGAATATGGTACAAAATTTACTAGCTTCAACAACATCATCGGCACTAACAGTACCACCAGCATCAACACCAGTACCATCAACAACCACATCCACATCGCAAACCTCAACTTCACAATCTGTCCCATGAGCATCAACATCGTACGCACCATAAATACCAAGGAGTACTAATAAAAATCAACGATGAAGTATTGATTCATAACTTCATTGGAGAACTATTAGGCGGCGATTATGTAATCTCTAAAGTCTTAGAGATTATCTATTCTACATATCTGTTCTACATCGATTATCTTTGTTCTACATAATCATTCTATATCATTTATCTTCACTGAACATGGCGATTATGTAATCTATAAAGTCTTAGAGATTATTTATTCTAGCTCAAACCTAAAAGCAAATGAGATTAATATCATATTAACTCATTAAATCCATGATTACATCTGAAGAAAATATATATGTACAAATGTTTTCATAAAGATTGTAATTAAAAATTCTTTTGTACAAACTGTTAATGGTGAAAATATTTTAACGGGTAGGTAATACCCGAGGAATATTTAGATAAGTTACACTGTACATTCTTCAAATCTGATTCAACAGTCATTTACTATCCTACTTACATCCACAGATATACGTATCCGTTCACCGCAGAATAACCATTTTCATTAAATTTCATATTTGGATTTTGACCTATCAGAATCCAACAAGTGGCATAATGAAGAAAACATTGGACAAAAATAAAATTTGTTAGAAACAAACAAATTAACTATGAGAAATTTTGTTAAGAATCCACGCTAACAAAATCCTAGCTAACTGTTCCTAGCTAACTGCTAATTCCTTATTACATTTTATTTATCGCAATTTTAATTCTCGCAATTTTATTTATCGTCATTTAATTTCTGTTATTTATTTTACGCACTTTAAATATCGTCGGATTAATCGGGACACGTATACAATGTTTTGAAATATCATATCGACGTCATATATATATATTATTTGGAATAACCGTAAGTCACTCTATACGTGGTAATGATCGAGTTAGCCTATAAGGGGTCGAGGTTGATTCTAAAATAATATATATACCATGGGTTGCGATCGAGTCTGAGACATGTATACAATGGGTCACGATATGTATTAATTAATTCAAATATTGTATATTAAACTATATATGAATTATTGAACTACTAACTATGGATTACTAACTGTGGACTACTTGTAATGACCCGTTTATACCGATTATAAACGATTCACAATAGTTGATTTCATTGTGAGGTATTTGACCTCTAAATGATACATTTTACAGACATTGCATTCGCTTTTGAAAGACAAACTTTCATCACATCGAAAGTTGACAGCATGCATACCATTTCATAATATATCCAACTATAAATGACTTAATAATATTCTTGATGAACTCAACGACTCGAAAGCAACGTCTTTTGAAATATGTCATAAATGACTCCAAGTAATATCTCTAAATGAGCAAATGCACAGCGAAAGATTTCTTTAATACCTGAGAATAAACATGATTTCAAGTGTCAACCAAAAGGTTGGTGAGTTCATTAGTTTATCATAACAATCATTTCCATTAATTTAATAGACCACAAGATTTTCATTTCATTTTTCATAAACATCATCTCATTTCAGGCATTTCGCATACTGCATAGAGATAAAAAAAATCACTCATATCGTGAACATAGGGTAACCGACATTAACAAATGCATCTAGAATATCCCCAATATACAGGTACACTCATCTTTATATAAAATCGAAGTACTAAAGCATCCTTAACCCGGATGGGACGTGTCAAAGTCCATAGATCTATCTTCAGGATTCGCGTCAATTTGGTGGTATGTTCCCAAATTCTTAGGCTACCAAGCTAAAAGGGTGATATCCAGTATAATAATTCAACCATAGAATGTAGTTTCAAGTACTTGTGTCTATTTCGTAAAACAGTTATAAAAGCAGCGCATGTATTCTCAGTCCAAAAAATGTAAATAGTAAAAGGGAGCAAATAAAACTCACGATACGATATTTTATAGTAAAAATATGCATATGATGGAACTGAACAATGTAGGGTTGGCCTCGGATTCACGAACCTATATAAATTTTATTTATATTAACACATATAATCATAATCGAACAAGTTGTATATTAATATATATATATATATATATATATATATATATATATATATATATATATATATATATATTACTTCAATTGTTTATATTTTTATATATGTACATATATACTTATATATATATATATATATATATATATATATATATATATATATTACTTCAATTGTTTATATTTTTATATATGTACATATATACTTATATATATATATATATATATATATATATATATATATATATATATGTACTTATATACTTATATATATATATATATATATATACTTTTATATATGTTCTATATAAGTATTTTAATAATTATTTTTATTGTAATAATAATAATAATAATATTTAGTAATATTGTTACTAATAATAATAATATAGTTCTTATAATAATAATAATGATACTGATACTACTAATAGTAAAAATGATAGTAATGATAATAATGTTAAAAATAATAATATTAATGTTAAAAATAATAATAATTATTATAATAATGATAATAATAATTATAATATTCATAAACTTAATAATAATAAAAATAATAATAATATTCATAAAAATAATAGTAATATTCATAAAAATAATAATAAAAATAATAATAATAAAAATAATGATAATTCTAATAATGATACTAATGATATTTTTAAAAATGATAATTTTAATAGTCATGATAATAATAATACTTATATGATAATAATGTTAATGGTATTAATAATACTTATCTTAATAATAATAATGATATGATAATAATAATAATACTCATATAATAATAATAATAATAATAATAATAATAATAATAATAATAATAATAATAATAATGATAATGATAATTCTAATAATATCGGTAATATTAATAATAATCATATTCATAAAAATAATAATAATAATAATAATAATAATAATAATAATAATAATAATAATAATAATAATAATAATAATAATAATAATAATAATAATAATAATAAAAGAGTACAACCTTTGAAGACAAGCTATAAACACTCCCAAACCATCCAAGCTATTCTGTTTTTCTGATTAATAAGCGTTTTACATTTATATAAACCCCGGTATAATCTGTTTCCTTAATTTTCATCTTCTATTATCATTATCATCATACATCATAACCCGATCATCATCATCCTAGTCGTTGTCTCCAGGCCCAACAACACTTGGATTTCGGCCCAAATTGCCTCACAAGCCTAATTATCAATTAATGGCCCAACAACATTTTCATAAGTCCAATTAGCAAAACCCACTTAACAACCCAAATAACAAACCTCCTATAATATCTGTAACATCGAGGGTTTTTGAAATCGGGTAGCAGTAACCAGGAACAGTAATGTCGATTTCAGGTTTGCAATAGCAACAATCGATCAAGCAGCAGCAGTCTTCTTTGATTAATGATGTTCGATGTTGGTGGTGATTGAATGGATGGGAATCAGATTACAACAGTAAACATAAACAATTGAATGGTGATAATGTTCGATGGTGGTTTTAAGTAGAAACAAAACAGTAGCGGTAGTTTGTTTGAAGGGTGTTTGATGATGATGAATGATGGTGACTTTATGTGAGTGTTGAATCGAAACAATAATAACTGGGTTTTATTGATTTATTAATAAAACATAACAGCAAGTAATCAAGTTACAGCTGTCATAATCGGCCACTATAGCCACAGTATCAAATAAAAAGTTATTTTGTTGAGGCCAGGCTGTTCGAGCAGAATAAAGAGAAAAAATATATATAAACGTAAGTCTTGATGCATATATGTATGGGTTGAATATATATGTATATGTTGATGTATGTGGTTTAATTCGAATAAATATAGAGAAGCAGTAGTAGCGACAATAAATAGTAATAGTGGCAGCCAAGCTGCTGCCTTCGTAAAACAGAAACAATCTCAGCAGTTGTGGGTCTATTTTGGGTGATTTATAGGCTGAAACAGATACAGAAAAACACGTCATAGTGATAGTGGTCTGTGAGGGTCAAAACAGAAAAGATAGTAGTTGCAGTAAGTATAACATGGAGTAAGAAAAATGTAGTAGCAGTAACAGCTTTATGGTGGTGGTAGTCGTGGTTAGTCAGTGATGGTTGCACTGTAATTGCAGGGTGGTGGTTCAAAGTTATGATGGGTGTGGTGAATTATTGTGGGTTGTTGATTAGAAACACATAAATTTAGGACGTGGGTTTAAGGTGATGGTGATCTCGGTGGTTTGAAGAAGACGAGATGATGGTGGTTGCCGTTAATTGTGAAGGTGGTGGTGGACGAGCATGGTTGCAGGTTGGTTTAGATTGTTGTATTGGTGAGGTGATGCTCGATAGTTACAAGGTGGTGAGTTTAGGTTGAAGAGGGTGGGTTTTATTATCTCTGCATCTACCATCTATATCTATATCTAAATGTCTTGTATATTATAATATATAAAAAGTTTATATAGGTAGTGGAATGAATTGAAAACAAAATCAGTACTTTTTACTTTAATTTTTTAAATTCAATTCAATAACACATGTCTAATAGCATAGCAGCTGAGCCTTTTAAAATATCTGCCGACAGTTTTTAACGGACTGTATTATATCATGATTCATTGCTAAACAGTTAATATCTAAACGTCTTCCGAAAAATCCCCAATTTTTAAGTTAAATATATTTATTTATTTTGGTCATTAAATGTTTGAAACCTGGTTAAAAAGGTGCATCTAATATTTATTTTTAATTCCAAGTAATCTGTACGAAGTATTAAAACCTAACCCATCCAAGTAAAAATATGTTTATTAATCCTAATTTTTATATAACTGAATTATGAATCAACGTTTATCTTGACCTCATCATGAATTCGTATTTAGACTTGTTTAATATCAATCATAAAAATTGACCTGTCATTCGAGCTCGATCCCAAGTCAAAATTAAATATATATATATATATATTTTTAAATTAATCAAATATATTCTAAATATATTTTTAATAAAGCTGAAATTGATATAACTTATTTTCAGATCACTGTTTATTTTTAAGATCACATAAGTTGGAAATTAACTTGTCTAAATAATCATTGAATGTTAACGAGTGCTTCTAACATTTACTAAATGAATTCGGAACTATATAAATTTATTCAATATACTTTATTTATATATATAGATATGTTTTAAATAATAATTATTATATATTGTTTTATTTTATATAGTTAATTCTAATATAATATATTTCAAATTATTATTTATATATATATATATATATATATATATATATATATATATATATATATATATATATATATATATATATATATATATATATTTAAATATATACGTATCTATTTACAAGTAATTGTTCGTGAATCGTCAGGAATGGTCGAAGGTCAAATGATTTCATAAAATAGTTCAAAAGTTTTGAAATTCAATTTATTAGACTTATCATGTCGAAACCATATAAAGATTAAGTTTAAATTTGGTCGAAAATTTTCGGGTCGTCACAGTACCT
Source organism: Rutidosis leptorrhynchoides (assembly GCF_046630445.1). NCBI lineage: Eukaryota > Viridiplantae > Streptophyta > Magnoliopsida > Asterales > Asteraceae > Rutidosis > Rutidosis leptorrhynchoides. Next base: position 349,001,895 of record NC_092333.1, on the reverse strand, counting down.
ACCCGTTAAAGAAATTTCATCCCCGAAATTTGATCGAGATCATCATGGCTAACAATACGAATTTTTTCATGATTTATATGAGTTGGAAATTAGAGTTTTATCATCATTGAGTAATATGGTTAAAACAATTCGAGTATACGAAGGGTATAAGTGAAGCTATCACAAAAGAGTGAAATGAGTAAATGAAGGTTCGACTTAACCGGTGACGTAGTCACGGTTGATTTCCTGAATTCAAGGGAAAAGATAGAACTATCAAGAAAATATGTTCTTGATATGTTTGGAGATTAGATAGAATGTAAGAGTCGTGTAACATGGCACATGATGACGGTAGGGTCTGTGAATCATCACGTTCCATTAGAAACTCGGCATATCTTACTATAATATAATCACGTTGATCAAGTTTCATTATATTATATACTAACTCATGCATCAATTTCCAACACTACTTTAAAATCATTCATATTTTAAACTCTACGTTTTTCAGAGATTTAGAAACTAAAACAGTTTTCCTTTATGATATAACACAGATAGTGCGGAGAGATAATTAATATCGGACAAGAATATTTATGAAGATGTTTTCAAAAATATTGAGGATATTTATAATGAAAGATACGATAATATCTTAGAATTTCTAATATCGATGGATGATGATGAAGATTTGTCCGTAAAGATTTAGAGTCAGGAGTAAGGTATTCGTTAATGATTTCAGCAGATACTAAATTATTTGAATTCTTTGAAGGCAGGTTTAGTCTTTGTGATTTGTCCACAGCCTCCTTCATGGTTTTCTCCATCCGTTTTCTAGTATCAAAACTTTTGGGCTTTTTCAGAACTCAGAGATTTGATTCGTAAGCTAGAGTGCTTTTCAGGAATTCAGAGATTCCGAATTGAAATTCATCAGTCCAAAAGATATACGTTATATATAGATATATAACTGTTGACATAGGAACGCGGCGAAATTCGAGAATAATGATTCAAGCCTTTTATTTATTTTTTTTGTATGGCAACTACCGTTACAGAATGTAAGTGAGTACATGATGGTGTTTCATGAATAATATAGATATTTTTCAGAGAGATTAAAGTCGAAGTTGCTGGTACATTTGCTGATAGTGTGGTGGAATATAAAAGGTTCTCTGGTAACGATGATGAAAAGCAAACTTATATATCAAGGTTATAATAAGGCTAATTCGAATGAAAGTCGAAGTTGGCTTGTTGAAGCTGTGACAAAATTGGCTATTTTGAAAAAAAATGCAGTGTTATTTTCGGTAATAACAATGCCAAAGGAGCTAGCACAGATACGTGTTAAACGTTTACTCAGGTTCCGAGTGTTTTCAGGTACATAACTATATGCATCAATCTTTTCTTCTGTAGATGAAGTGCGGTTGGTTCATCCTCTCGATTGAGGTGTTTTCAAGAATCATGAAAGGTTTGAACGCAAATTGTAATCGTCAAAATACAAATGAGGTTTAAGATGAAATCAAGTGGCAAACTTGAAGAAATGTTTAGTTTCATATGTTATAATCAATATTTTAATTCATTTTAATTGTCTAATATTATAAGTCCACATTTAGCAGTCCACAATTAGTAGTTCAACAATTTATATATAGTTTAATATATAATATTCGAATTAATTAATACGTGTCGTGACACATTATATACATGTCTCAGACTCGATCATAACTCAAAGTATATATATTATTTTAGAATCAACCTCAACCCTGTATAGCTAACTCGGGAATTACTGCATATAGAGTGTCTATGGTTATTCCAAATAATATATATAGATGCGTCGATATGATATGTCAAAACCTTGTATACATGTCCCGATATTTAAAATGCGTAATTAACAGTATTTAAATGACGATAAATAAAGTGCGTAAAATAAATAACAGAAATTAAATGACAATAAATAAAATTGCGAGAATTAAATTGCGATAAAATAAATTGCGATAATTAAAATGTAATAAGGAATTAGCAGTTAGCTAGGAGCAGTTAGCTAGGATTTTGTTAGCGTGGATTCTTAACAAAATTTCTCATAGTTAATTTGTTTGTTTCTAACAAATTTTATTTTGTCCAATGTTTTCTTCATTATGCCACTTGTTGAATTCTGATAGGTCAAAATCCAAATATGAAATTGAATGAAAATGGTTATTCTGCGGTGAACGGATACATATATCTGTGGATGTAAGTAGGATAGTAATTCACTGTCGAATTAGGTTTGAAGAATGTGTAGTGTAACTAATTAATGTGAAATCTAAATATTCCTAGGGTATTACCTACCCGTTGAAATATTCTCATCATTAATAATTTGTACAGAAGAATTTTTAACTACGATCTTTATGAAAATATACTTACATATATATTTTCTTCAGATGTAATCATGGATTTAATGAGTTAATATTATATTAAACTCATCTGATTTACGATTAGAACTAGAGTATATAATCTCTAAAATATTAGAAATTACATAATCGTCAGATAGAATGAAGATAAATGACGTAGAACGATAGGTAGAACGATGATTAGGTTCGAGGTATAAGTTGTGATGTTGAGGCATGTGATGTTGAAACTTGGTGTGACGTCCTACAGATAGGGTCTGGAAGAACACATCACTAATATCAAATAAACCAATATATTATATTATGAGAACAATACTATATGATAAAAACAGATTTTATTGATAATGCAGCGGAAGGAAAATAGAATGTCGTTACAAGAATTTAAATTACAATGATGTAAATGCAAGAATAATAAATGCGATAATTCTTGAGATCCTATGTCCAAGTAGCATCACATAAGTAGTAAGCTTGATCAATTAGCACCTGAGACAAACATGTTAAAGTTTCAACCAAAAAGGTTGAGTAAAATCATAGGTTTAACAAAAGTAGTTATCGTTGTTTTTAGACCACAAGATTTTTTTTTTCAAAAGTAGATCACACAGATCTTTAGTTGTCAAAGAAGATCACAAAGATCTTAAAAGTTGACCTCGCAGGGATCAAAAAGTTATGCCAATTCGTGATATTTAGACTAAACGTTCAAAGTTTGCCCCAATGACAAGTTGTGTCTATACTTGTCGGTTTAATTTCATTATTAAGTAATACAATGACTTGGTCAAATGTATCGGGGACGTTACTCCCGATAGGCCTACCCCCAATAATTTAGAATGCATTTAACGAGAAATTAAAAATATAACTGTAGGGACTTAATCGGACATAGCTGGGTATAGCATAGTTTAACAGTTGGTACTTGTGTCTAAATTGTATATAGTAAAAAGCAGCATGTGTCTCACCCCAATAAGTTAAATAAGTTGCTAGCAATAAATAGTGGCGCTATGAGTTCACCTTAGTAAGTAGATGAGAGAGTTATTCCTTGGAAGAGAAAGATAAATGAGTTGGATAATCGTGAGCCGAATGTCAACCTAATGACATTAAGAACAGTTTAGATGTTTTACCCAAGTTAAAGATAAGTTTAAGTATGTATATACTTAAGTATAGATCGTTTTGCTAAGTTTCTATTCTTAGTAAGTTTCCACTTTTAGAAAGTTTCCATATTTAGAAAGTTTCCATTTATAGTAAGTTAGTGTTGAACACTAGTGAGTTGTCCTTAATAAGTCTACCACTTATTAAGTGTGAAAGTAACTAAGTGTTTGATTACTATAGTTGGGTTGATATTGTGCACCATACCCAAACATCTATGCCACCGCCGAGTCACTAGAATGACCAATTGTTACCGGTTGGCCCAGGATTTCTCGACCAAAATCTAAGTTTGGCATTCGAAATCCACAAGCGTCCCATAGTGGTACCAAGGATCACCCTAGGCGTTAAGTAGCGTTGACGTTCTAGTAATCCTCACGCTATCATGAATGACTATTGTAATCGTATGTTATACTATAAGTAGTATATTATAAGTGTTAGTAATAGTGTAAGTGTTAAGTAGTAGTATAAGCGTATATGTGTTAAGTAGTATGTAGTATAAGTATTATTAGGGTTTTAATTAATTAGAGTAGTATTAAATATTTAGGGTTTAATAAATGATTAGGGTTTAGTATTATTTAATAGTGTTTAGGGTTTAGTAAAGTAATGATTAGCTTAAATGATTAGGTAATGATTAGTAGGGTTTAATAATTAATGTTTAGGGTTTAGGTAATATTAGGGTTTTAATAAATTAGGGTTAGGTTTAATTAGGATTTTATTTTATTTAATATTTATATATATGTAATATATATATATATATATATATATATATATATATATATATATATATATATATATATATATATATATATATATGTGTGTGTGTGTGTGTGTGTGTGTGTCGTGTATATATATATATATATATATATATATATATATATATATATATATATAGTTTTTATTTTTTTATTTTTTTATATAAACCGTGTGTATGTATATATATATATATATATAGAAAAAAAATATTTTTATATATATATATAAACCGTATATGTATATATAGTATGTATATATCTTATTTCCATTTTTAAACATTAACAAATCTTTAGCAAAACTCTAGGGATTTTAAGATTTAGCAAAAATCTTTTTTTTATTAAAAAAAAATTCGGTATGTATATGTATATATATATGCCGATTGTATATGTATATATGTATATGTATATTTTGTTACCATTTTTAAACATTAACATAATCTAGGTGAATCATTAGGGTTTTCAAGATCTAAACAAAATTTCTTTTTTTTTTAAACCGTATGAATGTATATGTATATGCATATTATAAATTTTTTTTATATACGTATATATGTTTGTATTATGAAGATCATGAGTATGAATGAACAAGATCAAGAACAAGCATGAATTAAATTATGTATTCAAAGAAAGATTTAAGAGTTAAGATCTTGGATCATGCCTTATTAATGATGATGAAGATTAACAAGGAAACAAGAAGAAAACTTGAAGATGAAGATCAAAGCACTCCAAAAATCAAGAACACTTTGAAGATCACGATGAACACTATGAAGATTTCTTAAAGATCACTTGAAAATGGTGATGGTGGTGTTAGTGTGTTCTTGGCCAAAACCAAGAGAGAGAGGGAGAGAGAGATTGGTTGTTGAGAGAGGATTGGGAGAATTGTTTTGGTGCATGAAAAGCTTTAGCCTAGGCCTCTATTTATAGTTGAGGCTAGAAAATTCTAGAATTAGGGTTTAGTTAGGAATACTTTGGGAACAAGTTAGGGTTTACATGGGAGGTAATGTGGGCCGATTTTGGGAAGGCAAAAGGGTAATTTTACCCTTAAAAATTTCGGCTAGGGCATCATGGAATAAGTTTGGAACTTTTTCCGTTTTAGTCCTTGTACTTTGGTTTAGCCTAGATAGCTCATTAAAGGTTCTAATTAAATTATTTAAAGGCTACAAGTTTTAGAGTATTATATTTATATCACAAAAGTTAATTAGCTTTTATTTTTCATCTTTTATTAACTTGTCAATTATTGTACAAAGTTGATTTATATGTTTTATAATTCTTAATACTTAACAATTATTGATTAAAGTTTAATTATTAAGTTTTAATTATATTGTTTGGGCATTTAATATTGGAAAATATAGAATGAAAACATGAGGGTTGTTATAGTACCTCCCCGTTATTGGAAACTTCGTCCCGAAGTTTTAAGTAGATTTCTGATTTGCCTCAGCAGTTGAGAAGAGATGGGGGTATTTCCGTATCATTTGGTCTTCGCGTCCCATGTATGTTAGGGGCTTCTACGCGAATCCCAACGGACTTTAATGATAGAGTTTGTTTTTTTCACGTTCCCTGGTATAATCGGGGCTCTTACGTGAATTCCAATGAGTGTTAACAATATGGATATTGTTTTGTTTACACATTTGATCTCATGATCCTTAACCTTAATAGGTCGTTTACAAGTGCATTAATGCGGGGATCTTCCAAGGAATAACAAGAGTGTCATTTGACTAGCTTTCCTTTAAAAGGAAAGTTGATGCTATATCAGCATGAAATGTATTATTGATCTCGTTAAGATTTTAAGTGTTTATGCCGCCATAGTAGGGCAGATAAAATAGAGTAGAGTATGTAAAGTTTTCAGTTACGTAGTTTGATGTATGGCTAGTGTTTGTTAGAGATAGTACCAGCTTCAAGTTTCGAAAGGTAACCATAATACCTTTAGTTTTCAAGAGATGTCTAATAGACAAATGAGATGTTAGTTGAGAATTCATTGACCTCAGGATAATACGAGTGATTAAATGAAAGACGTCGTTTAGTATACATGAGAACCTGTCTTTAGAAATAGTTTCAGGATGTACCTTTAAGATTTAAGATTTTAGTTTCATGTCGAATCATAGATTAAAACTTGGCTAGAATAACATCTAGTTGCAATTCATGAAGAAAGAAATGTTTAGAGTATCTTCATAAAGGTAACTCCTTCAGAGTAATAAAGTCATTTTCGCACAAAAGGTGGGTCGGTCTATTATTTACTTATGAGTTTAAATGTGGATGAGAATAAATGTGAATCATTGTCTATAAGGTATTGTTTCTACCATGAAGGAACCTTTGCTTCCTTGTGAAATGTCCCGTTCATATTGATTATAAACGTTCCATATTAATTGATTTCGTTGCGAGGTTTTGACCTCTATATGAGACGTTTTTCAAAGACTGCATTCATTTTTAAAATAACCATAACCTTTATTTTATCAATAAAGGTTTCAAAAGCATTACGTAGATTATCAAATAATGATAATCTAAAATATACTGTTTACACACGACCATTACATAATGGTTTACAATAGAAATATATTACATCGAAATATGTTTCTTGCATGCAGTTTTTACATAATATCATACAAACATGGACTCCAAATCTTGTCCTTATTTTAGTATCCAACAGCGGAAGCTCTTAATATTCACCTGAGAATAAACATTCTTTAAACGTCAACAAAAATGTTGGTGAGTTATAGGTTTAACCTATATATATCAAATCGTAACAATAGACCACAAGATTTCATATTTCAATATACATCCCATACATAGAGATAAAAATCATTCATATGGTGAACACCTGGTAACCGACATTAACAAGATGCATATATAAGAATATCCCCATCATTCCGGGACACCCTTCAGATATGATATAAATTTCGAAGTACTAAAGCATCCGGTACTTTGGATGGGGTTTGTTAGGCCCAATAGATCTATCTTTAGGATTCGCGTCAATTAGGGTGTCTGTTCCCTAATTCTTAGATTACCAGACTTAATAAAAAGGGGCATATTCGATTTCGATAATTCAACCATAGAATGTAGTTTCACGTACTTGTGTCTATTTTGTAAATCATTTATAAAACCTGCATGTATTCTTATCCTAAAAATATTAGATTTTAAAAGTGGGACTATAACTCACTTTCACGGATTTTTACTTCGTCGGGAAGTAAGACTTGGCCACTGGTCGATTCACGAACCTATAACAAATATGTACATATATCTCAAACTATATTCAAAATATATTTACAACACTTTTAATACATTTTGATGTTTTAAGTTTATTAAGTCAGCTGCCCTCGTTAGTAACCTACAACTAGTTGTCCAACGTTAGATGTACAGAAAAAATTGATATATATTATCTTGAATCAATCCATGACCCAGTGTATACACGTCTCAAGCTAGATCACAACTCAAAGTATATATATTTTTGGAATCAACCTCAACCCTGTATAGCTAACTCCCACATTACTACATATAGAGTGTCTATGGTTGTTCCAAATAATATATACACATGGGTCGATATGATATGTCAAAACATTTGCATACGTGTCTATGGTATCCCAAGATTACATAATATATTAGAATATATGTATAATACAATATAAGTTAGCTAGGATATGATTAATATAGATTTGTTACCAATTTTCACGTTGCTACAACAAGAAAAATTATCCAATCTTGTTTTACCCATAACTTCTTCATTTTAAATCCGTTTTGAGTGAATCAAATTGCTATGGTTTCATATTGAACTCTATTTTATGAATCTAAACAGTAAAAGTATAGGTTTATAGTCAGAAATATAAGTTACAAGTCGTTTTTGTAAAGGTAGTCATTTCAGTCGAAAGAACGACGTCTAGATGACCATTTTAGAAAACATACTTCCACTTTGAGTTTAACCATGATTTTTGGATATAGTTTCATGTTCATAAGAAAAATCATTTTCCCAGAAGAAAAACTTTTAAATAAAAGTTTATCATAGTTTTTAATTAACTAACCCAAAACAGCCCGCGGTGTTACTACGACGGCGTAAATCCGGTTTTACGGTGTTTTTCGTGTTTCCAGGTTTTAAATCATTAAGTTAGCATATCATATAGATATAGAATATGTGTTTAGTTGATTTTAAAAGTCAAGTTAGAAGGATTAACTTTTGTTTGCGAACAAGTTTAGAATTAACTAAACTATGTTCTAGTGATTACAAGTTTAAACCTTCGAATAAGATAGCTTTATATGTATGAATTGAATGATGTTATGAACATCATTACTACCTCAAGTTTTCTGGATAAAGCTACTGGAAATGAGGAAAATGGATCTAGCTTCAAAGGATCCTTGGATGGCTTGAAAGTTCTTGAAGCAGAATCATGACACGAAAACAGTTCAAGTAAGATTTTCACTCGAAATAAGATTGTTATAGTTATAGAAATTGAATCAAAGTTTGAATATGAGTATTACCTTGTATTATAAAGATATCTTACTGTAAATAAGAAATATTTCTTGAGGTTGGATGATCACTCTACAAGATTGGAAGTAAGCTAGCAAACTTGAAAGTATTCTTGATTTTATGAAACTAGAACTTGTAGAATTTATGAAGAACACTTAGAACTTGAAGATAGAACTTGAGAGAGATCAATTAGATGAATAAAATTGAAGAATGAAAGTGTTTGTAGGTATTTTTGGTCGTTGGTGTATGGATTAGATATAAAGGATATGTAATTTTGTTTTCATGTAAATAAGTCATGAATGATTACTCATATTTTTGTAATTTTATGAGATATTTCATGCTAGTTGCCAAATGATGGTTCCCACATGTGTTAGGTGACTCACATGGGCTATTAAGAGCTGATCATTGGAGTGTATATACCAATAGTACATACATCTAAAAGCTGTGTATTGTACGAGTACGAATACGGGTGCATACGAGTAGAATTGTTGATGAAACTGAACGAGGATGTAATTGTAAGCATTTTTGTTAAGTAGAAGTATTTTGATAAGTGTCTTGAAGTCTTTCAAAAGTGTATGAATACATATTAAAACACTACATGTATATACATTTTAACTGAGTCGTTAAGTCATCGTTAGTCGTTACATGTAAGTGCTGTTTTGAAACCTTTAGGTTAACGATCTTGTTAAATGTTGTTAACCCAATGTTTATAATATCAAATGAGATTTTAAATTATTATATTATCATGATATTATGATGTACAAATATCTCTTAATATGATATATATACATTAAATGTCGTTACAACGATAATCGTTACATATATGTCTCGTTTCAAAATCATTAAGTTAGTAGTCTTGTTTTTACATATGTAGTTCATTATTAATATACTTAATGATATGTTTACTTATCATAATATCATTTTAACTATATATATAACCATATATATGTCATCATATAGTTTTTATAAGTTTTAACGTTCGTGAATCACCGGTCAACTTGGGTGGTCAATTGTCTATATGAAACCTATTTCAATTAATCAAGTCTTAACAAGTTTGATTGCTTAATATGTTGGAAACACTTAATCATGTAAATAACAATTTTATTTAATATATATATAAACATGGAAAAGTTCGGGTCACTACAGTACCTACCAGTTAAATAAATTTCGTCCCGAAATTTTAAGCAGTTGGAGGTGTTGACGTATCTTCTGGAAATAAATGCGGGTATTTCTTCTTCATCTGATCTTCTCGTTCCCAGGTGAACTCAGGTCCTCTACGAGCATTCCATCGAACCTTAACAATTGGTATCTTGTTTTGCATAAGTCTTTTAACCTCACGATCCATTATTTCGACGGGTTCTTCGATGAATTGAAGTTTTTCGTTGATTTAGATTTCATCTAACGGAATAGTGAGATCTTCTTTAGCAAAACATTTCTTAAAATTCAAGACGTGGAAAGTGTTATGTACAGCCGCGAGTTGTTGAGGTAACTCAAGTCGGTAAGCTACTGGTCCGACACGATCAATAATCTTGAATGGTCCGATATACCTTGGATTTAATTTCCCTCGTTTACCAAATCGAACAACACCTTTCCAAGTTGCAACTTTAAGCATGAGTATCTCTTCAATTTCAAATTCTATATCTTTTCTTTTAATGTCAGCGTAGCTCTTTTGTCGACTTTGGGCGGTTTTCAACCGTTGTTGAATTTGGATGATCTTCTCGGTAGTTTCTTGTATTATCTCCGGACCCGTAATCTGTCTATCCCCCACTTCACTCCAACAAATCGGAGACCTGCACTTTCTACCATAAAGTGCTTCAAACGGCGCCATCTCAATGCTTGAATGGTAGCTGTTGTTGTAGAAAAATTCTGCTAATGGTAGATGTCGATCCCAACTATTTCAGAAATCAATAACACATGCTTGTATCATGTCTTCAAGCGTTTGTATCATCCTTTTGCTCTGCCCATCAGTTTGTGGATGATAGACAGTACTCATGTCTAGACGAGTTCCTAATGCTTGCTGTAATGTCTGCCAGAATCTTGAAATAAATCTGCCATCCCTATCAGAGATAATAGAGATTGGTATTCCATGTCTAGAGACTACTTCCTTCAAATACAGTCGTGCTAACTTCTCCATCTTGTCATCTTCTCTTATTGGCAGGAAGTGTGCTGATTTGGTGAGACGATCAACTATTACCCAAATAGTATCAAAACCACTTGCAGTCCTTGGCAATTTAGTGATGAAATCCATCGTAATGTTTTCCCATTTCCATTCCGGGATTTTGGGTTGTTGAAGTAGATCTGATGGTTTCTGATGCTCAGATTTGACCTTAGAACACGTCAAACATTCTCCTACGTATTTAGCAACATCGACTTTCATACCCGGCCACCAAAAATGTTTCTTGAGATCCTTGTACATCTTCCTCGTTCCAGGATGTATTGAGTATCTGGTTTTATGAGCTTCTCTAAGTACCATTTCTCTCATATCTCCAAATTTTGGTACCCAAATCCTTTCAGCCCTATACCGGGTTCCGTCTTCCCGAATATTAAGATGCTTCTCCGATCCTTTGGGTATTTCATCCTTTAAATTTCCCTCTTTTAAAACTCCTTGTTGCGCCTCCTTTATTTGAGTAGTAAGGTTATTGTGACTCATTATATTCATAGATTTTACTCGAATGGGTTCTCTGTCCTTCCTGCTCAAGGCGTCGGCTACCACATTTTCCTTCCCCGTGTGGTAACGAATCTCAAAGTCGTAATCATTCAACAATTCAATCCACCTACGCTGCCTCATATTCAGTTGTTTCTGATTAAATATGTGTTGGACACTTTTGTGGTCGGTATATATAATACTATTGACCCCATATAAGTAGTGCCTCCAAGTCTTTAATGCAAAAACAACCGCGCCTAATTCCAAATCATGCGTCGTATAATTTTGTTCGTGAATCTTCAATTGTCTAGACGCATAAGCAATCACCTTCGTTCATTGCATTAATACACAACCGAGACCTTGCTTTGATGCGTCACAATAAATCACAAAATCATCATTCCCTTCAGGCAATGACAATATAGGTGCCGTAGTTAGCTTTTTCTTCAATAACTGAAAAGCTTTCTCTTGTACATCCTTCCATTTAAATTTCTTCCCTTTATGCGTTAATGCAGTCAAGGGTTTTGCTATTCTGGAAAAGTCTTGGATGAACCTTCTGTAGTAACCAGCTAGTCCTAAAAACTGGCGTATGTGTTTCGGAGTTTTTGGGGTTTCTCATTTTTCAACAGTTTATATCTTTGCCGGATCCACCTTAATACCTTCTTTGTTCACTATGTGACCGAGGAATTGAACTTCTTCCAACCAAAATGCACACTTTGAAAACTTAGCATACAATTCTTCCTTCCTCAATACTTCTAACACCTTTTTCAAATGTTCACCGTGTTCTTGGTCATTTTTGAGTAAATAAGTATGTCATCAATGAAAACAATGACAAACTTGTCAAGGTATGGTCCACACACTCGGTTCATAAGGTCCATGAACACAGCTATTCCATTAGTTAAACCAAACGGCATGACCATAAACTCGTAATGACCGTAACGTGTTCTGAAAGCAGTCTTTGGAATATCATCTTCTTTCACCCGCATTTGATGATACCCGGAATGTAAGTCAATCTTTGAATAAATAGACGAGCCTTGTAGTTGATCAAATAAGTCGTCGATTCTCGGTAGTGGGTAGCGGTTCTTGATGGTAAGTTTGTTCAACTCTCGGTAGTCGATACACAACCTGAATGTACCATCTTTCTTCTTGACAAACAAAACAGGAGCTCGCCACGGTGATGTGCTTGGTCGAATGAAACCACGCTCTAAAAGTTCTTGTAATTGGCTTTGCAGTTCTTTCATCTCGCTGGGTACGAGTCTGTAAGGAGCACGAGCTATTGGTGCAGCTCCTGGTACAATATCTATTTGAAATTCAACGGATCGATGTGGGGGTAATCCCGGTAATTCTTTCAGAAATACATCGGGAAATTCTTTTGCGACGGGAATATCATTGATGCTTTTTCTTCAGTTTGTACTTTCTCGACGTGTGCTAGAATAGCATAGCAACCTTTTCTTATAAGTTTTTGTGCCTTCAAATTAATAATAAGATGTAGGTTCGTGTTGCCCTTTTCTCCATATACCATTAAGGGTTTTCCTTTTTCTCGTATAATGCGAATTGCATTTTTGTAACAAACGATCTATGCTTTCACTTCTTTCAACCAGTCCATACCGATTATCACATCAAAACTCCCTAACTCTACTGGTATCAAGTCAATCTTAAATGTTTCGCTAACCAATTTAATTTCTCGATTCCGACATATATTATCTGCTGAAATTAATTTACCATTTGCTAATTCGAGTAAAAATTTACTATCCAAAGGTGTCAATGGACAACTTAATTTAGCACAAAAATCTCTACTCATATAGCTTCTATCCGCACCCGAATCAAATAAAACGTAAGCAGATTTATTGTCAATAAGAAATGTACCCGTAACAAGCTCCAGGTCTTCCTGTGCCTCTGTCGCATTAATATTGAAAACTCTTCCGCGGCCTTGTCCATTCGTGTTCTCCTGGTTCGGGCAATTTCTAATAATGTGGCCCGGTTTTCCACATTTATAACAAACTACATTGGCATAACTTGCTCCGACACTACTTGCTCCGCCATTACTCGTTCCGACACCATTTGTTCCTTTCGTTCTATTAACCCCTGGTCCGTAGACCTCACACTTCACCGCGCTATGACCATTTCTTTTACACTTGTTGCAAAATTTGGTGCAGAACCCCGAGTGATACTTTTCACACCTTTGGCATAGCTGCTTCTGATTGTTGTTGTTGTTGCGGTTATTATTATTGTTGGGATGATTGTTGTAGTTGCTATTGTTGTTGTTGTTGTTATTGGGCCGTTTGTTGTAGTTGCGATTGATGTTGCGATTGTTGGGATAGTTGTTGTGATTATTGTTGTAATTGCTGTTGTTGTTGTATTGGTGATTCTTATCACCGTTTTCCTCCCACTTTCTTTTGACTTGCTTTACATTGGCCTCTTCAGCAGTCTGTTCTTTAATTCTTTCTTCAATCTGGTTCACTAGTTTGTGAGCCATTCTACATGCCTGTTGTATGGAGGCGGGCTCGTGTGAACTTATATCTTCTTGGATTCTTTCCGGTAATCCTTTCACAAACGCGTCGATCTTCTCTTCCTCATCTTCGAACGCTCCCGGACACAATAGGCATAATTCTGCGAATCGTCTTTCGTACGTGGTAATATCAAATCCTTGGGTTCGTAACCCTCTAAGTTCTGTCTTGAGCTTATTGACCTTGGTTCTGGGACGGTACTTCTCGTTCATCAAGTGCTTGAATGCTGACCACGGTAATGCGTAAGCATCATCTTGTCCCACTTGATCTAGATAGGTATTCCACCATGTTAACGCAGAACCTGTGAAGGTATGCGTAGCGTACTTCACTTTATCCTCTTCAGTACACTTACTTATGGCAAACACCGATTCGACCTTCTCGATCCACCATTTCAATCCGATCAGTCCTTCGGTTCCATCAAATTCCAAAGGTTTGCAGGCAGTGAATTCTTTGTAGGTGCATCCTACATGATTTCCTGTACTGCTAGATCCAAGGTTATTGTTGGTATGTTGCGCAGCCTGTACTGCGGCTATGTTTGAAGCAAGAAAGGCACGAAATTCCTCTTCGCTCATATTCAAGGTGTGTCGAGTAGTCGGTGCCATTTCCTTCAAAATAGTCAAATGAAATGAGTTAATCATATAGAATATCAAGAGTAGTCAATAGTATTTTGTAGCGTAATATGAACTTATTTATAAAAGCACTTTCTTCATATTAGCGTTTTATACTCTTTAATTCGGGTAGTACCTACCCGTTAAGTTCATACTTAGTAGCTAACATACCATTTCAACTACTACAATTCTATATGAAAAACTAATCACAAAAAAAAATATCATATTCAAACCTTTATACAATAACTTGCAAACTTACAATACCGCTTTTTTCACATATAGCATGAAATATAGCACATAAAACTTTGATACAAAGTAGTTGCGAAGATAATTCTAGTTAATAAATAAGGCGTTCGGTAAAGGCAATAAAGACACGTAATTCATACATCCAGAAACAAGTCATGCATTCTGGTTTTACTAATACCACTTCCCATCCTTGGTTTTGTGGAACATAACCGTTGTGACCGATAGTAAGACAATGTGTTGTAACGTCGTCAAAAGGATGAAGGTTACATAATAACCAACAGTCTCGTAATAACGTAAAAACCCCATTTCTTACCCCAATTACCTACTCCGTCACTTGTGGGAACGTTTTGTTTAATAGTTGTAGCCCGATGTTCTTGTTCTCACTTTGGTGAGAAGAGAACATTACTAACCCGTAAGCATAACATGCTTCTTTATGTTGCATGTTAGCCACTTTTGCTAAATCACGAAGTCCTATATTCGGATATATTCAGTCAAAATAATTTCTTAACCCGTTGCGTAAAATAGCATTTAGGTTCCCCGCAATATATGCGTCAAAGTAAACACATCGTAACTTATGGATTTCCCAATGTGATATCCCCCATCTTTCGAACGAAAGCCTTTTATAAATCAAGGCATTCTTGGAACATTCTTCGAATGTCTTACAAACTGATCTCGTCTTAAATAGTTGTGCCGAGGAATTCTGACTGACTCTAGACAAGATTTCATCAATCATGTCTCCGGGTAGGTCTCTTAAAATATTGGGTTGTCTATCGATTTTGTGTTTTTATACTGTAAAATATACAAGAGTTAGATTCATAAAAAAAAATACTTATTAGTACACGCAATTTTTACATATATCATAAAGCATAAGCACACTATATTACATATATTACACCACACGAATACAACTATCTTATTCCGACTCGCTCATTTCTTCTTCTTCGATTTTGGTTCGTTCTGCCAAGTTTCTAGGGATATACGATGTTCCCCTAATACGAGCCGTCGTTTTCCACATTGGTTTAGAAAAACCTGGTGGTTTAGAGGTTCCCGGGTTATTGTCACAACTTAAGAAATACGGGTGTTGATGATACATATAAAGTTCATCGGGTTTGGAATCAAATTTCTCTCAAATTTCTCTATTTTTATGCCCTTTCCCTTATTGTTCTCTTTTGCCTTTTTAAATTGTGTTGGGGTAATTTCTATAACATCATCGGAATCCTTGTCGGGATCCGATTCATCGGAGAATTTGTAATCCTCCCAATACTTTGCTTCCTTGGCGGATTCACCATTGACCATAATTAACTTTGATCGGTTGGTTGAGGATTTTCTTCTACTTAACCATTTTATTATTTCCCCCACTGGTTCTATTTCTTCTTCCAGTTCCGATTCTTCTTCCGGTTCCGACTCTTCTTCCGGTTCCTCTTCGGGAACTTGTGAATCAGTCCACGAATCATTCCAATTTACATTTGACTATTCATTATTATTAGGTGAGTCAATGGGACTTGTTCTAGAGGTAGACATCTATCACATAATATCAAACGCGTTAAGAGATTAATATATCACATAATATTCACATGTTAAAAATATATAGTTTCCAACCAAATTTGTTAAGCAATCATTTTTCAAGTAAACACGGTCGAAGTCCAGACTCACTAATGCATCCTAACAAACTCGATAAGACACACTAATGCAAAATTCTGGTTCTCTAAGACCAACGCTCGGATACCAACTGAAATGTCCCGTTCATATTGATTATAAACGTTCCATATTAATTGATTTCGTTGCGAGGTTTTGACCTCTATATGAGACGTTTTTCAAAGACTGCATTCATTTTTAAAACAACCATAACCTTTATTTTATCAATAAAGGTTTCAAAAGCATTACGTAGATTATCAAATAATGATAATCTAAAATATACTGTTTACACACGACCATTACATAATGGTTTACAATAGAAATATATTACATCGACATATGTTTCTTGCATGCAGTTTTTACATAATATCATACAAACATGGACTCCAAATCTTGTCCTTATTTTAGTATGCAACAACGGAAGCTCTTAATATTCACCTGAGAATAAACATGCTTTAAACGTCAACAAAAATGTTTGTGAGTTATAGGTTTAACCTATATATATCAAATCGTAACAATAGACCACAAGATTTCATATTTCAATATACATCCCATACATAGAGATAAAAATCATTCATATGGTGAACACCTGGTAACCGACATTAACAAGATGCATATATAAGAATATCCCCATCATTCCGGGACACCCTTCGGATATGATATAAATTTTGAAGTACTAAAGCATCTGGTACTTTGGATGGGGTTTGTTAGGCCCAATAGATCTATCTTTAGGATTTGCGTCAATTAGGGTGTCTGTTCCCTAATTCTTAGATTACCAGACTTAATAAAAAGGGGCATATTCGATTTCGATAATTCAACCATAGAATGTAGTTTCACGTACTTGTGTCTATTTTGTAAATCATCTATAAAACCTGCATGTATTCTCATCCCAAAATATTAGATTTTAAAAGTGGGACTATAACTCACTTTCACAGATTTTTACTTCATCGGGAAGTAAGACTTGGCCACTGGTCGATTCACGAACCTATAACAAATATGTACATATATATCAAACTATATTCAAAATATATTTACAACACTTTTAATATGTTTTGATGTTTTAAGTTTATTAAGTCAGCTGTCCTCGTTAGTAACCTACAACTAGTTGTCCAACGTTAGATGTACAGAAAAAAATTGATATATATTATCTTGAATCAATCCGCGACCCAGTGTATGCACGTCTCAGGCTAGATCACAACTCAAAGTATATATATTTTTGGAATCAACCTCAACCCTGTATAGCTAACTCCCACATTACTGCATATAGAGTGTCTATGGTTGTTCCAAATAATATATACACATGGGTCGATATGATATGTCAAAACATTTGCATACGTGTCTATGATATCCCAAGATTACATAATATATTAGAATACATGTATAATACAATATAAGTTAGCTAGGATATGATTAATATAGATTTGTTACCAATTTTCGCGTTGCTACAACAAGAAATATTATCCAATCTTGTTTTACCCATAACTTCTTCATTTTAAATCCGTTTTGAGTGAATCAAATTGCTATGGTTTCATATTGAACTCTATTTTATGAATCTAAACAGAAAAAGTATAGGTTTATAGTTAGAAATATAAGTTACAAGTCATTTTTGTAAAGGTAGTCATTTCAGTCGAAAGAACGACGTCTAGATGACCATTTTAGAAAACATACGTCCACTTTGAGTTTAACCATGATTTTTGGATATAGTTTCATATTCATAAGAAAAATCATTTTCCCAGAAGAACAACTTTTAAATCAAAGTTTATCATAGTTTTTAATTAATTAACCCAAAACAGCCCGCGGTGTTACTACGACGGCGTAAATCCGGTTTTACGGTGTTTTTCGTGTTTCCAGGTTTTAAATCATTAAGTTAGTATATCATATAGATATAGAATATGTGTTTAGTTGATTTTAAAAGTCAAGTTAGAAGGATTAACTTTTTTTTGCGAACAAGTTTAGAATTAACTAAACTATGTTCTAGTGATTACAAGTTTAAACCTTCGAATAAGATAGCTTTATATGTATGAATCGAATGATGTTATGAACATCATTACTACCTCAAGTTTTCTGGATAAAGCTACTGGAAATGAGGAAAATGGATCTAGCTTCAAAGGATCCTTGGATGGCTTGAAAGTTCTTGAAGCAGAATCATGACACGAAAACAGTTCAAGTAAGATTTTCACTCGAAATAAGATTGTTATAGTTATAGAAATTGAATCAAAGTTTGAATATGAGTATTACCTTGTATTAGAAAGATATCTTACTATAAATAAGAAAGATATCTTGAGGTTGGATGATCACTCTACAAGATTGGAAGTAAGCTAGCAAACTTGGAAGTATTCTTGATTTTATGAAACTAGAACTTGTAGAATTTATGAAGAACACTTAGAACTTGAAGATAGAACTTGAGAGAGATCAATTAGATGAATAAAATTGAAGAATTAAAGTGTTTGTAGGTGTTTTTGGTCGTTGGTGTATGGATTAGATATAAAGGATATGTAATTTTGTTTTCATGTAAATAAGTCATGAATGATTACTCATATTTTTGTAATTTTATGAGATATTTCATGCTAGTTGCCAAATGATGGTTCCCACATGTGTTAGTTGACTCACATGGGCTGCTAAGAGCTGATCATTGGAGTGTATATACCAATAGTACATACATCTAAAAGCTGTGTATTGTACGAGTACGAATACGGGTGCATACGAGTAGAATTGTTGATGAAACTGAACGAGGATGTAATTGTAAGCATTTTTGTTAAGTAGAAGTATTTTGATAAGTGTCTTGAAGTCTTTCAAAAGTGTATGAATACATATTAAAACACTACATGTATATACATTTTAACTGAGTCGTTAAGTCATCGTTAGTCGTTACATGTAAGTGTTGTTTTGAAACCTTTAGGTTAACGATCTTGTTAAATGTTGTTAACCCAATGTTTATAATATCAAATGAGATTTTAAATTATTATATTATCATGATATTATGATGTACGAATATCTCTTAATATGATATATATACATTAAATGTCGTTACAACGATAATCGTTACATATATGTCTCGTTTCAAAATCATTAAGTTAGTAGTCTTGTTTTTACATATGTAGTTCATTATTAATATACTTAATGATATGTTTACTTATCATAATATGATGTTAACTATATATATAACCATATATATGTCATCATATAGTTTTTACAAGTTTTAACGTTCGTGAATCACCGGTCAACTTGGGTGGTCAATTGTCTATATAAAACCTATTTCAATTAATCAAGTCTTAACAAGTTTGATTGCTTAATATGTTGGAAACAATTAATCATGTAAATAACAATTTCATTTAATATATATATAAACATGGAAAAGTTCGGGTCACTACACCTTGTTCGAAAGATCATAGATTTAACGTTTACGAGAGCGTTGTGGCTTAGCCGTGAAATACTGGAAGTAGAAACTTCTCAATGACTATCACAGCAAGAAAGAGATGATGTTTGTAGGGAGATAAGTTTCGTTCTTGCACGGAGAAAGAAAATAAAGGTGATCTAAACATATTGGAGAGCAATACGAAAGTTTTAATAATAAGCTAAAGTAATTTTTGAAAAGTTGTGACGTTTGATGTGTCAATATAAATGAAGCAAAGCTATTAGTAAGACTTGAGTTATGTACAACACGTATTATTTTACGTGAGATAATTTGAACATTACTGAAAAAAGTTGATTAAAAGAATGTTTAATTTGATAAAACAAAGGTAAATTGATAAAAATGATAAAGTGTTTATATAATTAGTGAAAGTAATTTTAGAGGAGGTGACAAAATGATGTTCATAGTAAAACTAGGGTTACGTAAAATTTTGTAAAGTAATTCCGATTTAATCAAAGTGGAAATTTGTAGAAGCGAAAATATAATTTGATATGTACTAGTCAAAGTACGTAAAGTTAAATTTATGTATAAGATTTTATAAATCACATAAGTGAAAAATCATTTTTATAAATTCCGAGATAGTTTGAAAATAAAGACTAGTGTAAGAAATCTTTCAAAAACAGGGTACTTGTATTTAAGAGTTTATTTGTTTGAGAAAAATTGATTGAAGATTTTAAATATTCCAGAGGATAATTGTGTAATAATTGTTTCAAGGTAGTGAAAACTAATTAATTGACTTTTGTCAGGGCATGAGTTCTTGGACTCAAAATGTTAACATTAAAGTAAGAAGGAAGATAAGGTGATTATCATCAAATGAGTAAATCCCTCGGATTTAGAGTTATGTATGAAAGAACTTCAAATAAGATTTGCAACTTTGAATCGTTCGAGTGGTAGTGAGAGTTCGAGAACTTGGCATGAATAATATGGCAGTCGCATAGACAAGTATAAATAAATGCTAAAGCAGTGAATTTCAACTATGTAATGATCGTTTGAATTCAGCCTTAGTTGGTCTGAGAGGAGGATACGTTAAAGTATGATGGAATTATTTCAATTGTTACAGCAGTTTTTCAGATGTGATGAGTTTAGCTCAAGCCACAACTTGAGATAGTGTATTTCACCTTTGATTTTCGAGTTGACAACGATCGATTATTGTTTGAGTATGACACCATTACTTTCATGGTGCCAAGTAGTCTAATTATAAGTAGATGTACGAGTACAGAAGTTTCTTAACTATGATAGTTAAAACGATACACGTATGGAGGTTCCATTCTTCAAAAGATTATGCATATGAGATATTTATCATCTCGACATAGATAATGTGATATTGGACATAGAGTTTGTAATACCGACGTTCGAGGGTTCAAATGACATGGGTTTTTGAAATTCATATGAAAATTTACACCGAAAGTGTAATAACAGAGAGGATTTGGATATAACAAGTGATGATTAAGTATCAATGATCAGGAGATATCCATTTAGGATACATGAATGTAAAATTTCAAGATTCGATTGTTTACAACTTTTATGGTACATGAAAGTTTGTTAAATGAGTATGAGATAGATATATAGTTTGATTACAATGAGTTCTTTATATCTACTAATATCAAGATGATCATTTTTCTCCTTTCATGCCCTTGCATTTTTGAACAGATAGCTTGAGAGTTTTCTTTGATTCACTTTCTATTCCATATGATATTGGAATATTTCTATGAATTACCGTAATATAATCACGTTGGCCACCGTCATTATATTTCACTAATTCATATTTCCATTTCAATATCACTCAATGAGGTCAGGATATGTGATCAATGATGATTTCTAATATAGTGTGTTAAGGATAGCATTAATCTTAGCTGGATCGACAACATGTCGGTTTTAAGCCAAAACTTGCACTTAGAAAAGTTTGCGTAGAGTTGGTCTTTATCTTAAGAGTTCAAGAATGAATTTACAAATGTTGCTCACGTCCTTTCTCACCCTTGGAGCAGATCGAAATGTCATCCATGAAAACAGTTACGAATTTGTCGAGTTATGGTTGGCTAGTTTTAAGTTGCAGTCTTTATAGACTTGGTCAACTTTCATATCTTTGAAAGTTATGGAAGTTGTGAAAGTTATGGACGTAGTCAAACGAGAAAGTTATGAAACATCGTGGTAGGAGTTGGTGCAGTTGGACGAACCATGATTCTTCACTACATAAGGGTGTATAGAAGTTTGATAAATCTGATAGGTCATAAGTTTGAAAAATTTTAAGCAGGATAAAGATAAACGAAACACTTTATATTATTAAGAACGAGCCATTAAATAAGCCTTTATTACGCGAGTTGGAAATAGGAATAGTTTAGGCAAAGCCTTTACATATATAGGAAATTGAAAAAAAAAGTAACTAGGAAATATTAAGATTGAAGTAGTCTTCATATTCCTTCTTCTCGTCCTCAACCTTCTTCATAAACTTCTCAACTTTCTCATTCTTTGCCTTTTGTTTCTCATGCAGGAACTCGAGATTATCATAAAGATTAGAAACACCATCGTTGATTACATGGTACTTGTAGTCCCTTATAGAAAGTTGATTATTCAAGCGGTTTTGCTCCATCTTCAATCTAAGTTCAACATCTTCTCTTAGGTAGGAGAGAGACTGCTTCCCCCATCGGGCATTTCTATCACTTTCATATTTCACCAACTTTATCTCTTTCTTTAGTTCAGCATTTTCCTCCATGAGCTTCTTGATTGCTAGATCTTTTTCCTTCATTTGAACATCGATCCTTGCAATATGGCGAATTAAGGCATCGGTAATTTTTCAAAGATTCATGATCTCGTACTTGGCATCAACTTCGTCGTAGGAAGGAGATCGGGATCTTTTCTTTGACGGGCCAGTTTCTTCAAGACGTTTCCTCTTGTCCTTATTTCTCGGGGTTGAATAGTATTCAGGAGACACATGTGAATTTAGAATAGTATTTGGGCTAAAATTTAGTGAGGGAGGACCACCAAAGCCATAAGGTGGGCTTTGGATTGGTCTTTCGGTGGAAGACCTTTCAGTATCTTTTTCGGTTGGCTCGAAAAGAGTCATTTTGTTCGCTCGATGAAAATTAGACATCCTTACAATAGGAAAGAGATTTCGATCAGTTTTAAGATAAGAATGTAAATCATATGTTTTAAGATTACAAGACAATCCTAAGTGCTTTAAAGTCTAAGGCAGGAAAGGTTATAGTTTCCTAGATTGCTAAGGCACCCTAGCTAACAAGTAAGGCACACATAAAGATGCAATCCTGATTCTCTATAACAGCCTGGTTATGCTCTGATACCACTCTGTGACGTCCTCCAGATATGGTCTGGAAGAAAACATCACTAATATCAAATAAACCAACATATTATATTACGAGAACAATACTATATGATAAAAAACAGATTTTATTGATAACGCAGCGGAAGGAAAATAGAATGTCGTTACAAGAATTTAAATTACAATGATGTAAATGCAAGAATAATAAATGCGATAATTCTTGAGATCCTATGTCCAAGTAGCATCACATAAGTAGTAAGCTTGATCAATCAGCACCTGAGACAAACATGCTAAAGTGTTAACCAAAAAGGTAGAGTGAAATCATAGGTTTAACAAAAGCAGTTATCGTTGTTTTTAGACCACAAGATTTTTTTTTTCAAAAGTAGATCACACAGATCTTTAGTTGTCAAAGAAGATCACAAAGATCTTAAAAGTTGATCACGCTGGGATCAAAAAGTTATGCCACTTCGTGATATTTAGACTAAACGTTCAAAGTTTGCCACAATGACAAGTTGTGTCTATACTTGTCAGTATAATTCCATTATTAACTAATACAATGACTTGGTCAAATGTATCAGGGACTTTACTCCCGATAGGCCTACCCCCAATAATTAAGAATGCATTTAACGAGCAATAAAAAATATCATTGTAGGGACTTAGTCGGACATAGCCGGGTATAGCATAGTTTAACAGTTGGTACTTGTGTCTAAATTGTATATAGTAAAAAGCAGCATGTGTCTCACCCCAATAAGTTAAATAAGTTGCTAGCAATAAAGAGTGGGGCTATGAGTTCACCTTAGTAAGTAGATGAGAGAGTTATTCCTTGGAAGAGAAAGATAAATGAGTTGGATGATCGTGAGCCGAATGTCAACCTAATGACATTAAGAATAGTTTAGATGTTTTGCCCGAGTTAAAGATAAGTTTAAGTATGTATGTACTTAAGTATAGTTCGTTTTGCTAAGTTTCTATTCTTAGTAAGTTTCCATTTTTAGAAAGTTTCCATATTTAGAAAGTTGCCATTTATAGTAAGTTACTGTTGAACACTAGTGAGTTGTCCTTAATAAGTCTACCATTTATGAAGTGTGAAAGTAACTAAGTGTTTGATTACTATAGTCGGGTTGATATTGTGCACCATACCCAAACATCTATGCCACCGCATGGTCACTAGAATGACCAATTGTTACCGGTTGGCCCAGGATTTCTCGACCAAAATCTAAGTTTGGCATTCGAAATCCACAAGTGTCTCATAGTGGTACCAAGGATCAACCTAGGCCTTAAGTAGCGTTGAAGTTCGAGTAATCCTCACGCTATCGTGAATGACTATTGTAATCGTATGTTATACTATAAGTAGTATATTATAAGTGTTAGTAATATTGTAAGTGTTAAGTAGTAGTATAAGCGTATAAGTGTTAAGTAGTATGCAGTATAAGTAGTATTAGGGTTTTAATTAATTAGAGTAGTATTAAATATTTAGGTTTTAATAAATGATTAGGGTTTAGTATTATTTAATAGTGTTTAGGGTTTAGTAAAGTAATGATTAGGTTAAATGATTAGGTAATAGTTATTAGGGTTTAATAATTAATGTTTAGGGTTTAGGTAATATTAGGGTTTTAATAAATTAGGGTTAGGTTTAATTAGGGTTTTATTTTATTTAATATTTGTATATATGTAATATATATATATATATATATATATATATATATATATATAGTTTTTATTTTTTTATTTTTTTATACAAACCGTATGTATGTATATATATATAGAAAAAAATATATATTTTATATATATATATATATATATATATATATATAAACCGTATATGTATATATAGTATGTATATATCTTATTTCCATTTTTAAACATTAACAAATCTTTAGCAAAACTCTAGGGTTTTTAAGATTTAGCAAAAATCTTTTTTTTTTGTTAAAAAAAAATTCGGTATGAATATGTATATATATATATGCCGATTGTATATGTATATATGTATATGTATATTTTGTTACCATTTTTAGACATTAACATAATCTAGGTGAATCATTAGGGTTTTCAAGATATAAAAATTTTTTTATTTTTTTAAACCGTATGAATGTATATATATATGCATATTATATATATATTTTTTTTGTATATGTATATATGTTTGTATTTTCAAGATCATGAGTATGAATGAACAAGATCAAGAACATGCATGAATTAAATTATGTATTGAAAGAAAGATTTAAGAGTTAAGATCTTGGATCATACCTTATTAATGATGATGAAGATTAACAAGGAAACAAGACGAAAACTTGAAGATGAAGATCAAAGCACTCCAAAAATCAAGAACACCTTGAAGATCACGAAGAACACGATGAACACTATGAAGATTGCTTGAAGATCACTTGAAAATGGTGATGGTGGTGTTGGTGTGTTCTTGGCCAAAACCAAGAGAGAGAGAGGGAGAGAGAGATTGGTTGTTGAGAGAGGATTAGGAGAATTGTTTTGGTGCATGAAAAGCTTTAGCCTAGGCCACTATTTATAGGTGAGGCTAGAAAATTCTAGAATTAGGGTTTAGTTAGGAATACTTTGGGAACAAGTTAGGGTTTACATGGGAGGTAATGTGGGCCGATTTTGGGAGGGCAAAAGGGTAATTTTACCCTTAAAATTTCGGCTAGGGCATCATGGAATAAGTTTGGAACTTTTTCTGTTTTAGTCCTTATACTTTGGTTTAGCCTAGATAGCTCATTAAAGGTTTTAATTAAATTATTTAAAGGCTACAAGTTTTAGAGTATTATATTTTGTTCACAAAAGTTAATTAGCTTTTATTTTTCACCTTTTATTAACTTGTCAATTATTGTACAAAGTTGATTTATATGTTTTATAATTCTTAATACTTAACAATTATTGATTAAAGTTTAATTTTTAAGTTTTAATTATATTGTTTGGGCATTTAATATTGGAAAATATAGAATGGAAAAATGAGGGTCGTTATACTTGGGTTGTTGGTGGTACTGTTGGTGCTGGTGATGTTGCTGAAGCTGGTAAGTTTTGCACCATATTCTTCAAATTGATCACTCGAGCGCGAAGTTCGTTGACTTCTTCCATTTACTCTAGGATGATTGTCGTTCGGAATGAGCGGATGAATAAGGTTTAGAATTTTAGATAGAATATAATCGTGATGAGCTATCCTGAAAATGAGGCTAAAAATGGTGTTTTCGAATAGGTTGGTCGGTAAGTTCTTCAGGTTCTTCGCCAAGGGGTGAATTCCGTTGGTGGAAAGGATCGCCTTCTTCTCTCCTCCATTGATTAAGTCGACTACGAACCCATCCCCAATTCATCCAGAATTGATGATGGCTAATTGGTTGATCCATGCCGGTTACACTGCTTTCGGAGCTTAGGTGAATATCCATATCGGAATAGTTGTCGTAATCTGATGAACTCAAACTAGTTGAAGGATCCATCTCGTACGATCAGGGAATTGATTTTCGATATGAAATAGATTATAGGACTTAGAAATACATAATTTTCATATGTATATAAATTACCAAGATCCCATAAGTTACGGAGGAATCTTTAGAAGCTGTCAAGCAAAGTTTACAGAAACAGATACGCTAAGATACGATTTTATCTATACACTATCTATGCGATAGAGGTAGTAAGACGTGTCTAGAATTTAAGGATGATAAGCAAGTAATTTTCGACATGAAATGATAAGCAAAACTTTTGACATGCAGACACGGTTGAAGTCCAGACTCACTAATGCATCCAAATAACTATCAGTTAGACACACTAATGCAAGACCTGGTTTGCTAAGACCACTGCTCTGATACCAACTGAAATGACCCATTCATACCGATTATAAACGATTCACAATAGTTGATTTCATTGCGAGGTATTTGACCTCTAAATGATACATTTTACAAACATTGCATTCGCTTTTGAAAGACAAACTTTCATTACATCGAAAGTTGATAGCATGCATACCATTTTATAATATATCCAACTATAAATGATTTAATAATATTCTTGATGAACTCAACGACTCGAATGCAACGTCTTTTGAAATATGTAATGAATGACTCCAAGTAATATCTCTAAATGAGCAAATGCACAGCGGAAGATTTCTTTAATACCTGAGAATAAAAATGCTTTCAAGTGTCAACCAAAAGGTTGGTGAGTTCATTAGTTTATCATAACAATCACTCCCAAACCATCCAAGCTATTATGTTTTTCTGATTAATAAGCGTTTTACATTTATATAAACCGTTATAATCTGTTTCCTTAATTTTCATCTTCTATTATCATTATTGTTAACACTTATTTCCTTATGAGGTAAGGCTTAGTGTGTCAACAAGATACTAGAAGTAATCTAGCTTTAGTAGGGCAGAGTGTTGCCGATTGATTTTTACCCTTGGGAAATAATCCCTGCAGACCCGGTTCACAAGTGTAGAAACTTGTGAGGTGGCTTAATCAATCTGTCGTTCGTAGAGCGTAAAAGTGCTAGCCGGATGACTTCTAGTGAGAGAAAGTAGAGAGAGAAAGAGAGAGGTGAAGTCTCAGCTCTCAAAATTATCAGAATGTCTGAACTGTGTAAAATGACGACCCAAGGGTCTTTTTATAGCGTCAGATCCACCAGATCGCTCGGGGATACGTGTCAAATGATGATACGTTCTGTTACTTGTGATCTGAAATTTACGCTGAAGGTGGCGTTCTCTGGCCAGGGCTTCCGCGCTAGGCGGCCTTCAGGGCTTACGCATGATGGAGCAGCCTGTACAGCGAAGAACGCTGGATGGATAATTCCACAAAACTGTTGTTTCCAGTCTTCTTGATGCTACTTTTATGCAACCATTATGCCTTTTATGTGTGTATACGATAGGATACACCATTAAGTCCCCACAGTTTAATGACTTAAGCATTTGAAAAATGATTAAGTTGTTAAACTTTTAATAACGCATGCCAAACCAGCCTGTTCATTGCCCACTTGCATCGGGGATAACATTTTAGGCATTAAATGCAGACGAATTTTACTGACGCTGTTATGATTAATTTTTTACAGCTGAGATTTTCCACGCGTCTCCAGCTGTAAAAAGTGTTATTTCGTACCCTACGTTTAAACTCACCCATACACGTGTCTCAATCATGGTCATAAAAATTGCACCGATGAACCCCTATAAAAACCGTCATAACCCTTTTACCATCACTTTTTTACTTTTGCCAAGATCTAAAAAGCACATTTCTCCCCCAAATCTTCACCGCCTTCTTCAATCTTCAACTTTTTAAGGTTTGCCGTTTTCCAAGGTCAGTACACTCCATCTTACTACTATTTTCTTCTTGTTGGTATCTTTTACTGTATTATCATGGCTTCTACTCCAAGTACTGGCCAAGAACATGCAAAGCCTTCTTCCTCAAATACCGCAGACATTCAAGAAGTTAGCACGATGGCTTCATCATTGACAAGTGAATATTTTGATGGCTTAAAGATTGCCTTCCGCCATCTCAATCAATACAACCCTGTTCTTCCCACCAACAGAGAAACTGCTGACAACCCTCCTGAGAGGAAAATTACTTTATACGCTTTACAAATTACCCACGGCAACCTCCTTG
This sequence comes from Rutidosis leptorrhynchoides, assembly GCF_046630445.1. NCBI lineage: Eukaryota > Viridiplantae > Streptophyta > Magnoliopsida > Asterales > Asteraceae > Rutidosis > Rutidosis leptorrhynchoides. The sequence goes on along the minus strand of NC_092333.1, from coordinate 348,973,314 downwards.
TTCCCCTTACTAACTTTCTTCTTCGCCTTCTTAGATATTATAAGGCCTGTCTTAGTCAGATGCATCCCCATGGCCTTCAAAAAATCATCCTTTTTGAAATGTAATGTAATGCTATTAATATAAAGCCTCGCATTAAAGTTTTTATCTCTTTGTTTAGAATTCGCACAATTAGTGACTGCTGGCTTACTATTGATAGTAAGAAAAATAATCATTTTGTTGGTACGAATAGAGTTTCAAATTTGAAGGAATGGAAAAGTTCATTTTTCTTTGTTGATGAGACTGTTATTCCGGAGGAGTACTCCGTTGTCCGGGAATGGGGTGCTATTGATGCTGGTGTGGGAAAGGGTGTTAAGATTTCTCCCACAGAGCAGCGGATAGTAAATAGCTTGAAAGAGCTCCGCCTTCCGCCCAGATCATACGAAAGGTATGAGGGAATTCTTGTGCTGTGCAAAGTGAGTCAAGAATGGCCGAGCAATTCTGTGCCAGTACTCCGTGAGAAAAACCAGGGTAGGATGGGATATGATCATCCTACTGTATATAAATTAGGGGTGGTTAGTATTTGGTTTGAAACCGTTTAACCCGAACACCAAACCGAAACCAAACCGGAAAAAACCAAACCGAATTTGAAAAACGGTTTTCGGATCGAGTCAAAACCGAAACCAAATTTGAATTCGATTTTCGGTTCGGTGTTCGGTTTTGAAAATTCTGAATTCGGTTTAACCGAAAACCGAATTCAAAACCGAATTCAAAATTTTTATATATTTAATTTGTATATTTATCTTTTAATGTCATTATAATTTGGGATCCAATCAATAAAATAGTTTCTCACCAATATGACGATTTGGTAGCTCATATTATAATTATGTTACTCAAATTATTATGTTCTTCTTTTTAATAAAAGAAGCAGTAAACGTCATAATTAAGCTGTAAATATTAATAAATCATCGAATTCTTGATAATTAAATAGTATGTCATTGTTTTAGGTTGTAAATAACTAAGACATTAGTAATGCCAAAATTAAACTACCATCGTTCTCAAATTTTTCATAATATTTGGTTTTAACCGAAAACCGAACCAAATCCAAATTTGAATTCGGTTTTCGATTCGGTTCGGTTTCAACTTTGAATTCGGTTTTCGATCGGTTTTCGGTTTTGCCCAAAAAAATTTCAAAACCGAATACACCGAACAAACTGAAAACCTAACCGATGAACACCCCTAATATAAATGCATGTCTATTGTTTGTCACATTTGCTTATATTGCTGTTTATGTTTTTGCAGCCAACTCCGTGATGCAGGTTCGTTCTGCTCTCTTATTCGTTGATCTTGATGATGACGTAGAGGTCACTGCTCGTGACAAAACTGCTGAAGAGCTAGAGGCAGAGAGAGCTGCAGCTGAGTGGGAAAGATGTACAAAGATCTCAAGAAACACTTTTGGTGGCCGGGTATGAAAGCCGATATTGGTAGATACGTAGGAGAATGTTTGACGTGTTCTAAGGTCAAAGCTGAACATCAGAAACCATCAGGTCTACTTCAACAACCCGAAATCCCGGAATGGAAATGGGAAAACATTACCATGAATTTCATTACTAAATTTTCAAGGACTGCAAGTGGTTATGATACTATTTGGGTAATAGTCGATCATCTCACCAAGTCAGCACACTTTCTGCCAATGAGAGAAGATGATAAAATGGAAAAATTGGCACGTTTATACTTGAAGGAAGTTGTCTCTAGACATGGAATACTAGTCTCTATTATCTCTGATAGGGATAGCAGATTTGTTTCAAAATTTTGGCAGACATTACAGCAAGCATTGGGAATTTGTCTAGCCATGAGTACTGCCTGTCATACACAAACTGATGGGCAAAGTGAAAGGATGATACAGACCCTTGAAGACATGCTACGAGCATGTGTTATTGATTTCGGAAATAGTTGGGATCGACATCTACCGTTAGCAGAATTTTCCTACAATAATAGTTACCATACGAGTATTGAGATGGCGCCATTTGAAGCACTTTATGGTAGAAAGTGCAGGTCTCCGATTTGTTGGAGTGAATTCGGAGATAGATAAATTACGGGTCCGGAGATAATCCAGAAACTACCGAGAAAATCATTCAAATTCAACAACGATTGAAAACCGCCCAAAGTCGACAAAAGAGCTACGCAGATATTAAAAGAAAAGATATAGAATTTGAAATTGGTGAAATGGTCATGCTTAAGGTTTTACCTTGGAAAGGCGTTGTTCGATTTGGTAAACGGGGGAAACTAAATCCAAAGTACATTGGACCATTCAAGATTATAGATCGTGTCGGACCAGTAGCCTACCGACTTGAATTACCTCAACAACTCGCCGGTGTACATTATACTTTTCACGTATCGATTCTGAAGAAATTCTTAGCCAAAGAAGATATCACTATTTCTTTAAACGAAATCCAAATCAATGAAAAACTTCAATTCATTAAAGAACCAGTCGTGATAATGGATCGTGAGGTTAAAGAACTTAAGCAAAATAAAATACCAATCGTTAAGGTTCAATGGAATTCTCGTAGAGGACCCTAGTTCACCTGGGAGCGTGAAGATCAAATGAAACTGAAATACCCGCACCTATTTCCAGAAGATGCGTCAACACCTCCAACTGCTTAAAAATTTCGGGATGAAATTTATTTAACGGGTAGGTACTGTAGTGACCCGAACTTTTCCATGTTTATATATATTAAATGAAGTCGATATTTACATGATTAAATGTTTCCAACATGTTAAGCAATCAAACTTGTTAAGACTTGATTAATTGAAATAGGTTTCATGTAGACAATTGACCACCCGAGTTGACCGGCGATTCACGAACGTTAAAACTTGTAAAAACTATATGATGATATATATATGGATATGTATATAGCTAACATGATATTATGAAAAGTAAGTATCTCACTAGGTATATTAACAATGAGTTATATACATAAAATGAGACTATTGAATTATGAAACTCGAAACGATATATATAACGATTATTGTTATAGCAACGCCTTACTAAATAGATATGTATCATATTATGATATATTCATTGTTGGTGATTTGTATCACTAATATGATTTAAGTGTAATGGGATTAATATGTTAATAAAATAACCTTGATAAATATTGAACAAATTTCGGAAAGTGTGGAGTGCACACTTGTTTGAAGTTATCTTGAATATGATGGGGGTTCGGGGGCAGCGCCCCTGATAGTGGGGTCCAAGGGGTGGCAACCCTTGGCGGGGTCCAAGGGGCAGAGCCCCTGGCTGGGTTAATATCTCTTTATTAAAAATGTGTTAAAATTTGATTTAAAGCTTTCAACAACATTAAATGAGATCGTTAACTTAAAGCTTTCAAAAACAATACTTACATGTAACGACTAACGATGACTTAACGACTCAGTTAAAATGAATATGCATGTAGTGTATTAAGATGTATTAGTACACTTTTGAAAGACTTCAATACACATATCAAAGTAATTCTACTTAGCAAAAATGCTTACAATTACATTTCCATTCATTTTCATCAACAATTCTACACGTAGTCATTCAGTATTCATATCCGTATTATACACAGCTTCTAGATGTACTTACTATGAGTATATACCAATATGAACTAGCATGGGATTCCACTCTTGATTATGTCATGCATGACTTATCAAATTTAACTTCTACCATGAACTAGTCAACTAACTAGAACTCCTTTTAACCCCACTCACCACTCATCATTCACCACTCACCAATCAATCCATTTCACTTCCAATTCTCTTTCTAATTCTCTCTCAACACCTACACACACTTATGAACGAATTTTTCCAGTAAACTAATCATCATCTTCATCAAAAATTTCTTCAAGAATAAAGCTATAATCATCATAGGAAGAACACTTCAAAAACACTTCAAAAATCCTTTCAAGTTTACTAGTTTACTTCCAAGCTTTCTAATTCATTTCAAGTAATCATCTAAGATCAAGAAACTTTTTTTATTTACAGTAGGTTATCTTTCTTATTCAAGGTAATATTCATATTCAAACTTTGATTCAATTTCTATAACTATAAACTATCTTAATTCGAGTAAAAATCTTACTTGAACTTGTTTTTGTGTCATGATCCTACTTCAAGAACTTTCAAGCCATCCAAGATCCTTTGAAGCTGATCATTTCTTGTCACTTTCAGTAGGTTTACCTACTAAACATGAGGTAGTAATGATGTTCATAACATCATTCGATTCATATATATATAACTATCTTATTCGAAGATTTAAACTTGTAATCACTAGAACATAGTTTAGTATATTCTAAATTTGTTCGCAAACAAAAGTTAATCCTTCTAACTTGACTTTTAAAATCAACTATGCACATGTTCTATATCTATATGATATGCTAACTTAATGATTTAAAACTTGGAAACATGAAGAACACTGTAAAACCGGATATACGCCGTCGTAGTAAAACCAGGGGCTGTTTTGGTTTGGATAATTAAAAACTATGATAAACTTTGATTTAAAATCTATTCTTCTGGGAAAATGATTTTTCATACGAACATGAAACTATATCAAAAAATCATGGTTAAACTCAAAGTGGAAGTATTTTTTTTTCAAAATGGTCATCTAGACGTCGTTCTTTCGACTGAAATGACTACCTTTACAAAAACAACTTGTAACCTGTATTTCCGACTATAAACATATACTTTTTCTGTTTAGATTCATAAACTTAAGTTCAATATGAAACCATAGCAACTTGAATCACTCAATACGGATTTAAAACGAAGAAGTTATGGGTAAAACAAGATTGGATAATTTTGCTTGTTGTAGCTACGTGAAATTTGCAACAAATTTATACAAATCATAACTTAACTAACTTATATTGTATTATACATGTATTCTAACATATATTTTGTAATCTTGGGATACCATAGACACGAATACAATGTTTTGACATATCGTATTGACCCATCTATATATATATATATATATATATATATATATATATATATATATATATATATATATATATATATATATATATATATATCGGAACAACCATAGACACTCTATATGCAGTAATGTTGGAGTTAGCTATACAGGGTTGAGGTTGATTCCAAAATATTATATATACTTTGAGTTGTGATCTAGCCTGAGACTTGTATACACGGGGTCGTGGATTGATTCGAAATAATATATATTGCTTTATTTCTGTACATCTAACTGTGGACAACTAGTTGTAGGTTACTAACGAGGACTGCTGACTTAACAAACTCAAATCATTAAAATGTAATAAAAAATGTTGTAATTATATTTTGATCATACTTTGATACATATGTACATATTTGTTATAGTTCGTGAATCGACCAGTGGCCAAGTCTTATTTCCGGCAAAGTAAAAATCTGTGAAAGTGAGTTATAGTCCCACTTTTAAATCTAATATTTTTGGGATGAGAATACATGCAGTTTTATAAAGGTTTTACAAAATAGACACAAGTACTTGAAATTACATTCGATATTGGATTATGAATACCGAATATCACCCTTTTAGCTTGGTAGCCTAAGAATTAGGGAACAAACACCCTAATTGAGGCGAATCCTAAAGGTAGATCTACGGGCACTAACTCCCCCCATACTGGAAAATGGTATGCTTTAGTACTTCGAGTTATTAATACAGATGGATTTCTGTTTTGGGGATATTCTATATGCATTTTGTTAATGTCGGTTACCAGGTGTTCAACATATGAATGATTTTTATACAGATTAGATGAAATCTTGTGGTCTATTATTACGATTTGATATATATAGGTTAACCCTATAACTCACCAACATTTTTGTTGACGTTTAAAGCATGTTTATTCTCTGATGATTATTAAGAGCTTCCGCTGTTGCATGCTAATTTATGGACACGAGTTCGAGTCAGCATGCTTGTATAATAATGTTTAAAAACTGCATTCGAAGATTTAAATTGATGTGTAATATTATTATAAACCATTATGTAATAATCGTGTGAAAACGCTATATTTTAGATTATCATTATTTGATAATCGTCGTAATATTTTTAAACCTTTATTGATAAAATAAAGGTTATAGTTTATTTAAAAATCGAATGCAGTCTTTGTAAAACGTCTCATATAGAGGTCAAAACCTCGCAACGAAATCAATTAATATGGAACGTTTATAATCGATATGAACGGGACATTTCAGTGGTGGTGGACGAGCATGGTTGCAGGTTGGTTTAGATTGTTGTATTGGTGAGGTGATGCTCGATAGTTACACGGTGGTGAGTTTAGGTTGAAGAGGGTGGGTTTTATTATCTCTGCATCTACCATCTATATCTATATCTAAATGTCTTGTATATTATAATATATAGAAAGTTTAGATAGGTAGTGGAATGAATTGAAAACAAAATCAGTACTTTTTACTTTAATTATTTAAATTCAATTCAATAACACATGTCTAATAGCATAGCAGTCGAGCCTTTTAAAATATTTGCCGACAGTTTTTAACGGACTGTATTATATCGTGATTCATTGCTAAACAGTTAATATCTAAACGTCTTCCGAAAAATCCCCAATTTTTAAATTAAATATATTTATTTATTTTGGTCATTAAATGTTTGAAACCTGATCAAAAAGGTGCGTCTAATATTTATTTTTAATTCCAAGTAATCTGTACGAAGTATTAAAACCCAACCCTTCAAAGTAACAATATTTTTAATAATCCTAATTTTTATATAACTTAATTATGAATCAACGTTTATCTTGTTCTCATCATGAATTCGTATTTAGACTTGTTTAATATCAATCATAAAAATTGACATGTCATTCGAGCTCGATCCCAACTCAAAATTATATATATATATATATATATATATATATATATATATATATATATATATATATATATATATATATATATATATATATATATATATATATATATATTTTAAATTAATCAAATAGATTCTAAATATATTTTTAATAAAGCTGAAATTGATATAACTTATTTTCAGATCACTGTTTATTTTTAAGATCACATAAGTTGGAAATTAACTTGTCTAAATAATCATTGAATGTTAACGAGTGCTTCTAACGTTTACTAAATGAATTCGGAACTATATAAATTTATTCAATATACTTTATTTATATATATAGATATGTTTTAAATAATAATTATTATATATTGTTTTATTTTATATAGTTAATTCTAATATAATATATTTCAAATTATTATATATATATATATATATATATATATATATATATATATATATATATATATATATATATATATATATATATATATATATATATATATATACGTATCTATTTACAAGTAATTGTTCGTGAATCGTCGGGAATGGTCGAAGGTCAAATGATTTCATAAAATAGTTCAAAAATTTTGAAATTCAATTTATTAGACTTTGCTTATCATGTCGAAACCATATAAAGATTAAGTTTAAATTTGGTCAAAAATTCCGGGTCGTCACACTACTAACATTGGACAATTAAAATGAATTAAAATATTGATTATAACATATAAAACTAAACATTTCTTCAAGTTTGCCACTTGATTTCATCTTAAACCTCATTTATATCCTGACAATTCCAATCTGCGTTCAAATCTTTCATGATTCTTGAAAACACCTCAATCGAGAGGATGAACCAACCGCACATCATCTACGGAAGAAAAGATTTATGCAAATAGTTATGCACTTGAAAAACTCTCGGAAACTGAGTAAACGTTTAACATGTAGCTGTGCTAATTCCTTTAGCGTTATTATTACGGAAAATAACTTTGCAACTCCTGTTCGAAATAGCTAATTTTTTCACAGCTCTAACAAATCAACTTCAATTCATTTGAATAAGCCTTATTATAATGATTACTCCTTCATCATTGTTACCCAGGAACCCTTTATATCTCGCCATGATAGCAGTAAACTTACCAACAATTTCATTAATCCTTAAGCCTTTCCGAAATATCACTATACTTATTTATTGAAACCCTATCATGTACTCATATGTATCTTGTAATGGCAGTTACCATACCAAAAAGCTTGAATCATTATTCTCGAATTTCTCAGCAATTCTACGCCAATAGTTATATATATGCATATAACGTCTACCTCCAAGACTTACATACTTTGAATGTGAAGTTTCTGAAAAACACTCTAAACTGCGAACTAGTTCTCGAAATTTTTAAAAATACTGATGAAGCAGCAAAAATTCTAAATGACCTTAACAGCCAAAAGTTTGATAATAAAGAATAGTGTGTTGGCAAAACAGAAAAAGAGAAGATTTAGAACTGGAAAACGGATTGAGCAAACCATGACGGAGGCTGTGGACAAACCACAAAGATAAAACTTGTCTATAAAGAATCCGGATGATTCTATATCTGATGAAATCTTTAACGAATACCTTGCTCCTTAATTGTTCTAAATCATTGTGAATGAATTTCTTCATCACACTTTGATTTTAAAATTCTAAGATATTATTGTATCTTTCATTATAAATATCCTCAATATTTCTGAAGATATCTTCATAAATATTCTTGTTCGATATTAATTATCTCTCCGCGCTATCTGTGTTATATCATAAAAGAAAACTATTTTAGTTTCTAAATCTCTGAAAACTTAGAGTTTGAATTATGAATGTTATTGAAGTAGTGATTGTAGTGACCCGAACTTTTCCATGTTTATATATATATATCAAATAAAATTGTTATTTACATGATTAAGTGTTTCCAACATGTTAACCAATCAAACTTGTTAAGACTTGATTAATTGAAATAGGTTTCATATAGACAATTGACCACCCAAGTTGACCGGTGATTCACGAACGTTAAAACTTGTAAAAACTATACGATGACATATATATGGTTATATATATAGTTAACATGATTTTTTTATAAGTATGTATCTCATTAGGTATTTTAACAATGAGTTATATACATAACAATGAGACTATTAATTTAAGAAACTCGAAAACGATATATATAATGATTATCGTTATAACAACGTCTTACTAGGTACATATGAATCATATTAAGATATTAATACACTTGGTTAATTATGTTAAATGATAAGTAAATATATTATTAAGTGTATTAACAATGAAATACATATGTAAAAATAAGACTACTAACTTAATGATTTCGAAACGAGACATATATGTAACGATTATCGTTGTAACGACATTTAACTGTATATACATCATACTAAGATATATTATATATCATAATATCATGATAATATAACAATTTAACATCTCATTTGTTATAATAAACAATGGGTTAACAACATTCAACAAGATCGTTAACCTAAAGGTTTCATAACAACATTTACATGTAACGACTAACGATGACTTAACGACTCAGTTAAAATGTATATACATGTAGTGTTTTAATATGTATTCATACACTTTTGAAAGACTTCAAGACACTTATCAAAATACTTCTACTTAACAAAAATGCTTACAATTACATCCTCGTTCAGTTTCATCAACAATTCTACTCGTATGCACCCGTATTCGTACTCGTACAATACACAGATTTTAGATGTATGTACTATTGGTATATACACTCCAATGATCAGCTCTTAGCAGCCCATGTGAGTTACCTAACACATGTGGGAACCATCATTTAGTAACTAGCATGAAATATCTCATAAAATTACAAAAAATATGAGTAATCATTCATGACTTATTTACATGAAAACAAAATTACATATCCTTTATATCTAATCCATACACCAACGACCAAAAACACCTACAAACACTTTCATTCTTCAATTTTATTCATCTAATTGATTTCTCTCAAGTTCTATCTTCAAGTTTTAAGTGTTCTTCATAAATTCCAAAAGTTCTAGTTTCATAAAATCAAGAATACTTCCAAGATTGCAAGTTTACTTCCAAGTTTTCTAAATCCATTCCAAGTAATCATCCAAGATCAAGAAAACTTTGTTACCTACAATAGGTTATCTTTCTAATACAAGGTAATAATCATATTCAAACTTTAATTCAATTTCTATAACTATAACAATCTTATTTTGAGTGGAAATCTTACTTGAAATTGTTTTCGTGTCATGATTCTACTTCAAGAATTTTCAAGCCATCCAAGGATCCTTTGAAGCTAGATCTATTTTTTTCATTTCCAGTAGGTTTATCCAAGGAACTTGAGGTAGTAATGATGTTCATAACATCATTCGATTCATACATATAAAGCTATCTTATTCGAAGGTTTAAACTTGTAATCACTAGAACATAGTTTAGTTAATTCTAAACTTGTTCGCAAATAAAAGTTAATCCTTCTAAATTGACTTTTAAAATCAACTAAACACATGTTCTATATCTATATTATATGCTAACTTAATGATTTAAAACCTGGAAACACGAAAAACACCGTAAAACCGGATTTACGCCGTCGTAGTAACACCGCGGGCTGTTTTGGGTTAGTTAATTAAAAAATATGATAAACTTTGATTTAAAAGTTGTTATTCTGAGAAAATTATTTTTATTATGAACATGAAACTATATCCAAAAATTATGTTTAAACTCAAAGTGGAAGTATGTTTTCTAAAATGGTCATCTAGACGTCGTTCTTTCGACTGAAATGACTACCTTTACAAAAACGACTTGTAAATTATTTTTCCGACTATAAACCTATACTTTTTCTGTTTAGATTCATAAAATAGAGTTCAATATGAAACCATAGCAATTTGATTCACTCAAAACGGATTTAAAATGAAGAAGTTATGGGTAAAACAAGATTGGATAATTTTTCTCATTTTAGCTACGTGAAAATTGGTAACAAATCTATTCCAACCATAACTTAATCAACTTGTATTGTATATTATGTAATCTTGAGATACCATAGACACGTATACAATTTTCGACCTATCATGTCGACACATCTATATATATTTCGGAACAACCATAGACACTCTATATGTGAATGTTGGAGTTAGCTATACAGGGTTGAGGTTGATTCCAAAATATATATAGTTTGAGTTGTGATCAATACTGAGATACATATACACTGGGTCGTGGATTGATTCAAGATAATATTTATCGATTTATTACTGTACATCTAACTGTGGACAACTAGTTGTAGGTTACTAACGAGGACAGCTGACTTAATAAACTTAAAACATCAAAATATATTAAAAGTGTTGTAAATATATTTTGAACATACTTTGATATATATGTATATATTGTTATAGGTTCGTGAATCAACCAGTGGCCAAGTCTTACTTCCCGACGAAGTAAAAATATTTGAAAGTGAGTTATAGACCCACTTTTAAAATCTAATATTTTTGGGATGAGAATACATACAGGTTTTATAAATGATTTACAAAATAGACACAAGTACGTGAAACTATATTCTATGGTTGAATTATCGAAATCGAATATGCCCCTTTTTATTAAGTCTGGTAATCTAAGAATTAGGGAACAGACACCCTAATTAACGCGAATCCTAAAGATAGATCTATTGGGCCTAACAAACCCCATCCAAAGTACTGGATGCTTTAGTACTTCGAAATTTATATCATATCTGAAGGGTGTCCCGGAATGATGGGGATATTCTTATATATGCATCTTGTTAATGTCGGTAACCAGGTGTTCACCATATGAATGATTTTTATCTCTATGTATGGGATGTGTATTGAAATATGAAATCTTGTGGTTTATTGTTACGATTTGATATATATAGGTTAAACCTATAACTCACTAACATTTTTGTTGACGTTTAAAGCATGTTTATTCTCAGGTGAATACTAAGAGAGCTTCCGTTGTTGCATACTAAAATAAGGACAAGATTTAGAGTCCATGTTTGTATGATATTGTGTAAAAACTGCATTTAAGAAACTGATTTCGATGTAACATATTTGTATTGTAAACCATTATGTAATGGTCGTGTGTAAACAGGATATTTTAGATTATCATTATTTGATAATCTACGTAAAGCTTTTTAAACCTTTATTTATGAAATAAAGGTTATGGTTTGTTTTAAAAATGAATGCAGTCTTTGAAAAACGTCTCATATAGAGGTCAAAACCTCGCAACGAAATCAATTAATATGGAACGTTTTTAATCAATAAGAACGGGACATTTCAGTTGGTATCCGAGCGTTGGTCTTAGAGAACCAGAAAATTTGCATTAGTGTGTCTTATCGAGTTTGTTCGGATGCATTAGTGAGTCTGGACTTCGACCGTGTTTTCTTTAAAAATGATTGCTTAACATTTTTGTTGGAAACTATATATTTTTAACATGTGAATATTATGTGATATATTAATCTCTTAACGTGTTTGATATTATGTGATAGATGTCTACCTCTAGAACAAGTCCCATTGACTCTCCTAATAATAATGAAGAGTCAAATGTAAATTGGAATGATTCGTGGACTGATTCACAAGTTCCCAAAGAGGAACCGGAAGAAGAGTCGGAACCGGAAGAAGAATCGGAACTCGAAGAAGAATCGGAACCGGAAGAAGAATCAGAACCGGAAGAGGAGGAACCGGAGGAGGAAATAGAACCGGTGGGGGAAATAATAAAACGGTTAAGTAAAAGAAAATCCTCAACCAACCGACCAAGGTTAATTATGGTCAATGGTGTTTCCGCCAAGGAAGCAAAATATTGGGAGGATTACCAATTCTCCGATGAATCGGATTCCGACAAGAATTCCGAGGATGTTATAGAAATTACCCCAACTGAATTTAAAAAAGCAAAAGAAAATAATAAGGGAAAGGCCATAAAAATAGAGAAATCTAATTCCAACCCCGATGAACTTTATATGTATCGTCAACCCCCAAAGTCCTTAAGTTGTAACAATGACCCGGGAACCTCTAAACCACCAGGTTTTTCTAAACCGTTGTGGAAAACGACAGCTAGTATTAGGGGAACATCATATACCCCTAGAAACTTGGCAAAACGAACCAAAACCGAAGAAGAAGAAGAAACGAGCGAGTCGGAATAAGATAGTTGTATTCGTGTGGTGTAATATATGTAATATAGTGTGCTTATGCTTTATGATATATGTAAAAATTGCTTGTATTAATAAGTATTTTTTTATGAATCTAACTCTTGTCTATTTTACAGTTTAAAAACACAAAATGGATAGATAACCCAATATTTTAAGAGACCTACCCAGATACATGATTGATGAAATCTTGTCTAGAGTCGGTCAGAATTCCTCGGCACAACTATTTTAGGCGAGATCAGTTTGTAAGACATTCGAAGAACGTTCCAAGAATGTCTTGGTTTATAAGAGACTTTCGTTTGAAAGATGGGGGATATCACATTGGGAAACCCATAAGTTACGATGTGTTTACTTTGACGCATATATTGTGGGGAACCCAAATGCTATTTTACGCAACGGGTTAAGAAATTATTTTGACTCAATGTATCCGAATATAGGACTTCATGATTTAGAAAAAAGCGGCTAACATGCAACATAAAGAAGCATGCTATGCTTACGGGTTAGTAATGTTCGCTTCTCACCAAAGTGAGAAAAAGAACATCGGGCTACAGCTATTAAACAAAACGTTCCCACAAGTGACGGAGTCGGTAATTGGGGTAAGAAATGAGGTTTTTAGCTTATTACGAGACTGTTGGTCATTACGTAACCCTCGTCCCTTTGACGACGTTACAACACGCTGTCTTATCAACGGCCATAACGGTTATGTTCCACAAGACCAAGGATGGGATGTAGTCCTAGTAAATCCAGAATGCATGACTTGTTTCTGGACGTATGAATTACGTGTCTTTATTGTCTTTGCTGAACGACTTGTGTACTAGCTAGAATTATCTTCACAACTATCCTGTATCAAAGTTATTGTGTGCTATATTTCATGCTTTATGTAAAATAAGCGGTATTGTAAGTTTGTAAAATATTGTATAAAAGTTTGAACGCGAAATATTATTATAATCAGTTTTTCATATAGAATTGTAGTAGTTGAATTGTATATTAGCTACTAAGTATGAACTTAACGGGTAGGTACTACCCGAATTTAAACTTATAAAACGCTAATATGAAGAAAAAGCTTTTATAAATGAGTTCATATTATGCTACGAAATACTATTAACTACTCTTAATATTCTGTATGATTAACTTGTTCCATTTGACTATTTTGAAGGAAATGGCACCGACTACTCGACACACCGTGAATATGAATGAAGAGGAATTCCGTACTTTTCTAGCTTGAAACATAGCCGCAGTACAGGCTGCGCTACATACCAACAATAACCTTGGATCTAGCAGTACAGGAAATCGTGTAGGATGCACCTACAAAGAATTCACTACCTGCAAACCTTTGGAATTTGATCGAACCGAAGGACCGATCGGATTGAAACGGTGGACCGAGAAGGTCGAATCGGTGTTTGCCATAAGTAAGTGTACTGAAGAGGACAAAGTGAAGTACACTACGCATACCTTCACAGGTACTGTGTTAACATGGTGGAATACCTATCTAGAGCAAGTGGGACAAGATGATGCTTACGCACTACCGTGGTCAACATTCAAGCACTTGATGAACGAGAAGTACCGTCCCAGAACCGAGGTCAATAAGCTCAAGACAGAACTTAGAGGGTTACGAACCCAAGGATTTGATATTACCACGTACGAAAGACAATTCACAGAATTGTGCTTATTGTGTCCGGGAGCGTTCGAAGATGAGGAAGAGAAGATCGACGCGTTTGTGAAAGGATTACCGAAAAGAATCCAAGAAGATATAAGTTCACACGAGCCCGCCTCCATACAACAGGCATGTAGAATGGCTCACAAACTAGTGAACCAGATTGAGGAAAGAATTAAAGAACAGACGGCTGAATAGGCCAATGTGAAGCAAGTCAAAAGAAAGTGGGAGGAAAACGGTGATAAGACTCACCAATACAACAACAACAGCAATTACAATAATAATCGCAACAATTATCCCAACAATCGCAACATCAATCGCAACTACAACAAACGGCCCAACAACAACAACAACAACAACAACAACAACAACAACAACAACAACAACAACAACAACAACAGCAGCAACTACAACAATCATCCCAACAACAATAGCAATCGCAACAACAACAACAACAATCAGAAGCAGCTATGCCAAAGGTGTGAAAAGTATCACTCGGGGTTCTGCACCAAATTTTGCAACAAGTGTAAAAGAGATGGTCATAGCGCGGTGAAGTGTGAGGTCTACAGACATGGGGTAAACAGAACGAAAGGAACAAATGGTGTCAGAATGAGTAATGGTGGAACAAGTAGTGTCGGAGCAAGTTATGCCAATGTAGTTTGTTATAAATGTGGAAAACTGGGCCACATTATTAGAAATTGCCCGAACCAGGAGAACACGAATGGACAAGGCCGCGAAAGAGTTTTCAATATTAATGCGGCAGAGGCACAGGAAGACCCGGAGCTTGTTACGGGTACATTTCTTATTGACAATAAATCTTCTTACGTTTTATTTGATTCGGGTGTGGATAGAAGCTATATGAGTAGAGATTTTTGTGCTAAATTAAGTTGTCCATTGACGCCGTTGGATAGTAAATTTTTACTCGAATTAGCAAACGGTAAATTAATTTCAGCAGATAATATATGCCGGAATCGAGAAATTAAACTGGGTAGCGAAATATTTAAGATTGATTTGATACCAGTAGAGTTAGGGAGTTTTGATGTAATAGTTGGCATGGACTGGCTGAAGAAGGTGAAAGCAGAGATCATATGTTATAAAAATGCAATTCGCATTGTACGTGAAGAAGGAGAACCCTTAATGGTGTACGGAGAAAAGGGCAACATGAAGCTACATCTTATTAGTAATTTGAAGGCACAAAAACTAATAAGAAAAGGTTGCTATGCTGTTCTGGCACACGTCAAGAAAGTACAAACTGAAGAAAAGAGCATCAATGATGTTCCCGTCGCAAAAGAATTTCCCGATGTATTTCCGAAAGAATTACCGGGACTACCTCCACATCGATCTGTTGAATTTCAAATAGATCTTGTACCAGGAGCTGCACCAATAGCTCGTGCTCCTTATAGACTCGCACCCAGCGAGATGAAAGAACTGCAAAGCCAACTGCAAGAACTATTAGAACGTGGTTTCATTCGACCAAGAACATCACCATGGGGAGCTCCTGTTTTGTTTGTCAAGAAGAAGGATGGTACATTTAGGTTGTGTATTGACTACAGAGAGTTGAACAAACTTACCATCAAAAACCGTTATCCACTGCCGAGAATTGACGACTTATTTGATCAACTACAAGGCTCGTCGGTTTATTCGAAGATCGATTTACATTCTGGATATCATCAAATGCGAGTAAAGGAGGATGATATTCCAAAAACTACTTTTAGGACGCTTTATGGTCATTACGAGTTTATGGTTATGCCATTTGGGTTGACTAACGCACCACCTGTGTTCATGGACCTTATGAACCGAGTGTGTGGGCCATATCTTTACAAGTTTGTCATTGTTTTCATCGATGACATACTTATTTACTCAAAGAATGATCAAGAGCACGAAGAACATTTGAGAAAAGTGCTAGAAGTATTGAGGAAAGAAAAACTGTACGCTAAGTTTTCAAAGTGTGCATTTTGGTTGGAAGAAGTTCAATTCCTCGGTCACATAGTGAACAAAGAAGGTATCCAGGTGGACCCGGCAAAGATCGAAACCGTTGAAAAGTGGGAAACCCCAAAAACTCCGAAGCATATACGTCAATTTTTAGGATTGGCTGGTTACTACAGAAGATTCATCCAAGATTTCTCCAAAACAGCAAAACCCTTGACTGCATTAATGCATAAAGGGAAGAAATTTGAATGGAAGGATGAACAAGAGAAGGCGTTTCAATTATTGAAGGAAAAGCTAACTACGGCACCTATATTGTCATTGCCTGAAGGGAATGATGATTTTGTGATTTATTGTGACGCATCAAAGCATGGTCTCGGTTGTGTATTAATGCAACGGACGAAGGTGATTGCTTATGCGTCTAGACAATTGAAGATTCACGAACAAAATTATACGACGCATGATTTGGAATTAGGCGCGGTTGTTTTTGCATTAAAGACTTGGAGGCACTACTTATATGGGTTCAAAAGTATTATATATACCGACCACAAAAGTCTTCAGCACATATTTAATCAGAAACAACTGAATATGAGGCAGCGTAGGTGGATTGAATTTTTGAATGATTACGACTTTGAGATTCGTTACCACCCGGGGAAGGCAAATGTGGTAGCCGACGCCTTGAGCAGGAAGGACAGAGAACCCATTCGAGTAAAATCTATGAATATAATGATTCACACTAACCTTACTACTCAAATAAAGGAGGCGCAACAAGGAGTTTTAAAAGAGGGAAATTTAAAGGATGAAATACCCAAAGGATCGGAGAAGCATCTTAATATTCGGGAAGACGGAACCCGGTATAGGGCTGAAAGAATTTGGGTACCAAAATTTGGAGATATGAGAGAAATGGTACTTAGAGAAGCTCATAAAACTAGATACTCAATACATCCTGGAACGGGGAAGATGTACAAAGATCTTAAGAAACATTTTTGGTGGCCAGGTATGAAAGCCGATATTGCTAAATATGTTGGAGAATGTTTGACGTGTTCGAAGGTCAAAGCTGAACATCAGAAACTATCAGGTCTACTACAACAAACTGAAATCCCGGAATGGAAATGGGAAAACATTACAATGGATTTCATCAATTAATTGCCAAGGACTACAAGTGGTTTTGATACTATTTGGGTAATAGTTGATCGTCTCACCAAGTCAGCACACTTCCTGCCAATAAGAGAAGCTGACAAGTTGAGGAAGTTAGCACGAATGTATTTGAAGGAAGTCGTCTCCAGACATGGAATACCAATCTCTATTATCTCTGATAGGGATGGCAGATTTATTTCAAAATTCTGGCAGACATTACAGCAAGCATTATGAACTCGTCTAGACATGAGTACTGCCTATCATCCACAAACTGATGGGCAGAGTGAAAGGACGATACAAATGCTTGAAGACATGCTACGAGCATGTGTTATTGATTTCGGAAACAGTTAGGATCGACATCTTCCGTTAGCAGAATTTTCCTACAACAATAGCTACCATTCAAGCATTGAGATGGCTCCGTTTGAAGCACTTTATGGTAGAAAGTGCAGGTCTCCGATTTGTTGGAGTGAAGTGGGGGATAGACAGATTACGGGTCCGGAGATAATACAAGAAACTACTGAGAAGATCATCCAAATTCAACAACGGTTGAAAACCGCCCAAAGTCGACAAAAGAGCTACGCCGACATTAAAAGAAAAGATATAGAATTTGAAATTGGAGAGATGTTCATGCTTAAGGTTGCACCTTGGAAAGGTGTTGTTCGATTTGGTAAACGAGGGAAATTAAATCCAAGGTATATTGGACTATTCAAGATTATTGATCGTGTCGGACTAGTAGCTTACCGACTTGAGTTACCACAACAACTCGCGGCTGTACATAACACTTTCCACATCTCGAATTTGAAGAAATGTTTTGCTAAAGAAAATCTCACTATTCCGTTGGACGAAATCCAAATCAATGAAAAACTTCAATTCATTGAAGAACCTGTTGAAATAATGGATCGTGAGGTTAAGAGACTTAAACAAAACAAGATACCGATTGTTAAGGTTCGATGGAATGCTCGTAGAGGACCCGATTTCACCTGGGAATGAGAAGATCAGATGAAGAAGAAATACCCGCATTTATTTCCAGAAGATACGTCAACACCTCCAACTGCTTAAAATTTCGGGACGAAATTTATTTAACGGGTAGGTACTGTAGTGACCCGAACTTTTCCATGTTTATATATATATCAAATGAAATTGTTATTTACATGATTAAGTGTTTCCAACATGTTAAGCAATCAAACTTGTTAAAACTTGATTAATTGAAATAGGTTTCATATAGACAATTGACCACCCAAGTTGACCGGTGATTCACGAACGTTAAAACTTGTAAAAACTATACGATGACATATATATGGTTATATATATATAGTTAACATGATTTTATTATAAGTATGTATCTCATTAGGTATTTTAACAATGAGTTATATACATAACAATGAGACTATTAATTTAAGAAACTCGAAAACGATATATATAACGATTATCGTTATAACAACGTCTTACTAGGTACATATGAATCATATTAAGATATTGATACACTTGGTTAATTATGTTAAATGATAAGTAAATATATTATTAAGTGTATTAACAATGAAATACATATGTAAAAATAAGACTACTAACTTAATGATTTCGAAACGAGACATATATGTAACGATTATCGTTGTAACGACATTTAACTGTATATACATCATACTAAGATATATTATATATCATAATATCATGATAATATAACAATTTAACATCTCATTTGTTATAATAAATAATGGGTTAACAACATTCAACAAGATCGTTAACCTAAAGGTTTCAAAACAACATTTACATGTAACGACTAACGATGACTTAACGACTCAGTTAAAATGTATATACATGTAGTATTTTAATATGTATTCATAAACTTTTGAAAGACTTCAAGACACTTATCAAAATACT
This sequence comes from Rutidosis leptorrhynchoides, assembly GCF_046630445.1. Classification (NCBI taxonomy): domain Eukaryota; kingdom Viridiplantae; phylum Streptophyta; class Magnoliopsida; order Asterales; family Asteraceae; genus Rutidosis; species Rutidosis leptorrhynchoides. Next base: position 348,953,753 of record NC_092333.1, on the reverse strand, counting down.
CCTACTTAACAAAAATGCTTACAATTACATCCTCGTTCAGTTTCATCAACAATTCTACTCGTATGCACCCGTATTCGTACTCGTACAATACACAGATTTTAGATGTATGTACTATTGGTATATACACTCCAATGATCAGCTCTTAGTAGCCCATGTGAGTCACCTAACACATGTGGGAACCATCATTTGGAAACTAGCATGAAATATCTCATAAAATTAAAAAAAATATGAGTAATCATTCATGACTTATTTACATGAAAACAAAATTATATATCCTTTATATCTAATCCATACACCAACGACCAAAAACACCTACAAACACTTTTATTCTTCAATTTTCTTCATCTAATTGATCTCTCTCAAGTTCTATCTTCAAGTTCTAAGTGTTCTTCATAAATTCCAAAAGTTCTAGTTTCATAAAATCAAGAATACTTCCAAGATTGCAAGTTTACTTCCAAGTTTTCTAAATCCATTCCAAGTAATCATCCAAGATCAAGAAACCTTTGTTACTTATATTAGGTTATCTTTCTAATACAAGGTAATAATCATATTCAAACTTTCATTCAATTTCTATAACTATAACAATCTTATTTCGAGTGGAAATCTTACTTGAAATTGTTTTCGTGTCATGATTCTGCTTCAAGAACTTTCAAGCCATCCAAGGATCCTTTGAAGCTAGATCTATTTTTCTCATTTCCAGTAGGTTTATCCAAGGAATTTGAGGTAGTAATGATGTTCATAACATCATTCGATTCATACATATAAAGCTATCTTATTCGAAGGTTTAAACTTGTAATCACTAGAACATAGTTTAGTTAATTCTAAACTTGTTCGCAAATAAAAGTTAATCCTTCTAACTTGACTTTTAAAATCAACTAAACACATGTTATATATCTATATGATATGCTAACTTAATGATTTAAAACCTGGAAACACGAAAAATACCGTAAAACCGGATTTACGCCGTCGTAGTAACACCGCGGGCTGTTTTGGGTTAGTTAATTAAAAACTATGATAAACTTCGATTTAAAAGTTGTTATTCTGAGAAAATTATTTTTATTATGAACATGAAACTATATCCAAAAATTATGGTTAAACTCAAAGTGGAAGTATGTTTTCTAAAATGGTCATCTAGACGTCGTTCTTTCGACTGAAATGACTACCTTTACAAAAACGACTTGTAACTTATTTTTCCGACTATAAACCTATACTTTTTCTGTTTAGATTCATAAAATAGAGTTCAATATGAAACCATAGCAATTTGATTCACTCAAAACGGATTTAAAATGAAGAAGTTATGGGTAAAACAAGATTGGATAATTTTTCTCATTTTAGCTACGTGAAAATTGGTAACAAATCTATTCCAACCATAACTTAATCAACTTGTATTGTATATTATGTAATCTTGAGATACCATAGACACGTATACAATGTTTCGACCTATCATGTCGACACATCTATATATATTTCGGAACAACCATAGACACTCTATATGTGAATGTTGGAGTTAGCTATACAGGGTTGAGGTTGATTCCAAAATATATATAGTTTGAGTTGTGATCAATACTGAGATACGTATACACTGGGTCGTGGATTGATTCAAGATAATATTTATCGATTTATTTCTGTACATCTAACTGTGGACAACTAGTTGTAGGTTACTAACGAGGACAGCTGACTTAATAAACTTAAAACATCAAAATATATTAAAAGTGTTGTAAATATATTTTGAACATACTTTGATATATATGTATATATTGTTATAGGTTCGTGAATCAACCAGTGGCCAAGTCTTACTTTCCGACGAAGTAAAAATCTGTGAAAGTGAGTTATAGTTCCACTTTTAAAATCTAATATTTTTGGGATGAGAATACATGCAGGTTTTATAAATGATTTACAAAATAGACACAAGTACGTGAAACTACATTCTATGGTTGAATTATCAAAATCGAATATGCCCCTTTTTATTAAGTCTGGTAATCTAAGAATTAGGGAACAGACACCCTAATTGACGCGAATCCTAAAGATAGATCTATTGGGCCTAACAAACCCCATCCAAAGTACAGGATGCTTTAGTACTTCGAAATTTATATCATATCCGAAGGGTGTCCCGGAATGATGGGGATATTCTTATATATGCATCTTGTTAATGTTGGTTACCAGGTGTTCACCATATGAATGATTTTTATCTCTATGTATGGGATGTGTATTGAAATATAAAATCTTGTGGTCTATTGTTACGATTTGATATATATAAGTTAAACCTATAACTCACCAACATTTTTGTTGACGTTTAAAGCATGTTTATTCTCAGGTGAATACTAAGAGCTTCCGCTGTTGCATACTAAAATAAGGACAAGATTTGGAGTCCATGTTTGTATGATATTGTGTAAAAACTGCATTCAAGAAACTGATTTCGATGTAACATATTTGTATTGTAAACCATTATGTAATGGTCGTGTGTAAACAGGATATTTTAGATTATCATTATTTGATAATCTACGTAAAGCTTTTTAAACCTTTATTTATGAAATAAAGGTTATGGTTTGTTTTAAAAATGAATGCAGTCTTTGAAAAACGTCTCATATAGAGGTCAAAACCTCGCAACGAAATCAATTAATATGGAACGTTTTTAATCAATAAGAACGGAACATTTCAGTGTTGGGAACTGAAGCATTAGTTAGTATGATATAATGACACTTGATCAACGCGATTGATAATGCTAAAAATGAACATATATTATATAGCATTATCCCTCAAGAAAGACAAGCTTTTAGTTGCAATTGTTCTATTTACAAGTGATATTCGTTTAAATAATAAAAGGTGAAGACAAAAGACAGATTCGACGAATTGAAGACGCAAACGACCAAATAGCTCAAAAGTACAAAGTACAATCAAAGTGGTTCCAATTATTGATAAGAAACGTCTAGAAATGACAAAAGTACAAGTTACAAAACGCAAACTACAAGATATTAAATTGTACGCAATGACGTTCAAAAATCCGGAACCGGGACTAAAGTCAACTCTCAACGCTCGACGCAACAGAGCAAAAATTACAAGTCAACTATCCATATAAATATAATATAATATATAAATAATTCTTAAAATTATATATATATTATATTTATTTATTAAAAAAACCGTCGGCAAACTAGGAGCCAAACTTGGATGAGCTGTAATCCACTACTCTGCGATCACGGAGCTGTGAAGGAAAAACCCTTCGAGATCGCGGAGCACACCAAAACTGAAATGGGGCCTATAAAAGGCAACGCATTCGATCGATATTTTACATCTTTTTCTTCTTCCTTCATACATAAACATATATATATATATATATATATATATATATATATATATATATATATATATATTATAATTTTAATTTTAATTTTAATTTTAATTCTAATAATAAGGGTATGTTAGCGAATGTTGTAAGGGTGTAATTCGATATTCTGTCCGTGTAACGCTACGCTATTTTTAATCACTGTAAGTTATGATTAATGTTATTTTTAATTTAATGTCTCATAGCTAAGTTATTATTATACTTATTTAATACCGAAGTAATCATGATGTTGGGCTAAAATATTTAAAATTGGGTAATTGGGCTTTGTACCATAATTGGGGTTTGGACAAAAGAACGACACTTGTGGAAATTAGACTATGGGCTATTAATGGGCTTTATATTTATTTAATTAAATGATAGTTTGTTAATTTAATATGAAGATTTACAATTGGACGTACCTATAAATAACCACATACACTCGATCGGACACAATGGGCGGGATATTTATATGTACGAATAATCGTTCATTTAACCGGACACGGGAATGGATTAATAGTCTATGGAATTATTAAAACAGGGGTGAAATTATGTACAAGGACACTTGGCATAATTGATAATAAAGTATTAAAACATTGGTTTACACGCAGTCGATATCCTGGTGTAATTATTAAACAAAGTATTAAGACCTTGTTACAGTTTAAGTCCCCAATTAGTTGGAATATTTGATTTCGGATATAAGGATAATTTGACGAGGACACTCGCACTTTATATTTATGACTGATGGACTGTTATGGAAAAAAACCAGACGGGCATATTAAATAATCCAAGACAAAGGACAATTAACCCATGAAAATAAACTAAAATCAACACGTCAAACATCATGATTATGGAAGTTTAAATAAGCATAATTCTTTTATTTTCATATTTAATTGCACTTCTAATTATCGCACTTTTATTTATTGTCATTGTATTTAATTGCACTTTTAATTATCGTACTTTTTAATTATCGTACTTTTATTTATCGTTATTTATTTTACGCTTTAAATTAAGTCTTTTATTTATATAATATTTTACATTAGGTTTTAACTGCGACTAAAGTTTTAAAAATCGACAAACCGGTCATTAAACGGTAAAAACCCCCTTTTTATAATAATAATATTACTTATATATATATATATATATATATATATATATATATATATATATATATATATATATATATTTTTATAAATTAAAACTAATATAGCGTTAAGCTTATTTAAGTGTATCCCTGTGGAACGAACCGGACTTACTAAAAACTACACTACTGTACGATTAGGTACACTGCATATAAGTGTTGTAGCAAGGTTTAGGTATATCCATTCTATAAATAAATAAATATCTTGTGTAAAATTGTATCATATTTAATAGTATTTCGTTATAAAAATAATACTATTTCCTAGTATACCTCGCACACATCAAGTATTTTTGGCGCCGCTGCCGGGGAGCATTCTTGCTTAAACGCCGGAAGCGCAACGCTATATAAAAGAAAAAAAAAGATTTTTATTAAGTTTTAATTAGTTTTGTAAAAATACGTTTTTAAATATTAAAATTCAAAAACATAAAAATATATATATATATATATATATATATATATATATATATATATATATATATATATATATATATATATATATATATATATATATATATATATATATATTTTTAAAAGTTTGTTCAAAATATATAATATATAAAATTATAAAGTAATTTTATTTCTATTTTAGTTTTTCAAATTAAGTTTTTATTTAATTTATATAAATATTTTATATAAATATCAAAAACAGAAAGAAAAAAAAATTGTAACTGAGAATTGGGCCGAAACCCGTCGAAGCCCAGCACTGTTTTTAATAAAATATTAAATTAGGCCGAACTGTTTTAGCCCAGTTTTTAATCCGGTAAAATTGCACTCCGCGATCTCGGAGGAGAAAAGGCAGAGAGCTACGAGATCGCGTAGCACACCCTGACACGCCTGGTCAAACCCTAATTCTGCATTAATTACGGAGTATTATTTATTATTATTATTAAAACCTTAATTAGGGTTTAATTTTAAATTAATTAGTTTTAGTTTTTATTATTAATTTGTATTTTTAGTTTAAATTAGTTTAATTAATATATAAAATTAATAATTTTATAAAATAAATAATATAAAAATAATATTTTTATAAAAATTGTACTTTTTACAACTTTAAGTTTATTTTTATATTTTGTACCTTTTTATTTGTTTTAGCGTAATATTTGTATTTTTCACTAGATTTTTAGGCTTTGCCATAAAATCACTTAAGTGCTTTTTCTTTAGACTAAGATTTAAGTGCTTTAGAATTTTGCGACGCCGTTTTTATATTTTAGTACCTTTTTAAGTTATTGCCATTTGGGATATAATTTTTCTTTTAGGCTTTAATATTTTAGACACAACTTTTAATTCTTAGTTTTTAGTTCCTTTTTAAGTTTCGACGCACTACTTTCTTATTTTTATTTTTCGACGCCTTTTATTTTTTGAAGTTTTTCAACGCGCTCTTTTTCTTTCTTATTTCTCGACACTCTAGTTTTAGGACTTAGTTTTTTTTCTATTTCTTCTCTAAAATTTCTTTAAATTACGAAAAATTATTTTAGGCGGTTAAATTGATAGACATTAAAATTTTCTGGTTCGTAGTAATAGTTGGATTTGTACGTGGACCGGGTTATTGGAGCCAAACAGTACTCAATTATATTGAGACCAAACGAATCCTGCCCCTCTGCTGCATCTTTTGGCTATTCGAAACATGGACAAAATCAGAAAAGTCTATTAATTTGATAACATATATAATTTTTCTTATTTTTATAACTAATAGGATATTCAGTGAATGCACCGAGCAAAACGTTCACCACCTTTTGTACGTTCACCACCTGTAACTCGATCAAGACATCTAGCAAATATTGTCACCGTTGATTTTTCTTTAGAATCGTCATCCAGTCGACCAAGTACTCCAATTCAAATTTCCGATAATCCATTTTTTGAACCCGACCTCACAATTGAGAATCTGGAGAATATTCAGGGACGATTCATAGATCATGAACCACTAATCTTTCCTCCTGAACCACCAATCATTCAAACGGAGATTGTCGAGGAACGAACCATTAAATCATAATCCTCTAGTGATTCAGATTCAACAAATTCAATTATGGAGAATCTGGAACCTCTAAGTATGGAAGACCGAATGAGAGCTAAACGCACTGGCCAAGGTCACGCAATTACTCAACCTGACATAAATGCGCCAGATTATGAAATCAAAGGACAAATCCTACACATGGTAACAAATCAATGCCAATTTAGTGGTGCACCGAAGGAAGATCCAAATGAACATCTTCGTACCTTTAATAGGATCTGCACTCTATTTAAAATTAGAGAAGTGGAAGATGAACAGATATATCTCATGTTATTTCCTTGGACTTTAAAGGGAGAAGCCAAAGATTGGTTAGAATCGTTACCTAAAGGGGCGATTGATACATGGGACGTTTTAGTTGAAAATTTTCTTAAACAATTCTTTCCAGCATCTAAAGCCGTAAGACTTCAAGGAGAAATTGTTACGTTCACACAAAAGCCAAATGAAACTCTATATGAGGAGTGGACAAGATTTGGAAAGTTATTAAGAGGATGTCCGCAACATGGTTTAGACACATGTCAAATAGTACAAATATTCTACCAAGGATGCGACATCACTACAAGAAAAGACATCGATATAGCAGCTGGTGGTTCCATTATGAAGAAAACAGCAACTGACGCTTATAAAATTATTGATAACACTGCTTCCCACTCACATGAGTGGCACCAAAAAAAAGATACCGTTAGATCATCTAAAGCAGCTAGAGCCGATTCTAGCCATGACTTAGATTCCATTTCCGCAAAGATAGATGCTGTCGAGAGACGAATGGAAAAGATGACTAAAGATATCCACTCAATACGAATTAGTTGTGAGCAGTGTGGAGGACCACATTTGAAAAAAGATTGTCTCAGTATTGAATTAACAATGGAACAAAGAGAGAATGTTTCATACATAAACCAAAGGCCTGGAAATAATTATCAGAATAATTATCAATCGCCAAGACCGATCTACAATCAAAACCAGAATTATAACTGAAATATTCCATACAACAATCAACAAGGTCCTAGTAATCAACAAGTATCCAATAATACTTACAATCAGAAAGACCTAATTTTCAAAACAAACCACCACAAACCGATGATAAAAAGCCGAATTTAGAAGACATGATGTCAAAGCTAGTTGAATCTCAAACTAAGTTTTTCACATCTCAGAAACAAACCAATGAACAAAATGCTCAAGCATTTAGAAATCAACAAGCTTCTATTCAAAATCTGGAACAAGAAGTGAGCAACCTAGCAAGGTTGATAGGTGAAAGAAAATCGGGAAGTCTACCTAGTGATACAAATGCTAACCCCCGAAATGAAACAGCTAAAGCTATTACCACAAGAAGTGGTATTACACTTAAACCACCTGAAATACCTGTAATTTCTGATGAAGCTATTCCTACTCCACAAGAACCACAATCTGAACAAGATAAAGAAAAAGAACCGGTAGTTGAAAAGGTTAATGAAGATAACACAGTTAAGGCTAAACCTTATGTTAAACTATACCAACCACCACTTCCTTACTCGAGTAAAATGAGAAAAGAGAGACTTGAAGCCGAGCAATCCAAATTATTGGATATGTTTAAACAGATAAATGTAAATCTTCCTTTCATTGATGTGATTTCAGGAATGCCTAGATATGCTAAATTTCTGAAAGATCTAATCACAAATAGAAAGAAAATGGAAGAACTCTCGGCTGTTACTATGAATGCTAATTGTTCAGCAGTGCTGTTGAATAAGATACCAGAAAAATTATCAGATCCAGGAAGTTTCACAATTCCATGTTTTCTGGGTAGTCTTAGTTCAATAGAAGCATTGGCAGACTTAGGTGCTAGTATAAATTTAATGCCGTATTCACTATACGCTAAACTAGACCTTGGAGAATTGAAACCAACACGAATAAGCATACAACTAGCCGATCGATCAGTAAAATATCCTAGAGGGATAATGAAGAACATGCTAGTTAAAGGTGGTACTTTAGTATTTCCAGTAGATTTTATTATTCTGGACATGGAAGAAGATTATCAAGTTCCTCTCATATTAGAAAGACCATTCTTAAACACGGCTAAAGCAATGATAGACGTGTTTGGTAAGAAACTGACCCTAAGTATAGAGGACGAGAGTGTTACCTTTTCAGTTGATAGAGCAATGCAACAACCGCAATCTGTAGATGATACATGTTATTATATTCAAACTATAGAATCACATGCAGAATTGTTAGAAGAATTTCCAGAATTACAAGGAACAGGAGAATGTTCTTTAGGAGAAGGAACTGAACCAATTAATGAAACTGAAATGTTAGCTACACTTATGGCTAATGGATATGAACCAACAACAGAAGAAATTCAAATGCTAAAAGAAGAAGACATATATCGATATAAATCATCGATAGAAGAACCACCGACATTAGAGTTAAAGCCACTTCCAAACCATTTGGAATACGCTTATTTACATGGTGAATCTGAGTTACCTGTAATAATATTGTCCTCTCTTACTGAAAATGAAAAATCTCAGCTCATTTCTGTGCTAAAAGCTCATAAACCAGCTATTGCATAGAAAATTCATGATATTAAAGGAATAAGTCCTTCGTATTGCACACATAAAATCCTTATGGAAGAAGGTCATAAAACGTATGTGCAACACCAACGAATACTAAATCCTAATATGCAAGATGTTGTTAAGAAAGAAATTTTTAAACTATTTGATGCAGGTTTAATTTATCCAATCTCTGATAGTCCATGGGTAAGCCCAGTTCAATGCGTGCCTAAGAAGGGTGGCATGACTGTCATTACAAATGAGAAAAATGAGCTTATTCCTACAAGGACTGTAACAGGATGGCGTGTTTGTATTGATTATAGAAAATTAAATGACGCCACCAGAAAAGATCACTTTCCCTTACCTTTCATTGATCAAATGTTGGAAAGATAAGCCGAAATATTTACTATTGTTTTCTTGATGGTTTTTCCGGATATTTTTAAATTCCAATAGCACCCGAGGACCAAGAGAAAACCACATTCACGTGCCCTTATGGTACTTTTGCTTACAAACACATGCCATTTGGACTTTGCAACGCCCCTGCAACATTTCAAAGGTGCATGATGGCGATTTTTCACGACATGATAGAAGAATGCATGGAAGTTTTCATGGATGACTTTTCAGTCTTCTGTGATACTTTTGAAACATGTCTAGTTAATCTTGAACGAATGCTTATTAGATGCGAATAATCAAATCTAGTACTTAATTGGGAGAAATGCCATTTCATGGTTAAAGAAGGCATCATTCTTGGACATAAAATTTCAAAGGAAGGAATTGAAGTGGATAGAGCTAAAGTAGATGTAATTGCTAAACATCCACATCCCACCAATGTTAGAGGACTTAGGAGTTTTCTAGGGCATGCCGGTTTTTACTGACGTTTCATAAAAGATTTTTCTAAAATTGCCACTCCTATGAATAAACTCCTAGAAAAGGATGCTCCATTCATCTTTTCAGATGAATGTATCAAATCTTTTAATATACGTAAAGAAAAACTCACTAATGCGCCGATCATGATAACTCCAAATTGGAATCTACCATTTGAACTTATGTGTGATGCAAGTGATTTTGCAATGGGAGCCGTTTTAGGACAAAGGATTGAAAAACGATTTCAACCTATATATTATGCTAGTAAGACGTTACAAGGAGCACAAACGAATTATACAACTACTGAAAAAGAACTCCTTGCTATTGTCTTTGCTTTTGACAAATTTCGATCATATCTCGTTCTAGCTAAAACGGTGGTCTATACCGACCATTCTGCTCTTAGATACCTATTTTCGAAACAAGATGCCAAACCAAGATTAATCCGTTGGATCTTACTCTTACAAGAGTTCGATATTGAAATCCGAGACAAAAAGGGAGTAGAAAATCTCGCCGCTGATCATCTTTCTCGTCTTGAAAATCCTGAATTAGAAGTTCTAAATGAATCGGCCATACAAGACAACTTTCCTGATGAATATCTATTGAAGATAGATTATATTGAAATTCCATGGTTTGTAGACTATGCAAACTACTTAGTATGTGGATTCCTTGAAAAAGGATTATCGTACCAAAACCAAAGAAATTCTTAAGTGATATAAAACACTATTTCTGGGAAGATCCACATTTGTTTAAAAGTTGTCCCGATGGAATAATACGCCGATGTGTATTCGGAGACGAAGCTAGTCAAATCTTAAACTATTGTTACACAGGACCAACAGGAGGGCATTATGGGCCTCAACTTACAGCAAGAAAAGTTTATGATGCTGGATTCTATACGCCTACAATATTCAAAGACGCACATCTTCTTTGCAAATCCTGTGATGCTTTTCAAAGGGCCGGAAAAATAAGTCAACGTGATGAAATGCCACAAAATGTCATTCAAGTATGTGAAGTATTTGACATTTGGGGTATTGACTTTATGGGTCCATTTCCAAAATCTCATAATAATCTATACATTCTCGTTGCCATTGATTATGTATCTAAATGAGCGGAAGCACAAGCTCTCCCAACTAACGATGCACGAGTTGTAGTCAACTTTTTAAAACATCTTTTTGCAAGGTTTGGAACACCGAAAGCTTTAATAAGTGATCGGGGTACTCATTTTTGTAATAATCAACTTGAAAAAGTTCTTAAAAGATATAGAGTAAATCATAAAATCTCAACCGCTTATCATCCACAAACAAGTGGACAAGTTGAAAATACCAACCGAGCATTAAAACGTATTCTAGAAAAAAACGTAGGATCAAATCCGAAGGAATGGTCCATTAAATTGGAGGATGCACTCTGGGCTTTTAGAACAGCCTACAAAACTCTAATTGGAACCACACCTTTTAAACTCGTTTATGGAAAACCATGTCATCTTCCAGTAGAAATTGAACATAAAGCATTTTGGGCTTTGAAAACATGTAATCTTGATTTACATGAAGCTGGACGTCTACGATTAAGTCAACTAAACGAATTAGAAGAATTAAGACAAGAAGCATATGAAAATTCATTAATCTATAAGGAAAGAATGAAGAAATGGCATGATAAAAGAATCAGAAGTTCAAAAGAATTTAAAGAAGGAGACAGAGTTCTTCTTTTCAATTCACGATTCAAGCTATTTCCTGGAAAATTGAAATCAAGATGGTCTGGACCATTCATAGTCAAAAGAGTTTTCCCGTACGGAACAGTAGAATTAATAAATTTAAATGGGATTGAATTTAAGGTTAATGGTCACAGAGTTAAACATTACATAGATAGTCCAATGAAAGTTGTCAACGAAGTTAATCACAATTTCGACACCACAACTAACTAAGTGTGGGGAGAATCAAGTCTTTAAAGGATAATATGTATTTCTGTTAGAATTAGATATTCTGTTTTCGTGTAGTTCTCGAGAATGGAATCCGAATGGTCTTTCCCTAGCAGACCCTAAAGAACTAGTCTTCTCCCCCCCCCATTCTGAATTTTTATTTTTTTAGGTTTTACGAGATGAAGAATTCCTGTGAACTAAACCATGGACTAATGCTACACGCTTTAATCACTAAATGTAATAATGACACCCTTCCAAGTGAAATAGTATCATTAATTAGAGGTAAATTGGACGGAGTAAGAAAAGAATCCAGGAACGAAAATAATAAATTACAGTTTGGTAAAGGAAATTCAAAATCCGCAGCGAAAAGAAGAGCACGACACCTTAAAAGATGTCACAAATGCGGAAAATGGTCACACGAAGGAAAATGCTCGACGAATCAGACATATTCCAATACCGAATTTGTTACTCTATGCAGAGACGGACCGTTCATATGTTTAGAAGAAAAGTCATTGAATGCTAGAGGTAACGCTTATGTAGCTATGGAAAACCAATTAGTCCGACTATCTTATGAGTGGGCTAGAGCATATCACTAAGAATACTATCTCACAGGTAAGTATGTACAGTTTTTATTTTTATTTTTATTTTTATTTTTAACCTTTTGATAATAAACGTTAAATCGTTCGCTATAAAGTATTAAATTGGTATTCAATAAAATTAGGTCTTGCGACCGAAATTATTGATATCATACAAAAATTTATTACATCACTGCGAAATTTACCGTTTATTCTTAAGGTATAAATATCTTTAATCAATCAACCCAAAATATTTCAAAAATTCGTCATGAGTTAAACTAGGTTATGGAACCGAAATTACTTTACCGAAAAGAGGGGCGTATATTTTTGATAATATTTGATTGATTGAAGTGGGATAAAAGACCAAAAAGATTTTTAATTTTATTTTTACTTTATTTTTAAAATTAATATTAAATTAATATTGTAAACTTGTTTTTAAAAAAAATAATATATTTAAAAATGTAAATATTTGAAAAATTAATATTTTTAATATAAGTTTGTATGTATAAAAATAAAAATATAATTTAAGTTTGGTGTGAATTTTTAATATGAATTTTTAATTTTATGCATCTTAAATTTAAGTTTGGTGTGAATTTAAAAAAAAATTACTTTATTTCGTTAAGTTAAAAATTTGATTTTTAAAATTCGTCGTGAGTTGAAGACTAGGTCGTTGAACCGAAATTGCTCTACCCAAGGGAGGGACGAGAACTTTTATTATCATTATTTTTAATCTTATTGAATTAAAGTATGCCAAAAACATTATAAAAAAAAACCCAAAAATCTTTGCTTTTAAAACGACGATTCAAAAAGACAAATTTTAAAATTTTGTCGAGGGACGGACTAGGACAACGATCCGAAACAACCTCGTCCTAAATAACAAGGAAAACAAAATTTTTAAATTATGTAATTTCTATTTTAAAAGATAAAGGTTTTATATATATAAAAAAAAAAAAAGAGAGGCCCTTCGAGATCGCGGAGCCAGGAGGCTATACCCCTTCGAGATCGCGGAGCAACAAAAACCCAGAAAGCATAAACAGGTCGATAGACCAGTTTCATACACACACACACCACACATATTTCTACGAAAATCCCACGAAAAAACACACACAAATCGCCATTTTGCACCGTTTTTTTTCAAATTTGTTGCTAAAAATTGATGTGGAGATTCCTACCTAGATCCCTTTCAAGAAGAATGGTAATTTCTACACCCCTAACACTCGTAAATTCGAATTTTTTTTTTTTTTGTGTTCTTGAGCTATTTTTTTAATTTGATTTTTGTTAATTTTTAGTGTAATTAGTGTTAAATTGTTGATATATTATGCATGTATAACCTAGATTGATGCTATTTAACATGATTTGAAGCCAAAAACTTCAAAATTTTTAGGAATCTAGGGTTTGTGTTCTTGAGCAATTTGGGGCTTTTTGATATAAACAGGCTATGGCCGATTTTTGTCATGAATTATTGCTAAATTAAGTAGTGTAACATGTTTAGGTAGCTAAATGATCCAAACATTGATCCAAAACATGATTTTTGAAGATTAAAGTGGACTTTTTAGGTGAAAAATTCATGAACTTGATTAATTTGATATAATTGCCATTTGAGACTTGTTTAATTGTTAGTAATGATTATTTTGACATGTTATTTGAGCAGCATGCTTATAAACTTGGTAAATATTCTCATATATGCTTATTTGAAAAAGTGTAGAATTGTTAAAAATATGAAAATTAGCGTGAGTTTAATATGGATTAAACATGTCATGTTAGTTATTTCTAATACCAATGCATTTTTGGATGCACAATTCCTTTTTGTTTAATGTATTTAGCAGAATGAACGAGGTGAATCTTCATCAGTGCCACAAAATTTGAATACTTATAATGAAAGTGACGAGGATCAAGATCTCAGTGAACAATACAAACAGAATCAACCGCATCCTTTAATTTCATTGTCGCAATCAGTTGAAGCAAATCTACACCCTAACTTACGATTTGACGGATTTTGGATAAATTATCTAAAATATCAGAGGAACTTGAGCATTCTTTATCCCAAAGATGTTGAGGTGTCCAGGGTAATAGATTGGGCACCATTAGAGATAGTAGGATTGGCCGAGCCAATAAGAGGATTACTTACACAAAGGTATGGTAATTCTACTTTCAATGATTGGATTAATCTATTCACTATACGTAGACCTGTGTATAAGGAATGGTGCGTTGAGTTAGTAAGTACTATTGAACTAAATGATGAAGTAACTAGTTTAACGGATAGAAGTTTTATTAGATTTCTATTAGGAGGTGTGATGCGCCGTATGTCTTTATTAGATATGGCTGAAGCTTTGTGTATTTATACGGCTGAAGAATTATTAACTAATGATTGTAGACAGTTGATAAGTTGTTGGGATTTAACAAGTTCCATAATGTTTAAAACATTTTAAGAATCAAATTAAAGCGGAAGCATGTTAATGACCATTTTAGAACATGTGTATCTTTAACCTTTTAAAGTCAAATCCCAAATAGGATCAAGTTGTGAAACATACTTACAAACTACAAGTAAGAAAGGAGTTTATACCTTCTCCAAGCTAGGTAGTGAGTGATGAAGATGATGAAGATGAATGGAGCCTCAAATGGATGAAACTTCAAGTTGTTATACCCCAAACTTATCACCAACACCTTGTACTTTGGTTAGGATTTTATTAACACTTAAAAATAAGCTTGCAAAAAGAAAAATGAACCCCTTTTCTTCCCTCTAAACTCACGGCCTGGACAGCAGGTTGGGAGAGTTTTGGTGCAGTTTTTTTTTGAAGTATTTTGATGTGTATTGCCAGTGTATTATCTCTCCAAGAGAGCCTTGGTACTTATGCATCTTGAAAATGGAAGTAACCATTCAAATGGTTAGTCAAATGTCATGCCTACATGGACTCCAATGCCACTCACAAGTTGTTTATAAAATAAGTTTTATAAAAGAAATTTTTTATAAAACTATTTCATAATACTTCCATTCCATTTTTATATATACATTTTAAACTTGCTTATTTATTTATGTACATTTTAATATATAAAACCAATTTATATAAAATGTAACATAAATTAATTAATTATTTAACCCATAAATAATTAAACCCATGTTATATATAAATTATTCCATAATTTATACATATACACATCAAGTAATATTTAAGAAAACCATTTTTCTTAAAGTTCAAGTGTCGCGTATTTAATCAACAATCCAATCGCTAAGATCAAATACGAATAAGGTGTCGGTAAGTTTGTTATTGGGTATGACCCGACTTGGATCAAAACATATTAGCCACGTTAATTTAATATGTCTCTCGGGCATACGAAATACCTTCAATCTCCCACTTGCACGAGAAACATAAGAAATTAATGTAAGTGATGGATACCACCTAACGACCGTCCATTACCCCCAATATGTTATGACTTTGTGCCATTCAATAACATCATCCCTTTCGAGTTACCATCTCGAATATGAATAGGTGAATCTTTCATTACATCCTTTCGTCCTAGATGTCATGTTAAATCCAAGAGACACAGAGCGATCACTCTCTTTTAGATTTAACTTTATCAGGCCTTAGACATCTGACACTCAACGAATAAGAGGGATAAATTCCATCTTGACTACATACATCCTAAATATGTACCTTGCATTATGGCTGAGCTCTTCCTTGTGAACTACCATATTTTAGAATAGCGAAGGAAAGAATCAAGGTACAATACTTGGTAAATATCCGAACCTAATATGCATCTCAGGTTAGAGGATACTATGATATTCGCCTTTTACTCAAGATCACATGTGTGATGACCCGGGAATTTCCGACTAAATTTAAACTTAATCTGTATATGATTTCGACACGATAAGCAAAGTCTATTACACTGAGTCTCAAAATGTTGGAACTATTTTACATAGATGCATTTGACTCTGACTATTCCCGACGATTCACGAATAAGTACTGGTGAATAGATACACTTATATTTAAATATATATATGTAAATAATAATTTGAAATATATTATATTAGAATTAACAATATAAAATAAAACAATATATAATAATTATTTAAAACATATCTGTATATGTAAATAAAGTATATTGAATAAATTTATAAGGTTTCGAGTATATTTAGTAAACGATAGTTACACTCATTTATTATTTCGATTAATATTAAACAAGTAAACTTTACGAGATCTAATATTTCTATTTAATATTGTGCCTGAATTGAAATTTTAGTTTACTGTGTAGATTGATCTATTATTGGTTTTTTCTATCTTTTTATCACCATCTCATTATATTCAATAGACACACCCCCACTAATACATGTTTTAAATAAATGGAAATGTAACAAAAGTTCGTTTGCTATCTAAACCACTTGTTATCACTTTTTGATATATATGCTTATAGAATTATTATGTTATTAATATTATTATTATTATTATATTATATATACTCTGTTGAAAATATATCCGTGAACCAAATTATAAGATATCGAAATGAGTTACAGTGTTACTTTTGTTTCTGCTCCCCATCAATCTAAATTAAACTTTACAGATGTATATACTTATATTTATATTATTATCTACAATATGAGTAAATCATCATCTTAATTTTCCTTCTCTCTGCAACACCACAAACCCACTTGAAATACCCAAGAACCACCACAATCCACTAAAGTAACTATCATTTTGCTTGCCATAGTTCCTATCCGAAGACCATAACTCGAAACCTTCACTCTACGCCACCATCCTTGGCTTATCACCACCATTCAAAACTACTAACATCTCCTTTGGTTCTTTGTCATCTAACCGAGACCAAACCAACAACAAACTTGCTTGATGCATGCTGTCCGAAGTCACACAAACATAGCCATATGTATGCTATTACTCTCTATTCTTCTCTGCTCGAACACCACCCTTATACCCAAACCGAGAACCACCTCCCTCTAATAAACCCATCATCAAGAACCGCCACCTTACGACCACCTCACAAAGACCACTACCACAACACCTGCTTTTTCTTTTATTTCCTGTCCAAAAATAACACCCAAACATCCCATGCAAAAACACCACTTGCTATATTTATATATATATATATATATATATATATATATATATATATATATATATATATATATATATATATATATATATATATATATATATATATATATATATATATATATATATATATATATATATATTAAACCCGCCACTACACGAGTAATTTTGTTAATTTTTTTTCCGGACAAATTTTGAAGAGGAAAAGAAATAATACTACTTGGCCACTTGACACCACTTTTTGCTAGTGAACTATGAGTGAAAATTATTTTACGCAACATCCAATGTTTTAAAACAAGAAACCGACCCACTCTTTTTCACATAATCCTTTAATTACGTTGGGTTAATTTTTTTTTTTTTTTTTTATTCAATTTCCATTCCATCCAAGAGTACTAAGACAACCACTTGCAAACAATACAGTTTGGGATGCGTGTTTTTTTTTTTTTATAAGCCGACATCCATTAAAAATAAGTACCACTTGATTATTTTTTTTTTTGGGCATAAAATAACGTAAAAAAAAAAAGAAGTGGTTGGTGGCTTGCTTTTTATTCTCTGTTACAAAAATAAGACATCCCAAAATTTCTACAAACCTTATACTTGGGCTGGTATAGATTGGGCATAGGTTATTATTGTTGGGTTGAAGGATTGGGCAAGTTATAAGAGGAAACGGGAAGGGACGGGTTAAATAGATTTTAGTTATGGTTTACAACAGAAAAACGAGTTTAGCAGCTTGGTTTGTGTGTTAGTGATGTGGTGAGAGGTCACGGGTTCGAACCCCGGCAGCGGCTTATCTTTTTGGACTTAGTTTTCTTCAAAGGTTGTTTTTAAATTATTATTATTATTATTATTATTATCATCATTGTTAATAACATTATTATTATTATTATTAAAACTAAAATTAGAATTATCATTTCTGTTAAACATATCTTTTTATTAAAATGGAAAGTATCATCATTTTTATTATTAGTATTGACATTAATTTTATTGTTACTTTTAACATTATTATTATTATTATTACTACAAATAATTTTCACATTATTATAATTATTATTTTTACAAACAAAAGGTATTTATATATATAATAAATATAACTAATTAACTAACAAATTTTTTATACAAGAAGTATATTAACAATATTAATATATAAACTAGTTAATTGCTATTATATGCCTTAATATATATAATTGATATAGGTTCGTGAATCCAAGGTCAACCCTGCATTGTTCAGTTGTTCAATGGCGTCATATGTATTTTTACTACGAAATACAGTATTGTGAGTTTCAATTGCTCCCTTTTTAAATGCTTTTGCAATATATATTTTTGGGACTGAGAATACATGCGCTTCTTTTATAAATGCTTTACGAAATAGACACAAGTGATCGAAACTACATTCTATGGTTGGATTATTAAACCGAATATGCCCCTTTTTAGTCTGGTAATCTAAGAATTAGGGAACAGACACCCTAATTGACGCGAATCCTAAAGATAGATCTATCGGGCCCAACAAGCCCCATCCAAAGTACCGGATGCTTTAGTACTTCGAAATTTATATCATGTCCGAAGGAGGATCCCGGAATGATGGGGATATTCTTATATGTATATTGTGAATGTCGGTTACCAGGTGTTCAATCCATATGAATGATATTTTTTGTCTCTATGTATGGGACGTATGTTTATGAGTAATGGAAATATGAAATCTTGTGGTCTATTAATATTATGAAATGATTATTTATGTTAAACTAATGAACTCACCAACCTTTTGGTTGACACTTGAAAGCATGTTTATTCTCAGGTATGAAAGAAATATTCCGCTGTGCATTTGCTCATTTTAAAGACATTATATAGAGTCGATCATCGCAATGGAACCAGATGTTGGTGACTTCGTCCAGATGGATTAGGACGGGTGCTTTCAGTTGGTATCAGAGCGGTGGTCTTAGCGAACCATGTCTGCATTAGTGTATCTAACTGATAAGTCGTTAGGATGCATTAGTGAGTCTGGACTTCGACCGTGTCTGCATGTCAAAAGTTTTGCTTATCTTTTTGTGTCAAAAAAAAAAAAAAAATTACCTGCTTATCATTCTTAGAGATTCACTTGCTTATCATTCTTAGTCTAGACACGCTTTACTGCATTGACTGCATGAATAGTGTATAGACAAAATTCATATCTTAGCGTATCTGCTACTCCATATCTTAGCGTATCTGTTACTGTAACTTTGCCTGACAACTTCCGTAGATTCCTCCGTAACATATGGGATTTTAGTATTATATATGCATATGTAAATTATGTATTGCAGAGTACTAATCTATATCCTATAATCTATTTCTTATCGAAAATTCTTCATCTGATCGTACGAGATGAATCCTGCAACCAGTTTGAGTCCCTCATATTCCGATAGCTATTCCAATAGTTATTCCGACAGCTATTCCGACATAGATGTTCACCTAAGCTCCGAAAACAGCGTCATCGGTATGAATCAACCAATCAGCCATTATCAATTCATCTGATGGGTTCGTAGTCAACTTAATTAATGGAAATGCGCAGAAGGCAATCCCTTCCACCAACCGAATTCACCTCTTGACAATGAACATGAAGCGTTTACCGGCGAACCTATTCGAGACACCATTTTCAGTCTCATTTCTAGGGTAACTCAACAAGATTATATTCTATTCACAATTCTGAACCTTATTCATCTGCTCGTTCTTACCGACAATCATCCCGGAGTAATCAAAGAAGTCAACTAACTTCGCGCTCAAGTAATTAATTTGGAAAACGTGGTGCAAAACCTACCAGCTTCAGCAATAGCACCGGCAACACCAGTACCCCCAACAACCCAAGTCTCAACATCACACGTCTCAACGTCTCATTCCGTACCTCGAGTATAATCATCGTTCGACGTATCGTTCTACCTCATTTATCTTCGTTCGACATGACGAATATGTAATCTCTAAAGTTTTAGAGATTATCTATTCTAGTTCCAACCAAAAACTAAATGAGTTTAATATTAAGTTAACTCATTAAATCCATGATTACATCTGAAGAAAATATATATGTAAGTATATTTTCATAAAGATTGTAATTAAAAATTCTGTTGTACAAACTGTTAATGGTGAAAATATTTTAACGGGTAGGTAATACCCGAGGAATATTTAAATTTCACATTAATAAGTTACACTGTATATTCTTCGAATCTGATTCAACAGTTATTCACTATCCTATTTACAACCACCGAGATGCGTATTCGTTCACCAAAGAATAACTATTTTCATCCAAATTCAATTTCATATTTGGATTTGACCTATCAGAATCCAACAAGTGGCATAATGAAGAAATAATGGACACAATAAAAATTGATTAGAAACAGACTAATTAACAATATAGAAATTTGTTAAGAAACCACGCTAACAAGATCCTAGCTAACTGTTCCTAGCTAACTGTTAATTCCATAGTACATTTTATTTATCGCAATTTAATTATCGCAATTTATTTTATCGTAATTTTAATTCTCGCAATTTTATTTAAAGTCATTTAATTTCTGTTATTTACTTTACGCACTTTATTTATCGTCATTTATTTTCTGTTATTTATTTTACGCACTTTAAATATCGGGACACGTATACAAGGTTTTGACATATCATATCGACGCATCTATATATATTATTTGGAATCATCATAGACACTCTATATGCAGTAATGATCGAGTTCTCTATACAGGGTTGAGGTTGATTCTACAATAATATATATAATTTGAGTTGTGATCGAGTCTGAGACGTGTACGGGTCACAATACATATTAATTAATTCGAATATTATATATTAAATTATATATGAATTATTAGACTGTCAACTGTGGACTATCGACTGTGGACTAATAACATTGGACAATTTAAAATGAATTAAAATATTGAATATAACATATGAAACTAAACATTTCTTCTAGTTGCCACTTGATTTCATCTTAAACCTCATTTGTATCTTGACGATTACAATTTGCGTTCAAACCTATCATAATTCCTGAAAACACCTCAATCGAGAGGATGAACCAACCGCACTTCATCTACGGAAGAAAAGATTTATGCATATAGTTATGCACCTGAAAAATACTCTGAATCTGATTAAACGTTTAGTACATATCTGTGCTAGCTCCTTTGGCATTGTTATTACCGAAGATAACCTTACAATCCCTTTCCAAAGTAGCCAATTTTGTCGCAGCTTCAGCAAGTCAACTTCGACTTTTCGTTCGGAACAACCTTATCATCAACTTGATATATATATATGCCTACTCTTTTATTGTTACCAAGGAACCTTTTATATTCTACCATATTACCATCATCGTTTAATCATCTAAAAACAAAAGTCTCATAAAACCACCTCGGATTGATAACCGATGATTCAAATATCATATCATAGCATTAAATGTTGAGGAAACAGAAAAATTGTAGATGGTCTAAACGACCAAAAGTTTGATGATAAAGAAGGGAGTGTTAGAAACGCTCGATAGAAAATTTGGTACTGAAAAACAGATTGAGCAAACCATGAAGGAGACCAAGGCCAAATACACGGACCATACCATATATTCAAAGAATCTAAGTAATTCTGGACCCGTTGAAATCTTTGGAGAATATCTTGCTCCATAGTCATGTTAAAATCTTGCGGAAAATTTTTCATTATCAACCTTCGATTTTAGAAATTCCAAAATATCATCATAAATATCTTCGATATTTCTGAGGATATTTTCATAACTATTCTTATCTGAAATCATTGATCTCTTAGTGCTACCTGTGTTACATCATATAGAAACTGTTAGTTTCTATATTCTGTAAACTTTCAAGCTTAAATATGAATGTTATTGAAGTAATGTTGGGAACTGATTCATGAGTTAGTATAATATAATGACACTTGATCAACGTGATTATATTACAGTAAGTCATGCTGAGTTTCTAATGGAACGTGATGATTCACAGACCCTAACGTCATCATGTGCCATGTTACATAACTCTTTCATTCTACTTAACTCCTGAACAAATCAAGAAAATATATTCTTGACGGTTCTATCTTCCGTGATGTTAATAAATTTGAAAATCAAATCGTGGTATCACGTTCCTTCCTGCTTAGAACATTATAATCATTAGAAACTCTAAATCTACGAATTCTAGACCATTATTTGCTTGACTTGAAGTCGGGAAGAGAAAATAAAAGCATAGAGCTCCAAAATATAAGAGAAAATATAAAGCCCAATAACAACACGGAGGTTACAAATTGTGGATATTAATACGATTAGCAATATAAAGACACAGTATAAATAAGAATAGTATCACCCTAAGGTAATTGTAGAAGTAAACAGATTTTTCTGGTAGAAGATTGAAAAGAAGGATGACAGAATGATAATTAGGAAAATATTAGGGATTAGAACTGGACTAAGCATTTTTACAATCTTTTGGATGTATGAACTAAGAAAGAAAGTATAGGAATGGTGAGAATAATGGAACGGAAGAGCTTAAATTTATAGTGGAAATATCAGACAGAGTAATCGCAGCAGATCACCGTATTTAATTATAGAGATCTTAATTTCCTTACTAGCCGAAGAATCAAATCTTTTAGATTTAGAAGATTTTCTTTAAATCCCTTGAATGCCAAAATTCAACCAAGACTACGTCAGAAGCTAAGACGCACCTTATTTTCTAATTTCCACCGTAACTACGTCAAAAGTTGAATCTCTATCTCAATCTGTTGTGACAGCTTCATTCGTACACTTCATCTAATCGAATCGTTTTATCTATATTAGTCATTAATGATAAAACTCAATTTATCAACTCATAGTTGTCATGAAAACATTTTTATTGTTAGTCATGACCACCTCACTCAAATTTCGGGATGAAATTTCTTTAACGGGTAGGTACTGTGATGACCCGGGAATTTCCGACTAAATTTAAACTTAATCTGTATATGATTTCGACACGATAAGCAAAGTCTATTACACTGAGTCTCAAAATGTTGGAACTATTTTACATAGATGCATTTGACTCTGACTATTCCCGACGATTCACGAATAAGTACTGGTGAATAGATACACTTATATTTAAATATATATATGTAAATAATAATTTGAAATATATTATATTAGAATTAACAATATAAAATAAAACAATATATAATAATTATTTAAAACATATCTGTATATATAAATAAAGTATATTGAATAAATTTATAAGGTTTCGAGTATATTTAGTAAACGATAGTTACACTCGTTTATTATTTCGATTAATATTAAACAAGTAAAATTTACGAGATCTAATATTTCTATTTAATATTGTGCCTGAATTGAAATTTTAGTTTACTGTGTAGATTGATCTATTATTGGTTTTTTCTATCTTTTTATCACCATCTCATTATATTCAATAGACACACCCCCACTAATACATGTTTTAAATAAATGGAAATGTAACAAAAGTTCGTTTGCTATCTAAACCACTTGTTATCACTTTTTGATACATATGCTTATAGAATTATTATGTTATTAATATTATTATTATTATTATATTATATATACTCTGTTGAAAATATATCCGTGAACCAAATTATAAGATATCGAAATGAGTTACAGTGTTACTTTTGTTTCTGCTCCCCATCAATCTAAATTAAACTTTACAGATGTATATACTTATATTTATATTATTATCTACAATATGAGTAAATCATCATCTTAATTTTCCTTCTCTCTGCAACACCACAAACCCACTTGAAATACCCAAGAACCACCACAATCCACTAAAGTAACTATCATTTTGCTTGCCATAGTTCCTATCCGAAGACCATAACTCGAAACCTTCACTCTACGTCACCATCCTTGGCTTATCACCACCATTCAAAACTACTAACATCTCCTTTGGTTCTTTGTCATCTAACCGAGACCAAACCAACAACAAACTTGCTTGATGCATGCTGTCCGAAGTCACACAAACATAGCCATATGTATGCTATTACTCTCTATTCTTCTCTGCTCGAACACCACCCTTATACCCAAACCGAGAACCACCTCCCTCTAATAAACCCATCATCAAGAACCGCCACCTTACGACCACCTCACAAAGACCACCACCACAACACCTGCTTTTTCTTTTATTTCCTGTCCGAAAATAACACCCAAACATCCCATGCAAAAACACCACTTGCTATATATATATATATATATATATATATATATATATATATATATATATATATATATATATATATATATATATATATATATATTAAACCCGCCACTACACGAGTAATTTTGTTAATTTTTTTTTCCCGACAAATTTTGAAGAGGAAAAGAAATAATACTACTTGGCCACTTGACACCACTTTTTGCTAGTGAACTATGAGTGAAAATTATTTTACGCAACATCCAATGTTTTAAAGCAAGAAACCGACCCACTCTTTTTCACATAATCCTTTAATTACGTTGGGTTAATTTTTATTTTTTTTTTATTTATTCAATTTCCATTCCATCCAAGAGTACTAAGACAACCACTTGCAAACAATACAGTTTGGGATGCGTGTTTTTTTTTTTTTTATAAGCCGACATCCATTAAAAATAAGTACCACTTGATTATTATTATTTTTTTTGGGCATAAAATAACGTAAAAAAAAAAAAAAGTGGTTGGTGGCTTGCTTTTTATTCTCTGTTACAAAAATAAGACATCCCAAAATTTCTACAAACCTTATACTTGGGCTGGTATAGATTGGGCATAGGTTATTATTGTTGGGTTGAAGGATTGGGCAAGTTATAAGAGGAAACGGGAAGGGACGGGTTAAATAGATTTTAGTTATGGTTTACAACAGAAAAACGAGTTTAGCAGCTTGGTTTGTGTGTTAGTGATGTGGTGAGAGGTCACGGGTTCGAACCCCGGCAGCGGCTTATCTTTTTGGACTTAGTTTTCTTCAAAGGTTGTTTTTAAATTATTATTATTATTATTATTATTATTATTATTATCATCATTGTTAATAACATAATTATTATTATTTATTATTATTATTAAAACTAAAATTAGAATTATCATTTCTGTTAAACATATCTTTTTATTAAAATGGAAAGTATCATCATTTTTATTATTAGTATTGACATTAATTTTATTGTTACTTTTAACATTATTATTATTATTATTACCACAAATAATTTTCACATTATTATAATTATTATTTTTACAAACAAAAGGTATTTATATATATAATAAATATAACTAATTAACTAACAAATTTTTTATACAAGAAGTATATTAACAATATTAATATATAAACTAGTTAATTGCTATTATATGCCTTAATATATATATAATTGATATAGGTTCGTGAATCCAAGGTCAACCCTGCATTGTTCAGTTGTTCAATGGCGTCATATGTATTTTTACTACGAAATACAGTATTGTGAGTTTCAATTGCTCCCTTTTTAAATGCTTTTGCAATATATATTTTTGGGACTGAGAATACATGCGCTTCTTTTATAAATGCTTTACGAAATAGACACAAGTGATCGAAACTACATTCTATGGTTGGATTATTAAACCGAATATGCCCCTTTTTAGTCTGGTAATCTAAGAATTAGGGAACAGACACCCTAATTGACGCGAATCCTAAAGATAGATCTATCGGGCCCAACAAGCCCCATCCAAAGTACCGGATGCTTTAGTACTTCGAAATTTATATCATGTCCGAAGGAGGATCCCGGAATGATGGGGATATTCTTATATGTATATTGTGAATGTCGGTTACCAGGTGTTCAATCCATATGAATGATATTTTTTGTCTCTATGTATGGGACGTATGTTTATGAGTAATGGAAATATGAAATCTTGTGGTCTATTAAAATTATGAAATGATTATTTATGTTAAACTAATGAACTCACCAACCATTTGGTTGACACTTGAAAGCATGTTTATTCTCAGGTATGAAAGAAACATTCCGCTGTGCATTTGCTCATTTTAAAGACATTATATAGAGTCGATCATCGCAATGGAACCAGATGTTGGTGACTTCGTCCAGATGGATTAGGACGGGTCCTTTCAACATGTGATCAACCACGAAGGCTCCATTTAGTAAATTTTGAGGGCGGGTCTTCCAATATTTGTATCCCACAAATATCTATGAACCTTGGTTGCAACCTTGCCCCACATTCATCCTGTGAATGTATACCAATCCAAGTTCATAATAGTCTAAACCTCACACTTGCTCCCACAAATGTGATCGACTACGGAATTTAGAATAATTACTTATTCATGGATAAAATATGCAAAATAGGAACATAACTCAAAATAAATTAATGCCATAATTATATTAATGAGTTTGAACAATTTCGTTCCATTACAATACTTAAAACAGATCATGACCAATCACTAGAATATCGAAGCCCTAATGCACAAACATGTCCTGCATGTTTTGAACCATGTAAGAGCTTCGTGAGAGGATCCGCTATATTAAGATCTGTGTGAACTTTGCGAATATATATCTTTCCCTTTTCAACTTCATCCCTTATGTAGTTGAATCTCCGCTCAATGTGACGGGTCTTTTGATGAGCACGAGGTTCTTTGATTTGAGCAATCGCATCCTCGTTGTCACAAAAGATCTCAAGAGGGTCCTGAATGGAAGGGACTACTCCTAAGTCGTCGATGAATTTCTTCATCCATGCAGCTTCCTGGGCTACCAATGATGCGGCGATGTACTCTGACTCTGTAGTGGATAATGTAACAACATCCTGTTTTGAACTCTTCCAAGAGACCGCACCTCCATTTAATGTGAAGACATAACCGGACTGTGATCGAGAATCATCTCGATCATTTTGGAAACTTGCGTCCACGTAACCTTTTACGACGAGTTCCTCATCACCAAACCCATATATTAGAAACATATCCTTAGTCCTCCTAAGGTATTTCAATATACATTTAACAGCAATCCAATGACTGTTTCCTGGGTTATTCTGGTATCTACTTGTCAAGCTTAGAGCGCATGACACATCCGGTCTAGTGCATATCATTGCATACATGATTGAGCCAATGGCAGATGCATATGGGACTTTCTTCATTCTCCCCTGTTCATATTTCGTGGTGGGGTACTGAGATGAACTAAGGAGCGTTCCTCTTTGAATAGGTACCAAACCTTTCTTAGAGTTCTCCATCTTGAACCTTTTCAAGATCTTTTCAATGTATGCACTTTGATTCAAACCTATCAGTTTCTTGGATCTATTCCTGTAGATCCCAATCCCCAAAACGTATTGTGCTTCTCCAAGATCCTTAATGGAGAAGCATTTACTTAGCCAAGTTTTAACTCTTTGCATTGCCAGAATATCATTTCCAAATAACAATATATCATCCACATATAGTACAAGGAACATGATAGTGCTCCCACTAGCTTTTTTATATACGCAAGCTTCATCACCATTTTTAATGAAGCCAAATTTCTCGGCTTCCTCATTAAAATGATGATTCCACATTCTAGATGCTTGTTTCAATCCGTAGATTGACTTCTTTAACTTGCATACCTTTTTAGGATATTTCGGATCAACAAAACCTTCAGGCTGAACCATATAGACATCTTCCTCAAGATGTCCATTTAGGAAAGCGGTCTTGACATCCATTTTCCATATTTCATAATCATAATGAGCGGCAATGACAAGTAATATCCTAATAGACTTTAACATTGCCACAGGCGAAAAAGTTTCATCATAGTCAATCCCTTGAGTTTGAGTGAAACCTTTTGCTACAATTCTAGCTTTATATGTATCCAAGTTTCCATGTATGTCAGTTTTCATTTTAAAAAGCCATTTACAATCAACTAGCCTTGAGCCAGTAGGTTGTTCAACAAGTTCCCAAACTTGGTTGTCATACATGCATTGCATCTCAGCGTTCATGGCTTCCTGCCATTTATCTTTATCAATCCTTAATAAAGCATCTTGGTAGTTTGTTGGTTCATCCAAATCAACCACATAGCAACCATCCATGAGAAACCCATATCTCTCAGGAGGATTACTAATCCTACCAGATCTGCGAATGTCTTGTGTATTTTGATCATCCATTTGATCATTCTCAACATTTTCATGTTGAGTACTAGTGTCAACCAATTGTGTATCATCTACTTGATCTTGAACCTCCTCAAGATCTATCTTCTTTTCACTATTTCCTTCCATTAGGAACTTAGTTTCAAGGAATTCAGCCTTTCGAGCAACAAATACATTCTGCTCGGATGGATCATAGAAATAATATCCCATATCATCCTTGGGATATCCTATGAAGATACACTTCGTGGGTCGAGTATTCAACTTATTAGGGACGTAACGCTTAGGATAAGCTTCACATCCCCATACCTTTAAGTATGATAGATATGGAGGTTTTCCAAACCAAATCTCATGAGGAGTTCGTTCCACTTTCTTGGTTGGGGCCATATTTAGAATACGAGCCGTGGAGCTTAGACAATAACCCCAAAATGATAGAGGTAACGAGCTTCTAGCCATCATAGATCGAACCATATCCATTAGGGTTCGGTTCCTCCTTTCAGACACACCATTAAGATGTGGTGTCCCGGGTAGAGTAAGTTGCGAGATAATCCCACAACTTCTAAGATGATATTGGAAAGCATCACTTAGGTATTCACCTCCTCTATTGGTACGAAGTACCTTGATTGTCTTATTGAGTTGATTTTGTACTTCGTTTTGATACTCTTTAAATGCTTCAAAAGTTTCGTCCTTATGTCTTAACAAGTAGACATATCCGAAACGACTGAAGTCATCAATGAAAGTAACGAAGTATCTTTCACCATTCCTAGTCATGGGCTTAAAGGGTCCACATACATCCGAATGTATTAATCCCAATAAGTCCTTAGCCCTTTCATAGATCCCTTTGAAAGGTGCTTTAGTCATTTTGCCTTGTAAACAAGATTCACACACATCAAACGAGTCTAGTTCATTTGATTTCAAAAGTCCATTCTTTTGAAGTGTATGCATTCGATTCTTGTTTATGTGACCAAGGCGACAATGCCATAAGTAGGAATCACTCAAATCCCTTTTGAGTTTCTTTGTGCTAGTATGGTATATTGAGCTACTAGATGATGTGTCATCATGAACCAATTCATAAATTCCATTTGAAGGCGAAGCCTTAAAATAGAATACATTATCTAAATAAACGTGGATATCATCATTAACAAAATTAAGATAAAAACCACATTGTTTTAAACGAGAAATTGAAATAATGTTTCGAAATAAATCCGGTGCATACAAAACATTGTTCAAAATAAGTTCCAAACCACTTGGAAGCTTTAATACAAAGTCTCCTTGAGCCTTCACTTGCACTTTGGCTCCATTACCCATAAAGAGACTTGATGTTCCCGTTTGCTTGATACTTCTTTTGAACCCCTGCAAAGAATTGCATATGTGAGTTCCACATCTAGTGTCTAATACCCATGTATTAGAAGAAGTAATACTAAGCTCTATATATACCTTATATATATTACCTGAGGTTTGCCCCATCCCTCTTTTCCTTCAACTCCTTGAGGTAGACCGGGCAGTTGCGTTTCCAGTGACCCATTTCACCGCAACCGA
Organism: Rutidosis leptorrhynchoides; assembly: GCF_046630445.1. Lineage (NCBI taxonomy): Eukaryota > Viridiplantae > Streptophyta > Magnoliopsida > Asterales > Asteraceae > Rutidosis > Rutidosis leptorrhynchoides. The sequence goes on along the minus strand of NC_092333.1, from coordinate 348,923,789 downwards.
AGCACGGGTCTTCCTTGGGGTTTGCTTGTCCGGAAACCTTTTGCTTCTTGTTCTTGTTTTTGGTTGGGGTAACCATCCTCCCCTTTCCCTTGCCTTGATGGGCGGGTCCTTTCCTCTTAGCCGCCTTTGGCTTAGAGGTGTTGTTACCTTTGGACCCACCATCATTGATCATCAGCACGGGTGAAGCCCTCTTACCCATGCTAGTTTCCGCCATCCTAAGCATGCCATGAAGTTCGCCAATGGTCTTATCCATCCCATTCATATTGTAATTAATTACAAATTGGTCAAACCTCTTTGATAAGGAGTTTAGGATAAGATCCATGGGTAGCTCATTAGATATCTTGAGATTAAGATGGTTTGTGCGATCAATGAGGCTTTTCATCTTGAGGACATAAGATGAAACGGATTGGGAGTCGTCCATACGACATGCATGAAGCGCTCGAACGGTCTCGAAGCGCTCAACACGTGCTTGTTGAAGGAACATCTCCTTCAATTGCGTGATCATGTCGTATGCAGTATGATGCTCGAAATCCTTTTGGAGTTCAGGTATCATAGTCCCAAGCATTAGGCAAGCAACTTGCACCGAATCGGCGCAATACTTATCCCAATAAGCCATGCCTTCCGTATCATCCTCGTCGGGTTGATCTGGAATGGGGTCTTCCAACACATACGCCTTATCCTCAAGTTTGAGGACAATCCTAAGATTGCGGAACCAATCCATAAAGTTCGTATGGTTGAGTTTGTCTTTCTCGAGGAGAGACCTTAACGATAGGTTGTTCAAGTTAATAGGTGCGTTCGGAATGTTGTTGTTATTTGCGGCCATCTACAAAATTTAACAAAGTTGTTTAAGTATCAATTTTAATTTAACAATCAATACCCTTTAAATCCAATTGATATTTATTAAATTTTAGAATCCAACGGTAAACCAAATTTCGGTTAGGTGACCTTTATCCCGTCATTTGATTTAGCTAGGTAGTCATTATATGACAATTGCAATCCTTTTGCAACTTCCAAGTTATGGGATCATGCAATCCTTTTGCATGACATATTATCTCATCAATGCCTATTTGTTCATCATGCTTCGGTGACTCTAAGTTCATGATTTCCAAATCAAGTCGTCCTACTTGTGTAAACGTGTAAACTTAACATGCAAGTGGTTAGGTGACCTTTATCCCAAAAGCATGCGAAATTCATCTTAATCATATTAGTTTGTTCATGACGGTTAGGTGACCTTTATCCCATCATGAATTCCCTAATATGTCTAAGTGTCACATAAAAAGGATGGCGTTTAACTTGTTTACCTTGTTTGTTAAAGGGATTTTAAGTTTTCATTATTTCTAGTTTGAGAAAACTTTTATGCCATACACCAACATGCATTTAGTGTATGGTTCTTATGAAAATCTATTTTCATGTCATGTAACAATGCCAATTTTATTACTTTGATATAAACCATTTTATATGTGCAATCTGTTTCTAATTCTTAATAACCATTTATTAACGTCTTTTGCCATTTCAATTTAACCAATTAAATTGTAGTTTTGCATGTGTTAATAATGTTAAATTTAACCAATTAAATTGTCATTTTAGTTTGTTGTTAACTTGTGTGATAAACTTGTAGCATACATACAATCCACAATCATACAATAAACAACCAAGCATGCAAAACAACATGTTCACAATCAAGCCTTTTGGTAAGCATTTTGTTTAGCCGAAAACAAAATGCCACCGGGTAAGGGGTAATTACACAAAGTAGGAGATTTTAAATCTCCCACTTAATCTTGCATCTAAATACTTCTTCATGTGTTCTTCAAGTCTTCATTATCTTCATCATTTTACGAAATATATCCTAATACATTTTTGTCTAAAAAAAATGAAATTACAACCTAATCTATTTTACATACCAAATATAAAATAAATTATATAACCAAATGAATTATTACATGCCAAATGAATAAATATTATTACAAACCAATTGAATAAATATAAATCAACCATGCATGTAACCAAACACAAGGTCAAGGCTTAGATTGTGAACTTTAACATACAACCAAGTATGAACCAAATGGGAGAACCAAAACCCACTTTTGGGACTCCATAAATTCGGCCATATAATAAACCCACCCAAAACTATAAATTTTTGCATTTTACAATCATGCATGTACATAAAATGCAAAATATATAGTGAGTTTAATAATCATCTCGAAGCATATTTCAACAACTTCGGCTCTAGATACCATTGTTGGGATTTAACAAGTTCCATAATGTTTAAAACATTTTAAGAATCAAATTAAAGCGGAAGCATGTTAATGACCATTTTAGAACATGTGTATCTTTAACCTTTTAAAGTCAAATCCCAAATAGGATCAAGTTGTGAAACATACTTACAAACTACAAGTAAGAAAGGAGTTTATACCTTCTCCAAGCTAGGTAGTGAGTGATGAAGATGAATGGAGCCTCAAATGGATGAAACCTCAAGTTGTTATTCCCCAAACTTATCACCAACACCTTGTACTTTGGTTAGGATTTTATTAACACTTGAAAATAAGCTTGCAAAAAGAAAAATGAACCCCTTTTCTTCCCTCTAAACTCACGGCCTGGACAGCAGGTTGGGAGAGTTTTGGTGCAGTTTTTTTGAAGTATTTTGATGTGTATTGCCAGTGTATTATCTCTCCAAGAGAGCCTTGGTACTTATGCATCTTGAAAATGGAAGTAACCATTCAAATGGTTAGTCAAATGGCATGCCTACATGGACTCCAATGCCACTCACAACTTGTTTATAAAATAAGTTTTATAAAATAAAATTTTTATAAAACTATTTCATAATACTTCCATTCCATTTTTATATATACATTTTAAACTTGCTTATTTATTTATGTACATTTTAATATATAAAACCAATTTATATAAAATGTAACATAAATTAATTAATAATTTAACCCATAAATAATTAAACCCATGTTATATATAAATTATTCCATAATTTATATATATACACATCAAGTAATATTTAAGAAAACCATTTTTCTTAAAGTTCAAGTGTCGCGTATTTAATCAACAATCCAATCGCTAAGATCAAATACGAATAAGGTGTCGGTAAGTTTGTTATTGGGTATGACCCGACTTGGGTCAAAACATATTAGCCACGTTAATTTAATATGTCTCTCGGGCATACAAAATACCTTCATAAGTAATGGTAGAAGGGTTGAATATGATTTTGATAAGAATGAGTTGTGGAGTATAATGACTAGCCATAATCGTTTTCGTGGAGGTCATTATTCTTATACTGATATACATAGAGCTGAGCTTAGGGTAATCCATAGATTCATTTCCAACTCTATTACACAAAGGGGTAGAAATAAAGATAAAGTGACTGAAGATGATTTATTTTATCTGATGTGTATTAGAGACCCACAGAGCTTTGTAAATATACCTTATTGTGTGGGCTATTATTTGTCGGATATGATAAAGGGAATGCGAAACAATAGTATTATAGGAGGTGGTATTTTTGTGACTTTCATTGCCGAGTACCTCGGTGTGGATATTACTCGGGGCAGGGAGTTAGTACAAGTACCCATTCCTCGTGATCGGATTGATATGCAGGTATATGCTGGTGCAAAGGTTTTGTTAAAAAGAAATAATGTTGCACTTCCATATCAAGGGAGTCATCCACAGGTAGAAAGAGGTCAACAACAAGGTAATGTGGGAGGAGGAAAAATTATGACCGATATACAAAGAATAATGTCCCAAACTAAATACCAACGGGTTATGCATCAAGAGTATGAGGCTTGGCAATATCATCAAGAATATATCAAAGCCTATTTAGCCTCCCAAGGTAGGAACTACATTCCTACTGAGCCAGTCTATTTTCCTCCATGGACCGAGGATACGAGACCACCTTTTCCTACCTATGACCCATTTCAAACATATCAAGATAGGTACAATGAACCATGGAACCCCTACTGGTTTCATAATCAACCCTAGTTTACTTAGTTTTATTTATCTTATTTATTTGTAATGTTGCTATATTTAATACTTATGTTGGTATTGTATTAGTTTTTATAATTTTCTAACTTTTCTTATTAGATTTTTAATAATTTTTGAATGTGGGGTGATATACCCAACTTCAAAAATATGTATATATATGTTTGCAGTTTATCTCATGTACAAAAAAGGGTAAAACAGCACATTTTCAACGACTGGCATTAAGTTCAGCAAAAGCTAGTACTTTTGACGACAAAACGAAAAACCAATGGAATGTAACAACAAGACGGAATGAACAAATGATGTGCACCATTTATCATTTAGCAAACTAACGCCAATATGTTTGGAAACTTTGGTAAAATTTAATCATTTTTCTTCGCTAATAACCCTCAATAATTTAAATTGTTATTAATTTCTTGCAAATGAGGGCATTGCAAGATCTTAAGTATGGGAAGGGGTTAAATTCTTTCGAATTTTAAAAATTTTTAACTTATACACTTGGTTACCATTTAAAAATACTAGTAAAGCAGTAGTTGTATTAGAATCTAGTGCTCTATGATAATAAAGAACAGCCCTAGTCTTATATACTGACTACCCAATTCTTGTAAAATTTTTCAAAATTTTCAATTAAATGAACTCAAAATCATGTTTATACATATTTATGAACGATAAAACTAGGTGTTAACACCCAAATTATTGTTACCTTGGAAAGGACATAAATTGAGAAACAAACCAAAATGTTAGAATTCATTTAAAATGAAATAGAGGACAATAAAAAGGCAAATAAAAGAAAATAAAAAGCCAAGTATGGGAAAAATTTACAAAGTTATTTTGAACATATATCACATATTTTTGTACAAATAACTGAAGATACTTTTGCTTTGGACTAAACTAATCAGTTTTACCCGATTTAATGTAATACATTTAAAAGAAATATGGATCTAAACGATGAATCAATTCCATCATTAAAAGGAAGTAAAGTCTTCCAAAAAAGAAACGCGCTTCTTGATTTAGGTCATGAAGTTGTCTTCCAGACCAGCTGTAGGTTGACGAAAAATCTAGAAAAGTCATCTCTAAAATCAGCAGGAAATCCACGGACCTCAGCATCAAACAGGGTCGCCAAGTGGTCAGACTTATCCTAACTATGAGAGGATCTGTCTCATAAAATGGGGAGGACGCTGTGCAAATTAGCTTGATAAGACTAATGAATCAGACCCCCAGAAAGGATAATCTCCTTAAAGATTAAAAATTAGCATTTAAGCTTGATATTACTCAATCCTTGAGATTGACCTTAAAGATTGAGAATTACAAACTCATGGAATTCAATGATATCTAAAATCGAACTTGAACGAGAAAATATTTTGATCAAAATTACAAACCAATTTGTTTTCTGAAAACCCATTTTCAATGCGTTCATTACTAATGAACGTAAAATCCTAGGAATTCACCTGAAATTCATTAGGTCACCTAAACCAAATCGGGTGTCAACCGTAAGAACGGTGGTTGCATAGTATGGTTAAAGACAAGACCTTGTGCTAAACCGATAAATTATAAGGGTGAGCTTTACTATTGCTCCTACAAAGGATAGTAATTACATCCGACACGTTATAGACCATAATTAAAAGCATGTCAGGGGACATTGCCTTAACAGTTGCTTGTCCAATGCTTTCCTTTACAACCGGACGGTAGTTTACCGAAAGGTAATATACGGAGCAAGTATACTGGACGTGTTGCTTTCCCAATACAAGGTTAGCAAGTGGGTGACACAAAACCATAAGTTTTGAGCTAAAATTTTCAAATCTGAAACCCACCAAACCCACAAAAACAATTTGCAAACACCGGTGAAGGGTTATTCTAGAAAACTTATCTAGGGTAAAAGCAAGATTTAATTTTTAAAAGATCAAATGTTTTCATAAAGATCCAATTTCCTAAAGGATCAAAATTTTTATAGTCATGTGGGACTGTAAACCACATCGTTACTACCATTGTTTAAACCGCCGTATAGAAATCACTGATGTATAAAGTGTGAAGAATAAAAAACTGATGTATAATTTTAATTTTAATTTTAATTTTAATTTTAATTCTAATAATAAGGGTATGTTAGCGAATGTTGTAAGGGTGTAAGTCGAAATTCTGTCCGTGTAACGCTACGCTATTTTTAATCACTGTAAGTTATGATTAATGTTATTTTTAATTTTATGTCTCATATTTAAGTTATTATTATGCTTATTTAATACCGAAATAATCATGATGTTGGGCTAAAATATTTAAAATTGGGTAATTGGGCTTTGTACCATAATTGGGGTTTGGACAAAAGAACGACACTTGTGGAAATTAGACTATGGGCTATTAATTGGCTTTATATTTATTTAATTAAATAATAGTTTGTTAATTTAATATGAAGATTTACAATTGGACGTACCTATAAATAACCACATACACTCGATCGGACACGATGGGCGGGATATTTATATGTACGAATAATCGTTCATTTAACTGGACACGGGAATGGATTAATAGTCTATGGAATTATTAAAACAGGGGTGAAATTATGTACAAGGACACTTGGCATAATTGATAACAAAGTATTAAAACCTTGGATTACACGCATTCGATATCCTGGTGTAATTATTAAACAAAGTATTAAGACCTTGTTACAGTTTAAGTCCTCAATTAGTTGGAATATTTGACTTCGGATATAAGGATAATTTGACGAGGACACTCGCACTTTATATTTATGACTGATGGACTCTTATGGAGAAAAACCAGACGGGCATATTAAATAATCCAGGACAAAGGACAATTAACTCATGGGAATAAACTAAAACCAACACGTCAAACATCATGATTATGGAAGTTTAAATATGCATAATTCTTTTATTTTCATATTTAATTACTCTTCTAATTATCGCACTTTTATTTATTATCATTGTATTTAATTGCACTTTTAATTATCGCACTTTTATTTATCGTTATTTATTTTACGCTTTAAATTAAGTCTTTTATTTATTTAATATTTTACATTAGGTTTTAACTGCGACTAAAGTTTTAAAAATCGACAAATCGATCATTAAACGGTAAAAACTCCCTTTTTATAATAATAATATTACTTATATATATATTTATTTTTTTATAAATTAAAACTAATATAGCGTTAAGCTTGTTTAAGTGTATCCCTCTGGAACGAACTGGACTTACTAAAAAGTACACTACTGTATGATTAGGTACACTGCCTATAAGTGTTGTAGCAAAGTTTATGTATATCCATTCTATAAATAAATAAATATCTTGTGTAAAATTGTATCATATTTAATAGTATTTCGTTATAAAAATAATACTATTTCCTAGTATACCTCGCACACATCAGCGATTATATTACAGTAAGTCATGCTGAGTTTCTAATGGAACATGATGATTCACAGACCATACCGCCATCATGTGCCATGTTACACGACTCTTACATTCTGCCTAATTCCTAAACATGTCAAGAATATATTATCTTGATAGTTCTATCTTTTTCCGTAACTTCTGGTAATTTAACCAATCAAGATCGTGCTATTATAATCTCTCGATTAGAACATTAGTCATGTTCATTCGAAACTCCATACCTACTAATTCTGGACCATTACTTGCTTTGCTTAAAGTCGAGAAGAGAAAAAAAAAGCATAGAGCTTCGAAATATATATAGGAGTATAAATCGCAGCAAGTAGAAGAGAGCATTAACTGTGAATGTCAATGATTATAGAAAGACAGAAGCATAGACTCTGAAATATAAGGAAAAATATAAGCACGACAACAATACAAAAATTACAAACCGTGTATATCAATTCTTATAGCAATATAAAGACACGAGAGAACTAAAAACACTATGAACCAAAGAGCATAGTAAAAGTAAACAGATTCCTCAGGTGGTAGATGAAAAAGAAGAATGACAGATGTAATAATCAGGAAAATATCAAAAATCAGAACGGGATGGAACATTTCCACAAGTTGAAAATATATTTGTATAATATTATTATTACTTTTATTATTATTATTATTAATATTAATATCAATATCAGAATTATTAATATCATTAATCTAATATGATAATAGAATACATGTAACTTGTTATATCTTTCATATCACTTGTATTATTAGATATTATTATCATTATCATTATTAAGAATTATTAGTATTATTATAAATTAATATTATTATTATCAGATTTTTTATTAACATTATAAATATTATGAAAATAATTATTATTAATATTATTGTTATAAATCTTATAGATATTATTATTATCAATAATATTATTATTATTATAAATATTATTTATTATTGTTAATAATATTAAGAGTATTTTTATTATAGTAATATTTTATTAATTAATAAGATTAATTATATTATATAGATAATATAGGTACAGATATATATAAAATTAGATATATCTACATATATATATACAGATATCCGTATTTGGAATTTGTATTATATACATATACGAATTATATACAGATATATACATACAAATACTGTTAAATACAAAATATATGCAAATAATGACGTATTTGGTTTCAAAATCACTTTCAATCTTTTATTGATTTGTTCTTCTTTCTACAAATCGTACAAATCAGTGTTTAATCACAAGATAAAATTCAAATTCCATTAGTTTTCACAATCAAGCTGTACATTATTTTTGTTTCCTGTCTGCTCAATTGAAAAGTCGAATTCAATTGTCAATACCAAACAAGAATAGATCATATCATGTGTACTAACTCAATTATACGATTGATATATATATATATATATATATATATATATATATATATATATATATATATATATATATATATATAATGCTATACTCCTCTACAATTGAAAAAATTAAAACAAACACCATTAAAAAGCTCGACACCCTCTGTTCTTGACCAAGAACATCAAAACCTCGAATTCGAATCCCATTTCAAAATCCTTAAATGTAGTGTTGTTAGGAATCATCTATTCAAACTTTCTGCAAAGTTTCAAATTCCAATTCATTTTATCGAGTTTAAATTTTTGAGTCAAAGTTTATGAATAAAAAAAGGTCAACAATTGTTCTTGATCAAATTCGAGTTTATTTTGATGATTCAGATTAAATTGACGATTTATAAAGTTTCTAGGAGTAATTTTAAACATAATTCGTGTTGTGAACATAGTCTATAACGTCCTCAAATGCAAAAATCAATTTTTTTCTTCCTTCTAAACAGCGAACTGCAGTAGCAGTTTTGTTGTTTTTTTATTTATTTTTCATTTACTGATTTATTCAAACAATCACATGGGTCGTTTCTATTTCAAATAAAAGTTTTAAATCGAACAAATTTAGCTGTTAGGATTGGTTCCTGTTTAATTTGAGAAGAAGAAGCAATAGGGAAAGAAAGTATTACGGGTTATATATAATTAGGGAGTAATTATAATCAAAAGAGAAGAAATGGTCGAATGGTTAAGGAAGGTTATAGGTGAGCGAAAGGTAGCGGGTTCGAGCCTAGTCTGGGGCAATTCTTTTTGAAAAACATTTTAAAGGGGTATATACTTTTATTTCCATTATCATTATAATAATAATAATAATAATAATAATAATAATAATTATTATTATTATTATTATTATTATTATTATTATTATTATTATTATTATTGTTATTATAATTATTATTGTTATTGTTGTTATTATTATTATTATTTTTATTAGTATTATTATTATTAAAGTATTAGTATTATTATCCATAGCATTATTATTATTAAGTATTATGAATATTATCATTATTATTATTATCATTATTATTATTACCATTATTATTTATTATTAATATTGTTACAATAATTAGTATTATAATTTTTATTATTATTACTAATATAGGAACCATGATAAAGATTATCTTTTATTAATGATTATTATGATTATAGTTACAAATCTAATTATTTTTATTATTAATGTTATGAAAATAACAAAATTTATTATTAGTTTCATTAAAATATTTACTTGTATCATTTTATAATTAATTCTAATATTATTATTATTAATTACTAGTATTATAATTAATATTAGTATTATAATTATCATTATAAGTATCATAATCATTATTATTATTATTATTATTATTAATAGAATTACTAACATTATTATCTTATTAATAATATTAAGTATTATAATCATTTTTACCACTATTAATATTATTTTAGTATAATTATAACTATTATTATTAATATAAAAATGGTATATTTAATACATATAACATAACAAAAATTAATATTTTTATATACAAAATGAATATATGAAACATATATATACTAATAATATAAAAAGGATATAACTAATAAATTTATATATATATATATATATATATATATATATATATATATATATATATGTGTGTGTGTGTGTGTATGTGTGTGTATGTGTGTGTATGTGTGTTCGATTACAATTATGTATATTAATAAATATACAAATGATATCGGTTCGTAAATCCGAGGCCAACCCTGCATTGTTCAGTATCATCGTATGAATATTTTTACTACAAAATATTGTACCATGAGTTTCATTTGCTCCTTTTTTAAATGCTTTTGCAATATATATTTTGGGACTGAGAATACATGCGCTGCTTTTATAACTGTTTTACGAAATAGACACAAGTACTTGAAACTACATTCTATGGTTGAATTATTATACCGGATATCACCCTTGTTAGCTTGGTAGCCTAAGAATTTGGGAACAGACCCCCAAATTGACGCGAATCCTGAAGATAGATCTATGGACTTTGACACGTCCCATCCGAGTTACGGATGCTTTAGTACTTTGATTTTATATACAGATGAGTGTACCTGTATATTTGGGGATATTCTAGATGCATTTGTTAATGTCGGTTACCAGGTGTTCACCATATGAATAATTTTTGCAGATGAGTGTTCCTGCAGTTAATTATGAAAATGAAATCTTGTGGTCTATTAAAACTATGGAATGATTGATTATGATAAACTAATGAACTCACCAACCTTTTGGTTGACACTTTTAAGCATGTTTATTCTCAGGTACGAAAGAAATCTTCCGTTGTGCATTTGCTCATTTTAAAGATATTACTTGGGGTCATTCATGGCATATTTCAAAAGACGTTGCATTCGAGTCGTTGAGTTCAACAAGATTATTGTTAAATCGTTTATAGTTTGGATATATTATGAAATGGTATGCATGCCTGTCAACTTCCGATGTAACGAAAGTTTGTCTTTTAAAAACGAATGCAATGTTTGTAAAACGTATCATATAGAGGTCAGAATCTCGCGATGTAATCAACTAATGTGAATCGTTTATAATCGATATGAACGGGTCATTAAAAAAAATGCCCAAGGTTGCAGCGCGACCAAGGGATCCACGGCGCGGTAATGAACTCAAATCAAGATTAGACATCATGCAAACAAGACCACCAGACCACGCTGTAGGTCGCGGAGCGGAGAAAGAAGGCCGCGGCGTGGTGCTTCTGGGTGACTGGTTTCGGATTTTGCAATTTTAAAGGGAATGTGAGGGCATTTTGGCCATTTATCTCATTTTCTTTTCTCTTTTCTTTCTAATTTCTCTCCCAAAACATAAAACCCTCCTAGATTCAAAGTGTAAATTAGGTGTGAGGATCCGTGATTCGATCTTTGGAGCAAGAAGAAACGTTGTTCTCCTCGTTCTTAGCTACAAGTTAATACTAGAGGTAAGCTCTAACTCTGAATTTCATTTTCGTGTTCATCATCTAAATTTAGGGCTTTGGATTGTATGTTCATAGATGGAACCCCGCTAGTTGTTAATGGAAGATGATAACTAGGATTTGGGTTTATAAGTGATGAAGGCGGGTTTTAGGTTTGGTGAGTGAGTTTAAACATGTGAGACTTGCAAAGAGTGAATAATCACTAGTACTAGTGATTATTGATGTATTGGAAACCATTTAAGTTCGATTGGTTGTTTAATTTTGAATAGAGTCAAAATTAGGGTTTGATGATGATTGTGTCCCGATTGTCATTTTAGTTGAGTTTATAAAATTAAAATGAGTTAGGTTAAAGTATAAACTTGAGTTAATGGCGTTTTGAAGTCAAAACTAGCAAATGGTGAGATGTTGACTTTTTAAGGGTCAAAATGGGTTATCGAGCGAAACTCGAGTTAAAATGCGTTCGAGTGCTAAAGTTGGTACTTTTAGGTATGTTGTGTACACGGGATTTGGTCTTGTAGGTTTTCGACCTTCGTGTAGCGTTAAAAGTTCAAAGGGTGTAATTTGCACTTGTTGTTCATTTGAGCGGGTCGAGAGTGCAAATGAGTTTGTATTGATGATTATGTGATAAATGGAATAGGTACGTTCCATTGGCGAGTTGCGCGATTGAATTGCACTTCATTGAGACATTTAAGGTGAGTGTCAATTTACTATATGCATATGTATGTGTAAAATGGGTGCGTGTGTGTAGGGTGACCCTTGCTCGGGTTTACTCTATGTTTGTGTGGGAGAATGGACTCCTCTTGTGCTTCGGGTCTATGTGATACGCGTATGCGTTTTGGTTTACTACCCTTGATGTTGTGATTGGCTAGCGTATTGGATAAACACTTTGGCGATGGGTTTTGCTAGCATTTGTCCTGGAGATGATTCGGGTAGTGAGTCGCGTGATGTTCGGATTCACTAAGGTGCGTGAAGTTCGGCCAACCCTATTGTGAAGTTTGACTAAGGTATGAGTCGCGTAATGTTCAGATTCATAAAGGCACGTGAAGTTCGGCCATCCTTAATAGTCATGTTTTTTGAAGGTAGTGAGTCGCGTGAAGTTCGGATTCACTAAGGCGCGTGAAGTTCAGCCAACCTTCATGTGGTTTAGGTTAAGGGCTTAACCTTATTGACGTTATTGATTATATTTATTGTATATGCGTATATACTTATTGTTGTGTTGTAGCTAATGTTGTGGCGTTAGCTTGGTGATTACATAGCGTGTAGCTACTTTGTGTATGTGCTCTTTTGTAGCTTTGTTTACCATGCAGAGGTGGTATGTGTTTACTTTTGTGCTTAGTGATGCGTAGTCATCTTATGCATATGTATGTGTATAGTATCTTTACATTCACTAAGCATTAGCTTACCCTCTCGTTGTTGATATTTTAATAGGTTTGCGTGATGGCGGCTCGGGTAAGCGTGGGGATTAGAGATCTTGGCTAGGTTGCTTTAGAAGATCTTGCTTTTGGACATGATTTAGGATTGGGTAGCGTAGTCCCAATCACCATGCTCGATTTTGTGTAAAATTAACTAGTCGGGTCATGATGTATATCGGTTTAGTCAAATGGGTCATGAGTAATAACCGAGTTATGATTTAACCAACGTATTATTGTATTCAGGAGTCTAAATTATTATTGTATGTTCTTAAGTTCGTTGAACTTACCTTGATAACAAATACATTTTGGAAATTGTGTAATGGGACCTAAAGTGTTATTTAATGTATATTAAAAAGGAAAAAATTTTATTGGCCGAAAATCAGCGGGTTGGGTCGTTACACTTTCCTGTAAACCTGTTTAAGAAATGACATCACCAACTTTTCTCAAAAAGAAAACGAGTTATTGTGTCTAGCATGGAATAGAGTAAAAGTAATGATTAAAAGATGTTCGAATCATTCGTTAAGTCGGGCAGACATAATTTGCACACTTTACAATGGTTTGACCAAGGATGATAAGTCTCTCCTAGACATGGCCTCGCAAGGCAATTTCATGTCACGAATAGCAGATGAAGCATGGAATTTTTTGGACACAATAGCTGCACTGTAACAACCCAAACCAAACCACAATCAAACCCGCGAAAAATATCAAAAAAAAAAAATTTGTTTGTTCAGCTACTGGCGCGGCGCGCCAGAACCCCGCGCGGCGCGCCAAACTGGTATGTCCAAAAAGTCTTGAAACGCAAAAAAAATTGGCCACTTCCTGACATAATTAGACAAAACGCTTTTAACAACATATTCAAATATGTAAAACTAACACTATTCAAACATAAAATAAGTTTTACAAAGCGGGGCCCACATCGGCCGTTTTACGAGTTTCATATCAAAGTTTGAGTTTCGACCACATTAGTTTAATTTCCAAACGACACTACGAGCATGGTGTTTGGGGTTAAACTACCCAAGTCTCGGTCAAACTCCAAAAGCTAACACATCCAAAAAGCGTCCCCTAACAATAAGCGGGATCTCTAATCCAACCGTATGCCCTTACCCTTGTCCACGCCGGAACCTATAAAATAGTAAACAATGAGAGGGTAAGCAAAGCTTAGTGAATGCAATAATTACACCTACATATATATAACCCATCTATTTGCAATCACATTCATTAAATACCTCGTACGAACTCGTAACTCAATTAGCATGTCATCGTATCCAAAACACTTAACAAGTCGTACGTTAACACAAAACCGCATTAGCATATACTCAACACAATGTATATATATATATATATAAAAACAATATGCTAAATAATCGACAATCTCAATATGGTTAACCATAAACGCAATGGTGCTACCGGCTCGTGGTTCACACCATACGCAATTGAGTCATACTCTTTTATAGTGCTACCGGCTCGTGGTTCACACTCGATGCTACCGGCTCATGGTTCACATCTTATTTTATAGTGCTACCGGCTCGTGGTTACAATTATTCAAATCGGGACATTCTGGCCTCTTGTGTCCCTCTTTACCACAATTAAAACAAGTAAGCTTGGTCTTCGCCTTGCTGCAATCACGGGCGATGTGCCCTCTTTGATTACAATTATAACACGTGGGTCCGAAACCTCTGGAAGCACCCTTCTTCACACTATTAACGCTTTCGGAGCCTTTCTTGTTCTTTTTATTTGAAAAGTTCGAATAACTCGAGCCTTCAAACTTTCTCTTTGAAAAAGTGAAATCGCTTTTTCTTGGAGCCTCCGGCTCAAAACCCCTAGCAAATTCATATAAATCTTCAAATGACTTAGCCATTCCCCGGCTAATCTTACCCTTCAACTCATCACTTAAAGTACGGTAGAAATCTAGCATCAACTTGTGGTCATCACCAACATACTCCGGACAAAAACGAGTCTTTGCCAAGAAGGTAGACTTGAGAGTAACCAAGTCCATTGAACCTTGTCGCAAATTGTGCAACTCGTCCCGGATTTTATCAAGGTCGGAAGAAGTTCGGTATTCTTGGAAAAATTCCTTCTTAAACTCCTCCCATGTCAAGCACATACATTGCTCTTCACCATATAATTTGATTTTATCGTCCCACCATAACTTGCCCTCTTCGCGCAACATGCTAGACCCATACCTCGTCTTCTTCTCGGGAGGACACTCCGCAGTACGGAACGCTCCCTCGATATCGAAAATCCAACAAGTGCTTTTCAATGGATCCACCCCCACCATTACCTTCACCCCCTTCGCCTCGAGGATAAATGTTTCTAGCCTCTAAAGCCTCCTCTATTGCGGCTTTCATTCGTTTATTGATCATTTCGGTCACTTGTCCATAAACCGACTCTTGGAAGACCTTTCGGACATCATCAAGAAAATCCTTCTTTAGCCTTTTAAAGATGGCCTCAACATTGGCCGTGAGTTCAACGTCCTCACTCGTACTTCCGTCATTGGTGTCGTGTCCATTTCTCATATTCATTCTATAAAACGAAGTGAATTAAGCAACAAAACGAAAGGACTTAACACATATGTATATACATATACACCACACTACCTCATCTTGCTCAACAATCGTCGTACATCGCTTGTTTGACACGATTTGAACCCGTAACAATGGTAACTAATCATTGTTATGCGAGCACATCGCATTAACTCACTAGTACCACGTCTATCTCGCTTGACGATTTCAAATACCACACAAAACAATAGCGCATGATTAGTTCACATAAACCTATGCACTAACCAAAACCCGATTCGACCCAAAGTCCTACAAGTCCCGCATAACGCGCACATAAAAAGTCTAAGTCTAGGCGCCTATCTCAAGTCACCTAAATCCCTTAGACCATGCTCTGATACCACTCGTAACAACCCAAACCAAACCACAATCGAACCCGCGGAAAATATCAAAAAAAAAAATTTGTTTGTTCAGCTACTGGCGCGGCGCGCCAGAACCCCGCGCGGCGCGCCAAACTAGTCTGTCCAAAAAGTCTTGAAACGCGAAAAAGATTGGCCACTTTCCAACATAATTAGACAAAACGCTTTTAACAATATATTCAAATATGTAAAACTAACACTATTCAAACATAAAATAAGTTTTACAAAGCGGGGCCCACATCGGCCGTTTTACGAGTTTCATATCAAAGTTTGAGTTTCGACCACATTAGTTTAATTTCCAAACGACACTACGAGCATGGTGTTTGGGGTTAAACTACCCAAGTCTCGGTCAAACTCCAAAAGCTAACACATCCAAAAAGCGTCCCCTAACAATAAGCGGGATCTCTAATCCAACCGTATGCCCTTACCCTTATCCACGCCGGAACCTATAAAATGGTAAACAACGAGAGGGTAAGCAAAGCTTAGTGAATGCAATAATTACACCTACATATATATAACCCATCTATTTGCAATCACATTCATTAAATACCTCGTACGAACTCGTAACTCAATTAGCATGTCATCGTACCCAAAACACTTAACAAGTCGTACGTTAACACAAAACCGCATTAGCATATACTCGACACAATGTATATATATATATATATATATATATATATATATATATATATATATATATATATATATATATAAACAATATGCTCGACAATCTCAATATGGTTAACCATAAACGCTATGGTGCTACCGGCTCATGGTTCACACCATACGCAATTGAGTCATACTCTTTTATAGTGCTACCGGCTCGTGGTTCACACTCGATGCTACCGGCTCATGGTTCACATCTTATTTTATAGTGCTACCAGCTCGTGGTTCACATCTTATTTTATAGTGCTACCGGCTCGTGGTTCACACTCTATGCTACCGGCTCGTGGTTCACATCTTATTTTATAGTGCTACCGGCTCGTGGTTCACACTCGATGCTACCGGCTCGTGGTTCACATCTTATCGCACACATGTTATGGCACTACCGGCTCGATGGTTCATACCATAACACCCACAAATAAACGCGTCATATACACATACATATAATTATTCCACTCACCTCAAAATCTCTTGTGAAAGATAATCAAGCTCGAAAATCTTCAATGTAACGTACTGTAGTGACCCGAACTTTTCCATGTTTATATATATTAATTGAGATTGATATTTACATGATTAAATGTTTCCAACATGTTAAGCAATCAAACTTGTTAAGACTTGATTAATTGAAATATGTTTCATATAGACAATTGACCACCCAAGTTGACCGGTGATTCACGAACGTTAAAACTTGTAAAAACTATATGATGACATATATATGGATATATATATATAGTTAAAATGATACTATGATAAGTAAACATATCATTAAGTATATTAACAATGAACTACATATGTAAAAACAAGACTACTAACTTAATGATTTTTAAACGAGACATATATGTAACGATTATCGTTGTAAAGACATTTAATGTATATATATCATATTAAGAGATATTCATACATGATAATATCATGATAATATAATAATTTAAAATCTCATTTGATATTATAAACATTGGGTTAACAACATTTAACAAGATCGTTAACCTAAAGGTTTCAAAACAACACTTACATGTAACGACTAACGATGACTTAACGACTCAGTTAAAATGTATATACATGTAGTGTTTTAATATGTATTTATACACTTTTGAAAGACTTCAATACACTTATCAAAATACTTCTACTTAACAAAAATGCTTACAATTACATCCTCATTCAGTTTCATCAACAATTCTACTCGTATGCACCCGTATTCGTACTCGTACAATACACAGCTTTTAGATGTATGTACTATTGGTATATACACTCCAATTATCAGCTCTTAGTAGCCCATGTGAGTCACCTAACACATGTGGGAACCATCATTTGGCAACTAGCATGAAATATCTCATAAAATTACAAAAATATGAGTAATCATTCATGACTTATTTACATGAAAACAAAATTACATATCCTTTATATCTAATCCATACACCAACGACCAAAAACACCTACAAACACTTTCATTCTTCAATTTTCTTCATCTAATTGATCTCTCTCAAGTTCTATCTTCAAGTTCTAAGTGTTCTTCATAAATTCCAAAAGTTCTAGTTTCATAAAATCAAGAATACTTTCAAGTTTGCTAGCTCACTTCCAATCTTGTAAGGTGATCATCCAACCTCAAGAAATCTTTGTTTCTTACAGTAGGTTATCATTCTAATACAAGGTAATAATCATATTCAAACTTTGGTTCAATTTCTATAACTATAACAATCTTATTTCAAGTGATGATCTTACTTGAACTTGTTTTCGTGTCATGATTCTGCTTCAAGAACTTCGAGCCATCCAAGGATCCGTTGAAGCTAGATCCATTTTTCTCTTTTCCAGTAGGTTTATACAAGGAACTTAAGGTAGTAATGATGTTCATAACATCATTCAATTCATATATATAAAGCTATCTTATTCGAAGGTTTAAACTTGTAATCACTAGAACATAGTTTAGTTAATTCTAAACTTGTTCGCAAACAAAGTTAATCCTTCTAACTTGACTTTTAAAATCAACTAAACACATGTTCTATATCTATATGATATGCTAACTTAATGATTTAAAACCTGGAAACACGAAAAACACCGTAAAACCGGATTTACGCCGTCGTAGTAACACCGCGGGCTGTTTTGGGTTAGTTAATTAAAAACTATGATAAACTTTGATTTAAAAGTTGTTATTCTGAGAAAATGATTTTTATTATGAACATGAAACTATATCCAAAAATTATGGTTAAACTCAAAGTGGAAGTATGTTTTCTAAAATGGTCATCTAGACGTCGTTCTTTCGACTGAAATGACTACCTTTACAAAAATGACTTGTAACTTATTTTTCCGACTATAAACCTATACTTTTTATGTTTAGATTCATAAAATAGAGTTCAATATGAAACCATAGCAATTTGATTCACTCAAAATGGATTTAAAATGAAGAAGTTATGGGTAAAACAAGATTGGATAATTTTTCTCATTTTAGCTACGTGAAAATTGGTAACAAATCTATTCCAACCATAACTTAATCAACTTGTATTGTATATTATGTAATCTTGAGATACCATAGACACGTATACAATGTTTCGACCTATCATGTCGACACATCTATATATATTTCGGAACAACCATAGACACTCTATATGTGAATGTTGGAGTTAGCTATACAGGGTTGAGGTTGATTCCAAAATATATATAGTTTGAGTTGTGATCAATACTGAGATACGTATACACTGGGTCGTGGATTGATTCAAGATAATATTTATCGATTTATTTCTGTATATCTAACTGTGGACAACTAGTTGTAGGTTACTAACGAGGATAGCTGACTTAATAAACTTAAAACATAAAAATATGTTAAAAGTGTTGTAAATATATTTTGAACATACTTTGATATATATGTATATATTGTTATAGGTTCGTGAATCAACCAGTGACCAAGTCTTACTTCCCGACGAAGTAAAAATCTGTGAAAGTGAGTTATAGTCCCACTTTTAAAATCTAATATTTTTAGGATGAGAATACATGCAGGTTTTATAAATGATTTACAAAATAGACACAAGTACGTGAAACTACATTCTATGGCTGAATTATCGAAATCGAATATGCCTCTTTTTATTAAGTCTGGTAATCTAAGAATTAGGGAACAGACACCCTAATTGACGCGAATCCTAAAGATAGATCTATTGGGCCTAACAAACCCCATCCAAAGTACCGGATGCTTTAGTACTTCGAAATTTATATCATATCCGAAGGGTGTCCCGGAATGATGGGGATATTCTTATATATGCATCTTGTTAATGTCGGTTACCAGGTGTTCACCATATGAATGGTTTTTATCTCTATGTATGGGATGTGTATTGAAATATGAAATCTTGTGGTCTATTATTATGATTTGATATATATAGGTTAAACCTATAACTCACCAACATTTTTGTTGACGTTTTAAGCATGTTTATTCTCAGGTGATTATTAAGAGCTTCCGCTGTCGCATACTTAAATAAGGACGAGATTTGGAGTCCATGCTTGTATGATATTGTGTAAAAACTGCATTCAAGAAACTTATTTTGTTGTAACATATTTGTATTGTAAACCATTATGTAATGGTCGTGTGTAAACAGGATATTTTAGATTATCATTATTTGATAATCTACGTAAAGCTTTTTAAACCTTTATTTATGAAATAAAGGTTATGGTTTGTTTTAAAATGAATGCAGTCTTTGAAAAACGTCTCATATAGAGGTCAAAACCTCGCAACGAAATCAATTAATATGGAACGTTTTTAATCAATAAGAACGGGACATTTCAGTTGGTATCCGAGCGTTGGTCTTAGAGAACCAGAATTTTGCATTAGTGTGTCTTATCGAGCTTGTTAGGATGCATTAGTGAGTCTGGACTTCGACCGTGTTTACTTGAAAAATGATTGCTTAACAAATTTTGTTGGAAACTATATATTTTTAACATGTGAATATTATGTGATATATTAATCTCTTAACGTGTTTGATATTATGTGATAGATGTCTACCTCTAGAAAAAGTCCCATTGACTCACCTAATAATAATGAAGAGTCAAATGTAAATTGGAATGATTCATGGACTGATTCACAAGTTCCCGAAGAGGAACCGGAAGAAGAGTCGGAACCGGAAGAAGAATCGGAACCGGACGAAGAATCGGAACCGGAAGAAGAATCGGAACCGGTGGGGGAAATAATAAAACGGTTAAGTAAAAGAGAATCCTCAACCAACCGACCAAGGTTAATTATGGTTAATGGTGTTTCCGCCAAGGAAGCAAAATATTGGGAGGATTACCAATTCTCCGATGAATCGGATTCCGACGAGAATTCCGATGATGTTATAGAAATTACCCCAACTGAATTTAAAAAGGCAAAAGAAAATAATAAGGGAAAGGGCATAAAAATAGAGAAATCTAATTCCAACCCCGATGAACTTTATATGTATCGTCAACCCCCGAAGTTCTTAAGTTGTAACAATGACCCGGGAACCTCTAAACCACCAGGTTTTTCTAAACCAATGTGGACAACGACGGATCGTATTAGGGGAACATCATATATCCCTAGAAACTTGGCAAAACGAACCAAAACCGAAGAAGAAGAAACGAGCGAGTCGGAATAAGATAGTTGTATTCGTGTGGTGTAATATATGTAATATAGTGTTCTTATGCTTTATGATATATGTAAAAATTGCTTGTATTAATAAGTATTTTTTTTATGAATCTAACTCTTGTCTATTTTACAGTTTAAAAACACAAAATGGATAGACAACCCAATATTTTAAGAGACCTACCCGGAGACATGATTGATGAAATCTTGTCTAGAGTCGGCCAGAATTCCTCGGCACAACTATTTAAGGCGAGATCAGTTTGTAAGACATTCGAAGAACGTTCCAAGAATGTCTTGGTTTATAAGAGACATTCGTTTGAAAGATGGGGGATATCACATTGGGAAACCCATAAGTTACGATGTGTTTACTTTGACGCATATATTGCGGGGAACCCAAATGCTATTTTACGCAACGGGTTAAGAAATTATTTTGACTCAATATATCCGAATATTGGACTTCGTGATTTAGAAAAAGCGGCTAACATGCAACATAAAGAAGCATGTTATGCTTACGGATTAGTAATGTTCGCTTCTCACCAAAGTGAGAACAAGAACATCGGGCTACAACTATTAAACAAAACGTTTCCACAAGTGACGGAGTCGGTAATTGGGGTAAGAAATGAGGTTTTTAGATTATTACGGGACTGTTGGACATTACGTAACCCTCGTCCCTTTGACGACGTTACAACACGCTGTCTTATCAACGGCCATAACGGTTATGTTGCACAAGACCAAGGATGGGAAGTAGTCCTAGTAAAACCAGAATGCATGACTTGTTTCTGGACGTATGAATTACGTGTCTTTATTGCCTTTGCTGAACGACTTGTGTACTAGCTAGAATTATCTTCACAACTATCTTGTATCAAAGTTATTGTGTGCTATATTTCATGCTTTATGTAAAATAAGCGGTATTGTAAGTTTGTAAAATATTGTATAAAAGTTTGAACGCGAAATATTATTATAATCAGTTTTTCATATAGAATTGTAGTAGTTGAATTGTATATTAGCTACTAAGTATGAACTTAACGGGTAGGTACTACCCGAATTTAAACTTATAAAACGCTAATATGAAGAAAAAGCTTTTATAAATGAGTTCATATTGTGCTACGAAATACTATTAACTACTCTTAATATTCTGTATGATTAACTTGTTCCATTTGACTATTTTGAAGGAAATGGCACCGACTACTCGACACACCGTGAATATGAATGAAGAGGAATTCCGTACTTTTCTAGCTTCAAACATAGCCGCAGTACAGGCTGCGCTACATACCAACAATAACCTTGGATCTAGCAGTACAGGAAATCGTGTAGGATGCACCTACAAAGAATTCACTGCCTGCAAACCTTTGGAATTTGATGGAACCGAAGGACCAATCGGATTGAAACGGTGGACCGAGAAGGTCGAATCGGTGTTTGCCATAAGTAAGTGTACTGAAGAGGACAAAGTGAAGTACGCTACGCATACCTTCACAGGTTCTGCGTTAACATGGTGGAATACCTATCTAGAGCAAGTGGGACAAGACGATGCGTACGCACTACCGTGGTCAGCATTCAAGCACTTGATGAACGAGAAGTACCATCCCAGAACCGAGGTCAATAAGCTCAAGACAGAACTTAGAGGGTTACGAACCCAAGGATTTGATATTACCACGTACGAAAGATGATTCACAGAATTGTGCCTATTGTGTCCGGGAGCATTCGAAGATGAGGAAGAGAAGATCGACGCATTTGTGAAAGGATTACCGGAAAGAATCCAAGAAGATATAAGTTCACACGAGCCCGCCTCTATACAACAGGCATGTAGAATGGCTCACAAACTAGTGAACCAGATTGAAGAAAGAATTAAAGAACAGACTGCTGAAGAGGCCAATGTGAAGCAAGTCAAAAGAAAGTGGGAGGAAAACGGTGATAAGAATTACCAATACAACAACAACAGCAATTACAACAATAATCGCAACAATTATCCCAACAATCGCAACATCAATCGCAACTACAACAAACGGCCCAACAATAACAACAACAACAACAACAACAGCAACTACAACAATCATCCTAACAACAATAATAACCGCAACAACAACAACAATCAGAAGCAGCTATGCCAAAGGTGTGAAAAGTATCACTCGGGGTTCTGCACCAAATTTTGCAACAAGTGTAAAATAAATGGTCATAGCGCGGCGAAGTGTGAGGTCTACAGACCAGGGGTTAATAGAACGAAAGGAACAAATGGTGTCGGAACGAGTAATGGCGGAGCAAGTAGTGTCGGAGCAAGTTATGCCAATGTAGTTTGTTATAAATGTGGAAACCCGGGCCACATTATTAGAAATTGCCCGAACCAGGAGAACACGAATGGACAAGGCCGCGGAAGAGTTTTCAATATTAATGCGGCAGAGGCACAGGAAGACCCGGAGCTTGTTACGGGTACGTTTCTTATTGACAATAAATCTGCTTACGTTTTATTTGATTCGGGTGCAGATAGAAGCTATTTGAGTAGAGATTTTTGTGCTAAATTAAGTTGTCCATTGACGCCTTTGGATAGTAAATTTTTCCTCGAATTAGCAAATGGTAAATTAATTTCAGCAGATAATATATGTCGGAATCGAGAAATTAAACTGGTTAGCGAAACATTTAAGATTGACTTGATACCAGTAGAGTTAGGGAGTTTTGATGTGATAATCGGTATGGACTGGTTGAAAGAAGTGAAAGCAGAGATCGTTTGTTACAAAAATGCAATTCGCATTATACGAGAAAAAGGAAAACCCTTAATGGTGTACGGAGAAAAGGGCAACACGAAGCTACATCTTATTAGTAATTTGAAGGCACAAAAACTAATAAGAAAAGGTTGCTATGCTGTTCTAGCACACGTCGAGAAAGTACAAACTGAAGAAAAGAGCATCAATGATGTTCCCATTGCAAAAGAATTTCCCGATGTATTTCCGAAAGAATTACCGGGATTACCCCCACATCGATCCGTTGAATTTCAAATAGATCTTGTACCAGGAGCTGCACCAATAGCTCGTGCTCCTTACAGACTCGCACCCAGTGAGATGAAAGAACTGCAAAGCCAATTACAAGAACTTTTAGAGCGTGGTTTCATTCGACCAAGCACATCACCGTGGGGAGCTCCTGTTTTGTTTGTCAAGAAGAAAGATGGTACATTCAGGTTGTGTATCGACTACCGAGAGTTGAACAAACTTACCATCAAGAACCGCTACCCACTACCGAGAATCGACGACTTATTTGATCAACTACAAGGCTCGTCTGTTTATTCAAAGATTGACTTACGTTACGGGTATCATCAAATGCGGGTGAAAGAAGATGATATTCCAAAGACTGCTTTCAGAACACGTTACGGTCATTACGAGTTTATGGTCATGCCGTTTGGTTTAACTAATGCACCAGCTATGTTCATGGACCTTATGAACCGAGTGTGTGGACCATACCTTGACAAGTTTGTCATTGTTTTCATTGATGACATACTTATTTACTCAAAGAATGACCAAGAACACGGTGAACATTTGAGAAAGGTGTTAGAAGTATTGAGGAAGGAAGAATTGTATGCTAAGTTTTCAAAGTGTGCATTTTGGTTGGAAGAAGTTCAATTCCTCGGTCACATAGTGAACAAAGAAGGTATTAAGGTGGATCCGGCAAAGATAGAAACTGTTGAAAAGTGGGAAACCCC
This sequence comes from Rutidosis leptorrhynchoides, assembly GCF_046630445.1. Classification (NCBI taxonomy): domain Eukaryota; kingdom Viridiplantae; phylum Streptophyta; class Magnoliopsida; order Asterales; family Asteraceae; genus Rutidosis; species Rutidosis leptorrhynchoides. Next base: position 348,898,852 of record NC_092333.1, on the reverse strand, counting down.
GAAAACTCCGAAACACATACGCCAGTTTTTAGGACTAGCTGGTTACTACAGAAGGTTCATCCAAGACTTTTCTAGAATAGCAAAACCCTTGACTGCATTAACGCATAAAGGGAAGAAATTTGAATGGAATGATGAACAAGAGAAAGCGTTTCAGTTATTGAAGAAAAAGCTAACTACGGCACCTATATTGTCATTGCCTGAAGGGAATGATGATTTTGTGATTTATTGTGACGCATCAAAGCAAGGTCTCGGTTGTGTATTAATGCAACGAACGAAGGTGATTGCTTATGCGTCTAGACAATTGAAGATTCACGAACAAAATTATACGACGCATGATTTGGAATTAGGCGCGGTTGTTTTTGCATTAAAGACTTGGAGGCACTATTTATATGGGGTCAAAAGTATTATATATACCGACCACAAAAGTCTTCAACACATATTTAATCAGAAACAACTGAATATGAGGCAGCGTAGGTGGATTGAATTGTTGAATGATTACGACTTTGAGATTCGTTACCACCCGGGGAAGGCAAATGTGGTAGCCGATGCCTTGAGCAGGAAGGACAGAGAACCCATTCGAGTAAAATCTATGAATATAATGATTCATAATAACCTTACTACTCAAATAAAGGAGGCGCAACAAGGAGTTTTAAAAGAGGGAAATTTAAAGGATGAAATACCCAAAGGATCGGAGAAGCATCTTAATATTCGGGAAGATGGAACCCGGTATAGGGCTGAAAGGATTTGGGTACCAAAATTTGGAGATATGAGAGAAATGGTACTTAGAGAAGCTCATAAAACCAGATACTCAATACATCCTTGAACGGGGAAGATGTACAAGGATCTCAGGAAATATTTTTGGTGGCCGGGTATGAAAGCCGATGTTGCTAAATACGTAGGAGAATGTTTGACGTGTTCTAAGGTCAAAGCTGAGCATCAGAAACCATCAGGTCTACTTCAACAACCCGAAATCCCAGAATGGAAATGGGAAAACATTACCATGGATTTCATCACTAAATTGCCAAGGACTGCAAGTGGTTTTGATACTATTTGGGTAATAGTTGATCGTCTCACCAAATCAGCACACTTCCTGCCAATAAGAGAAGATGACAAGATGGAGAAGTTAGCACGACTGTATTTGAAGGAAGTCATATCCAGACATGGAATACCAATCTCTATTATCTCTGATAGGGATGGCAGATTTATTTCAAGATTCTGGCAGACATTACAGCAAGCATTAGGAACTCGTCTAGACATGAGTACTGCCTATCATCCACAAACTGATGGGCAGAGCAAAAGGACGATATAAACGCTTGAAGACATGCTACGAGCATGTGTTATTGATTTCGGAAATAGTTGGGATCGACATCTACCGTTAGCAGAATTTTCCTACAACAACAGCTACCATTCAAGCATTGAGATGGCGCCGTTTGAAGCACTTTATGGTAGAAAGTGCAGGTCTCCGATTTGTTGGAGTGAAGTGGGGGATAGACAGATTACGGGTCCGGAGATTATACAAGAAACTACCGAGAAGATCATCCAAATTCAACAACGGTTGAAAACCGCCCAAAGTCGACAAAAGAGCTACGCTGACATTAAAAGAAAAGATATAGAATTTGAAATTGGAGAGATGGTCATGCTTAAAGTTGCACCTTGGAAAGGCGTTGTTCGATTTGGTAAATGAGGGAAATTAAATCCAAGGTATATTGGACCATTCAAGATTATTGATCGTGTCGGACCAGTAGCTTACCGACTTGAGTTACCTCAACAACTCGCGGCTGTACATAACACTTTCCACGTCTCGAATTTGAAGAAATGTTTTGCTAAAGAAGATCTCACTATTCCGTTAGATGAAATCCAAATCAACGAAAAACTTCAATTCATCGAAGAACCCGTCGAAATAATGGATCGTGAGGTTAAAAGACTTAAGCAAAACAAGATACCAATTGTTAAGGTTCGATGGAATGCTCGTAGAGGACCCGAGTTCACTTGGGAGCGTGAAGATCAGATGAAGAAGAAATACCCGCATCTATTTCCAGAAGATTCGTCAACACCTTCAACAGCTTAAAATTTCGGGACGAAATTTATTTAACGGGTAGGTACTGTAGTGACCCGAACTTTTCCATGTTTATATATATTAATTGAGATTGATATTTACATGATTAAATGTTTCCAACATGTTAAGCAATCAAACTTGTTAAGACTTGATTAATTGAAATATGTTTCATATAGACAATTGACCACCCAAGTTGACCGGTGATTCACGAACGTTAAAACTTGTAAAAACTATATGATGACATATATATGGATATATATATATAGTTAAAATGATACTATGATAAGTAAACATATCATTAAGTATATTAACAATGAACTACATATGTAAAAACAAGACTACTAACTTAATGATTTTTAAACGAGACATATATGTAACGATTATCGTTGTAAAGACATTTAATGTATATATATCATATTAAGAGATATTCATACATGATAATATCATGATAATATAATAATTTAAAATCTCATTTGATATTATAAACATTGGGTTAACAACATTTAACAAGATCGTTAACCTAAAGGTTTCAAAACAACACTTACATGTAACGACTAACGATGACTTAACGACTCAGTTAAAATGTATATACATGTAGTGTTTTAATATGTATTTATACACTTTTTAAAGACTTCAATACACTTATCAAAATACTTCTACTTAACAAAAATGCTTACAATTACATCCTCATTCAGTTTCATCAACAATTCTACTCGTATGCACCCGTATTCGTACTCGTACAATACACAGCTTTTAGATGTATGTACTATTGGTATATACACTCCAATTATCAGCTCTTAGCAGCCCATTTGAGTCACCTAACACATGTGGGAACCATCATTTGGCAACTAGCATGAAATATCTCATAAAATTACAAAAATATGAGTAATCATTCATGACTTATTTACATGAAAACAAAATTACATATCCTTTATATCTAATCCATACATCAACGACCAAAAACACCTACAAACACTTTCATTCTTCAATTTTCTTCATCTAATTGATCTCTCTCAAGTTCTATCTTCAAGTTCTAAGTGTTCTTCATAAATTCCAAAAGTTCTAGTTTCATAAAATCAAGAATACTTTCAAGTTTGCTAGCTCACTTCCAATCTTGTAAGGTGATCATCCAACCTCAAGAAATCTTTGTTTCTTACAGTAGGTTATCATTCTAATACAAGGTAATAATCATATTCAAACTTTGGTTCAATTTCTATAACTATAACAATCTTATTTCAAGTGATGATCTTACTTGAACTTGTTTTCGTGTCATGATTCTGCTTCAAGAACTTCGAGCCATCCAAGGATCCGTTGAAGCTAGATCCATTTTTCTCTTTTCCAGTAGGTTTATACAAGGAACTTAAGGTAGTAATGATGTTCATAACATCATTCAATTCATATATATAAAGCTATCTTATTCGAAGGTTTAAACTTGTAATCACTAGAACATAGTTTAGTTAATTCTAAACTTGTTCGCAAACAAAGTTAATCCTTCTAACTTGACTTTTAAAATCAACTAAACACATGTTCTATATCTATATGATATGCTAACTTAATGATTTAAAACCTGGAAACACGAAAAACACCGTAAAACCGGATTTACGCCGTCGTAGTAACACCGCGGGCTGTTTTGGGTTAGTTAATTAAAAACTATGATAAACTTTGATTTAAAAGTTGTTATTCTGAGAAAATGATTTTTATTATGAACATGAAACTATATCCAAAAATTATGGTTAAACTCAAAGTGGAAGTATGTTTTCTAAAATGGTCATCTAGACGTCGTTCTTTCGACTGAAATGACTACCTTTACAAAAACGACTTGTAACTTATTTTTCCGACTATAAACCTATACTTTTTATGTTTAGATTCATAAAATAGAGTTCAATATGAAACCATAGCAATTTGATTCACTCAAAATGGATTTAAAATGAAGAAGTTATGGGTAAAACAAGATTGGATAATTTTTCTCATTTTAGCTACGTGAAAATTGGTAACAAATCTATTCCAACCATAACTTAATCAACTTGTATTGTATATTATGTAATCTTGAGATACCATAGACACGTATACAATGTTTCGACCTATCATGTCGACACATCTATATATATTTCGGAACAACCATAGACACTCTATATGTGAATGTTGGAGTTAGCTATACAGGGTTGAGGTTGATTCCAAAATATAAATAGTTTGAGTTGTGATCAATACTGAGATACGTATACACTGGGTCGTGGATTGATTCAAGATAATATTTATCGATTTATTTCTGTACATCTAACTGTGGACAACTAGTTGTAGGTTACTAACGAGGACAGCTGACTTAATAAACTTAAAACATCAAAATATATTAAAAGTGTTGTAAATATATTTTGAACATACTTTGATATATATGTATATATTGTTATAGGTTCGTGAATCAACCAGTGGCCAAGTCTTACTTCCCGACGAAGTAAAAATCTGTGAAAGTGAGTTATAGTCCCACTTTTAAAATCTAATATTTTTGGGATGAGAATACATGCAGGTTTTATAAATGATTTACAAAATAGACACAAGTACGTGAAACTACATTCTATGGCTGAATTATCGAAATCGAATATGCCCCTTTTTATTAAGTCTGGTAATCTAAGAATTAGGGAACAGACACCCTAATTGATGCGAATCCTAAAGATAGATCTATTGGGCCTAACAAACCCCATCCAAAGTACCGGATGCTTTAGTACTTCGAAATTTATATCATATCCGAAGGGTGTCCCGGAATGATGGGGATATTCTTATATATGCATCTTGTTAATGTCGGTTACCAGGTGTTCACCATATGAATGGTTTTTATCTCTATGTATGGGATGTGTATTGAAATATGAAATCTTGTGGTCTATTATTATGATTTGATATATATAGGTTAAACCTATAACTCACCAACATTTTTGTTGACGTTTTAAGCATGTTTATTCTCAGGTGATTATTAAGAGCTTCCGCTGTCGCATACTTAAATAAGGACGAGATTTGGAGTCCATGCTTGTATGATATTGTGTAAAAACTGCATTCAAGAAACTTATTTTGTTGTAACATATTTGTATTGTAAACCATTATGTAATGGTCGTGTGTAAACAGGATATTTTAGATTATCATTATTTGATAATCTACGTAAAGCTTTTTAAACCTTTATTTATGAAATAAAGGTTATGGTTTGTTTTAAAATGAATGCAGTCTTTGAAAAACGTCTCATATAGAGGTCAAAACCTCGCAACGAAATCAATTAATATGGAACGTTTTTAATCAATAAGAACGGGACATTTCACGTACCTATTACATTATACATAATATCAATCACAAACTCAAGTTGGTCAACCAACTAAAACTCCATTCTAGTGTTATCTTGACCCATGGTGCAATTTTGACCCATTTACACCCTTAACCCTAATATTTGGGTTAACATCCCCAAAACCCTAATCATTAGCCAAGTTAGGTTTAAAAAACATTTCAACAAAAGGTTTATGCATTACACTCAAACACTCAAATTAAGGTCAACATACCCATTTTGGGTCATTCACTAACCCACACAACACCCATTTACTTAGATATAGGTGTGCTAGCAACTAACTAACAAATTTAAGCTCTCAAACATCAATTAATACTTGAAAACCCTAGGTTAGTCATCTTTGGGTTTTCATGACCCAATTTCACCCAAAACACCCAATTTACTAACAAAGTGGGTTTTAAGTTCACCGTTAACCCTAACACTAACCCTTTCACAAAATTAAATTAGGAAATCAAGATTAGAGCATACTACTACAATCAAAATGTAACTAGAGTATAGATGAACAACTTTAATGCTTGCACTTAGACCCGAAATCGGCTTCTTCTTCCTTGATTTGAGTTCTCTCACGCTAGAAAACCCTTTCTCTTACTATATTAATTTAGAAGAGGTGAAGTAGGTGAAAATGGTGTTATGAGGCTTACCAAACTGAATCTAGAGCCTTAAAGTCGGCCCTTTAGTGAATTTACCAATTTGCCCTTAAAATATCTAATTAAAAGAGAAGGGTGAGCTGTCACAGCATATGGCGCGGCGCGCCATAATTCTGCGCGACGCGCAGATAGCCTGGGCAGAATTCTTTTCTCTTTTTAAAATATACAAAGAAACTCCACAATTCATTCAACCTAATTACACATATGAACAAGGGAATATTCGGGTCTTACATGTACAGCAGGAAGAATGGAACAATGAAGCTGCTGAGAATGATGACATCTTCGCTCATACGGTACAAATGCTGGAAACCAATTTACAAGATCTAACCCTCACTCTTCAAAGTTTATCAATCCCTAAAAGTACCGATGCTACTAGAACCAATCTAAGGTATCCTTACCCTAGATGGGCATATAAACAGCAGAATAGCTCGGACTTTAATATACTCCTCCCACTACACCAACCTGCTACCCTCTCTAAGGAAACTTTAGTTGAATTTATGAAAAAGCAATACACGATAAATCTTCAAGTCATAGAATGCCAAAACAAGTTTGATACCTTGATAAAAACTTTTGAAGAGTTAATAATCAATTTTCATCTTACGCTTAAATGATAAACCACTAAAGTTGAATTAGAGTGTAGTGAGTTTGATGCCCTAGTAGTAACTAGAGGTGGGAAAGAAACAACTATTAACATACCCATACAAGATTTTTCCGATAAGGAACCTGTACCAATTGACCCAGTTGTCAATCCACCGGAACCTATCTCTCCTAAGGCCCCGGAAATCATTCCGCGTGCCCGCATACCTTTCCCAAGTAGGCTTTGGAAGGATAAACAAGAAGCGTAATTTTTTAAGTTTTGGGATATTATTAAGAATTTATATTTGAATGTACGACTAGTAGATGCTTTATTTGAAATGCCTAACTGCGCTAAATTTTTCAAAAACTGCTTTCAAACAAATAGAGATTAAGAGAGATAGTTAGCTTGCGCTTAAGTGAAGAATGCTCATTAGTATTACAACATGGTATTCCCCCTAAGTTAGGAGATACAGGAAGATTTATGGTACCTTGCTTGATATTGCGAGTTTCTCATATATTTATCATGGCAATATCCTTCATTTTTAATCCATTCGGATACGATTTTGGTTATTATTCGCGAATATTTGGAAGATTATGATTGGAGAGCTGAGAAGTGTCAAATGATTGAATTATGGTGTTTATGGCACGTTTACAGCAGTTTATGTGTTATTTGTGGATTTGGGACGTGACCAGGACTTGTTATGTTTAAAAATGTCCAAGAATTGCTGAAAACAGTTATGCGCGGTGCGGTTATACTTCAAAACATATCAGAAGTTATTAATTTTCGAACAACACTTTTTATGTAGAGGTGCGCGCCGCGCAAGTACCTGCGCGCCACGCATTTGGAGTCGGCCAGATTTCTTTTGCTATAAATAGGGAGCAGTTTTCTATTATGAGGGTTATCTTTTTGGCAGCCGATTTTGAGAGCATTAGGGGCGATTTTTAGTCACTTTTGGGGAATTCCAAGGTCACTTAAACGCTCCAATCATTCCGATTTCTAAGATCAATCTCAGCACTCATCAAGATTCATCGTGTTAGGTTGATTCTATTTTATCAAACAATGTTTTCTTTATTATTAGTTATTTTGATTTCTATTGTTGCCATGGTTACTGGCTAAGTTATTTAATGTTTGTCTAGACTTATAAACCTATGTATTGGATGCTACTTATCAGTTATTCATTTAATTTATGATGTTTTGATGTTTGAATTAAAGAACGATTCTTATTTAAGCGAGACTTTTCGATTCAATTGGTTGTGTACTTGTTTGATAGGACGAGAGTTCATTAATTTAGTACATAAATTTATAATTGGTTTGTCTTAATTGGTTGTTTGCTTACTCGGAGACGAGAGTAAATTGGATTCAAAAGGCTAGACGAAATAGGGGTGAATTATACGCAACGAGAGTTGGTGTGATTGTGATTTGAGTCTTCATCTCAGTCAAAATATTTGGTCACAATTGAGAGGTCTTAGGCTACAGAGAATTCCGTGTCGTGTAATCTTAATTGAAATGTTTGCGCTGGGGAATTCCAGGTGAAACGAATAGATAATTCACATAAGTTAGATAATAGCTGGGGCTTAATTTAAATGCATCCAATACTAGGTGTAAAAGGTCTAGACGAGCATTCGTTTTCCTATTTGTTTACAACTATCTTATTTTTACTTGTTTGTTTGCTTTAAAGCTTAAATCTTAAAATACCAAAAATATTGTTCTTTCTTGTTATTAATTAAAGCTATCTTTGATTTGGCTAATTGTTAAATAGCCACCAAAACTATTTTCTCGTAATTTCCATTTTCTAGATTAACTTAGTTTATTTCCAATAGTTACAATCTTAATTTTCACGTCTAAACTGTCCTTGAAACGAACACGGATTTACCAACTTTATACTATTGCATGATCGGGTACACTGCTCGTTAGTGTGTAGTAATCTTTTTAACCGGTATTTCCCATTATATAAATTATAGACGCGATTTCACACATCAAGTTTTTGGCGCCGCTGCCGGGGACAGTTGTGTCAAAAATTAAGATTTGTTATCTAATTGTTCTTAGTTTAGTTTAGTTATAGTTATTTATTTCTTTTCGATTATTCCCAGTTGAATCGGTGCGTTTAATCAATTGTTAGTTGTGATTTCGCAGATAACCGGTAGTGCATGCCACATACGCGTTCTTCTAATTCTCCGATTCTTTAACCATTTGCAGAACCCGAAAGAGAGTTATTCAGAGCGTTAAGTCAAGAGCAACAGTCTACAGTGGATTCATCTTTTTCTTCGAGTGCTAATATAATTAATTTGGGTAGTAGTTCTGAGACTGTGGTGCCCGATACACCACCTGAAATCAGAGAAGAAGAAGAATCTTACGTTTCATTAGATCTTTTCGAGACTGAAGATATGGCTGACCAAGCTGATCAACCGAATCGTCCTCAGACTATGGCGGAAAAGTTGAAGGCCACACGAGGGAGCCAAGGCAATTCGATTACACAACCAAACATCACTCAGCCTTTTCAAATTACAGGGCCGATCCTGAGTTTGATTTCTTCTGACTGCCAATTTCATGGTAAGGATAGTGAGGATGCTAACGAGCATCTACGTATTTTCAATGATGTTTGCAACCTTTTCAAACTGCATGAGGTCGCCGATACTTCGATCAAGACTAGGTTTTTTCCATGGACTCTTAAGGGAGAAGCTAAGAGATGGTTAGATAAGCAACTAGAAGGAGCGATTACTTCTTGGGATACGTTGGTAGATAAGTTCTTATCAAAGTTTTTCCCTGTGTCTCGAGCTGCTAGACTTCAAGCAGATATTTCTCAATTCAGACAAAAGAGCAGCGAGACACTATTTGATTCTTGGGACCGTTATTCTAATATGTTACGCTAGTGTCCGCAACCCGGGTTGAATGATTTACAAAAGGTCCAGATTTTCTATAAGGGGTGTGACATACCAACTCTTCAGAGTATTGATCAAGCAGCAGGTGGAACTTTAATGGATAAAATCGAAGAACATGCTCTTGAGATTATTGAAAAGCAAGCTGCTTACACTCACAAATGGCATCAAGATCATGAGTCAACTCATTCAGCGTCAGTTAAGAGAACCGAAACCACTGGTGCGTTTGATGATTATGGGTCTAAGGTTGGTTGTGAATTTTGCGGGGGATTACATTTAGGTAAAGATTGTGATGCAGGTTTGACTATGAACCAGAAAGAAGAGATCACTTATATTAGTCAACAGAACAACAATCAGTTTCAGGGACGTGCGCAGTTTAATAGAAATTTCAACAATCCCTATAATCCTCAAGGTAATTAAGGTTTGAGGTTTCAGCCAGGTTCTAGTGGAGGATATCAACAGCAAGCTCCCGGGTATTTTCAGAAACCCCAAGCCGAAGAGAAAAACTCCAACCTTGAAGCTATGATCGAAAAACTTGTAATGTCTCAAACTCAGCTTGTTACTACTGTTACTCAAAACAATGAGAAGAATGATCAAATGTTTTGAAATCAACAAGCAGCTATTCAGAATTTGGAGAAACAAATTGGTCAACTTGCTAATCAGAATAATGAGAGGAAACCGGGGGAGTTACCAAGTAAGACAGATAATAACCTGAAGAATGGGCACGTTAATGCTATCACCACCCGTAGTGGTTTAGTGTATGATCAACCAAGGAAGCCTGATGAGTATGATTTGCGAGTGCCGTTGGTTAAGGATAATGAGCCGGTTGTTGTTAGTGAACCGGATGGGGAAAAGGAGCCGGAACAGGTGATTAAGAGAGTTCTGAGGGTACCGGAAACTATTTCTGCTAAATCGGTAGTTAAAGAGTATCAACCACTGCTCCCATTCCTAAGGAAGCAGAGATTGGAGAAGCTTGAGGCGGAAAAGTCCAAGTTCATGGACTTGATTAAAAAAGTTAATATAAATTTGCCTTTTAATGATGTGATTGCAGGTATGCCCAAGTATGCAAGGTTTCTTAAGGACTTGCTAACTAACAAGAAAAAGCTGGAGAACGTGTCTTCAGTCAGGTTGAATGTCGCATGCTCGGCAGTAGTTGCAAACAAGCTTCCAGAGAAGCTTGAGGATTCTGGGAGTTTCACCATCCCTTGTTTACTGGGTAATTTGGATTATATGAGGGCGTTGGCAGATTTTGGGGCTAGCATAAATTTAATGCCCTATTCTATTTACTTAAAGCTATACCCCAGGGAGTTGAAACCCACGCGTATGGCTATTCAGCTAGCTGACCGCTCTATTAAATTCCCTCGTGGAATTATAGAGAATATGCTAGTTAAGACCAGGTCGTTGGTTTTCCCGGCCGATTTCGTGGTGTTGGATATGGAAGTGGATGAGAGGATTCCACTGATTTTGGGTCGGCCATTTTTAAATATGGCTAGATGTATCATTGATGTTTATGGCCAATAGTTGACCCTTAGGATAGATGATTTGCATGCGACTTTCTCAATCAACCATGCTTTAAAATACCCTGCCTACACTGACGATACATGTTATTTTCTTAACACTGTGAATGACCAGTCTGAGTTTTTGCAGGAATTCCTAGAGTTACAGGGTTCAGGAGAATGTTCATTGGTCGAAATTGATGAAGAGTTGCAGGTTGAGGAGGTAGATATTTTGACCACCTTGATGGAAAACGGCTATGAGCAGACTGAGAAGTAGTTCAAAGAACTCGAATGTGATGCGGATTACCGGAGCAAGTCTTCAATTGAAGAACCTCCCGAGTTAGAATTAAAGCCACTTCCAGATCATTTGGAATACGCTTATTTGTAGGAGGAATCTAAGCTCCCGGTAATTATTTCTTCTTCTCTTACTACAGGTCAGAAAACTGAACTTGTGACCATGCTAAAGGCCCATAAACCGGCCATTGCGTGGAAAATTCACGACATTAAGGGTATTAGTCTCTCCTATTGTACCCACAAAATCCTAATGGAGGATAACTCCAAGCCTGTGGTGCAACGACAAAGGAGGTTGAACCCGCACATGCAAGATGTCGTGAAGAAAGAGATCATTAAGCTCCTCGATGCACGTCTAATTTACCCGATTTCTGACAGTCCTTGGATTAGCCCGGTACACTGTGTACCTAAGAAGGGTGAAATGACTGTTACCGCCAATGATAAAAGCTAGTTAATTTCCACTCGGACTGTCACGGGGTGGCGTGTTTGTATTGACTATCGTAAGTTGAATGACACCACACGCAAAGACCACTTCCCGTTACCTTTCATGGATCAAATGCTAGCGAGGTTGACGGGAAACAGCTTTTATTGTTTTCTTGATGGTTTTTCGGGCTATTTTCAAATTCCTATCTCGCTCGAGGACCAGGAGAAAACTACTTTCACGTGCCCGTATGGCACATTCTCATACCGACGCATGCCCTTTGGCCTTTACAATGCTCCGGCCACTTTTCAAAGGTGCATGATGGTCATATTCCACGATATGATAGAGGATTGCATGGAGGTGTTCATGGATGACTTTTCGGTTTTCGGTGACACTTTCGATTCATGCCTTCTTAATTTAGAGCGGATGTTGGTAAGGTGTGAGAAATCTAATCTCGTGCTCAATTGGGAAAAGTGCCATTTCATGGTGCAAGGGGACATAGTTCTCGAGCACAAGATTTCTAAGAACGGTATTAAGGTGTATCCCACGAAGGTAACAGCTATTAAGAACCTTTCACCTCCCACCGATGTTAAGGGTGTTCGGAGTTTTCTCGGGCATGCCGGTTTTTACCGGCGTTTCATTAAGGATTTTTCTAAGATTGCTAACCCGATGAACAAACTCCTCGAAAAGGACACGCCATGGAACTTCTCCGACGAGTGCCAAAAGGCATTTGATCTTCTTAAGGAGAAGCTGATTAATGCACCCTTCATAATTGCTCCGAATTGGTCTCTTCCATTCGAGCTTATGTGTGATGCATCCGACTTTGCTGTGGGCTCTGTTTTGGGCCAAAGGGTTGAGAAACATTTTTGACCCATTTATTATGCAAGCAATACCTTGCAAGGAGCACAATTGAATTATACTACCACTGAAAAGGAGCACCTTGCGATGGTCTTTTCGTTTGATAAGTTCCAGTCCTACTTAGTCTTATCTAAGACTATAGTCTTTACGAACCATTCTACTCTTAAGTACCTTTTTGCTAAACCGGATGCTAAACCTAGACTTCTTAGATGGATCTTGCTTTTGCAAGAATTCGATGTTGAGATCCGGGATAAAAAGGGTGCCGAGAACTTAGCGACCGATCACCTTTCACGTCTTGAGAATCCCTCCCGTGAGGTTCTCGATGAGACTACTATTCATGATGATTTTTTCGATGAATATCTCATGAAGGTGGAGGAGTGTGAAGACCCTTGGTTCGTTGATTTTGCTAATTACTTGGTTGGGGGGTTCTTAGAAAAAGGTTGGTCATATCATAAACGTAAGAAATTCTTTAGCGACCTTAAGTATTATTTTTGGGAGGACCCTTATCTCTTTAGGCGGTGTTCCGATGGAATGATCCGCCGATGTGTTTTCGGAGAGGAATGCGAGCGCATTCTTGTCCAATGTCATCATGGACCGACGGGTGGGCATTATGGGCCCCAAGTTACGGGGCGAAAAGTCTTTGAGGCCGGTTTTTATTGGCCTACTATCTTCAAGGATGCCCACCAAATTTTTCAATCGTGCGATGCTTATCAACGGGCGGGCCAAATCACCCAACGAGATAAGATGCCTCAAAATGTCATCCAAGTTTGCGAGGTTTTTGATATATGGGGGATTGACTTCATGGGCCCATTTCCAAAATCTAATAATAAGCTCTACATTCTCGTTGCCATCGATTATGTTTCAAAATGGGTTGAAGCGCAAGCTTTGCCCACTAATGATGCACGGGTTGTAGTTTCGTTACTTAAACAACTCTTTTCTCGGTTTGGTGCCCCAAAAGCTTTAATTAGTGATCGGAGAACTCACTTTTGCAATGCCCAACTTGAAAAGGTTTTGAAGCGATATGGGGTGACCCATAAAGTTTCAACATCCTACCATCCTCAAACCAATGGGCAAGTCGAAAACACCAACCGAGCTTTAAAGAGGATTCTTGAAAAAACAATAGGTTCTAATCCTAAAGAATGGTCGTTTAAGCTTGATGATGCCTTATGGGCATTTAGAACGGCATACAAAATGCCAACCGGAACCACTCCTTTTCATTTACTCTATGGTAAAGCGTGTCATCTCTCGGTGGAGATTGAACACAAAGTTTTTTGGGCTCTCAAAACGAGCAATATTGATCTTAAGGAGGCGGGACGCCTTCGTTTGAGCCAATTAAATGAGCTAGAGGAGTTAAGGCTAGATGCTTATGAAAACTCGTTGATTAGTAAGGAAAGGACAAAGAAGTGGCACGATAGTCGTTTAAAAGATCCTAAGGAATTTAAGGAGGGGGATCATGTGCTTCTTTTCAATTCACGGTTTCGTTTGTTTCCGGGAAAGTTAAAGTCTAAGTGGTCGGGACCCTTTATTTTTCATAAGGTTTATCCCCATGGGGCGGTTGATTTGGTTAACTCGAAGGGGGAAGAATTTAAGGTTAACGGTCATCGGATAAAGCATTATGTCGATGGACCGCAAGAGGTGGATGATGTGGTTAAACTCATCTTTACCTCTACCGACACGTAATAATCTTGGTGGTAATTGTTTGTTGTAGAGTTTGTATAATTTTTGCTTTTGTTTTGTATATTTAATGCTTGAAACAGGTGCAATTTGATCAACCGTATTGTTTTGGTTCATGGAGAATTGATTTAGATGAGTAAAATGAGCTAAGTGTGATAAAAAGATTGAAAATTCGAGTCTGGGCATATGCGCGCCGTGCACTTCCACGCGCACCGCGCGATTGTGAAGGAAAATAGCTGGCAGTTTTGTGAATTCTCTGACCTTGTTTCATGTTATAACGTGCGTCGTGCACTTCCAAGCGCACCGCGCAACTTGTATACGCTATAAAGCGCACTGCGCGGGTCCTTGCGCGCCGCGCATAACCCCTTATCAGACCCTTTCGCTGTTTTTAGGACCCGGACCAAACTTTTATAACCCGAATTCCAAATGGGTCGAGTCGATTTTTAAGGGTTTTTAAGGCTATTTTATACTATTTTACACCTACTTTAACACACACAAACATATACAAACGCAGCCTAAGCTAACGGTTTTCTTCAAAATTCAAACTTTTTGTGATTTTCTCTCTAATTACTTGTGAATCATGCCTCCTAGGGTCCGTTTCTCTTACTCTTACACTTAATTTCATCTCTATTTGTGCTAGTTATGCTTTAATTGATGATTAAATGAAGTTAAAGTGTGGGGTTAACCCTAATTCGTTTAATGCTTAATGATTTACATGATTAGTGTTAATAATGCCTAATATGTTTTGTTTGTATGATGTTTACATGTGATTAGTGCATATTATTGATGCTAGGGTTTGCTATGAGATTAAATCCGAATTTGGAGTTTTAATTTGGGGTTTTTTGTGTGAGATGGTTAATGGAGGTAGTTCATGATAGCGTGGGGTAATTTGGGCGGGTCTTGTGTGAAGTCACTTGGTTTTTAATGTTTTGAGTTGGATTGCTAATTAAGTTAATAATTTTGAGTATGTTTGAGCATGTTTGGAGCTTTTCATGCGTTGTAGTGTTTTCAAAGATGATTTTGAGTTAGTTCAAGTTTATGTACATGAATTGCTAAGCCTAGTTTGTTTAGAAATTGAATTTTATTGATAATTTGATTCTAGCTTTTCATGTAACATGGCATGATTGTTTAGTTGGTTGCGAAGGGTAGTGTTATTTTGAGACATGCTTTTATGTGATGTTTAATTAGAAAAGGAAAATGAGTAAAAAAGGATGTTTGCGAGTTTAAATTTAGCTAACACTAACTTGTAACATCCCGCCTTTTTCCGTTTACTTTTCCGTTTAATTATTTAAAGTCCGTTATATGTTTATAACATCTCCCGTTAATACGCGTTTTTAAATTATCTCGTTAGGTAATTCACGCACCCGAATGGAACTAGAGGGACCAAACTTGCCCAAGTGCCAAACATTTGACTAGGTCAAATGGTCAACACTCCATCTCCTCCACCCATTATTTTCCATTTTCATTTTCACTTTTCATTTAATACTTTCAACTTTTCTCTCAATCTTCATCTTCAAGAATCATCATCTAAATTCGTTCAAGCAAGCTTCAATCAAACCAAATTACATATTTGGAATCCTTGCAACTTCCTCTTCGATTCCATACCGATTTCATTACATTTGGGTAACATTCTAAAATCACTAGATTTTGTGTTCTTGATGTTTTTAACTTATAAAGTTGTTAATTAGTGTCTATGGCTCAAGTCTAACATGATTATATGATTTATATGCTCGATTTCGTTATTTGAAGTAACTAGCTCGAGTATGAACTTTGGTGTGTTTGATTTAGTGATTTGGTTATTTGAATGTTGTTAAATGTCATAAATGCATGTATTAAATGTGTTCCCACTAGCTTCAATTTAATGTGTAGGTTGCTTGAGGAGACTCCATAAACTTGATTAGTGATTTTGGTGAATTTGAGTTAGGGTTTGATATGCTTGAAATGAATATTTGATGCATTGAATGCCATGAATTATTGTTGGTAAGTAGTTAGTTGTATTGTATGCTCGATTACCTACAAAACGGTGTGTTGTATGTATGCATTAAATGCCCGAATCATAAATGGGCACCTATAAAAATTTGAAGCATTAAATGTGTGCATTGATTGATCATTTGATTTAAAAAGTCGGTTATTGCAAATAATGTTTTCGGTTGGTGTAATATGCTTAGTTGTCTTCCTTGTCAAAAGAGCTTTCCAACGATATAAGGTGCGAGTCATAAGTGTTTACGGTTTGTGATTTGTGTTTGTTCGAAGTTCGGAAAAAAACTTGAACAATTGAAACTGACCAGGTACCAGCACCTGTTAAATGCCGCGGCGCGGCAGCCTTGGGTCGCGGCGCGACCTAAGGCGTGTTCAGGTTCTGACCAACATGTCAATTATACGAAAAATGTTTGGCATGCAATGGACCTCCGATTCACATGAGACTTGTTCTAACATACTTATATATAATTAAAAACCTCAGAAAAATAGTTCGGGACCCGACCCGAATGTGTTGACTTTTTCGTTGACTTTGACCGACCAAAGTTTGACTTTTTGTCAAACTTAACCAAATGATTGTGCAATCTTTCTAACATGATCCTATATTTGTATCTTGCATGAAATTTGACAATTTGATTCACATGCTACATAATCAAGTCGTATTGAGCCATAGGACTAATTGAACATCTTTGACCCATCGTGACTATCGATATTGATATAACCTATTTGATTAGGTCAAGACTAGCATTGTTCTTTGCACACGTTACTTGTCGAAGTACTTATTTACTCTTGTGCTCAAGGTCAGATCATAGTCCCACTTTTACTCTTTTGAACTTACTTTTGGGATGAGAAAACATAAACGCTTCTTTTAACTAAGTGAACACAAGTACATGAAAACGAACATTCAACATACGAGATTATAACAAAAATCCTCAATTCGATTATCATTAGTTACACTTAACGTTGTAAGCGAGAACTTATGTTATATGGCCATATGGGTTTGACAAACCCTCATTCGGACGGTTCGCTACCGTTATGCGGATGAAATATATTTTCGAGAAACAGTGTATGTTCTAACACTATTGTGATGGGGTACTATTGAAGGAAACGTTAAGCCTTGATAATTGGGTGCTCGTGAATATTAACTTTTAGAATGTATTACTATTTATCAATGATGCAAATCTTGTGGTTCGACTTACTTTTACTCACTTACTTACTTAAACCTATGATTTCACCAACATTTTCGTTGACAGATTTCTATGTTTTTCTCAGATTCTTGAACATTAGGTGATACATGCTTCCGCTCATTCTTTTGATACTTGCTTTGGATGTAGAGTATACTTGCATATGTGGAGCATCTTTTGACTACTTTAAACTGTGTCGCACGTGTTTCATTTGTACTTTAAACATCGTTATGTACTAGTTATGGAAACTACTTTTGTAAACTTTGAAACATCTATACATATGAAATGAATGCGACATATTTTCGGTCAAACTTTGTCTTAAAGACTTATGACCATGTAATGGGACCTACGTAGACGGCGCGGTCAAATATGATTTGCTCAGGTCGCTACATAACTTTTGAGTTTTTGTGGTTGTTTTGTGGTTAAAATTGTGAATGCAGAGTCAAGCAAAGCGTACTAGAACCGCACCAAGTGTTTTAGCAGAAGCACAAGCATCGCAAGAGGATCTGCGAGATTGGATTGAGTACTTCAGGAATGAGTACCCTACTGAGTTTGCAAGGATAAATGATCGGGTTATTGGTCTCACTTGGTACTTTGATTGGAGCTTTCTTGAGGAAACTCAAGTTCGCCGAGAGTTTGATTCTATGCTAATGTTGTCCTATAACAACACGATTCTCCGCCCGTGGGAGAGGGTGTTTTCGCTTCATGATGATATTTATCCATTGTTATGCAAGGAGTTTTTCTCTTCTTTGGTGGTTACTAATACCCGGGATTCGAATGAGCGTAACTTTATTCGATTTCGTTTGGGTGGCCAAAATCAAGTGATGAGTTGGTCTTAAATTGCTCGAGCCTTAGATTTGTATCCGGAATTGGATAATATCCGACTTCTGAATTATTTGATTAGGACTGAATTTTACAAACAGGAGCCTTTTAACACTGTTGCTTTTTGGGGTAGATTGACTGGAGGTGAAATTTTTCATGCAGGAAGAGTAAGCTATGAGAAAATTAAATTACCATTCGATCAGTTGTTGCAAAGGTTGGTGGCTTGTATTTTTAATGCGCGGGTAAATGGGAATGAGAAACCAAATAATAAGGATTTGTGGTACAT
Source organism: Rutidosis leptorrhynchoides (assembly GCF_046630445.1). NCBI lineage: Eukaryota > Viridiplantae > Streptophyta > Magnoliopsida > Asterales > Asteraceae > Rutidosis > Rutidosis leptorrhynchoides. The sequence continues at coordinate 348,880,368 of NC_092333.1, read as the reverse complement.
GGATCAAATCAAGAGGGGGAAGCATACTGACATTGTTGGTTCTATAGCTACTTACTTGAGCAAATGTTTAAGCGATACGGCTCTGGGAAAGAAGCTCTTGGGTTTCCATTATATTACTATGTTTGCGCAAACGTTGAATGTAGATTTGAGCAGGTTGCGTACGACAGATCAGAGTATGCCAGTTTTTGGCTCGATGTTCTATACTAATGGGAAGATTTTGATGCACGATTTTGAGAATCGATTGGTGATGTATCGGGAACTGATGTGTTCTAGAGGGTGTGTATGAAACGGCTATCAGTTTTATATTTATTTACTACAGGAAATCACCTAAATTAAACTAAAACACAAAAGGAAAGTATACCTATCGTGTAATAATATAGCTAAGGTAAAGTCCGGGAGGTCGATCCGTGGACACTATTATTGGGTGTCTTACTAGGTCAAATTAGTTAATTAAGTAGTTAAACTAGATATAGTAATTATAGGTAACTTTGGGGGGATTTACCGTTTAATGACCGGTTTGTCGATTTTATATTTTAAGCGTACATATAAATGACGATAATTAAAGTGCATAAAATAAATAACAATATTAAAATAACAATAAATAAAATTGCGAGTAAATGAAAGTACGATGAGAAATACAATAAAAGAATTATGCTTATTTAAACTTCCGTAATCATGATGTTTGACGTTTTGATTTTAATTTATTATGCTGGGTTAATTGTCCTTTGTCCTGGATTTATTTGATACCTATCTGGTTTTTGCCCATAATAGTTCATCGGTCATAATTATAAAATGATCGTCAAATTAACCATATACCCGAAGTCAAATATTCCAACTAATTGGGGATTCAAACTGTAACAAGGTCTTAATACTTTGTTAATAATTACACCAGGTTATCGACTGTGTGTAATCCAAGGTCTTAATACTTTGTTTATAATTACACCAATTACCCTTGTATGTAATCCACCCCTGTTTTAATTAGTCCAGGATTATTAATTTACCCACTCGACCAGAATGAATAATAAATTACCCAACCCAATTGATTAATTAAATGATTGTAAAAGATGTCATATAAACGTCACTAAATAGGACATGCATAATCATTTAATAATTATTAGATTAACTAATTTGAAGATAGGTTCAACAGACTCCAAAGAGTTGTCATTCGATTAGACAATACCCCCCATCTATTAATGGTCCATGGTCCAATGTCCACAAGTGTCGGTCTTTTGTCCATACCCTAATTATGGTACAAAATCCAATAACCCAATCTTTAATATTTAGTCCAACATCATGATTACTTCTGCTCAAATAAGCATAATAATAACTTAGTTATGAGACATTAATTTAAAAAGGAAGAACATAGGTTACAGTGGTGAATAATCGCGTAGCGTTACACGGACAGAGTTCCGACTTTAAAACCCGTAAAATATTTCTTCCAATAACTCAATTATTATTAAACTTAAATTAAAATTATAATTATAAATATATATAAATTACATATATAGAGAAAGAAGATTGGAAAAAGGTGTGTCTTTCTTCATTCTCCGTAGTCTCGTTTTATAGGCAAATGTTGATTTGAAATTTTCACTTATGACCCCTTAACTATGCTCAATTAACAACTTTTTATTAATTATTATTATTCTTATTATGAATTATTTAAATATTATATTATATTCTTGTGCATAGTGGACTTGTACTTTCAGATCCGTTGCGTCGAGCGTTGAAAGTTGGTTCATGTCTCGGTTCCGGATTTTCGAACGCCTTTTCGTATAATTTAATATCTTGTACTTTGCATTTTGCGGCTTGAACTTTTGTAATTTTGAGACGTTTCTCATCAATAAATTGAACCACTTGAATTGTACTTTGTACTTTTTAGCTTTTTGGTCATTTGCATCTTCAAATCGTCGAATCTGTCTTTTGTATTCACCTTTTATTATTTAAACGATAGTTACTTGAAATTAGAACAATTGCAACTAAAAGCTTGTCTTTCTTGAAGGATAATGCTATGAAATATATGTTCGTTTTTAGCATTATCAAATATTCCCACACTTGAGCGTTGCTTGTCCTCAAGCAATATAGTCTTGAAATAAAAACATACTTGAATCACTTCTTTATTCTTCACACTTTGTACATCAGTGATTTCAATACGGCGGTTATGAACAATGATAGTAACGATGTGGTTTATAGTCTCACATGACTATAAAAATTTAGATCCGTTAAGAAATTGGATCTTTATGAAAACATTTGATCTTTTGAAAATTCAATCTAGTTTTTATCCTAGATAAGTTTTCCGGAATAACCCTTCACCGGTGTTGCAAAATGTTATTGTGGGTTTTGTGGGTTTCGGATTTTAAAATTTTAGCTCAAAACTTTACGGTTTTGTGTCACCCACTTGCTAACCTTGTATTAGGAAAGCAACACGTCCAGTTTACTTGTCCCGTATATTACCTTTCGGTAAACTAACATCCGGTTGTAAAAGAAAGCGATGAACAAGAAACTGTTAAGGCAATTTCTAATGACATGCATTTGTTCATGGTCTAAAATGTGTCGGATGCTATTACTATCCTTTATAGGAGCAATAGTAAAGATCATCCTATAATTTTTCTGGTCTGGCACAAGGTCCTATCTTCGACCATGCTATGCAACCACCGTTCTTACGGTTGACACCCGATTTAGTTCAGGTGACCTAATGAATTCTGATGAATTCTCAGGATTTTACGTTCAATGGTAATGAACGCATTGAAAATAGGTTTTCAGAAAACAAATCAGTTTGTAATTTGATCAAAATATTTTCTCGTTTAAGTTTGAGTTTAGATATCATCGAATTCCATGAGTTTGTAATTCTCAATCTTTAAAGTCAATCTCAAGGATTGAGTAATATCAGGCTTAAAAGCTGATTTTTAATCTTTAAGGAGATTATCCTTACTAGGGGTCTGATTCATTAGTCTTATCAAGCTAATTTGCACGGCGCCCTCCCTATTTTACGAGACAGATCATCTCATGGTTAGGATAAGTCTGACCACATGGCGACCCTGTTTGATACTGAGGTCCGTGGATTTCCTACTGATTTTAGAGATGACTTTTCTAGGTTTTTCGTCATCCTACAGCTGGTCTGGACGACAACTTCTTGACCTAAATCAAGAAGCGCGTGTCTTTTTCGGAAGACTTTACTTCCTTTTAATGATGGAATTGATTCATCGTATAGATCCATCTTTCTTTCGAATATATTACAGTAAATTGGGTAAAACTGATTAGTTTAGTCCAAAACAAAAGTACCTGCAATAAGCTTGTACAGATATGTGAAATATGTTTTAAAGAACTTGGTGAATTCTTCCCACACTCAGCTTTTATTTATTTATTTCTTTGCCTTTTTATTCCCCTCTATTCCATTTTAAATGAATTCAAGCGTTTTGGGTTGTTTCTCAATTTATGTCCTTTCCAAGGTAACAATAATTTCGGTAGTATCACCTAGTTTTATCGTTCATAAATATGTATAAACATGATTTTGAATTCATTTAGTTGAAAATTTTTCAAATTTTCACAAAATTTGGCAATTAAACCAAGTGTAAACCCGAGAGAATTTATAACCCTTCCCCACACTTGAGATCTTGCAATGCCCTCATTTGCAAGAAATCAGTAAAAATTTAAATTCATGAGGGTGATTAGTGAAGAAAAATGATTAAAATTACCGAGTTTGCAAACATATTGTTGTTATTTCACATTTGATATTTTTCGTCTTGTCATCAAAATTAGTAGCTTTTGCTGAACTTAATGACAGTCTTTGAAAGTGCGTTGTTTTACCCTGTTTTGTACATAAGATAAACTATAAACATATATACATATTTTTTGGTATACTTTAGATCAATAATATTAAAAATAATGAAAACAAAATTTTTCGCCCCGTCCTTGGATAAAGCAATTTCGGTTCAATGACCTAGTGTTTAACTCACGACGAATTTTAGAAATCATTTTTTTAAACTTAATTAAATAAAGTAAATTTTTGTTTTAAAATCACACAAAACTTAAATTTAAAAAGCATATTAATTTCATATAAAACCTACAAAACAAAAAAAAATTCAGAATGGGGGGAGAAAACTAGTTCTTTAGTGTCTGCTAGTGGAAAAGACCAATCGGATTCCATTCTCGGAACTACACGAGAACAGAACAACTAACTCTAGACAACATTTTCTTTTTAGAACATTTTGAATCTCCCCACACTTAGGTAGCCGTGGTGTCAAAATTGTGATTAACTTCATCGTTAATTTTTCTTGGACCATAATCAACTTGCATATCTGTGACTTTTGCTTTAAGCCATTGGTCGGATTCTTGTGTAATATCCACAAATTCAACTAATTTCGCCTTTTCTTTAAGCGACAGATTGGATACTAACCGGTTACATAACTTAAAGTTCCCCTTGGTTCTAGCATCGCGAATCCGTTTAATAAGTTTCTTCATTGAACTATTAATAACGGAGTCATTTAATTTCGTATTAACAACGGGGTTCTTTGTTATCAGGTCATCATTAGGTGTTACTTCATTTTCCCCACACTTAGGTGTTTTATTATTGTTGAGCACTACCATTGGAGTTGGTAAAACAACATGGATCTTACCAATCGTTTTTGCTGGTTCAACGGTTTTGGTTGGTGGAGATTTAGACTTTCGAATCATAGAGGTGATTGATTTCTCATCATTACTAAGTGTCATTCTACCCTTTCTTACATCAAATAACACCCCGGTGGACGCTAAGAATGGTCGACCTAAAATTAGAGGAATATTTGGGTCCTTTTCTATGTCAATGACAATGAATTCGACTAGAAAGGTTAAATTACCTACTTGAATGGGTAGGTTGTCAGCAATTCCAACTGGGTACCTAATGGTTTGATCAAGGAGTCGAACACTCATATCCGTTGGACTTAACTCACCTACTCCTAATCTCTTATATAATGAAAGAGGCATAACACTCACACTTGCGCCTAAATCTGCTAGTGCATCATACATGACACAGTCACTTAGTAGACAAGGAACAATAAATTCACCCGGATCACCTATCCTAGGTGGAGGTTTTGGTGGAACTGTCTTCACCGGGTTTACTTCTACGGTTTTTGTTTCTTGCACTTTCTTATTCTTCTTCTTCTTCTTTTTTCCAAAGGTATCACAAACTTTATTACCTATCACTTGCTCATACTCAACTCCTTTTCTTGGAAACGGGATGGGTGTTTTGTATGGTGCCACCACTGGCTTTACATACTCGGGTGGTGGTGGTGGTGTTGTAACTTCTTCATTGTTACTCACATCTAAAACTTTCCCATCTTCTGGTGTTGGTTTTTCAGAATTTGTTGATACCATGTTAATATTTTCATTCCGAGGATTTACTTCATTATTACTCGGTAGCTTTCCTTGTTCCCTTTCACTCATCAATCTAACAAGAGTACCTACTTGTTTTTCTAGATTCAAAATGGAAGCTTGTTGAGTTCTAAATGACTGATCAAACCTCTCATTCGTTTGGGTTTGAGTTTCAATAAATTGTGTTTGAGATTCAACTAGCTTAAATACCACTTCTTCCAGATTTGACTTTTTCTCTTCGGTTTGTTGTAGTGGTTTATACAAGCCAGGTCTTTGTTGATTGAAAGTGTTGTTTTGAGTTGGTTGGTTATTCGGACCTTGTTGATTATATGAGTTATTATTGGGTCCATTTGGATTGTAAAGAATGTTTTAATTTCGATTAAAGTTTGGCCTTGGCGGTTGATAATTATTTTGATAATTATTTCCCGGCCTTTAGTTTATGTAGGAAACATTCTCTCGTTGTTCCATCGTTTGCTCAACATTACAATCTTTCGTTAAGTGTGGTCCACCGCATTGCTCACAACTGATTCGTATTGCGTGAATATCTTTAGTCATCTTTTCCATTCGTCTCTCGAAAGCATCTATTTTTGCGGAAACAGAATCAAAGTTATGGCTAGAATCGGCTCTAGCCGCTTTAGATGAATGAAAAATATCTTTTTCTTGATGCCACTCATGAGAGTGGGATGCTGTGTTATCAATGATCTTGTGAGCTTCGGTTGTGGTTTTCTTCATAATGGAACCACCAGCTGCTGTGTCGATGTCTTTTCGTGTGGCGATGTCGATGCCTTTATAGAAAATTTGCACTATTTGAAAAGTATCTAAACCGTGTTGAGGACATCCTCTCAACATCCTTTCGAATCTTGTCCATGCCTCATATAACGTTTCATTTGGCTTTTGCACGAACGTGGAAATTTCTCCTTGAAGTCTCACGGCTTTAGATGCCGGAAAGAATCTTTGAAGAAATTTCTCAACTAAAATATCCCATGAGTCAATCATTCCTTCAGGTAACGATTCTAACCAATCTTTGGCTTCTCCTTTTAAAGTCCATGGGAACAACATAAGATAAATAGTTTCTTCCTCAACTTCTTGGATTTTAAATAGATTACAAATCTTATTAAAAGTTCGAAGATGTTCGTTTGGATCTTCTTTTATTGTACCACCAAATTGGCACTGATTGGTGATCATGTGTAGGATTTGTCCGTTGATTTCAAAATCTGATGCTCTAACATCTGGCTGATTAATGGCATGACCTTGGCCCGTGCGTGTGGCTCTCATTCGGTCTTCCATACTTTGAGGTTCCGTTACTTCCATAATTGAATTTTTTGAATCCGAATCACTAGAAGATTCTGATTTAACTATTTGTGGTTCAGGAGGAATGATTAGTGGTTCAGGATCTTGGAATTGTCCTTGAATATCCTCCGGATTCTCAGTTGTGAGATTGGGTTCAAAAAATGGATTATCGTAAATTTGAGTTGGAGTACTTGGTCGACTAGATGACAATTCTAAAGAAAAATCATCGGCGACAATATTGGATAGATGTCTTGATCGAGTTACAGGTGGTGAACGTATGAAAGGTGGTGAACATTTTGCTCGGTGCATTCACTGAATATCCTATTAGTTATAAAAGATAAAAATTATATAAGTTATCAAATTAATAGACTTTTCTGCTTTTGCCCACGTTTCGAATAGCCAATAGATGCAGCAGGGAGCCAGAACCCTTTAAATCGGAAGCTCACAACTCAGCCACTAACAAATCCAACTATTACTACGAACCAGAAAATTTGGATGTCTATCAATTTAATCGCTTAAAATAATTTTTCATTTGAAATTTTAGAGAAGAAATAGAAAATTCTATGTCCTAAAAACTAGAGCGTCGAGAAATAAGAAAGAAAAAGATTGCGTCGAAAAACGTCGAAAAAATAAAAGGTCGAAAAATAAAAATAAGAAAGTAGCGCGTCGAAACTTAAAAGGGATTCGAAACGAAAAACAGCAATTACTTAAAATGATACTAAAATTTTAACACGGCGTCGCAAAATTTTAAGCCACCTAAATCTTAGTCTAAAGAAAAAGCACTTAAGGGATTTTACGGGAAAACCTAAAAATCTAAAAATATAAAAATAACTATGGCAAAACTAAACTTAATACTAAAAGTTGTAACTAGAGTCTAAATATCTAAAGGTAATAAAACTTAAAATAAATATATATATTTTTTAATTTTATAGACAAAATCTTAAAAATATATATATATATATTTTTTAAAATTTTTTTTAAAAAAATTTTATTTTTAGATTTTTTTTAAATTTTTTTTTAAATTTTTTTAACGATTTTAATATTTCTTTTTTAAGGATTTTAAATTTTTTTTTTTATTTTTTATCTTTTTTTTCACGAAATTAATAATTTTTTTTATTATTTTTTTAAAAAACTTTTTTAACTCATTACTATTCATGAATAGTAAATGAAACGAAATTAATTAAATTACTATTCACATGAAAGCGACATGATAAAAATTATTAATTATAAGTTACATAATATACCCCTGAAGTATTTAATAAATACGACTTTTTAAAACTTTACGATTCAAATTTGATTCAAAATTATTATTATATTATTATATTATTATATTTTATATTTTATTTCAATATTATTATATTTATTAAATTATTATATTTAAATTAATATATCTTTAATCAATCAAAAACTAAAAAGAAAAAAAAAACTTAAATACCCCGTGAAGACACAAAAAGTGTCCCCGGCAGCGGCGCCAAAAACTTGATGTGTTCTAGAGGGTGTGTATGAAACGGCTATCAGTTTTATATTTATTTACTGCAGGAAATCACCTAAATTAAACTAAAACATAAAAAGCAAGTATACCTATCGTGTAATAATATAGCTAAGGTAAAGTCCGGGAGGTCGATCCGTGGACACTATTATTGGGTGTCTTACTATGTCAAATTAGTTAATTAAATAGTTAAACTAGATATAGTAATTATAGGTAACTTTGGGGGGATTTACCGTTTAATGACCGGTTTATCGATTTTATATTTTAAGCGTACAGATAAATGACGATAATTAAAGTGCGTAAAATAAATAACAATATTAAAATGACAATAAATAAAATTGCGAGTAAAAGAAAGTACGATGAGAAATACAATAAAAGAATTATGCTTATTTAAACTTCCGTAATCATGATGTTTGACGTTTTGATTTAAATTTATTATGCTGGGTTAATTGTCCTTTGTCCTGGATTTATTTGATATCTATCTGGTTTTTGCCCATAATAGTTCATCGGTCATAATTATAAAATGATCGTCAAATTAACCTTATACCCAAAGTCAAATATTCCAACTAATTGGGGATTCGAACTGTAACAAGGTCTTAATACTTTGTTAATAATTACACCAGGTTATCGACTGTGTGTAATCCAAGGTCTTAATACTTTGTTAACAATTGCACCAATTACCCTTGTATGTAATCCACCCCTATTTTAATTAGTCCATGATTATTAATTTACCCACTTGGCCAAAATGAATAATAAATTACCCAACCCAATTGATTAATTAAATGATTGTAAAAGATGTCGTATAAACGTCACTAAATAGGACATGCATAATCATTTAATAATTATTAGATTAACTAATTTGAAGATAGGTTCGACAGACTCCAAAGAGTTGTCATTCGATTAGACAATACCCCCCATCTATTAATGGTCCATGGTCCAATGTCCACAAGTGTCGGTCTTTTGTCCATACCCTAATTATGGTACAAAATCCAATAACCCAATCTTTAATATTTAGTCCAACATCATGATTACTTCGGCTCAAATAAGCATAATAATAAATTAGTTACGAGACATTAATTTAAAAAGGAAGAACATAGGTTACAGTGGTGAATAATCGCGTAGCGTTACACGGACAGAGTTCCAACTTTAAAACCCGTAAAATATTTCTTACAATAACTCAATTATTATTAAACTTAAATTAAAATTATAATTATAAATATATATAAATTACATATATAGAGAAAGAAGATTGAAAAAAAGGTGTGTCTTTCTTCATTCTCCGTAGTCTCATTTTATAGGCAAATGTTGATTTGAAATTTTAACTTATGAACCCTTAACTATGCTCAATTAACAACTTTTTATTAATTATTATTATTCTTATTATGAATTATTTAAATATTATATTATATTATTGTGCAAAGTTGACTTGTACTTTCAGCTCCGTTGCGTCGAGCGTTGAAAGTTGGTTCATGTCTCGGTTCCGGATTTTCGAACGCCTTTTCGTATAATTTAATATCTTGTACTTTGCATTTTGCGGCTTGTACTTTTGTAATTTTGAGACGTTTCTCATCAATAAATTGAACCACTTGAATTGTACTTTGTACTTTTTAGCTTTTTGGTCATTTGCGTCTTCAAATCGTCGAATCTGTCTTTTGTCTTCACCTTTTATTATTTAAACGATAATTACTTGAAATTAGAACAATTGAAACTAAAAGCTTGTCTTTCTTGAAGGATAATGCTATGAAATATATGTTCGTTTTTAGCATTATCAGGAACATGTGGGTTCTGGTGCGGCAGGTACGAGTGCAGCTGGGGCTGCAGGTGGTTCTTCATCGGGACCTAGCACGAGAGCTGGTCCATCTGCTAGTACACATTTTGAAGGTTCATGGTACCCGAGTCAGGAAGGTTGGGACAGTTTGATAAACAGTGTGAACAGAATGGGTTTAGATTATGGCGATGTTGCAGGTCAGGTAGAAAATCATGTGTATCAGTATACTATGGATCGAGTTGATAATGCAGAGTTTCATCGTGACATTCGTAGGCATACTGAGGTGGTGGAAAAGCATAATGACGAGGTTAGTCGACACAATGCTCAGATGTGGGAGAGTCAGCAGCGAACGGAGGAGCTCGCCAGAGATAATCATTATGATACAGGGATGATTGCATATGGTGTCGATTGGCAGTGCCATAATTCGCGTTTGTATTTTTCTAATTCGGAGCAGTATTATGGTACGGCGAGTCAGGAGTCGGTTTATTATTATGATCAGAACCTTCCTGAGCATCCGCTGCATTATAGAGAGACAGGGGCTATGAGGGACGCACGGTTGAGGTTCCAGCAGGAGTATCCGGGCGGGCATCCGAGCAAGAGCGGTTCGGGAACCTATGGATGGCCGTTTGATGATTACCAGGGTTGAGGGCATGCGTGCCTATTGATCATGTTGTATTTGTTTGCAAACATTTTATTTGGTTCTGTACTTTGATAACTATTTTCTTTAATTATGTACTGTGGATTTATTCGGGGACAAGGCGTTTCGGTACCGGGTGGTGCCACCTTGTCCCGTTTTATGTAGTTTCTTTTATGTTTGTTAGGTTTGTTGGTGGAACGATTTTCAAGTCTGACATTAAGTTCAGCAAAACCGCATGAGTGATGATATTGGTGTAAGGATCGGGAATGGACGATGTTCTTATGCTGGCAGTCAGTTCAGCGCCATCTGTCACTGTCATTCCACGATCAGTGGTTTGCTCGATAAGTTTTTTTTTTATTTTTCTTACCCTTTCAGTTTTAATCTATTTTTGATCTCAAGTAATGGGGACATTACTCGATCTCAAGTGTGGGGTGGGGATGTAAAATCTCTCAGGTTGGTTATTAATGAAATCATCATCATATTAGTTTTTATATTAAAAGACTTGACGTTTCACGGGTTTTGGTCGTAAAAAAAATGATGAAAAAATTAGGGGAAAAATAAAAAAAAAATAGAAAAGTTAGTTTAAAAATAATAAAAAGTAGAAAAACAATTGAAAATTCGGCCAAAACCTTTACTATGAAAATTGGCTTGGTATTTTATGGCATATTTTATGATTTCAAAGAAGCCAAAATTGTTTCACATGTTCATTACCATTGGACATGAAATCCTACGAGTTCGGGAAACTCAATAGTAGGTCACCTGTACCAAAACGGTTGTAAACCGTAAGAGCGCGGTGATTGCATAGCGTGATTGTGACCGAATCACGTGCCAGATCAAAAACTTTTGGTTACTTGGTATAGCGTACTTCCGAAACTATATCATTTTATTATTACATCATCTAATGGTGTGATACTGTGGGAAGAGGAGCCTAGAGCTTCACCAGTGTTATCCTTTTTAGGAACAATAGCTACGTGCTTGTGTATGCTTAAACAACACAACCCATATCCAAAAGCTATGGCACCCAAAGGTTTTTGGGATTTAAACCGAGTGTCAATTGAAATAGATTGGCATTCTCGAGTGACTCAGATCCACTCATTAAGGAAGTAAATTCTTTCGACCATTTCACTTGGTACGTATACCTCTTAAGCTGTATCATTTCATTACCCATCATTTCACGATGAGGTACTGTTAGAGGAGAAAGTATTGAACTTTCAAAACATGTTCATTATTTTGAATGTGAAATCCTACATGAACATAAAAATTCATACGTAGGTCACTTGCACCAAATCGAGTGTCAACCGTATGAATGGTGATGGTAGCGTGTGGTCAAAACCGGACCATGCGATAGATCGAAAACTTTAACAGGGCGATCCTCATTGTTTCTCCTAACAAGGACAATGTTGCACCCGACCACCTTATTTAACCACACAAGATGTATCTATTCCATCCTAAAGGGAGTCAAGTCTCCCGAACGACACACTTGCTGATTTGTTTCAGAAGTTGTAGTCCAGACCAGTTGTAGGGTGACGAAAAATCTTGAAAAGTCATTGCTAAAATCGACTGGAAATCTACCAAGCCTCAACATCAAACAGGAAAACTGATAGTCAAAGCTTATCTCATTGAGGGAGATTTGCTAGCCAAATGGGAAGCACACCATGATACACAAAATGTCAGTGATTGATCAGATTCCCAGTGGATAACCTCCGGAAAGGTAAGATATCCGCTTTTAAGCCTGATGAATTTCAATCTTTATGATTGACTTAATGGATTAGATGATTACCTCATGATTACCGATGATATCTGGACGTAATGTGTATCCTCCTAAGCACATTATTTTCTTACCGACATCTCACGATGTTAGGTACTGTGGGAGGCATTGGCTTGACCAATCGCGGGGTAGCCCGTATGGTTCGTTGGTTCGAGGGTTCCACCTTCTCGACTCATGGTTTCCACTTGTATCCACATTCAATATTTGAAGAAATTATCAGGTTCGGGATTCTCTACATTTATCTGGATTACATATTTGGAGCACGTTGTTCGAGTTATTTTTATTGTGCCGATACTTTACTTGGGGATGTTGGAGATTTCGGGATTACAAGTGGAAGCCACATGGTTAATTTGTTCTCTTTAAACCGTACCCACACTAGTTTCTCTTATGGTTCATGTTCGTTGGTTCTACTTACACTTATGAAGATGTTATCATTTAGTAGAAGATCATTTTCGAGTCGACTTTGCTTGAGGACAAGCAAGACTCTAGTGTGGGGTGATTTGATATTGCGCTCTCATATATTTATCATGGCAATATCCTTCATTTTTAGTCCATTCGGATACGGTTTTGGTTATTATTCGCGAATATTTAAAAGATTATGATTTAAGAGCCGAGAAGTGTCAAATGATTGAATTATGGTGTTTATGGCGCATTTACAGCAGTTTATGTGTTATTTGTGGATTTGGGACGTGACCAAGACTTGTTATGTTTAAAAATGGGCAAGAATTGCTAAAAACAGTTATGCGCGCCGCGCATTGGGGTGCGCACCGCGCGGTTATACTTCAAAACAGATCAGAAGTTATTAATTTTTGAAATACACTTTTTATGTAGAGGTGCGCGCCGCGCAAGTACCTGCGCGCCACGCATTTGGAGTCGGCCAGATTTCTTTTGCTATAAATAGGGAGCAGTTTTCTATTATGAGGGTTATCTTTTTGGCAGCCGATTTTGAGAGCATTAAGGGCGATTTTCAGTCACTTTTGGGGAATTCCAAGGTCACTTAAACGCTCCAATCATTCCGATTTCAAGGATCAATCTCAGCACTCATCAAGATTCATCGTGTTAGGTTGATTCTATTTTATCAAACAATGTTTTCTTTATTATTAGTTATTTTGATTTCTATTGTTACCATGGTTATTGGCTAAGTCATTTAATGTTTGTCTAGACTTATAAACCTATGTATTGGATGTTACTTATCAGTTATTCGTTTAATTTATGATGTTTTGATGTTTGAATTAAAGAACGATTCTTATTTAAGCTAGACTTTTCGATTCAATTGGTTGTGTACTTGTTTAATAGGATGAGAGTTCATTAATTTAGTACATAAATTTACAATTGGTTTGTCTTAATTGGTTGTTTGCTTACTCGGAGATGAGAGTAAATTGGATTCAAAAAGGCTAGACAAAATAGGGGTGAATTATACGCAACGAGAGTTAGTGTGATTGTGATTTGAGTCTTCATCTCAGTCTAAATATTTGGTCACAATTGAGAGGTCTTAGGCTACGGGGAATTCCGTGTCGTGTAATCTTAATTGAAATGTTTGCGCTGGGGAATTCCAAGTGAAACGACTAGATAATTCACATAAGTTAGATAATAGCTGGGGCTTAATTTAAATGCATCCAATACTAGGTGTAAAAGGTCTAGACGAGCATTCGTTTTCCTATTTGTTTACAACTATCTTATTTTTACTTGTTTGTTTGCTTTAAAGCTTAAATCTTAAAATACCAAAAATATTGTTCTTTCTTGTTATTAATTAAAGCTGTCTTTGATTTGGCTAATCGTTAAATAGCCACCAAAACTATTTTCTCGTAATTTCCATTTTCTAGATTAACTTAGTTTATTTCCAATAGTTATAATCTTAATTTTCACGTCTAAACTGTCCTTGGAACGAACACGGATTTACCAACTTTATACTATTGCATGATCGGGTACACTGCCCGTTAGTGTGTAGTAATCCTTTTAACCGGTATTTCCCATTATATAAATTATAGACGCGATTTCGCACATCATTGCTACCTGCAAGATGACCAGATTAGCAATGCGTTAGCAGACTTAGGAGTCAGTGTAAACCTAATGCACTATTCGTTATTCAAAAAGCTAGCATTAAAATACTTACGACCTACCAGAATGACTATCCAACTCGCGGACAGATCAGTTAAGATTCCTCGAGGAATAGCTGAGGATGTCCTAGTCAGAGTGGATAAGTTCGCATTTCTCGTCGATTTCATCATTATGGATATTGAGGAAGACACGAAGGTCCCACTCATACTTGGCATACCATTCTTGAATACTTCCAAGGCCGTAATCGATGTTCACGAGAAATCGTTGAAATTAAGAGTTGGAAGTGAAGAAGTCACATTTAATGTCGACCGACTCATGAGCCACCCCCGCGAAGAAGATATCAATCTCACTGATTCTTTTCAAGAACTCGTCAACGAATATCTGTAGGATACCATGGCTATATACAGTCTAGATCAAATTTCTAAGGATCTGCACTTTACACCTCCTGAAGAAAATCTCGACACCCATTCAGCCATATATCCTGGTCAAAATACATCTCCCCTCTCTGAAAGTAACTTTCTCGGTAAAACTATCCAAATAGCACCGCAAGGTCAAGGCATTCCCCTACCTCTATTAAGGAGAAGACCGAATGAAGAAATAGATTTCATTTCGGTATTTCAGGAACCCCAGTCAGAAAAGGACTGTGTGGAGATTCCTGAACCAATCTTTGAAACTAAAGAATACATTTCTGAAGAAGAAGCATTAAGAAGGACAATTTCCAGAACCAAAGAACAGATAGCATCAGTAGCCGCTATTAAGGATGAAGAATCAGAATTTCAGGAGAGGTATGACTCGTTAGACAGAGCAGAAATAGCTAGAATGAAGCCATCTATTGAGGAGCCTCCAGAATTAGATTTGAAGAAGTTACTCGAACATCTGGAGTATGCATTCTTAGAAGGAGAATCACAACTCCCTGTAATCATTTCGAAAGACCTCACACCACATGAGAAGGCGAAATTGATTCAGGTTATGAAATCACATAAGAAAGAAATTGCTTGGAAGATTTTTGACATAAAAGGAATCAGTCCCAACATTGCACCCACAAGATCTTCATGGAAGATGATTTCAGACCATCAGTTTAGAGGCAAAGAAGGGTCAATCCTATGATTCAAGAAGTCTTCAAGAAAGAAGTAATCAAACTTTTGAACACCGGTCTGATCTATCCTATTTCCAATTCGCCATGGGTCAATCCTGTTCAAGTCGTACCTAAGAAAGGATGAATGAATGTAATCCAAAATGAGAATAATGAACTTATTCCAATACGGGAGGTCACCGGTTGGAGGGTTTGCATAGATTATCGTAAACTTAACGATACAACCCGGAAGGATCATTTTCCATTACCTTTCATCAATCAAATGTTGGAACGTCTGTCATGAAATGAGTTCTATTGTTTCCTTGATGGTTTTTCCAGCTACTTTCAAATTCCTCTCAATCCAAAGGACCAATAAAAGACAACCTTCACCTATACTTATGAAACATTTGCCTATCGATGCTTGCCCTTTGGGTTATGCAATGCACCAGGTACATTTCAGCGATGCATGGTGGCAATATTACACGACATGATTGAACGTTGTATGGAAGTCTTCATGGATGACTTCTCAGTCTTTGATAGTACC
Source organism: Rutidosis leptorrhynchoides (assembly GCF_046630445.1). Lineage (NCBI taxonomy): Eukaryota > Viridiplantae > Streptophyta > Magnoliopsida > Asterales > Asteraceae > Rutidosis > Rutidosis leptorrhynchoides. Next base: position 348,864,396 of record NC_092333.1, on the reverse strand, counting down.
TTTGATTAGTGCCTTTCAAACCTTGACAAGATGCTTACCCGGTGTGAAGATTCAAATTTGGTTCTGAATTGAAAAAAATGTCACTTCATGGTAAAAGAAGGTATAGTTTTAGGACATAAGATTTCAAAGTCAGGAATAGAAGTCGACAAGGCTAAGATTGAGACCATAGCTAAACTTCCAGAACCTACCATAGTAAAAGCGATAAGGAGTTTCCTTGGACATGCCGGTTTCTACCGATGCTTCATCAAAGATTTTTCAAAGGTCACTCGACCTATTACTCATCTCCTCGGGAAAGAAGTTCCGTTCGTCTTTAATAAAGAATGTGTGCAAGCATTCAACTATCTGAAGGAACAGCTCACACATGCGCTTATCATGATTGCTCCTGATAGGAGTCTACCATTCGAAATCATGTGTGATGTGAGCGATTTCGAAGTTGGAGCTGTACTCGGACAACAGAAAGATAAACACTTTCATCCAATCTATTACGCCAGTAAAACCTTGACTGGAGCTCAGGAGAATTATACCACCACAGAAAAAGAGCTGCTAGCTATAGTTTTCGCTTTCGACAAATTCTGTTCCTATCTCATTCTTTCCAAAACTACGGTTTACACAGATCACTCAGCCCTTAAATATCTATTCACTAAGCAAGATGCTAAACCAAGACACCTATGATGGATCTTACTCCTACAAGAATTCGATATTGAAATCAAGGATAAGAAAGGAGCAAAGAACGTCGCAGCAGACCATCTTAGTCATTTGGAGAACCCAGCGATGGAACAACTTGCTGAACAAGATATCAGAGACAAATTTTCAGAAGAACAGCTTATGAGCTTAACAGAAGCTAACATAGGATCACAATTTACTGATACCCCTTGGTACACTGACATAGCCAACTATCTAGTTGCTGGAGTAGTACAGAAAGGAATGAGCACATCCCGAAGAAGGAAGTTCTTCAGGGACACTAAGTACTACTACTGGGAAGATCCGTACCTGTTTAGAATTTTCCCTGATCAGATAATTAGAAGGTACGTAGATGAGAAACAAGCAGCAGGGATCCTTCACTAATGTCACCACAGACCAACTAGAGGTCATCATGGAGCACACTTAACCACAAGAAAAGTCTACGAATCGGGATTTTATTGGTCGTCTATATTTCGAGCTGCGCAAGAGCTTGTAAAGCGTTATGACACATGCTAAAGGCAAGGTATTATCTCTATGAAGAATGAGATGCCTCAGACTAATATCCAAGCTTGCGAGATCTTCGATATATGGGGATTAGAATTTATGGGACCATTCCCTAAGTCTAATGTGAGAGAATATGTCCTCGTAGCAGTAGATTACGTCTCCAGATGGGTCGAAGCCCAAGCATTTCCAACCAATGATGCCAAGGTCGTCACCAACTTCCTGAAGAGACTCTTCTGCCGATTCGGAGCTCCCCGCGCTATAATAAGTGATGCAGACACACACTTCTGTAACACTCAGTTTATGAAAGTGATGCAACAATACGGAGTTACCCACAAAATGTCCACTGACTATCATCCACAGACAAACGGACAAGCAGAGGTCACTAACAGAGTACTCAAGATAATTCTAGAACTCACCATCGGCCATCAAGGGAATAAATGGTCTGAGAAACTAGATGATGCTCTGTGGGCATTTTGGACTGCTTACAAGAATCCTCTAGGAACTACACCCTACCGAATGATCTATGGAAAAGCTTGTCATCTTCTGCTGGAACTAGAGTATAAAGCTCTATGGGCACTGAAAACCTGTAACCTTGATCCTTTAGTAACCGCTAGGCATCGAAAGATGCAGATGAATGAACTCGCCGAATTAAGAGACCAAGCTTACGACACATCATATATCTACAAGGAACGAACGAAGCTGAAACACGATGCAAAACTGATACCTACAAAGTTTGCTCCTGGAGATAAAGTTCTACACTTTAATTCCCGATTCAAAAAGTTCGCTGGAAAATTCAGATCAAGATGGAGTGGGCCATACAAAGTTATACATGCTTTTCCACACGGATACGTGGAATTAGAAGGGCCCACTAGCAACTTCAAAGTCAACAGTCACTGGTTGAAAGCTTATCTAGAAGACCACGATAAAGAGGAGCACCTCTTCTCCCTCGATCCATTCTGAAGATCTCGTAGGAAAAGTCGAGCTCTAACGACTTGATAAACAAAGCGCTCTTGGGAGGAACCCCTTCCTTATCCTTTTTATTTTATTTTATCAATTTTTACTTTCAAATTATTTTCAGTCTACAAATATATTATCTCTGTGCACTAACCCTAAGCGCCATACTTGCGCTTAGTACTTACAAGTTTGTTGAATGTATTCAGGCAAAATGCCAAGCTTAAGAGCTTCTTATTGCATTCCAGTTCACAGGAAAAGGACTCCCCGAGTTTACCTATCGGAGAGCAGCACAGATCAGTTTAGGCCATCTACAGGACAGCTAGGTCCAAGACGTATGATCCTTGAGAGTGTTGAGGAGGACATTAGTACGGCACCACCAGCCCCTCCAGTGCGACATTCCCAACGTTTAGCATCGAGACCAGCTGAGTTTCCAGAGCTACCAGAGATACGTGAGCCGCAGACTGTGATTCATTATGGAGCCACCTTGAACGATCTAGATGTTACTTGGGCAGTGCTTAGAGACCAGCAGAGACTTTACCGAGCTTTCAGAGCATACCTTCATCGTGAAGGAATGTCCAAGAGTACTCTGGGCCCTTCGTCATTCAGGCTAGCACGTTGTTTCCCTCCGACACACCAAGCTACCCCAGGTGTTCCACTCCAGTCTCGGTTCGTTCAGTCGCCTCAGCCGCCGTTTCGACTAACGCTGCCCCCATCACGCTGCTTGTACTAGCTGTTTCGCCTGCCCCAGTCATGGAGATGGTCCCTGTTCGTGAGCTACCTGAGAGCTGCAACTTAGTGACAGTGCCAATCTCAGTAGAGCCACCCATGGCCCAGATTTTTGAGATTACCTGGAACATCCCCAATGAGGTGCCATTTCCGATCCTATCACACCTGGAGTTGCCATCGGACCTTTGTCTAGACAACTAGATTATTTGCCATTTTTGAGATTACCTTCTGAATCCCGAATTAGATGTAGGACAGCCGCTAGAGTATTTGCCGACCCTTGAGGATGACGATGATCTCTTCGGACCTAATGGATACTTCACAGATACCGCTCAGCACATTGGCCAGGATAGTATTTCGTAGACTATTTTACTTTATTTAATTTTAGTTTTATATTTTTGAAGCATTATATATAAAGTTATATATCTAGTGGAAATGCTGTCTTTCTCTTTTTGTTCTTCATGCAGAATTTTTATCAAAGAGACTGGTCCTTTCCAGCACTAGGAGAACCTGATCGTAGGAAAGCACATCACTAGCAGATACTGACCGTAGGGAAGTAATCTTTCCTCAAATCTCTTTCAATTATCATGCACTAAAATCTCTAAGTGTGGGGTCATCCCCACACCAAACTCAGAAATCCTAGAGGCATTGTCCTTAATTTATTAAATATTAAAATATTCTATTTCAGAGAACACTAGGGACAATGTCCTTCTAAGTGTGGAGTATATTGGGTAAAGGTTTAAGGACGAGTAACCATAAAAAGGCCAAAGTTTTGAAAAATTCTTTTGTCTAAAAATTCTTACCTTGTTTTACCAAAAGATTCTATAAAAATTGATAGAAATCAGTTTTCGAAACATTTGCTAGGACGGAACGATTAAGCTAAAAACTCATGATTTACGTCAAAAGATTCCTTCCGATAAATATGTTCAAGGCTACGCATGACTGAAATGCCCCGTTCATATTGATTATAAACGATTCATAATAGTTGATTACATCGAGAAGTACTTGACCTCTATATGATACATTTTACAAACATTGCATTCGTTTTTAAAAGACAAACTTCCATTTCATCGAAACTTGACGGCATGCATACCATTTCATAATATATCCAACTATAATTGACTTAATAATAATCTTGATGAACTCGACGACTCGAATGCAATGTCTTTTGAAATATGTCATGAATGACTCCAAGTAATATCTCTAATATGAGCAAATGCACAGCGGAAGATTTCTTTCATACCTGAGAATAAACATGCATTAAAGTGTCAACCAAAAGGTTGGTGAGTTCATAAGTTTATCGTAAACAGTAAAATTCATCATTTTGATGGACCACAAGATTCAAATACAGTACACCTATCTCGTGTACGAAACCAGTTTTCATAATGCTTAGCAGAGTAGGTTCGTATCCTTTTCTCCCCCGTAGGTTGCCTCGCGTTTTTTTTAAATAATCATGCACATATCTCGTGCACAAAACTAATACACATAACCTGTGTATAAAAATCATTCTCTCGATACATAACATTCATTTCGATTTTATTGCTCAACATGGTAACCGACCTTCACATATAATGCGCATCAATAATATCCCTAAAACAGAACATCTCGTCTGTATAATATATAAACTTCGAAGTACTAAACACTACGTCCACTAGCTCTTTCGTCAAGTGAACATTCTGGGTGGGGGTGTTAAACCCGGTAGCTACCTTTAGGATTCGCGTGAATTAGGGCCATACCCGATTCTAATTCTTAGGTTACCAAGAAATAATAATAATGGGAAAATATTCACAAAATTAGTGGCAATTATAACGTCCAACTAATTCAATAATAATCCATAGGACTTCTGTCTACATAATAATTCATTCGAGGAATGTTTTGCTTGTGTCTATCTCGTCAAACATTTATAAAAGCATTTCATATATTCTCAGTTCAAAAATATATTTCAAAAGCATTAAATAAAGCAGTTATTAAAACAGCGCATGTATTCTCAGTCCCAAAAATGTAAAGAGTAAAAGGGAGCAAATGAACTCACTATATTGTATTTTGTAGTAAAACTACATATGACGTCATTTGAACAATGCAGGGTTGGCCTCGGATTCACGAACCTATATCATTTGTATATATATTAAAACATATACTCGTAATCGAACAAACTTATATATATTATTATTATTAATCATACTTGTGATATTATGTGTTATATAGATAAATTTAATGTATTAAATTTATGTATATTTTATATAACTAATATTTATTATAACATATTAATAATACTATTTTATATTAAGGTTTATATATGATAAAAATATATTTCTATATATTAATTGATATTCTTCATATATAGCTTAGTTATTATTATTTTAAATAACAAAATAGAGTGATATGTAACATTAATATTATCGTAATGCATTTTTATACATACAAAAAATATCTATTTGTAATATTACTAAAATGATAAGAAGGATAATATTAATGATATTAATAATACTAATAATAATAGTGTTAATTTTAATAATGATAAATATAATAACTTTGATAATTTTTAATTACAACGATACTTTGGATACTTTAATAATAATAATGATATTTTTAATATTAATACTTATATAATATTCATAATGATAGTTCTAACTCGAATGAATATAATAATAATAATAATAATAATAATAATAATAATAATAATAATAATAATAATAATAATAATAATAATAATAATAATAATAATAATAATAATAATAATAAAAAGGAGACTACCTTCCAGAAAAGCCAAAAAAAAATGCCATAGCCCGGGCTTGAACCCGAGACCTCTCGGTTAAACTCAACACCCCCAACCTTTGAGCTGCCTAATGTTTTCAGATTTAAACTGCATTCTAAATATATTTAAACCATCTTTACTGTTTTCCTTTTCTTCTTATAAAAACCCATACTCATTTAATCTCTTCACCATAATTCTTAATCTTCTTTTCTGTTTCATTATCATTTTAATCATCATCTTTATCATGATTAGATTCATCACATCCTAATCATCCTATCAACTTTATGATTATCACATAATCATAATTATTATCATCTAGCTACGGTATCCTTAACATCATCGATTCTTATCATCATTGTTATACTTCCTTATCCCTTCGGCCTAATAGGAACTGGACTATCTCAGCCCACAATAATCAGTCCAAGTATATAAAAAAAATAACAAGGATGGCGGTTGCATTTAAGCTCGATTAACAAACAAACCCAAAGCTGCACTTGAACACATAGCTGTCGGTTGTGTTTGATTTAAGAAATAAACAAAAAAGCCATCGAGAATAAAATAAAGCAAGTGGTTTGTTTAATTAATAAACTTGTCGGCCATAATCAAAAAATCACGCAGCAGCCTTTAACTTTACCCCTTTTTGTAAGCTGTACATTTAATATTTATAGTGAGGGTTTTCGAATTAGGCAGAAGAAAAGAGAGAAAAACAAAACAACAATATCGATCAGGAGCTTTGATCAATATCATCAGCAAGCTTTGTTATCGTTTGTAAACAGAAATAATTAAGTGTAGCAGGCATCGTGGTGTGATTCTTGGATAGAAAATAGAAGTGGAATAATGAGTACGAAGCAGGAATCAAGGTTGTTGCTTGCGACGGCTTAATCAGAAAACAAGTCAGCATCAGTTGAGCTGAAATATTCGATTTAAGGAAAACAAAAGAGGAGAGGGAGAGAGAGGAGAAAAGATAAGGATGGTTGTTTTTTTAAGGTTGTTTCAATGGGGTTCACGAAGGAGAATGGGTTTGGGGTGTGGTCGATGGAACGCATATATTTTTATTTATGTGATGGTGGTGAAGGGTGGTTAAAGAGGGAATGAAACAGATGTAGCAGTGGTGGATCGATGGTAATGATATACGAAATAGTAGCAGCTAGTTATTGAACAAATGGTGATAGTTTTTGGTTGATCACGATTAGAAGAGAAATAGAAGAAGTAAGCAAACGAGTTGTGGTTGTGGTGTACTATGGTAGTTGTGGGTGATGGTGAGATGCTGTGGTTGAAAGTAGTGGTCTCATGGTTTGAGGAACGTGGAGTGAAATTGAGAATGGTACAAGTTTTATGGTGATGGTGGTTAATCGTGGAGGTAGTGGCGGAGCTTGGTTCTTGAACCGAATCATAAACATGATTTGCAGAAGAGATTAAAGAAAATGGTGCTGAGTTTTCTTTCTGTCCTCTCTTTCTTAATTTACAAATTACATGAGGTTCTATATCTAATGTGATCCGGTACATGATGTATTAGCTAAATTCAATCATAATTGATTTGTGAAGTCGACATGTAACAGAATGTAGACAGGAAGTACCAATCGTTCTTCAATCAGGAAATATAAAAATGAAATAGAAAACGACCTCAAACAGATTTTGTTTGCTTCTTGTGATTGAATTTCAAATTGGTAAGATTCAGAGGACAGAAAAAAATAAAAAAAATAAAAAGATGAATGCGAGTTCTAACAGATTTTTGGATTTACTGTAAAGATGGAATCTGATTGTACGAATTTAAACAATCACCAATAGTTGGACAATGACCTTAAACAAAATCTGATTTGCTAAATCTATATATACCTATTTGTTACATGTTTGATATTAATAAATAAATAAATAGATTAATAATAATAATAATAATATTAATAATAATGATAATTTTATAAATAATAATAATAATAATTAATAATAACATTATCAATTATGATAATAATAATAATTATCATCATTAAAAATAAATTGTATTAATTATATGGTAATATTAATAATGACTTTAATAATAATAATAATAATAATGGTAATGATAATTATAATTATAAAGGTAATAATATTAATAATAATAATATTAATCATGATAACGATAATATTTAACTTACAACTAAATAATAATTTTAATCATTGTTATAGTAATATTTATATTTAAGTATTTATTTTGATAATCATAATTTTAAATTTATTAAAATTTTAATATTTAATATTTGTTGATATCACTAATAATGATATTAATAATAATGAAAGTAGTAATATAGTTTGGCATTACAATCATATTTTTAACTTGTTGTTAAATCATATATTATATATGTAAAAATGAGTACATTAATAATGTTTTTATATATATAATTATTATATATCTATTTACTATATTATTTCATAATAGAAATAGATATTATAAATTTCAACACATAATATTTATATCTTTTTTATATATAATAATAATTCTCTATAGTTATCAAATATGTTTATATATAGATTCTTTATAATAATAACTTTATAATATTATATATTATTTTACATATTTATTTCTACTGATTAATTTGTATTTTATTATTTCACATTATTATTTATACATATATATTTATATTTATATTTATATTTATATATATATATATACATATTTATTAGCAACAATTGTTCGTGAATCGTCGGGATTAGTCAAAGGTCAAGTGTATACATGAACACAGTTCAAAGTTTTTGAGACTTCACCATTACAGACTTTGCTTCTCGTGTCGGAAACATATAAAGATTAAGTTTAAATTTGATCGGAAATTTTTGGGTCGTCACAGTACCTACCCGTTAAAGAAATTTCGTCTCGAAATTTGATTGGGATCATCATGGCTGACAATAAATATGTTTTTATGACGAATATGAGTTGATAAATAGAGTTTTATCATTATTGATTAATATAAATAAAATGATTTGATTATGTGATGCATACGAGTGAAGCTGTCACAAAAGGTTGATATAGAGATTTAACTTTTGATGTAGTCACGGTGGATTTTGGGAATTCAAGGAATTTAGAGATAATCTTCGGAATAATGTTTGATTCTTCGATAATTAAGGAAATTTGGATCCTCTTTGGTTAAATGCGATAATCAATCTCGATTGCTCTGTCGGATATTTCGCTATAAATCCAATCCCTTTGTTTCCTTTATATTTTGGAGTTCCATCCTTTTGTTTTCTCTTCCTGAAATTAAGTTAAGTGAATAATGATCCAGAATTCATAGATATAAAATTTAAAATGAATATAGCTAAAGTTCTAAGAGAGAGATTGTAATAGCACGATCTTGAGTGGTTAAGTTACCAGAATTCTAGAGAAAAGATAGAACTATCAGGAAGATATGTTTCTTGTATGTTTATAGATTAGGTAGAATGTATGAGTCGTGTAATATGGTACATGATGATGGTATGATCTGTGAATCATCACGTTTCATTAGAAACTCAGCATGACTTACTGTAATATAATCACGTTGATCAAGTGTCATTATATTATACTAACTCATGCATCAATTTCCAACACTACTTCAAAAACATTCATAATTTAAACTCGAAGGTTTACAGAATATAGAAACTAACAGTTTCCTTTATGATGTAACACTGATGGTGCGAAGAGATAAATGATTTCAGATAAAAATAGTTATGAAGATATCTTCAAAAATATCGAGGATATTTATAATGAAAGATACGATGATATCTTAGAATTTTATAATCAAAGTGTGATGAAGAAATTCATTCACAATGATTTAGAGCAATTAAGGAGTAAGGTATTCGCTAAATATTTCATCAGAAACAGAATTATCAGGATTCTTTAAATACAGGGTTTGGTCCTTGTATTTGTCCTTAGTCTCCTTCATAGTTTGCTCAATCCGTTTTTTAGTTTCAAACTTTTTATGAGCTTTGCCAACACACTATTCTTTATCATCAAACTTTTGACTGTTTCGGTTGTCTACAGTTTCTGCTGCTTCATTCAGTTTTTGTCAAAGTTCAGTGTATTGATTTGTAGGCTGGGTGCTTTCCAGAATTTTAGAATTGGAGATCATAATTCTAAGAGATAAATGTTATATGTAGGCATGCTGCGAGATTTCAGGATACTAATTGCCGATTTTCGGTAATTGATATGACTATTCCCGTTACAAGATGCGGATGTGTATATTATAGGGTTTTTAATAAATGAATATAATAGTTCTTCGAAGTGACTTAAGTTAATGAGTAATGAAGTTGCTGGTAAGTTTACTGCTAATGTGGTGGAATACAAACGGTTCTCCGGTAATGATGATGAAGGGGTAATCTTTATAATAAGGTTTATTCGAATGAAAAATTGAAGCTGATTTGCTGGAGCTGTGACAAAATTGGCTAATTTGAAAAAGAATTGCAATGTTATTTTCAGTAATAGCAATGCGAAAGGAGCTAGCACAGATATGTGTTAAACATTTATTCAGGTTCCAAGTGTTTTTCAGGTGTATGACTATATACATAAGTCCTTCTTTTTGTAGATAACGTGTGGTTGAATCATCCCCTCGATTGAGGTGTTTTCAAGAATCATGAAAAGTTTGAACGCATATTGTAATCATCAAGATACAAATGAGGTTTAAGATGATATCGAGTGGCAAACTTGAGGAAATATTTAACTGTAGAAGATGTAACTTATTAATGTAAAAACTAAATATTCCTCGGGTATTACCTACCCGTTAAAATATATTCACCATTAACAGTTTGTACAAATGAATTTTTAAATTACAATCTTTATGAAAATATATATACATATATATTTTCTTCAGATGTAATCATGGATTTAATGAGTTAATATAATATTAATCACATCTGGTTTTTGGTTTGAGCTAGAATAAATAATCTCTAAGACTATTAGGAACCAAATATTCTTCGCAAAATATTTCTTCAATGAAGTTATGGATCAATACTTCATCGTTAACTATTAGGAATCACATATTCTTCGCAGAATATTTCTTCAATGAAGTTATGGATCAATACTTCATCGTTCATTGTTGTTGGTACTCCTTGGTATCTATAGTGCGTATGATGTTGATGTTCGAGATATAGATTGTGATGTTGAGACGTGTGATGCGGATGTTGCTGTTAGCGGTGGTGATGGTACTGTTAGTGCTGTTGATGGTAGTACTATTGGTGCCAGTGATGTTGCTGAAGCTGGTACGTTTTGCACCATATTTTTCAAGGCTACAACTCGGGTGCGAAGCTCGTTGAGTTATTACTCTGGGATGATTGTTGGTAGGAACGAGCGAGTGAATAAGGTTTTGAATTTGAGATAGTATATAATCATGGCGAGATATTCGGGAAATGAGGGTGAAAATGGTGTTTCAAACTGGTTCGCCGGTAAGTGCTTCAGGTTCTTCACCAAGAGGTGAATTTGGTTGATGGAAATGATCACTTTCTTCTCGTATCCATTGGTTAAGTTGACTACGAATTCATCCCCAGTTCATCCAGAATTGATGATGGCAAATTGGTTGATCCATTCCGGTTACACTGCTTTCGGAGTTTGAGTGGAAAACCATATCGGAATAGTTATCGGAATCTGAGGGATTTGAACTAGTTGTGAGTTCCATTTTGTACAGTTAGATAAAGGGTTTTCGATATGAAATGATTTTTCGGATATCGAATGATATTCTAATTACATAGAATACCTAAATATAGTACAGAAATTCTCGTAGATTACGGAGGAATTTTCGAAAGCTGTCAGGCAAAGTTTACAGTAACAGATACGCTAAGATGTTAGCAGATACACTAAGATATGAATTTTTTCTATACACTATCGATGCACTAAATGCAGTAAGACGTGTCTAGACTAAGAATGATAAGCAGGTAATTTTCGACACAAAATGATAAGCAAAACTTCTGACATGCAGACACGGTCGAAGTCCAGACTCACTAATGCATCTTAACAACTATCAGTTAGACACACTAATGCAAGACCTGGTTCGATAAGACCACCGCTCTGATACCAACTGAAATTCCCCGTTCATATCGATTATAAACGATTCATAATAGTTGATTACATCGCGAGGTACTTGACCTCTATATGATACATTTTACAAACATTGCATTCGTTTTTAAAAGAAAACTTCCATTTCATCGAAAGTTGACGGCATGCATACCATTTCATAATATATCCAACTATAACTGACTTAATAATAATCTTGATGAACTCGACGACTCGAATGCAACGTCTTTTGAAATATGTCATGAATGACTCCAAGTAATATCTCTAATATGAGCAAATACACAGTGGAAGATTTCTTTCATACCTGAGAATAAACATGCTTTAAAGTGTCAGCCAAAAGGTTGGTGAGTTCATAAGTTTATCGTAAACAGTAAAATTCATCATTTTGATAGACTACAAGATTCAAATATAGTACACCTATCTCGTGTACGAAACCAGCTTTCATAATGCTTAGCAGAGTAGGTTCGTATCCTTTTCTCCCCCTTAGGTTGCCTCGTGATTTTTTTAAATAATCATGCACATATCTCGTGTACAAAACTAATACACATAACCTGTGTATAAAAATCATTCTCTCGATACATAACATTCATTTCGATTTTATTGCTCAACATGGTAACCGACCTTAACATATAATGTGCATTAATAATATCCCCAAAACAGAATATCTCGTCTGTATAATATATAAACTTCGAAGTACTAAACACCACGCCCACTAGCTCTTCTGTCTAGTGAACATTCTGGGTGGGGGTGTTAAACCCGGTAGCTACCTTTAGGATTCGCGTGAATTAGGGCCATACCCGATTCTAATTCTTAGGTTACCAAGCAATAATAATCAGGGGAAAATATTCACAACAATTAGTGGCAATTATAACGTCCAACTAATTCAATAATAATCCACAGAACTTCTGTCTACATAATAATTCATTCGTGGAATGTTTTACTTGTGTCTATCTCGTCAAACATTTATAAAAGCATTTCATATATTCTCAGTTCAAAAATATATTTCAAAATCATTTAATAAAGTAGTTATAAAAATAGCGCATGTATTCTCAGTCCCAAAAATGTAAAGAGTAAAAGGGAGCAAATGAACTCACTATATTGTATTTTGTAGTAAAAATACATATGACGACATTTGAACAATGCAGGGTTGGCCTCGGATTCACGAACCTATATCATTTGTATATATATTAAAACATATACTCATAATCGAACAAACTTATATATATTATTATTAATAATCATACTTGTGATATTATGTGTTATATAGATAAATTTAATGTATTAAATTTATGTATATTTTATATAACTAATATTTATTATAACATATTAATAATACTATTTTATATTAAGGTTTACATATGATAAAAATATATTTTTATATATTAATTGATATTCTTCATATATAGCTTAGTTATTATTATTTAAAATAACAAAATAGAGTGATATGTAATATTAATATTATCGTAATGCATTTTTATATATAAAAAATATATCTATTTGTAATATTACTAAAATGATAAGAAGGATAATATTAATGATAGTAATAATACTAATAATAATAATGTTAATTTTAATAATGATAAATATAATAACTTTGATAATTTTTAATTACAACGATACTTTGGATACTTTAATAATAATAATGATAGTTTTAATATTAATACTTATATAATATTCGTAATGATAGTTCTAACTCTTATGAATATGATAATAATAATAATAATAATAATAATAATAATAATAATAATAATAATAATAATAATAATAATAATAATAATAAAAATAATAATAATAATAATAATAATAATAATAATAATTATTATTATTATTATTATAAAAAGGAGACTACCTTCCAAACAAGCCAAAAAAATAAATAAATGCCATAGCCCGGGCTCGAACCCGAGACCTCTCGGTTAAACTCAACACCCCCAACCTTTGAGCTGCCTAATGTTTTCAGATTTAAACTGCATTCTAAATATATTTAAACCATCTTTACTGTTTTCCTTTTCTTCTTCTAAAAACTCATACTCATTTAATCTCTTCACCATAATTCTTAATCTTCTTTTCTATTTCATTATCATTTTTAATCATCATCTTTATCGTGATTAGATTCATCACATCCTAATCATCCTATCAACTTTATGATTATTACATAATCATAATTATTATCATCTAGCTACAGTATCCTTAACATCATCGATTCTTATCATCATTGTTATACTTCCTTATCCCTTCGGCCCAATAGGAACTGGACTATCTCAGCCCACAATAATCAGTCCAAGTATATATAAAAACAATAATAATAAGGATGGCTGTTGCATTTAAGCCCGATTAACAAACAAACCCAAAGCTGCACTTGAACACATAGCTGTCGGTTGTGTTTGATTTAAGAAATAAAGAAAACAGCCATTGAGAACAAAATAAAGCAAGTGTTTTGTTTGATTGATAAACTTGTCGGCCATAATCAAAAAATCACGCAGCAGCCTTTAACTTTACCCCTTTTTGTAAGCTGTACATTTAATATTTATAGTGAGGGTTTTTGAATTAGGCAGAAGAAAAGAGAGAAAAAAAACAACAATATCGATCAGGAGCTTTGATCAATATCATCAGCAAGCTTTGTTATCGTTTGTAAACAGAAATAATTAAGCGTATCAGCTGTCGTAGTGTGATTCTTGGATAGAAAATAGAAGTTGAATAATGAGTACGAAGCAGGAAGCAAGGTTGTTGCTTGCGACGGCTTAATCAGAAAACAAGTCAGCATCAGTTGAGCTGAAATATTCAATTTAAGGAAAACAAAAGAGGAGAGGTAGAGAGAGAAGAAAAGATAAGGATGGTTGTTTCAATGGGGTTCACGAAGGAGAATGGGTTTGGGGTGTGGTCGATGGAACACATATATTTTTATGTATGTGATGGTGGTGAAGGGTGGTTAAAGAGGGAATGAAACAGATGTAGCAGTGGTGGATCGATGGTGATGATATACGAAACAGTAGCAGCTAGTTATTGAACAAATGGTGATAGTTTTTAGTTGATCACGATTAGAAGAGAAATAGAAGTGGTAAGCAAATGAGTTGTGGTTGTGGTGTACTATGGTAGTTGTGGGTGATGGCGAGATGCCGTGGTTGAAAGTGGTGGTCTCATGGTTTGAGGAACGTGGAGTGGAATTGAGAATGGTACAAGTTTTATGGTGATGGTGGTTAATCGTGGAGGTAGTGGCGGATCTTGGTTCTTGAACCGAATCATAAACATGATTTGTAGAAGAGATTAAAGAAAATGGTGCTGAGTTTTCTTTCTATCCTTTCTTTCTTAATTTAAAAATTACAGGAGGTTCTATATCTAATGTGATCGGGTACATGATGTATTAGCTAAATTCAATCATAATTGATTTGTGAAGTCGACATGTAACAGAATGTAGACAGGAAGTACCAATCGTTCTTCAATCAGGAAATATAAAAATGAAATAGAAAACGACCTCAAACAGATTTTGTTTGCTTCTTGTGATTGAATTTCAAATTGGTACGATTCAGAGGACAGAAAAAAATAAAAATAAAAATAAAAAGATGAATGTGAAATGTCCCGTTCTTATTGATTAAAAACGTTCCATATTAATTGATTTCGTTGCGAGGTTTTGACCTCTATATGAGACGTTTTTTCAAAGACTGCATTCATTTTTAAAACAAACCATAACCTTTATTTCATAAATAAAGGTTTAAAAAGCTTTACGTAGATTATCAAATAATGATAATCTAAAATATCCTGTTTACACACGACCATTACATAATGGTTTACAATACAAATATGTTACATCGAAATCAGTTTCTTGAATGCAGTTTTTACACAATATCATACAAACATGGACTCCAAGTCTTGTCCTTATTTTAGTAGGCAACAGCGGAAGCTCTTAGTATTCACCTGAGAATAAACATGCTTTAAACGTCAACAAAAATGTTGGTGAGTTATAGGTTTAACCTATATATATCAAATCGTAACAATAGACCACAAGATTTCATATTTTAATACACATCTCATACATAGAGATAAAAATCATTCATATGGTGAACACCTGGTAACCGACATTAACAAGATACATATATAAGAATATCCCCATCATTCCGGGACACCCTTCAGATATGATATAAAATTTCAAAGTACTAAAGCATCCGGTACTTTGGATGGGGTTTGTTAGGCCCAATAGATCTATCTTTAGGATTCGCATCAATTAGGGTGTCTGTTCCCTAATTCTTAGATTACCAGACTTAATAAAAAGAGGCATATTCAATTTCAATAATTCAACCATAGAATGTAGTTTCACGTACTTGTGTCTATTTTGTAAATCATTTATAAAACCTGCATGTATTCTCATCCCAAAATATTAGATTTTAAAAGTGGGACTATAACTCACTTTCACAGATTTTTTACTTCGTCGGGAAGTAAGACTTGGCCACTGGTCGATTCACGAACCTATAACAAATATGTACATATATATCAAAGTATGTTCAAAATATATTTACAACACTTTTAATACATTTTGATGTTTTAAGTTTATTAAGTCAGCTGTCCTCGTTAGTAACCTACAACTAGTTGTCCACAGATAGATGTACAGAAATAAATCAATAAATATTATCTTGAATCAATCCACGACCCAGTGTATACGTATCTCAGTATTGATCACAACTCAAACTATATATATATTTTGGAATCAACCTCAACCCTGTATAGCTAACTCCAACATTCACATATAGAGTGTCTATGGTTGTTCTGCAATATATATATAGATGGGTCGACATGATAGGTCGAAACATTGTATACGTGTCTATGGTATCTCAAGATTACATAATATACAATATAAGTTGATTAGGTTATGGTTGGAATAGATTTATTACTAACTTTCACGTAGGTAAAATGAGTAGTTTTTATCAATCTTGTTTTACTCGCCATTTCTTCGTTTCTAATCCGTTTTGAGTGATTCCAGTGGCCACGATTTTGTATTGAACTTAACTTTATGAATCTAAATAGAAAAATTATAATTTTATAGTCGGAAATACAAGTTACTAGTCGTTTTTGAAATAGGTAGTCATTTCCGTCGAAAGAACGACATCTTGATGACCATTTTGAAAAACATACTTTCACTTTGAGTTTAACCATGATTTTTGGATATAGTTTCATGTTCATAAGAAAAATCATTTTTCCAGAAGTATAGCTTTTAAATCAAAGTTCTTCTTAGCTTTTAATTATTCCAACCAAAACAGCCCCCGATTTTACTACGACGGCGTATATCCAGTTTTATGGTGTTTATCATGTTTTCGGGTTTTAAATCATTAAGTTAGCATATCATATAGATATAGAACATGTGTTTAGTTGATTTTAAAAGTCTAGTTAGAAGGATTAACTTTATTTTCGAATAAGTTTAGAATTAACTAAATTATGTTCTAGTGATTACAAGTTTATAACGTTGAATAAGACAGCTTTTTATGTATGAATCGAATGATGTTATGAACATCATTACTACCTCAAGTTCCTTGGATAAACCTACTGGAAATGAAAAAAATGGATCTAGCTTCAAAGTATCCTTGGATAGCTTGAAAGTTCTTGAAGCAGAATCATGACACGAAAACAATTTCAAGTAAGATTTCCACTCGAAATAAGATTGTTATAGTTATAGAAATTGAATTAAAGTTTGAATATGATTATTACCTTGTATTATAAAGATAACCTACTATAAGTAACAAAGGTTTCTTGATCTTGGATGATTACTTGGAATGGATTTAGAAAACTTGGAAGTAAACTTGCAATCTTGGAAGTATTCTTGATTTTATGAAACTAGAACTTTTGGAATTTATGAAGAACACTTAGAACTTGAAGATAGAACTTGAGAGAGATCAATTAGATGAAGAAAATTGAAGAATGAAAGTGTTTGTAGGTGTTTTTGGTCGTTGGTGTATGGATTAGATATAAAGGATATGTAATTTTGTTTTTATGTAAATAAGTCATGAATGAATACTCATATTTTTGTAATTTTATGAGATATTTCATGCTAGTTGCCAAATGATGGTTCTCACATGTGTTAGGTGACTCACATGGGCTGCTAAGAGCTGATCATTGGAGTGTATATACCAATAGTACATACATCTAAAAGCTATGTATTGTACGAGTACGAATACGGGTGCATACGAGTAGATTTGTTGATGAAACTGAAAGAGGATGTAATTGTAAGAATTTTTGTTAAGTAGAAGTATTTTGATAAGTGTATTGAAGTCTTTCAAAAGTGTATGAATACATATTAAAACACTACATGTATATACATTTTAACTGAGTCGTTAAGTCATCGTTAGTCGTTACATGTAAATGTTGTTTTGAAACCTTTAGGTTAACGATCTTGTTAAATGTTGTTAACCCAATGTTTATAATATCAAATGAGATTTTAAATTATTATATTATCATGATATTATGATGTATGAATATCTCTTAATATGATCTATATACATTAAATGTCGTTACAACGATAATCGTTACATATATGTCTCGTTTCAAAATCATTAAGTTAGTAGTCTTATTTTTACATATGTAGTTCATTGTTAATACACTTAATGATATATTTACTTATCATTTAACATAATTAACCAAGTGTATCAATATCTTAATATGATTCATATGTACCTAGTAAGACGTTATAACGATAATCGTTATATATATCGTTTTCGAGTTTCTTAATTTAATAGTCTCATTTTTATGTATATAACTCATTGTTAAAATACCTAATGAGATACATACTTATAATAAAATCATGTTAACTATATATATAACCATATATATGTCATCGTATAGTTTTTACAAGTTTTAACGTTCGTGAATCACCGGTCAACTTGGGTGGTCATTTGTCTATATGAAACCTATTCCAATTAATCAAGTCTTAATAAGTTTGATTGCTTAACATGTTAGAAACACTTAATCATGTAAATATCAATTTCATTTAATATATATAAACATGGAAAAGTTCGTGTCACTACAGTACCAACCCGTTAAATAAATTTCGTCCCGAAATTTTAAGCTGTTGAAAGTGTTGACGAATCTTCTAGAAATAGATGCGGGTATTTCTTCTTCATCTGATCTTCACGCTCCCAGGTGAACTCGGGTGCTCTACGAGCATTCCATCAAACCTTAACAATCGGTATCTTGTTTTGTTTAAGTCTCTTAACCTCACGATCCATTATTTCGACGGGTTCTTCAATGAATTGAAGTTTTTCATTGATTTGGATTTCGTCCAACGGAATAGTGAGATCTTCTTTAGCAAAACATTTCTTCAAATTTGAGACGTGGAAAGTGTTATGTACAGCTACGAGTTGTTGAAGTAGCTCCAGTTGGTAAGCTACTGGTCCGACACGATCTATAATCTTGAATGGTCCAATGTACCTTGGATTTAGTTTCCCCCGTTTACCAAATCGAGCAATGCCTTTCCAAGGTGAAACCTTAAACATGACCATTTCTCCAATTTCAAACTCTATATCTTTTCTTTTACTGTCCGCGTAGCTCTTTTGTCGACTCTGGGCGGTTTTCAATCTTTGTTGAATTTGGATGATTTTCTCAGTAGTTTCTTGTATTATCTCCGGACCCGTAATCTGTCTATCCCCCACTTCATTCCAACAAATCGGAGACCTGCACTTTCTACCATAAAGTGCTTCAGATGGAGCCATCTCAATGCTTGAATGGTAGCTATTGTTGTAGAAAAATTCTGCTAACGGTAGATGTCGATCCCAACTGTTTCCGAAATCAATAACACATGCTCGTAGCATGTCTTCAAGCGTTTGTATCGTTCTTTCACTCTGCCCATCAGTTTGTAGATGATAGGCAGTACTCATGTCTAGACGAGTTCCTAATGCTTGCTGTAATGTCTGCCAGAATCTTGAAATAAATCTACCATCCCTATCAGAGATAATAGAGATTGGTATTCCATGTCTGGAGACGACTTCCTTCAAATACAGTCGTGCTAACTTCTCCATCTTGTTATCTTCTCTTATTGGCAGGAAGTGTGCTGATTTGGTGAGACGATCAACTATTACCCAAATAGTATCAAAACCACTTGCAGTCCTTGGCAATTTAGTGATGAAATCCATGGTAATGTTTTCCCATTTTCATTCCGGGATTTCGGGTTGTTGAAGTAGACCTGATGGTTTCTGATGCTCAGCTTTGACCTTAGAACACGTCAAACATTCTCCTACGTATTTAGCAACATCGACTTTCATACCCGGCCACCAAAAATGTTTCTTGAGATCCTTATACATCTTCCCCATTCCAGGATGTATTGAGTATCTGGTTTTATGAGCTTCTCTAAGTACCATTTCTCTCATATCTCCAAATTTTGGTACCCAAATTCTTTCAGCCCTATACCGGGTTCCGTCTTCCCGAATATTAAGATGCTTCTCCGATCCTTTGGGTATTTCATCCTTTAAATTTCCCTCTTTTAAAACTCCTTGTTGCGCCTCCTTTATTTGAGTAGTAAGGTTATTGTGAATCATTATATTCATAGATTTTACTCGAATGGGTTCTCTGTCCTTCCTGCTCAAGGCGTCGGCTACCACATTTGCCTTCCCCGGGTGGTAACGAATCTCAAAGTCGTAATCATTCAACAATTCAATCCACCTACGCTGCCTCATATTCAGTTGTTTCTGATTAAATATGTGTTGAAGACTTTTGTGGTCGGTATATATAATACTTTTGACCCCATATAAGTAGTGCCTCCAAGTCTTTAATGCAAAAACAACTGCGCCTAATTCCAAATCATGCGTCGTATAATTTTGTTCATGAATCTTCAATTTTCTAGACGCATAAGCAATCTGAAATGTCCCGTTCTTATTGATTAAAAACGTTCCATATTAATTGATTTCGTTGCGAGGTTTTAACCTCTATATGAGACGTTTTTCAAAGACTGCATTCATTTTAAAACAAACCATAACCTTTATTTCATCAATAAAGGTTTAAAAAGCTTTAAGTAGATTATCAAATAATGATAATCTAAAATATCCTGTTTACACACGACCATTACATAATGGTTTACAATACAAATATGTTACAACAAAATAAGTTTCTTGAATGCAGTTTTTACACAATATCATACAAGCATGAACTCCAAATCTCGTCCTTATTTAAGTATGCGACAGCGGAAGCTCTTAATAATCACCTGAGAATAAACATGCTTAAAACGTCAACAAAAATGTTGGTGAGTTATAGGTTTAACCTATATATATCAAATCATAATAATAGACCACAAGATTTCATATTTCAATACACATCCCATACATAGAGATAAAAATCATTCATATGGTGAACACCTGGTAACCGACATTAACAAGATGCATATATAAGAATATCCCCATCATTCCGGGACACCCTTCGGATATGATATAAATTTCAAAGTACTAAAGCATCCGGTACTTTGGATGGGGCTTGTTGGGCCCGATAGATCTATCTTTAGGATTCGCGTCAATCAGGGTGTCTGTTCCCTAATTCTTAGATTACCAGACTTAATAAAAAGGGGCATATTCGATTTCGATATTTCAACCATAGAATGTAGTTTCACGTACTTGTCTCTATTTTGTAAATCATTTATAAAACCTGCATGTATTCTCATCCCAAAAATATTAGATTTTAAAAGTGGGACTATAACTCACTTTCACAGATTTTTACTTCGTCGGGAAGTAAGACTTGGCCACTGGTTGATTCACGAACCTATAACAATATATACATATATATCAAAGTATGTTCAAAATATATTTACAACACTTTTAATATATTTTGATGTTTTAAGTTTATTAAGTCAGCTGTCCTCGTTAGTAACCTACAACTAGTTGTCCACAGTTAGATGTACATAAATAAATTGATAAATATTATCTTGAATCAATCCATGACCCAGTGTATACGTATCTCAGTATTGATCACATTCACATATAGAGTGTCTATGGTTGTTCCGAAATATATATAGATGTGTCGACATGATAGGTCGAAACATTGTATACGTGTCTATGGTATCTCAAGATTACATAATATACAATACAAGTTGATTAAGTTATGGTTGCAATAGATTTGTTACCAATTTTCACGTAGCTAAAATGAAAAAAATTATCCAATCTTGTTTTACCCATAACTTCTTCATTTTAAATCCGTTTTGAGTGAATCAAATTGCTATAGTTTCATATTGAACTCTATTTTATGAATATAAACAGAAAAGTATAGGTTTATAGTCGTAAAAATAAGTTACAAGTCGTTTTTGTAAAGGTAGTCATTTCAGTCGAAAGAACGACGTCTAGATGACCATTTTAGAAAACATACTTCCACTTTGAGTTTAACAATAATTTTTGGATATAGTTTCATGTTCATAATAAAAATCATTTTCTCAGAATAACAACTTTTAAATCAAAGTTTATCATAGTTTTTAATTAACTAACCCAAAACAGCCCGCGGTGTTACTACGACGGCGTAAATCCGGTTTTACGATGTTTTTCGTGTTTCCAGGTTTTAAATCATTAAGTTAGCATATCATATAGATATAGAACATGTGTTTAGTTGATTTTAAAAGTCAAGTTAGAAGGATTAACTTTTGTTTGCGAACAAGTTTAGAATTAACTAAACTATGTTCTAGTGATTACAAGTTTAAACCTTCGAATAAGATAGCTTTATATGTATGAATCGAATGATGTTATGAACATCATTACTACATTAAGTTCCTTGGATGAACCTACTGGAAAAGAGAAAAATGGATCTAGCTTCAACGGATCCTTGGATGGCTCGAAGTTCTTGAAACAGAATCATGACACGAAAACAAGTTCAAGTAAGATCATCACTTGAAATAAGATTGTTATAGTTATAGAAATTGAACCAAAGTTTGAATATGATTATTACCTTGTATTAGAATGATAACCTACTGTAAGAAACAAAGATTTCTTGAGGTTGGATGATCACCTTACAAGATTGGAAGTGAGCTAGCAAACTTGAAAGTATTCTTGATTTTATGAAACTAGAACTTTTGGAATTTATGAAGAACACTTAGAACTTGAAGATAGAACTTGAGAGAGATCAATTAGATGAAGAAAATTGAAGAATGAAAGTGTTTGTAGGTGTTTTTTGTCGTTGGTGTATGGATTAGATATAAAGGATATGTAATTTTGTTTTCATGTAAATAAGTCATGAATGATTACTCATATTTTTGTAATTTTATGAGATATTTCATGCTAGTTGCCAAATGATAGTTCCCACATGTGTTAAGTGACTCACATGGGCTGCTAAGAGCTGATCATTGGAGTGTATATACCAATAGTACATACACCTAAAAGCTGTGTATTGTACGAGTACGAATACGGGTGCATACTAGTAGAATTGTTGATGAAACTGAACGAGGATGTAATTGTAAGCATTTTTGTTAAGTAGAAGTATTTTGATAAGTGTCTTGAAGTCTTTCAAAAGTGTATGAATACATATTAAAACACTACATGTATATACATTTTAACTGAGTCGTTAAGTCATCGTTAGTCGTTACATGTAAATGTTGTTTTGAAACCTTTAGGTTAACGATCTTGTTAAATGTTGTTAACCCAATGTTTATAATATCAAAAGAGATTTTAAATTATTATATTATCATGATATTATGATGTACGAATATCTCTTAATATGATATATATACATTAAATGTCGTTACAACGATAATCGTTACATATATGTCTCGTTTCAAAATCATTAAGTTAGTAGTCTTGTTTTTACATATGTAGTTCATTGTTAATATACTTAATGATATGTTTACATATCATAATATCATGTTAACTATATATATAACCATATATATGTCATCATATAGTTTTTACAAGTTTTAACGTTCGTGAATCACCGGTCAACTTGGGTGGTCAATTGTCTATATGAAACCTATTTCAATTAATCAAGTCTTAACAAGTTTGATTGCTTAACATGTTGGAAACATTTAATCATGTAAATATCAATCTCAATTAATATATATAAACATGGAAAAGTTCGGGTCACTACAGTACCTACCCGTTAAATAAATTTCGTCCCGAAATTTTAAGCTGTTGAAGGTGTTGACGAATCTTCTGGAAATAGATGCGGGTATTTCTTCTTCATCTGATCTTCACGCTCCCAGGTGAACTCGGGTCCTCTACGAGCATTCCATCGAACCTTAACAATTGGTATCTTGTTTTGCTTAAGTCTTTTAACCTCACGATCCATTATTTCGACGGGTTCTTCGATGAATTGAAGTTTTTCGTTGATTTGGATTTCATCTAACGGAATAGTGAGATCTTCTTTAGCAAAACATTTCTTCAAATTCGAGACGTGGAAAGTGTTATGTAAAGCCGCGAGTTGTTGAGGTAACTCAAGTCGGTAAGCTATTGGTCCGACACGATCAATAATCTTGAATGGTCCAATATACCTTGGATTTAATTTCCCTCGTTTACCAAATCGAACAACGCCTTTCCAAGGTGCAACTTTAAGCATGACCATCTCTCCAATTTCAAATTCTATATCTTTTCTTTTAATGTCAGCGTAGCTCTTTTGTCGACTTTGGGCGGTTTTCAACCGTTGTTGAATTTGGATGATCTTCTCGGTAGTTTCTTGTATAATCTCCGGACCCGTAATCTGTCTATCCCCCACTTCACTCCAACAAATCGGAGACCTGCACTTTCTACCATAAAGTGCTTCAAACGGCGCCATCTCAATGCTTGAATGGTAGCTGTTGTTGTAGGAAAATTCTGCTAATGGTAGATGTCGATCCCAACTATTTCCGAAATCAATAACACATGCTCGTAGCATGTCTTCAAGCGTTTGTATCGTCCTTTCGCTCTGCCCATCAGTTTGTGGATGATAGGCAGTACTCATGTCTAGACGAGTTCCCAATGCTTGCTGTAATGTCTGCCAGAATCTTGAAATAAATCTACCATCCCTATCAGAGATAATAGAGATTGGTATTCCATGTCTGGAGATGACTTCCTTCAAATACAGAATTGCTAACTTCTCCATCTTGTCATCTTTTCTTATTGGCAAGAAGTGTGGTGATTTGGTGAGACGATCAACTATTACCCAAATAGTATCAAAACCACTTGCAGTCCTTGGCAATTTAGTGATGAAATCCATGGTAATGTTTTCCCATTTCCATTCCGGGATTTCGGGTTGTTGAAGTAGACCTGATGGTTTCTGATGCTCAGCTTTGACCTTAGAACACGTCAAACATTCTCCTACGTATTTAGCAACATCGGCTTTCATACCCGGCCACCAAAAATGTTTCTTGAGATCCTTGTACATCTTCCCCATTCCAGGATGTATTGAGTATCTGGTTTTATGAGCTTCTCTAAGTACCATTTCTCTCATATCTCCAAATTTTGGTACCCAAATCCTTTCAGCCCTATACCGGGTTCCGTCTTCCCGAATATTAAGATGTTTCTCCGATCCTTTGGGTATTTCATCCTTTAAATTTCCCTCTTTTAAAACTCCTTGTTGCGCCTCCTTTATTTGAGTAGTAAGGTTATTATGAATCATTATATTCATAGATTTTACTCGAATGGGTTCTCTGTCCTTCGTGCTCAAGGCATCGGCTACCACATTTGCCTTCCCCGGGTGGTAACGAATCTCAAAGTCGTAATCATTCAATAATTCAATCCACCTACGCTGCCTCATATTCAGTTGTTTCTGATTAAATATGTGTTGAAGACTTTTGTGGTCGGTATATATAATACTTTTGACCCCATATAAGTAGTGCCTCCAAGTCTTTAATGCAAAAACAACCGCGCCTAATTCCAAATCATGCGTCGTATAGTTTTGTTCGTGAATCTTCAATTGTCTAGACGCATAAGCAATCACCTTCGTTCGTTGTATTAATACACAACCAAGACCTTGCTTTGATGCGTCACAATAAATCACAAAATCATCATTCCCTTCAGGCAATGACAATATAGGTGCCGTAGTTAGCTTTTTCTTCAATAACTGAAACGCTTTCTCTTGTTCATCCTTCCATTCAAATTTCTTCCCTTTATGCATTAATGCAGTCAAGGGTTTTGCTATTCTGGAAAAGTCTTGGATGAACCTTCTGTAGTAACCAGCTAGTCCTAAAAACTGGCGTATGTGTTTCGGAGTTTTCGGGGTTTCCCACTTTTCAACAGTTTCTATCTTTGCCGGATCCACCTTAATACCTTCTTTGTTCACTATGTGACCGAGGAATTGAACTTCTTCCAACCAAAATGCACACTTTGAAAACTTAGCGTACAATTCTTCCTTCCTCAATACTTCTAACACCTTTCTCAAATGTTCACCGTGTTCTTGGTCATTCTTTGAGTAAATAAGTATGTCATCAATGAAAACAATGACAAACTTGTCAAGGTATGGTCCACATACTCGGTTCATAAGGTCCATGAACACAGCTGGTGCATTAGTTAAACCAAACGGCATGACCATAAACTCGTAATGACCGTAACGTGTTCTGAAAGCAGTCTTTGGAATATCATCTTCTTTCACCCGCATTTGATGATACCCGGAACGTAAGTCAATCTTTGAATAAACAGACGAGCCTTGTAGTTGATAAAATAAGTCGTCGATTCTCGGTAGTGGGTAGCGGTTCTTGATGGTAAGTTTGTTCAACTCTCGGTAGTCGATACACAACCTGAATGTACCATCTTTCTTCTTGACAAACAAAACAGGAGCTCCCCACGGTGATGTGCTTGGTTGAATGAAACCACGCTCTAAAAGTTCTTGTAATTGGTTTTGCAGTTCTTTCATCTCGCTGGGTGCGAGTCTGTAAGGAGCACGAGCTATTGGTGCAGCTCCTGGTACAAGATCTATTTGAAATTCAACGGATCGATGTGGGGGTAATCCCGGTAATTCTTTCGGAAATACATCGGGAAATTCTTTTGCAATGGGAACATCGTTGATGCTCTTTTCTTCGGTTTGCACTTTCTCGACGTGTGCTAGAACAGCATAGCAACCTTTTCTTATTAGTTTTTGTGCCTTCAAATTACTAATAAGATGTAGCTTCGTGTTGCCCTTTTCTCCGTACACCATTAAGGGTTTTCCTTTTTCTCATATAATGCGAATTGCATTTTTGTAACAAACGATCTCTGCTTTCACTTCTTTCAACCAGTCCATACCGATTATCACATCAAAACTCCCTAACTCTACTGGTATCAAATCAATCTTAAATGTTTCGCTAACCAGTTTAATTTCTCGATTCCGACATATATTATCTGCTGAAATTAATTTACCATTTGCTAATTCGAGTAAAAATTTACTATCCAAAGGCGTCAATGGACAACTTAATTTAGCACAAAAATCTCTACTCATATAGCTTCTATCCGCACCCGAATCAAATAAAACGTAAGCAGATTTATTGTCAATAAGAAACGTACCCGTAACAAGCTCCGGGTCTTCCTGTGCCTCTGCCGCATTAATATTGAAAACTCTTCCGCAGCCTTGTCCATTCGTGTTCTCCTGGTTCGGGCAATTTCTAATAATGTGGCCCGGTTTTCCACATTTATAACAAACTACATTGGCATAACTTGCTCCGACACTACTTGCTCCGCCATTACTCGTTCCGACACCATTTGTTCCTTTCGTTCTATTAACCCCTGGTCCGTAGACTACACACTTCGCCGCGCTATGACCATTTCTTTTACACTTGTTGCAAAATTTGGTGCAGAACCCCGAGTGATACTTTTCACACCTTTGGCATAGCTGCTTCTGATTGTTGTTGTTGTTGCGGTTATTATTGTTGTTGGAATGATTGTTGTAGTTGCTGTTGCTGTTGTTGTTGTTGTTGTTGTTGTTGTTGGGCCGTTTGTTGTAGTTGCGATTGATGTTGCGATTGTTGGGATAATTGTTGCGATTATTGTTGTAATTGCTGTTGTTGTTGTATTGGTGATTCTTATCACCGTTTTCCTCCCACTTTCTTTTGACTTGCTTCACATTGGCCTCTTCAGCAGTCTGTTCTTTAATTCTTTCTTCAATCTGGTTCACTAGTTTGTGAGCCATTCTACATGCATGTTGTATGGAGGCGGGCTCGTGTGAACTTGTATCTTCTTTGATTCTTTCCGGTAATCCTTTCACAAACGCGTCGATCTTCTCTTCCTCATCTTCGAATGCTCCCGGACACAATAAGCACAATTCTGTGAATCGTCTTTCGTACGTGGTAATATCAAATCCTTGGGTTCGTAACCCTCTAAGTTCTGTCTTGAGCTTATTGACCTCGGTTCTGGGACGGTACTTCTCGTTCATCAAGTGCTTGAATGCTGACCACGGTAGTGCGTAAGCATCATCTTGTCCCACTTGCGCTAGATAGGTATTCCACCATGTTAACGCAGAACCTGTGAAGGTATACGTAGCGTACTTCACTTTGTCCTCTTCAGTACACTTACTTATGGAAAACACCGATTCGACCTTCTCGGTCCACCGTTTCAATCCGATCGGTCCTTCGGTTCCATCAAATTCCAAAGGTTTGCAGGCAGTGAATTCTTTGTAGGTGCATCCTACACGATTTCCTGTACTGCCAGATCCAAGGTTATTGTTGGTATGTAGCGCAGCCTGTACTGCGGCTATGTTTGAAGCTAGAAAAGTACGGAATTCCTCTTCATTCATATTCACAGTGTGTCGAGTAGTCGGTGCCATTTCCTTCAAAATAGTCAAATGGAACAAGTTAATCATACAGAATATTAAGAGTAGTTAATAGTATTTCGTAGCATAATATGAACTCATTTATAAAAGCTTTTTCTTCATATTAGCGTTTTATAAGTTTAAATTCGGGTAGTACCTACCCGTTAAGTTCATACTTAGTAGCTAATATACAATTCAACTACTACAATTCTATATGAAAAACTGATTATAATAATATTTCGCGTTCAAACTTTTACACAATATTTTACAAACTTACAATACCGCTTATTTTACATATAGCATGAAATATAGCACACAATAAATTTGATACAAGATGGTTGTGAAGATAATTCTAGCTAGTACACAAGTCGTTCAGCAAAGGCAATAAAGACACGTAATTCATACATCCAGAAACAAGTCATGCATTCTGGTTTTACTAGGATTACTTCCCATCCTTGGTCTTGTGGAACATAACCGTTATGGCCGTTGATAAGACAGCGTGTTGTAACGTCGTCAAAGGGACGAGGGTTACGTAATGTTCAACAGTCCCGTAACAATCTAAAAACCTCATTTCTTACCCCAATTACCGACTCCGTCACTTGTGGGAACGTTTTGTTTAATAGTTGTAGCCCGATGTTCTTGTTCTCACTTTGGTGAGAAGCGAACATTACTAATCCGTAAGCATAACATGCTTCTTTATGTTGCATGTTAGCCGCTTTTTCTAAATCACGAAGTCCAATATTCGGATATATTGAGTCAAAATAATTTCTTAACCCGTTGCGTAAAATAGCATTTGGGTTCCCCGCAATATATGTGTCAAAGTAAACACATCGTAACTTATGGGTTTCCCAATGTGATATCCCCCATCTTTCAAACGAAAGTCTCTTATAAACCAAGACATTCTTGGAACTTTCTTCGAATGTCTTACAAACTGATCTCGCCTTAAATAGTTGTGCCGAGGAATTCTGGCCGACTCTAGACAAGATTTCATCAATCATGTCTCCGGGTAGGTCTCTTAAAATATTGGGTTGTCTATCCATTTTGTGTTTTTAAACTGTAAAATAGACAAGAGTTAGATTCATAAAAAAAATACTTATTAATATAAGAAATTTTTACATATATCATAAAGCATAAGAACACTATATTACATATATTACACCACACGAATACAACTATCTTATTCCGACTCGCTCGTTTCTTCTTCTTCGGTTTTGGTTCGTTTTGCCAAGTTTCTAGGGATATATGATGTTTCCCTAATACTAACTGTCATTTTCCACAACGGTTTAGAAAAACCTGGTGGTTTAGAGGTTCCCAGGTCATTGTTACAACTTAAGGACTTCGGGGGTTGACGATACATATAAAGTTCATCGGGGTTGGAATTAGATTTCTCTATTTTTATGCCCTTTCCCTTATTATTTTCTTTTGCCTTTTTAAATTCAGTTAGGGTAATTTCTATAACATCATCGGAATTCTCGTCGGAATCCGATTCATCGTAGAATTGGTAATCCTCCCAATATTTTGCTTCCTTGGCGGAAACACCATTGACCATAATTAACCTTGGTCGGTTGGTTGAGGATTTTCTTTTACTTAACCGATTCTTCTTCCGGTTCCGACTCTTCTTCCGGTTCTGATTCTTCTTCCGGTTCCGACTCTTCTTCCGATTCCTCTTCGGGAACTTGTGAATCAGTCCACGAATCATTCCAATTTACATTTGACTCTTCATTATTATTAGGTGAGTCCATGGGACTTGTTCTAGAGGTAGACATCTATCACATAATATCAAACGCGTTAAGAGATTAATATATCACATAATATTCACATGTTAAAAATATATAGTTTCCAACAAAATTTGTTAAGCAATCATTTTTCAAGTAAACACGGTCGAAGTCCAGACTCACTAATGCATCCTAACAAACTCGATAAGACACACTAATGCAAAATTCTGGTTCTCTAAGACCAACGCTCGGATACCAACTGAAATGTCCCGTTCTTATTGATTAAAAACGTTCCATATTAATTGATTTCGTTGCGAGGTTTTGACCTCTATATGAGACGTTTTTCAAAGACTGCATTCATTTTAAAACAAACCATAACCTTTATTTCATCAATAAAGGTTTAAAAAGCTTTAAGTAGATTATCAAATAATGATAATCTAAAATATCCTGTTTACACACGACCATTACATAATGGTTTACAATACAAATATGTTACAACAAAATAAGTTTCTTGAATGCAGTTTTTACACAATATCATACAAGCATGGACTCCAAATCTCGTCCTTATTTAAGTATGCGACAGCGGAAGCTCTTAATAATCACCTGAGAATAAACATGCTTAAAACGTCAAAAAAATGTTGGTGAGTTATAGGTTTAACCTATATATATCAAATCATAATAATAGACCACAAGATTTCATATTTCAATACACATCCCATACATACAGATAAAAATCATTCATATGGTGAACACCTGGTAACCGACATTAACAAGATGCATATATAAGAATATCCCCATCATTCCGGGACACCCTTCGGATATGATATAAATTTCGAAGTACTAAAGCATCCGGTACTTTGGATGGGGCTTGTTGGGCTCGATAGATCTATCTTTAGGATTCGCGTCAATTAGGGTGTCTGTTCCCTAATTCTTAGATTACCAGACTTAATAAAAAGGGGCATATTCGATTTCGATAATTCAACCATAGAATGTAGTTTCAAGTACTTGTGTCTATTTTGTAAATCATTTATAAAACCTGCATGTATTCTCATCCCAAAAATATTAGATTTTAAAAGTGGGACTATAACTCACTTTCACAGATTTTTACTTCTTCGGGAAGTAAGACTTGGCCACTGGTTGATTCACGAACCTATAACAATATATACATATATATCAAAGTATGTTCAAAATATATTTACAACACTTTTAATATATTTTGATGTTTTAAGTTTATTAAGTCAGCTGTCCTCGTTAGTAACCTACAACTAGTTGTCCACAGTTAGATGTACATAAATAAATTGATAAATATTATCTTGAATCAATCCACGACCCAGTGTATACGTATCTCAGTGTTGATCACAACTCAAACTATATATATTTTGGAATCAACCTCAACCCTGTATAGCTAACTCCAACATTCACATATAGAGTGTCTATGGTTGTTCCGAAATATATATAGATGTGTCGACATGATAGGTCGAAACATTGTATACATGTCTATGGTATCTCAAGATTACATAATATACAATACAAGTTGATTAAGTTATGGTTGGAATAGATTTGTTACCAATTTTCACGTAGCTAAAATGAGAAAAATTATCCAATCTTGTTTTACCCATAACTTCTTCATTTTAAATCCGTTTTGAGTGAATCAAATTGCTATGGTTTCATATTGAACTCTATTTTATGAATCTAAACAAAAAAGTATAGGTTTATAGTCGTAAAAATAAGTTACAAGTCATTTTTGTAAAGGTAGTCATTTCAGTCGAAAGAACGACGTCTAGATGACCATTTTAGAAAACATACTTCCACTTTGAGTTTAACCATAATTTTTGGATATAGTTTCATGTTCATAATAAAAATCATTTTCTCAGAATAACAACTTTTATATCAAAGTTTATCATAGTTTTTAATTAACTAACCCAAAACAGCCCGCGGTGTTACTACGACGGCGTAAATCCGGTTTTACGGTGTTTTTCGTGTTTCCAGGTTTTAAATCATTAAGTTAGCATATCATATAGATATAGAACATGTGTTTAGTTGATTTTAAAAGTCAAGTTAGAAGGATTAACTTTTGTTTGCGAACAAGTTTAGAATTAACTAAACTATGTTCTAGTGATTACAAGTTTAAACCTTCGAATAAGATAGCTTTATATGTATGAATCGAATGATGTTATGAACATCATTACTACATTAAGTTCCTTGGATGAACCTACTGGAAAAGAGAAAAATGGATCTAGCTTCAACGGATCCTTGGATGGCTCGAAGTTCTTGAAGCAGAATCATGACACGAAAACAAGTTCAAGTAAGATCATCACTTGAAATAAGATTGTTATAGTTATAGAAATTGAACCAAAGTTTGAATATGATTATTACCTTGTATTAGAATGATAACCTACTGTAAGAAACAAAGATTTCTTGAGGTTGGATGATCACCTTACAAGATTGGAAGTGAGCTAGCAAACTTGAAAGTATTCTTGATTTTATGAAACTAGAACTTTTGGAATTTATGAAGAACACTTAGAACTTGAAGATAGAACTTGAGAGAGATCAATTAGATGAAGAAAATTGAAGAATGAAAGTGTTTGTAGGTGTTTTTGGTCATTGGTGTATGGATTAGATATAAAGGATATGTAATTTTGTTTTCATGTAAATAAGTCATGAATGATTACTCATATTTTTGTAATTTTATGAGATATTTCATGCTAGTTGCCAAATGATAGTTCCCACATGTGTTAGGTGACTCACATGGGCTGCTAAGATCTGATCATTGGAGTGTATATACCAATAGTACATACACCTAAAAGCTGTGTATTGTACGAGTACGAATACGGGTGCATACGAGTAGAATTTTTGATGAAACTGAACGAGGATGTAATTGTAAGCATTTTTGTTAAGTAGAAGTATTTTGATAAGTGTCTTAAAGTCTTTCAAAAGTGTATGAATACATATTAAAACACTACATGTATATACATTTTAACTGAGTCGTTAAGTCATCGTTAGTCGTTACATGTAAATGTTGTTTTGAAACCTTAAGGTTAACGATCTTGTTAAATGTTGTTAACCCAATGTTTATAATATCAAAAGAGATTTTAAATTATTATATTATCATGATATTATGATGTACGAATATCTCTTAATATGATATATATACATTAAATGTCGTTACAACGATAATCGTTACATATATGTCTCGTTTCAAAATCATTAAGTTAGTAGTCTTGTTTTTACATATGTAGTTCATTGTTAATATACATAATGATATGTTTACATATCATAATATCATGTTAACTATATATATAACCATATATATGTCATCATATAGTTTTTACAAGTTTTAACGTTCGTGAATCACCGGTCAACTTGGGTGGTCAATTGTCTATATGAAACCTATTTCAATTAATCAAGTCTTAACAAGTTTGATTGCTTAACATGTTGGAAACATTTAATCATGTAAATATCAATCTCAATTAATATATATAAACATGGAAAAGTTCGGGTCACTTCACAATCACCTTCGTTCGTTGCATTAATACACAACCGAGACCTTGCTTTGATACGTCACAATAAATCACAAAATCATCATTCCCTTCAGGCAATGACAATATAGGTGCCGTAGTTATCTTTTTCTTCAATAACTGAAACGCTTTCTCTTGTTCATCCTTCCATTCAAATTTCTTCCCTTTATGCGTTAATGCAGTCAAGGGTTTTGCTATTCTGGAAAAGTCTTGGATGAACCTTCTGTAGTAACCAGCTAGTCCTAAAAACTGGCGTATGTGTTTCGGAGTTTTCGGGGTTTCCCACTTTTCAACAGTTTCTATCTTTGCTGGATCCACCTTAATACCTTCTTTGTTCACTATGTGATCGAGGAATTGAACTTCTTCCAACCAAAATGCACACTTTGAAAATTTAGCGTGAAATTCTTCCTTCCTCAATACTTCTAACACCTTTCTCAAATGTTCACCGTGTTCTTGGTCATTCTTTGAGTAAATAAGTATGTCATCAATAAAAACAATGACAAACTTGTCAAGGTATGGTCCACACACTCGGTTCGTAAGGTCCATGTACACAGCTGGTGCATTAGTTAAAACAAACGGCATGACCATAAACTCGTAATGACCGTAACGTGTTCTGAAAGCAGTCTTTGGAATATCATCTTCTTTCACCCGCATTTGATGATACCCGAAACGTAAGTCAATCTTTGAATAAACAGACGAGCCTTGTAGTTGATCAAATAAGTCGTCGATTCTCGGTAGTGGGTAGCGGTTCTTGATGGTAAGTTTGTTCCACTCTCGGTAGTCGATACACAACCTGAATGTACCATCTTTCTTCTTGACAAACAAAACAGGAGCTCCCCACGGTGATGTGCTTGGTCGAATGAAACCACGCTCTAAAAGTTCTTGTAATTGGCTTTGCAGTTCTTTCATCTCGCTGGGTGCGAGTCTGTAAGGAGCACGAGCTATTGGTGCAGCTCCTGGTACAAGATCTATTTGAAATTCAACGAGATCGATGTGGGGGTAATCCCGATAATTCTTTCAGAAATACATCGGGAAATTCTTTTGCGACGGGAACATCATTGATGCTCTTTTCTTCAGTTTGTACTTTCTCGACGTGTGCTAGCATAGCATAGCAACCTTTTCTTATTAGTTTTTGTGCCTTTAAATTACTAATAAGATGTAGCTTCATGTTGACCTTTTCTCCGTACACCATTAAGGGTTTTCCTTTTTCTCGTATAATGCAAATTGCATTTTTGTAACAAACGATCTCTGCTTTCACTTCTTTCAACCAGTCCATACCGATTATCACATCAAAACTCCCTAACTCTACTGGTATCAAGTCAATCTTAAATGTTTCGCTAACCAGTTTAATTTCTCGATTCCGACATATATTATCTGCTGAAATTAATTTACCATTTGCTAATTCGAGTAAAAATTTACTATCCAAAGGCGTCAATGGACAACTTAATTTAGCAAAAAAATCTCTACTCATATAGCTTCTATCCGCACCCGAATAAAATAAAACATAAGCATATTTATTGTCAATAAGAAATGTACCCGTAACAAGCTCCGGGTCTTCCTGTGCCTCTGCCGCATTAATATTGAAAACTCTTCCGCGGCCTTGTCCATTCGTGTTCTCCTGGTTCGGGCAATTTCTAAAAATGTGGCCCAGTTTTCCACATTTATAACAAACTACATTGGCATAACTTGCTCCGACACTACTTGCTCCGCCATTACTCATTCCGACACCATTTGTTCCTTTTGTTCTGTTAATCCCTGGTCCGTAGACCTCACACTTCGCCGCGCTATGACCATTTCTTTTACACTTGTTGCAAAATTTGGTGCAGAACCCTGAGTGATACTTTTCACACCTTTGGCATAGCTGCTTCTGATTGTTGTTGTTGTTGCGGTTATTATTGTTGTTAAGATGATTGTTATGGTTGCTGTTGTTGTTATTGTTGTTGTTGTTGTTGTTGTTGTTGTTGTTGGGCCGTTTGTTGTAGTTGCGATTGATGTTGCGATTGTTATGATAGTTGTTGCGATTATTGTTGAAATTGCTGTTGTTGTTGTATTGGTGATTCTTATCACCGTTTTCCTCCCACTTTCTTTTGACTTGCTTCACATTGGCCTCTTCAGCCGCCTGTTCTTTAATTCTTTCCTCAATCTGGTTCACTAGTTTGTGAGCCATTCTACATGCCTGTTGTATGGAGGCGGGCTCGTGTGAACTTATATCTTCTTGGATTCTTTCCGCTAATCCTTTCACAAACGCGTCGATCTTCTCTTCCTCATCTTCGAATGCTCCCGGACACAATAGGCACAATTCTGTGAATCATCTTTCATATGTGGTAATATCAAATCCATGGGTTCGTAACCCTCTAAGTTCTGTCTTGAGCTTATTGACCTCGGTTCTGGGACGGTACTTCTCGTTCATCAAGTGCTTGAATGCTGACCACGGTAGTGCGTAAGCATCATCTTGTCCCACTTGCTCTAGATAGGTATTCCACCATGTTAACGCAGTACCTGTGAAGGTATGCGTAGCGTACTTCACTTTGTCCTCTTCAGTACACTTACTTATGGCAAACACCGATTCGACCTTCTCGGTCCACCATTTCAATCCGATCGGTCCTTCGGTTCCATCAAATTCCAAAGGTTTGCAGGCAGTGAATTCTTTATAGGTGCATCCTACACGATTTCCTGTACTGCTAGATCCAAGGTTATTGTTGGTATGTAGCGCGGCCTGTACTGCGGCTATGTTTGAAGCAAGAAAGGCACGAAATTCCTCTTCACTCATATTCAAGGTGTGTCGAGTAGTCGGTGCCATTTCCTTCAAAAGAGTCAAATGAAACGAGTTAATCATATAGAATATCAAGAGTAGTCAATAGTATTTCGTAGCGTAATATGAACTTATTTATAAAAGCTCTTTCTTCATATTAGCGTTTTATACTCTTTAATTCGGGTAGTACTTACCCATTAAGTTCATACTTAGTAGCTAACATACCATTTCAACTACTACAATTCTATATGAAAAACTAATCACAAAAAAATATATATCATATTCAAACCTTTATACAATAACTTGCAAACTTACAATACCGCTATTTTACATATAGCATGAAATATAGAACATAAAACTTTGATACAAAGTAGTTGCGAAGATAATTCTAGTTAATAAATAAGACGTTCAGCAAAGGCAACAAATGTAATGACCCGGAAATTTCTGACCAAATTTAAACTGTAATCTGCATATGATTCCGACACGATAAACAAAATCTGCAATATTGAGTCTCGAAAACCTTGAAATTTATATTTATGAAATCTGTTATCCTTTGACTATGCCCGACGACTCACGAACGATTGTGTGTATATATATATATATATATATATATATATATATATATATATATATATATATATATATATATATATATTACATAAATAACAATATGTAATAATAAAATTTAACATAATAAGTATAGTTATAAAATATATTTGTTATAACAATATATTTGTTACTTTCCTTATTAAATTCTATATTAGTTAAACTAAAAAGAAAATATATAGATATAAATGAATTACTGTGTTATTACTAATATTATTGTGATTAGTATTATAAACAGTATCATTAGTAATATTACTATGACCATTTCATGATTTCCTTTATTATTATTTTCTTGTATAAATTTTACTAAGATTATTATTAATATTATTATTATTAGAATTAGTATTCTTAATAAAATTAAAAACATTCTTAAATTTATAAGTAATATTATAAAAGTTAAAATAACATATACATATGTATTTATATAAATAAAAATGAACATATATACATGATACAATTAAATATATATAGACTCATATATAGATATATGTATATTTATAACTACAATTATAACAAATATGAATAACAAATACATATAAATATATAATAGATAAAATTATAACAAAAAAATGGATATAGATAAATATAAATACATAGCAGGTAAATTTATAGTAAATAAAATTACATAGATACGATACAGCAAATAAATATAAATATAAATATAATTCCAGTTACCTATAATGTATATAAATAACAGATAATATAATTTATATAAATTGATAAATATAAACGGGTGAAATCAGATAAAAATCGTGTGAAATCAATATCCTTAACAGTTTTATAATATCTTTCTACTTTTCTTATTTAGCTCGTGAACCTACAGCCACAATACCCACTTGTTATATATCACATCGAATACCTGTTTTGGGAAGAAAGATATATGATTATTTTTCCATCATCTTTATCAAATACACATCACTCCCATCGAAAAAAAAAAAAAGAAACTGAAGAACACGATAGTCCCTGATCTTAAACCCATTTTGCTCAAACCCCGATTTCGAAATCAATTTCAAAAAGTGTTAATTCTATGTTGTTAGGAATCATCTACGTAAACTTCCTGTAAACGATCAAAGTCCAATTCTTCCTAACAAAGTTAAATTCGTGAGTCAAAGTTAATTTTATAAAAAGTCAACATTTGTTCTTGAGGTAAATTCGATTATTCTGTTTTGAGATGAGTTAAATTGAGGTTTCTAATAGCTTCTACTATTGATTTGTAAAGAGTTTCATGTTATAACATTTGTGCATAACGTTCCACAACTCAAAATTCATCATTTATTTTTTTTAAACACGACGAACAGCAGGTTTGCTGTTTGTTTTATTTTTTTTTCGTTTTGCTTTTGTCCAGAACCTATGTTATAGATTTCTAATTAATTACTAAGTTTTAAACAAAAATCGTAGATTCATTATTTTGGTTATGGTGTTCTCTGGTCGAATTAAAAAGAGGAAGGAGAAGAACATGCTAATAATTAGTTACGAGTTATATTAAATAAATTGGGGTTATAAAGCAGAAAAGAGGCCACGGCCTGTATGGTAAAGGTGTGTTCGGGTTAACCGGGAGGTCCGGGTTCGACTCTTGTCCGGGACGTTTTTTTTTTTTTTAAAGACAAATTTAATGAGGTAGATTTCTAATTGTTATTATTGGTACATTTATTAGTTATTAGGATTATTATTATTAACTTAAGTATCATATATATATATATATATATATATATATATATATATATATATATATATATATATATATAAATACTAGAGTTATTATTATTATTATTAACATGTGTATTAATATAAGAATTTTCATTATTAGTATTGTTAGTATCAAAAATTACTATTATTATTATTATTATTATTATTATTATTATTATTATTATTATTATTATTATTATTATTATTATTATTATTATTATTATTATTGAAAATATCAGTTTTATTAAAAGTATTATTATTATCATTATTATAAAAACTATCACTTTTATCAAAGTTATTATTATTATTATTATCATCAATATTATTTTGACAACAATATTATTATTATTTTATATTATCATTGTTATTATTAATACTAGTATCAATATTGTTATAAAATAAAACAACTCTTCATTATTTATCAAAATTATTTTATCATGTAACTATTAATTATATGAGATCATATCTACAACATATAACATAACTATAGTAACACTTTTATAATAAATATTAATAAATGTAAATAATTAAATTACTAATGAAAAACATAATTAACATAACGGTTAAGTCACTAATAATATATAAACTTGTTCAATTACTACTATAGGTATTAAGATATGTAAATGATATAGGATCGTGAATCCGAGGCCAACCCTACACATGTTCAATGATGTTATATGTATTTTTACTACAAAATACAGTATGGTGAGTATATAGTCCCACTTTTAAACTCTAAATATTTCGGGATGAGAATACATGTATTTTATGTTTTACGATATGGACACAAGTAACTGAAAAATATATTCTACGTTGAGTTGTACCACTGGCATACTTCCCTGTAGCTTGGTAACTATTATTTACAGCGGTATTGTAAACGCGAATCCTGTTGATAGATCTATCGGGCCTGACAACCCCAACCGGACTGGACGACCAGTATTCAACGGTTGCACAGTACTTCGTTTCGTGACTACACTTGGTACGGTGTAGTAAGATTTCATAATAAAGGGAATATGCGACGTGATTAAATGTTAAGTATGGTTATCAAGTGCTCAACCACTTAGAATATTTTTATTAAAATGTTTATATATGAAATCTTGTGGTCCATAGTTATAACACTGCTAGCATCAAACCTATATATCTCACCAACTTTATGTTGACATTTTAAAGCATGTTATTCTCAGGTACAAATTAAGTCTTCCGCTGTGCAATAGCTCATATTAAGGACCTTACTTGGAGTCGATCATCGCAATGGGACCAACTGTTGAAGACTTCGTTCGGGAGGATAAGGTCGAGGTCTTTACAGGTGGTATCAGAGCGGTGGTCTTAGTGAACCAGGTCTTGCATTAGTGTGTCTAACTAGCAGCTGTTAGGATACATTAATGAGTCTGGACTTCGACCATGCCTGCATGTCAAAAGTTTTGCTTATCATTTCTAGTCGTAAATTATTTGCATATCATCCTTAGGGAATTGCCTGCTTATCATTCATAAGTCTAGACACGTCTTACTGCATTTAGTGCATCGATAGTGTATAGACAAAATTCATATCTTAGCATATCTGTTACTTTGGACTTTAGTTGACATCTTTTCAAAGATTCTCCATAATTTATGGGATTTTGGTATTATATATACACATGTAAAGTATGTATTGAAGAGTACCAAATCTAACTTCTATAATCTATTTCATATCAAAAAAATTCATTTTTCCGATTATACAAGATGGATTCAGCATCTAGTTCGAATTCCTCAGATTATGACAGCTATGCCGATATGGATTTTCATTCAAGCTCCGAAGGCAGCGTCACCGGAATGGATCAACCAATCTCCCATCATCTATTCTGGATGAATTGGGGGTGGGTTCGTAATATACTAAGTCACTGGAGACATGAAGAGGGTGATCCCTTCCATCCACCAAATTGCCCTCTTGGCGATGAACCTGAAGCACTTACCGGCGAATCTGTTCGAGAAACTATTTTCTCTCTCATTTCTAGAGTATCTCGTCACGATTATATACTATCCCATATTTCAGATCTTGTTCATTCGCTCACTCCAACCACCAATCATCCCGGTGTACTAGCAGAAGTTTACGAACTTCGCGCTCGCGTGACGGCTTTGGAGAATATGGTGCGAAGGTTACAAACACCAGCAGCAGCACCAGCAGCATAATCCGTACCACCATCATCAACACCGACAGTACCCATATCACCCTCAACCACAACCGTGTCGTAAACCTCAACATCACAATTTGTACCTCGGATATCAACATCACACACCTCAATATCACTATCTGTACTTCGAGTATGATCTTCGTTTTACATATCATTCTATATCGATTATCTTCGCTTTACTTATCGTTCTATCTCATTTATCTTCGTTCAACATGGTAATTATGTAATCTTTAATGTTTTGGAGATCATGTAATCAAGTATTAACGATAAATCAAAAAATTTAATATCTTAGTGACTCATTAGATCCATGATTACATCTGAAGAAAATATATATACAAGTATATTTTCATAAAGATTGTAATTAAAAAAAAAAATTCTTTCGTACAAACTGTTAATGATGAAAATATTTTAACGGGTAGGTAGTACCCGAGGAATATTTAGATCTCACATTAATAAGTTACAGTGTATATTCTTCGAATCTGATTCAACGGTCATTTGCTATTCTACTTACAACCACCGATATTCGTATCTGTTCACCACCGAATAACCATTTTTATTCAAATTTCATATTTGGATTTTTATCTATCAGAATCCAACAAGTGGCATAATGAAGAAAACATTTGACAAAATAAAAAGTGTTAGAAACAAACAAATTAATTATGAGAAATTCTGTTAGGAATCCACGCTAACTGTTCCTAGTTAACTGTTCCCAGCTAACTGTTAATTCCGTATTACATTTTATCGCAATTTAATTTATTGTCATTTAAGTTCTGTTATTTATTTTACGCACTTTAAATAACGGGACACGTATACAAGGTTTCAACCAATCATATCGACCCATCTATATATATATTTCGGAACAACCATAGACACTCTATATGTGAATGTTGGAGTTGGCTATACAGGGTTGAGGTTGATTTCAGAATATATATATGGTTTGAGTTGTGATCAATACTGAGACCGGTACACGGGTCACGATACGTATTAATTAATTCGAATATTATATATTAAATTATATATGAATATATTGGACTAGTGGACAACTGGACTATTGGACTGCTAACTTTGGACAATTAAAATGAATTAAAATATTGATTATAACATATGAAACTAAACAATTCTTCAAGTTTGCCACTTGATTTCATCCTAAACCTCATTTGTATCTCGACGTTTACAATCCGCGTACAAACCTATCAGGATTCTTGAAAATACCTCAATCGAGAAGTCGAACCGACCGCACTTCATCTACAGAAGAAAAGATCTATACACATGAAAAACTCTTGAACTCAAAGTCATAGTTTAACACGTACCGCGACGAATTCTTTAGCATTTATTAGCAAAAACAACCTTACGATTCCTTTTCAAAGTAGTCAATTTTGTCACAGCTTCAGCAGAACAACTTCGACCTTTCATTCGAATAAGTCTTATTATAACTTTGATATATACGATTGGTTTTCCTCATCGTTACCGGGGAACCTTTCATACTCCGCCATGTTATCATCAGCATTTAATCATCTAAAAACACAATTCGCCCAAAAACACCTCGGATTGATAATCGACGATTCAGATATGACTGCATTAAATGCAGAGGAAACAGTAAAATTTTAGATGGCCTAAATGGCCAAAAGTTTGATGATAAAGAAGGGACTGTTAGGAACGCTCGATAGAAAATTTAGTGCTGAAAAATGGATTGAGCTAACCGTGAAGGAAACAAAGAACAAATACAAGGAATGAACCTGCCTTCAAATAATGCAAATGATTCAGTGTCTGTTGAAACCGTCAGTATGAATCCTACTCCTTATTCTAAACTTTTTCAGATGATATTATTCATC
The DNA here is from genome assembly GCF_046630445.1 of Rutidosis leptorrhynchoides. Lineage (NCBI taxonomy): Eukaryota > Viridiplantae > Streptophyta > Magnoliopsida > Asterales > Asteraceae > Rutidosis > Rutidosis leptorrhynchoides. The sequence continues at coordinate 348,821,872 of NC_092333.1, read as the reverse complement.
ATCATCTTATCTTAGATATTATAAGATATCTTCATATTTTCCGCTATACATATTCTCCATATTTCTAAAGATATTTTCACAACTATTCCTATCTGCAATCATCTATCTCCCCGTAATATCTGCGTTACAACATAAAAGAAACTGTGTTAGTTTCTAAATTCTGAAATCTTCAAGTTTAAAATATGAATGTTTTGAAGCAGTGTTGGGAACTAATGCGTGAATTAGTATAATATAATGAAACTTGATCAACTTCATTATATTACAGTAAGTCATGTTGAGTTTCTAATGGAATGTGATGATTCACAGTACCATCATCATGTGCCATGTTACATGGCTCTTACATCCTATCTAAATTCTAAAAATATCAAGAAAACAATTCTTGATGATTCGGTCTTTTCCAGAATATTCTGGTAATTTGACAAATCAAAATCGTACCATTACCATTTCTTTCTTAGAGCATTAACTATATTCATTCCGAATTTCATACCTACGAATTTCGGACCATTACTCGTTTGACTCGAAATTGGGAAGAGAAAACGAAAGCATGAAGCTCCGAAAAATAATGAAAGATATAAAACCCAACAACCACCCAGAAATTTCAAACCGTGTAAATCAATACGTATTGCAACGTAAAGACACAGGAGAATTAGAAACATTATAATTCCAAGGAAATCATAGAAGTGAATAGATCCTTCTGGCCGCAGATGAAAGAGAAGAATGAAAGGTATGAAAGTTAGAAGTATAACAAGAATCAGCACGGGATGGAGCATTTTAAAGAATGCTTTAAAGTATAAATCAAGGGAGAAAGAATAGAAGGTGTGAGTTGTGAAAAATAAGGAAATGAAGAGGGTGGATTTATAATGAAATAGCCGACAGAGAAATCGAAACAGATTGCCGCATTAAATCAAAGAAGATCCTGATCGCCGAAGAACCAAATCTTATTACGTAAGATTTTCTTTAAAACCCTTAAATTCCGGAAGTTAATAGTAACTACGTCATCGGTTGAAACAAATATATTTATCTACTCATTTCGCTCTTTTGTGATAGTTTCCCTCGTACGCTTCACATGATCGAATCGTTTTATCTATATCTCTTAATAATGATAAAACTCCATTATTACCTCATACTCGTCATGAAAACATTCCTATTGTTATCCATGACAACCTCTACCAAATTTCGGGGACGAAATTTCTTTAACAGGTAGGTACTGTAATGACCCGGAAATTTCTGACCAAATTTAAACTGTAATCTGCATATGATTCCGACACGATAAGCAAAATCTGCAATATTGAGTCTCGAAAACCTTGAAATTTATATTTATGAAATCTGTTATCCTTTGACTATGCCCGACGACTCACGAACGATTGTGTGTAAATATATATATATATATATATATATATATATATATATATATATATATATATATATATATATATATATATATATATATATATATATATATATATATATATATATATATATATATATTACATAAATAACAATATGTAATAATAAAATTTAACATAATAAGTATAGTTATAAAATATATTTGTTATAACAATATATTTGTTACTTTCCTTATTAAATTCTATATTAGTTAAACTAAAAAGAAAATATATAGATATAAATGAATTGCTGTGTTATTACTAATATTATTGTGATTAGTATTATAAACAGTATCATTAGTAATATTACTATGATCATTTCATGATTTCCTTTATTATTATTTTCTTGTATAAATTTTACTAAGATTATTATTAATATTATTATTATTAGAATTAGTATTCTTAATAAAATTAAAAACATTCTTAAATTTATAAGTAATATTATAAAAGTTAAAATAACATATACATATGTATTTATATAAATAAAAATGAACATATATACATGATACAATTAAATATATATAGACTCATATATAGATATATGTATATTTATAACTACAATTATAACAAATATGAATAACAAATACATATAAATATATAATAGATAAAATTATAACAGAAAAATGGATATAGATAAATATAAATACATAGCAGGTAAATTTATAGTAAACAAAATTACATAGATACGATACAGCAAATAAATATAAATATAAATATAATTCCAGTTACCTATAATGTATATAAATAACAGATAATATAATTTATATAAATTGATAAATATAAACGGGTGAAATCAGATAAAAATCGTGTGAAATCAATATCCTTAACAGTTTTATAATATCTTTCTACTTTTCTTATTTAGCTCGTGAACCTACAGCCACAATACCCACTTGTTATATATCACATCGAATACCTGTTTTGGGAAGAAAGATATATGATTATTTTTCCATCATCTTTATCAAATACACATCACTCCCATCGAAAAAAAAAAAGAAACTGAAGAACACGATAGTCCCTGATCTTAAACCCATTTTGCTCAAACCCCGATTTCGAAATCAATTTCAAAAAGTGTTAATTCTATGTTGTTAGGAATCATCTACGTAAACTTCCTGTAAACGATCAAAGTCCAATTCTTCCTAACAAAGTTAAATTCGTGAGTCAAAGTTAATTTTATAAAAAGTCAACATTTGTTCTTGAGGTAAATTCGATTATTCTGTTTTGAGATGAGTTAAATTGAGGTTTCTAATAGCTTCTACTATTGATTTGTAAAGAGTTTCATGTTATAACATTTGTGCATAACGTTCCACAACTCAAAATTCATCATTTATTTTTTTTAAACACGACGAACAGCAGGTTTGCTGTTTGTTTTATTTTTTTTTCGTTTTGCTTTTGTCCAGAACCTATGTTATAGATTTCTAATTAATTACTAAGTTTTAAACAAAAATCGTAGATTCATTATTTTGGTTATGGTGTTCTCTGGTCGAATTAAAAAGAGGAAGGAGAAGAACATGCTAATAATTAGTTACGAGTTATATTAAATAAATTGGGGTTATAAAGCAGAAAAGAGGCCACGGCCTGTATGGTAAAGGTGTGTTCGGGTTAACCGGGAGGTCCGGGTTCGACTCTTGTCCGGGACATTTTTTTTTTTTAAAGACAAATTTAATGAGGTAGATTTCTAATTGTTATTATTGGTACATTTATTAGTTATTAGGATTATTATTATTAACTTAAGTATCATATATATATATATATATATATATATATATATATATATATATATATATATATATATATATATATATATATATATATATAAATACTAGAGTTATTATTATTATTATTAACATGTGTATTAATATAAGAATTTTCATTATTAGTATTGTTAGTATCAAAAATTACTATTATTATTATTATTATTATTATTATTATTATTATTATTATTATTGAAAATATCAGTTTTATTAAAAGTATTATTATTATCATTATTATAAAAACTATCACTTTTATCAAAGTTATTATTATTATTATTATCATCAATATTATTTTGACAACAATATTATTATTATTTTATATTATCATTGTTATTATTAATACTAGTATCAATATTGTTATAAAATAAAACAACTCTTCATTATTTATCAAAATTATTTTATCATGTAACTATTAATTATATGAGATCATATCTACAACATATAACATAACTATAGTAACACTATTATAATAAATATTAATAAATGTAAATAATTAAATTACTAATGAAAAACATAATTAACATAACGGTTAAGTCACTAATAATATATAAACTTGTTCGATTACTACTATAGGTATTAATATATGTAAATGATATAGGATCGTGAATCCGAGGCCAACCCTACACATGTTCAATGATGTTATATGTATTTTTACTACAAAATACAGTATGGTGAGTATATAGTCCCACTTTTAAACTCTAAATATTTCGGGATGAGAATACATGTATTTTATGTTTTACGATATGGACACAAGTAACTGAAAAATATATTCTACGTTGAGTTGTACCACTGGCATACTTCCCTGTAGCTTGGTAACTATTATTTACAGCGGTATTGTAAACGCGAATCCTGTTGATAGATCTATCGGGCCTGACAACCCCAACCGGACTGGACGACCAGTATTCAACGGTTGCACAGTACTTCGTTTCGTGACTACACTTGGTACGGTGTAGTAAGATTTCATAATAAAGGGAATATGCGACGTGATTAAATGTTAAGTATGGTTATCAAGTGCTCAACCACTTAGAATATTTTTATTAAAATGTTTATATATGAAATCTTGTGGTCCATAGTTATAACTCTGCTAGCATCAAACCTATATATCTCACCAACTTTATGTTGACATTTTAAAGCATGTTATTCTCAGGTACAAATTAAGTCTTCCGCTGTGCAATAGCTCATATTAAGGACCTTACTTGGAGTCGATCATCGCAATGGGACCAACTGTTGAAGACTTCGTTCGGGAGGATAAGGTCGAGGTCTTTACAACAAAGACACGTAATTCATACGTCCAGAAACAAGTCATGCATTCTGGTTTTACTAATACCACTTCCCATCCTTGGTCTTGTGGAACGTAACCGTTGTGACCGATAGTATGACAACGTATTGTAATGTCGTCAAAAGGACGAAGGTTATGTAATGACCAACAGTCTCGTAATAACCTAAAAACCTCATTTCTTACCCCAATTACCGACTCCGTCACTTGTGGGAACGTTTTGTTTAATAGTTGTAGCCCGATGTTCTTTTTCTCACTTTGGTGAGAAGCGAACATTACTAACCCGTAAGCATAACAAGCTTCTTTATGTTGCATGTTAGCCGCTTTTTCTAAATCATGAAGTTCTATATTCGGATACATTGAGTCAAAATAATTTCTTAACCCGTTGCGTAAAATAGCATTTGGGTTCCTCGCAATATATGCGTCAAAGTAAACACATCGTAACTTATGGGTTTCCCAATGTGATATCCCCCATCTTTCAAACGAAAGCCTTTTATAAACCAAGGCATTCTTGGAACGTTCTTCGAATATCTTACAAACTGATTTTGCCATAAATAGTTGTGCCGAGGAATTCTGACCGACTCTAGACAAGATTTCATCAATCATGTCTCCGGGTAAGTCTTCTAAAATATTGGGTTGTCTATCCATTTTGTGTTTTTATACTGTAAAATAGACAAGAGTTAGATTCATAAAAGATACTTATTAATACAAGCAATTTTTACATATATCGTAAAGCATAAGCACACTATATTACATATATTACACCGCACAAATACAACTATCTTATTCCGACTCACTCGCTTCTTCTTTTTTGAACTTGGTTCTTTTTGCTAAGTTTTTAGGGATATATGATGTTCCCCTAATACGAGCCGTCATTTTCCACATTGGTCTAGAAAAACCTGGTGGTTTAGAGGTTCCCGGGTTATTATTACAACTTAAGAAATACGGGTGTTGACGATACATATAAAGTTCATCGGGGTTGGAATCAGATTTCTCTATTTTTATGCCCTTTCCCTTATTGTTCTCTTTTGCCTTTTTAAATTCAGTTGGGGTAATTTCTATAACATCATCGGAATCCTCGTCGGGATCCGATTCATCGGAGAATTGGTAATCCTCCCAATATTTTGCTTCCTTGGCGGAAACACCGGTTGACCATAATTAACTTTGGTCGGTTGGTTGAGGATTTTCTTCTACTTAACCATTTTATTATTTCCCCCACTGGTTCTATTTCTTCTTCCGGTTCCGATTCTTCTTCCGGTTCCGATTCTTCTTCCAGTTCCGACTCTTCTTCCGGTTCCTCTTCGGGAACTTGTGAATCAGTCCACGAATCATTCCAATTTACATTTGACTCTTCATTATTATTAGGTGAGTCAATGGGACTTGTTCTAGAGGTAGACATCTATCACATAATATCAAACACGTTAAGAGATTAATATATCACATAATATTCACATGTTAAAAATATATAATTTCCAACAAAATTTGTTAAGCAATCATTTTTCAAGTAAACACGGTCGAAGTCCAGACTCACTAATGCATCCTAACAAACTCGATAAGACATACTAATGCAAAATTCTGGTTCTATAAGACCAACGCTCGGATACCAACTGAAATGTCCCGTTCTTATTGATTAAAAACGTTCCATATTAATTGATTTCGTTGCGAGGTTTTGACCTCTATATGAGACATTTTTTCAAAGACTGCATTCATTTTTAAAACAAACCATAACCTTTATTTCATAAATAAAGGTTTAAAAAGCTTTACGTAGATTATCAAATAATGATAATCTAAAATATCCTGTTTACACACGACCATTACATAATGATTTACAATACAAATATGTTACATCGAAATCAGTTTCTTGAATGCAGTTTTTACACAATATCATACAAACTTGGACTCCAAGTCTTGTCCTTATTTTAGTATGCAACAGCGGAAGCTCTTAGTATTCACCTGAGAATAAACATGCTTTAAACGTCAACAAAAATGTTGGTGAGTTATAGGTTTAACCTATATATATCAAATCGTAACAATAGACCACAAGATTTCATATTTCAATACACATCCCATACATAGAGATAAAAAATCATTCATATGGTGAACACCTGGTAACCGACATTAACAAGATGCATATATAAGAATATCCCCATCATTCCGGGACACCCTTCGGATATGATATAAAATTTTGAAGTACTAAAGCATCCGGTACTTTGGATGGGGTTTGTTAGGCCCAATAGATCTATCTTTAGGATTCGCGTCAATTAGGGTGTCTGTTCCCTAATTCTTAGATTACCAGACTTAATAAAAAGGGGCATATTCGATTTCGATAATTCAACCATAGAATGTAGTTTCACATACTTGTGTCTATTTTGTAAATCATTTATAAAACCCGCATGTATTCTCATCCCAAAATATTAGATTTTAAAAGTGGGACTATAACTCACTTTCACAGATTTTTTACTTCGTCGGGAAGTAAGATTTGGCCACTGGTCGATTCACGAACCTATAATAAATATGTACATATATATCAAGGTATGTTCAAAATATATTTACAACACTTTTAATACATTTTGATGTTTTAAGTTTATTAAGTCAGCTGTCCTCGTTAGTAACCTACAACTAGTTGTCCACAGTTAGATGTACAGAAATAAATCAATAAATATTATCTTGAATCAATCCACGACCCAGTGTATACGTATCTCAGTATTGATCACAACTCAAACTATATATATTTTTTGGAATCAACCTCAACGCTGTATAGCTAACTCCAACATTCACATATAGAGTGTCTATGGTTGTTCCGCAATATATATATAGATGGGTCGACATGATAGGTCAAAACATTGTATACGTGTCTATAGTATCTCAAGATTACATAATATACAATATAAGTTGATTAGGTTATGGTTGGAATAGATTTATTACTAACTTTCACGTAGGTAAAATGAGTAGTTTTTATCAATCTTGTTTTACTCGCCATTTCTTCGTTTCTAATCCGTTTTGAGTGATTCCAGTGGCCACGGTTTCGTATTGAACTTAAATTTATGAATCTAAATAGAAAAAGTATAAGTTTATAGTCGGAAATACAAGTTACTAGTCGTTTTTGAAAGAGGTAGTCATTTTCGTCGAAAGAACGACATCTTGATGACCATTTTGAAAAACATACTTTCACTTTGAATTTAACCATGATTTTTGGATATAGTTTCATGTTCATAAGAAAAATTATTTTTCCAAAAGTATAGCTTTTAAATCAAAGTTCTTCTTAGCTTTTAATTATCCCACCAAAACAGCCCCCGGTTTTACTACGACGGCGTATATCCAGTTTTATGGTGTTTATCGTGTTTCAGGATTTTAAATCATTAAGTTAGCATATCATATAGATATAGAACATGTGTTTAGTTGATTTTAAAAGTCTAGTTAGAAGGACTAACTTTATTTGCGAACAAGTTTAGAATTAACTAAACTATGTTCTAGTGATTACAAGTTTATAACGTTGAATAAGACAGCTTTTTATGTATGAATCGAATTATGTTATGAACATCATTACTACCTAAAGTTCCTTGGATAAACCTACTGGAAATGAGAAAAATGGATCTAGCTTCAAAGGATCCTTGGATGGCTTGAAAGTTCTTGAAGCAGAATCTTGACACGAAAACAATTTCAAGTAAGATTTCTACTCGAAATAAGATTGTTATAGTTATAGAAATTGAATTAAAGTTTGAATATGATTATTACCTTGTATTAGAAAGATAAACTACTGTAAGTAACAAAGGTTTCTTGATCTTGGATGATTACTTGGAATGGATTTAGAAAACTTGGAAGTAAACTTGCAATCTTGGAAGTATTCTTGATTTTATGAAACTAGAACTTTTGGAATTTATGAAGAACACTTAGAACTTGAAGATAGAACTTGAGAGAGATCAATTATATGAAGAAAATTGAAGAATGAAAGTGTTTGTAGGTGTTTTTGGTCATTGGTGTATGGATTAGATATAAAGGATATGTAATTTTGTTTTCATGTAAATAAGTCATGAATGATTACTCATATTTTTGTAATTTTATGAGATATTTCATGCTAGTTGCCAAATGATGGTTCTCACATGTGTTAGGTGACTCACATGGGCTGCTAAGAGCTGATCATTGGAGTGTATATACCAATAGTACATACATCTAAAAGCTATGTATTGTACGAGTACGAATACGGGTGCATACGAGTAGATTTGTTGATGAAACTGAACGAGGATGTAATTGTAAGAATTTTTGTTAAGTAGAAGTATTTTGATAAGTGTCTTGAAGTCTTTCAAAAGTGTATGAATACATATTAAAACACTACATTTATATACATTTTAACTGAGTCGTTAAGTCATCGTTAGTCGTTACATGTAAATGTTGTTTTGAAACCTTTAGGTTAACGATCTTGTTAAATGTTGTTAACCCAATGTTTATAATATCAAATGAGATTTTAAATTATTATATTATCATGATATTATGATGTACGAATATCTCTTAATATGATCTATATACATTAAATGTCGTTACAACGATAATCGTTACATATATCTCTCGTTTCAAAATCATTAAGTTAGTAGTCTTATTTTTACATATGTAGTTCATTGTTAATACACTTAATGATATATTTACTTATCATTTAACATGATTAACCAAGTGTATCAATATCTTAATATCATTCATATGTACCTAGTAAGATGTTATAACGATAATCGTTATATATATCGTTTTCGAGTTTCTTAATTTAATAGTCTCATTTTTATGTATATAACTCATTGTTAAAATACCTAATGAGATACATACTTATAATAAAATTATGTTAACTATATATATAACCATATATATGTCATCGTATAGTTTTTATAAGTTTTAACGTTCGTGAATCACCGGTCAACTTGGGTGGTCATTTGTCTATATGAAACCTATTCCAATTAATCAAGTCTTAATAAGTTTGATTACTTAACATGTTGGAAACACTTAATCATGTAAATATCAATTTCATTTAATATATATAAACATGGAAAGTTCGGGTCACTACAGAATGCGAGTTCTAACAGATTTTTGGATTTACTGTAAAGATGAAATCTGATTGTACGAATTTAAACAATCACAAATAGTTGGACAATGACCTTAAACAAAATCTGATTTGATAAATCTATATATACCTTTTTGTTACATTTTTGATATTAATAAATAATTAAATAGATTAATAATAATATTAATAATAATATTAATAATAATGATAATTTTATAAATAATAATAATAATAATTAATAATAACATTATCAATTATGATAATAATAATTATCATCATTAATAATAAATTGTATTAATTATATGATAATACTAATAATGACTTTAATAATAATAATAATGGTAATTATAATTATAAAGGTAATAATATTAATAATAATAATATTAATCATGATAACGATAATATTTAACTTACAACTAAATAATAATTTTAATCATTCTTATAGTAATATTTATATTTAAGTATTTATTTTGATAATCATAATTTTAAATTTATTAAAATTTTAATATTTAATATTTGTTGATATCACTAATAATGATATTAATAATAATGAAAGTAGTAATATAGTTTGGCATTACAATCATATTTTTAACTTGTTGTTACATCATATATTATATATGTAAAGATGAGTACATTAATAATGTTTTTATATATATAATTATTATATATCTATTTACTATATTATTTCATAATAGAAATAGATATTACAAATTTCAACACATAATATTTATATCTTTTATATATAATAATAATTCTCTATAGTTATCAAATATGTTTATATATAAATTCTTTATAATAATAACTTTATAATATTATATATTATTTTACATATTTATTTCTACTGATTAATTTGTATTTTTTATTTCACATTATTATTTATACATATATATATATATATATATATATATATATATATATATATATATATATATATATATATATATATATATATGTATAAATAATAATGTGAAATAAAAAATACAAATTAATCAGTAGAAATAAATAATGTGAAACAAATTAACAATTGTTGCTAATAAATATGTGTATATATATATATATATATATATATATATATATATATACACATATTTATTAGCAACAATTGTTCGTGAATCGTCGGGATTAGTCAAAGGTCAAGTGTATACATGAACATAGTTCAAAGTTTTTGAGACTTCACCATTACAGACTTTGCTTCTTGTGTCGGAAACATATAAAGATTAAGTTTAAATTTGATCGGAAATTTCCGGGTCGTCACAATGACCAAGCACGACCCCGACTCCCAAAAAGTAAGGACTTTTGGACCCAAAGTATCTGTATAACCCATCAAATCTACAATACTTTGTCAATTTAATAGATCGATCAAATTCGCTTCAAAAGCACTTGTTGAAAGATTCCGAACCCCCGACTATTTTTGACAGGTCAAATACCTATTTTCAGTGAAGTATCACTTTCTCTCTGGGCACCAGGAACAGATAATAAAAGTTATGAAGAAAGGGTATGCCAAAAAAAAGAGCAAAGTCTCTAAATAAAGGCAAGAAAAGCCCGAGAAGTTGCGCGAAGAAGAATAGCCGGAGGAGCCAAGAAAATTCTAGACAAAGTCTTAGCAAAATCTGCATCTTCCGAAGAAAACTCTTACGGAATTTAAGCCGTTCTTTATCCAAAAAGGATACTCTGAAGAATCGAAATCTATCAATTCTCTCTGAAAATCAAAAAGATCTAGACACCTTTTCACTCTTTCCATAAACTCGTCAACCAACCCTATAACCCGTCTTCCTCTTGAAAGAATGCCTAGGAAGAAGATCAGTGCCATCCTTACTTAACCGGTGGAGATATCGATGCTTTACCAAGCCTATGATGAGAACTGTTACACGAATGGCTTCTGAGCGACAATACAACTAAATTAGGATACCCTAAACACTTGAGTAATTTGAGTGATCCGCTAGTGAGAAGTCTGGTCATGTATATTCTACATCTGATAGTTTGGAAAGTACGCCTTTTTCACTATGGACACGATTGAAATATAGCGAATAAAACCATCGAAGTTCGAAACTTTTTCTAATACTTTCGAAGGATGTGACAACTTCTAATGAAGGCATAATAGAAGATCCAATGGTAGGCGAGGAAGAATCTATTAGAAAGAACCTTATATTCTCTCTTTTTGCTTGAGGACAAGCAAAGCTAAGTGTGGGGTATTTGATATCGGCCAAAAAGTCACGTTTTTACCCCCGATATTGGGCCCTAAAACCCATAAAGTTCCAAACTTTATCGCAAAAATAATTGCTATGTCGGTTGATTTTGTAGATTATGTAATTACGAAGGTGATGCAAAAAGAATCAAGTAAAACGGAGCTAAAACGAAGAATCTAGAGCGAAAACGGTGAAAGACAAGAAATCAAGTTACGATCCAGTGAATTTCAGCTGACCAGGCAAGCAAACGGCCTGCCAAACGGCCTGCCAAACAGCTTGCCTGGCTTATAAACGGCCTTCTAGCCATTTGCAGGTAAAAATCAAGTCTATTTAAAGGGCTCTCTCCATCCATTTCAACACACACTCAATTTACAATTCATTTTATATTTTCAAGTTTTAGTTTGTTTTTAGTAGTAGCTAGCTTAGCTTTTATTTTCCGGAGGATATCCCGGCGAGTCCATGCGATCTCGGGCAGATTTCTTCAGCCTTTTCAGGTTTTTATCTGAAACGCTTGTCTTTTGTATTAAACATGTGTTCTTACCTTTTATGTTTAATAATACGTTCCGATATTACCATGATAGCTTAATTAATCTGTATGTTGCCATGATAGAAGTTTGGGTTAGCGTAGTTATATTAAATTAGCACGGTTACTGTTATTATGCTGAACTTGTGAGTCTGATAGATTTGTATGCTAGCATCTTAAACATTGACCAACCTAGGTTGTGATCAGGACTTGTACACCTATATGAACTTAGCTACTTCATAGGATTAAGACACCTGGTTATACTGTATCTGAAGATTCTATGAACTCGGTATGGCCGGAGTTTCTGAGAGGCATCTAATGCACTTTTAGGACACGAAACTTAGGAATTGAGACATGAATGACCTGGTATACCTATTAACTATTCCAAAGAGACCTCTTATGAGCTGTTAAGATCTAGCTAGTGCCTTGACTGTATGACCCAAACCTATTGCATGTTCTTGTTTGATTGTTGCTCTAGGATTAAATCATATCGACTGTTAGGTACCTGTTAGGTTTCTATCTGCTTTAATTTTAGTATATCAACTTTAATGCTGTATAATGGTTGATTTGGTTTGATCTCATTAGAATGATGAAATGGTTGTTAGTTTTCATTTAAGGTTTTGTCAACTTAACCTGACGGACTCCTTTCGTTTGTGATCAGTGTTCAATCAACACGGCACATTGTTATTCAGTTAACTAAACTGATAACGAGGGTTAGGATTAGAACTCAACTCACGAATAAACCTAGTGCTTTAGAGGTATAGTCACATTTCAGTTATACAACCAAGTGACATACTTTTCACTACTTAACGAGAACTCCGAGAGTCTAGAGATAAGTAGGTCTGTGTAATTGGCTCATCCAACCAGATCTACACCATTCCAATCATAGATTTAATATCAACGTAATTACCTTTCCCTAGCCCAAACTAATATCCTGGTCAACATTTACCTGATCTGCATACTCCGAACATCGTTCCACTTTATTTACTTTTCCGCAATTAGGACCTTTAGCTTAAACAACTACTATCCTTCTATCCAGGTAATTTAAACAAAAGGCAATTATCCACTTGATCTTCAATTCGTTAAACCATTCAAAAACACGACCCTAGGTTAACTTACACCTTCTACATTAGAAAGTTAAAAGTAAATTTAGGCCCCGCACAATATAAATTAAACAAAACCCCTGTGTATTACCTTGATCAACTGAATCTGACGTCCTGCGACCTAACGACACCGCACGAGTAAAACCATCCGTTTCGGCCGTATCATTGGAAGTACATCAATTATCTTATTACTTTTTAAATAATATTAATAGATAATAGGTATGATATGATAATATATTATTAATTGTTATTTATTTATACGATAAGTATATGTATATTAATTTAATAGCCAAATAATATACATAATTATATAGAAAATTAAATACATGTTAAAATATATATATAAATATATATTACTTTAAATAAAAATAATATAATTTGATTAATATATATATTCAATACATATTATATATAGGGATGACATCGGGCCAGGTTTGGGCCGGGTTTAGGTAATCTTAAACCCGAACCCGATTAAGAAACCATGTTTCAAACCAGGCCCGAAACCCATCGGGTCCCCATTTACTAACTAACTATTGGGTTTCGAGTTTCCCCATGGGTAAACGGGGATTCCGCTTACTTACTAACAATTGAGTTGACGGGTTTTCCCCGTGGGTATAGAATATCCAATTTGATGAACTAGGCTTGTTGTAGGTAGTATTTCTTGAACAATTTATCACTAACAATTTATTTTACTTGAACTAACGTCCAGACTTATAGTAGCCACATTTTTATTAACTAATTTAATTGTTCCTAATATTGAACTATCTCTCAGTAAAAATTTCACCTATTCTTGAACTTGACTTGTTGTAGGTACAAATACTACAAAAATACTAAATTACCGATTACTACAAATGAATATATGTAAATTTATACAAGTGCTACTATGATATGACCACAATGGACGGTTTTATTTATGCGGTGGCGTTAGGTTGCAAGCTGTCAGAATTAGATGATCATAGTGGCAATCAGCGGTTTATTTTATTTATATTGTGCGGGGCCTAAATTTACTTTTAACTTTCTAATGTAAAAGGTGTAAGTTAACCTAGGGTCGTGTTATTGAATGATTTAACGAATTGAAGATCAAGTGGATAATTGCCTTTTATTTAAATTACCTGGATAAAGGATAGTAGTTGGTTTAAGCTAAATTCCCTAATTGTGGAAAAGTAAATAAAGTGGAAGGATATCCGGAGTATGCAGATCAGGGAAATGTTGAACAAGATATTAGTTTGGGCTAGGGAAAAGTAATTATGTTGATATTAAAGCTATGATTGGAATGGTGTAGATCTGATTGGATGAGCCAATTACACAGACCTACTTATCTCTAGACTCTCAGAGTTCTCGTTGAGTAGTGAAAAGTATGTCACTTGGTTAAATGTGACTATACCTCGGAGGTTATTCTTAGTAAAGTACTAGGTTAATTAGTGAGTTGAGTTCTAATCATAACCCTCGTTATCAGTTTAGTTAACTGAATAACAACGTACCGTGTTGATTGAACAATGATCACAAACGGAAGGAGTCCGTCGGGTTAAGTTGATAAAACCTTAAATGAAAAATAACAACCATTTCATCATACTAATGAGATCAAACCAAATCAAACATTAGACAGCATTACAGTTGATATACTGAAAGTAAAGCAGATAGAAACCTAACAGATACCTAAACAATTGATATGACTTAATCCTAGGGCAAAAATCAAACAAGAACATGCAATAGGTTTGGGTCATACATTCAAGGCACTAGCTAGATCTTAACAGCTCCTAAGAGGTCTCTTTGGAATAGTCAATAGGCATACTAGGTCATTCATGTCTCAATTCCTAGGTTCCTTGTCCTAAAAGCGCATTAGATGCCTCTCGGGAACTCCGGCCATACCGAGTTCATAGAATCTTCAGATATAGTATAACCAGGGGTCTTAATCCTATGAAGTATCTAAGTTCATATAGGTAGACAAGTCCTGATCACAACCTAGGTTGGTCAATCCTTAAGTTGCTAGCATACAAATCTATCAGACTCACAAGTTCAGCATACATGCAGTAACCGTACTAATTTAACATAACTACGCTAACCCAAACTTCAATCATGGCAACATACAGATTAATTAAGCTAACAAGGTAATAACGGAACGCATTATTAAACATAGAAGGTAAGAATACATGTTTAATACAAAAGACAAGCGTTTCGGATAAAAACCTGAAAAGGCTGAAGAAATCTGCCCGAGATCGCAGGAACTCGCCGGGATATCCCCCAGAAAATAAAAGCTAAGCTAGCTACTACTAAAAACTAACTAAAACTTGGAAATATAAAATGAATTGTAAATTGAGTGTGTGTTGAAATGGATGGAGAGAGCCCTTTAAATAAACTTGATTTTTGCCTGCAAACGGCTGGCAAGCCGTTTGGCAGGCCGTTTGCAGGGGCCGTTTGCCAGGCCAGACCGTTTGCTGTGGCCATTTAACTTGGGCATGTGGTAGGCCGTTTGCAAGCTAAGCAAGCCGTTTGGCAGGCTGTTTAGCTTGCCTGGTCAGGTGATTTCACTGGATCGTAACTTGATTTCTTGTCTTTCACCATTTTCGCTCTAGATTCTTCGTTTTAGCTCCGTTTTACTTGATTCGTTTTGCATTGCCTTCGTAATTACTTAATCTACAAAATCAACCGACAAAGTGATTATTTTTGTGATAAATTTTGGAACTTTATGGATTTTAGGGACCAATATCGGGGGTAAAAACGTGACTTTTTGGCCGATATCAAATACCCCACACTTAGCTTTGCTTGTCCTCAAGAAAAAAGCGGGAATATAAGGATCTTTTTAATAGATTCTCCCTCGCCCACCCTTGCATCTTTTATTATGCCTTCATCAGAAGTCGTCACATCTTTCGAAAGTATTAGAGAAAGTTTTGAAATTCGATGGTTTTGGTCGCTAGATTTCAATCGTGTCTATAGTGAAAAAAGCGTACTTTCCAACTCTCAAATGTAGAGTATACATGACCAGGCTTCTCACTAGCGGATCACTCATATCAGTCAAGTGTTTAGGGTGCCCTAATCAAGTTGTATTGTCTCTCAGAAGACAGTCGTGTAACAGTTCTCAACTTTGGCTTGGTAAAGCATCGATGTCTCCACCGGTTAAGTAAGGGTGGCACTGATCTTCTTCTTAAACATTCTTTCAAGAGGAAGACGGGTTATAGGGTTGGTTGAGGAGTTTATAGAAAGAGTGAAAGGTGTCTAGATCTTTTTATTTTCAGAGAGAATTGATAGATTTCGATTCTTCAGAGTATCCTTTTTGGATAGAGAATGGCTTAAATTCCGTAAGAGTTTTCTTCGAAAGATGCGGATTTTGCTAAGACTTTATCTAGAATTTTCTCGGCTCTTCCGGCGATTCTTCTTTGGGTTTCTCCATCCCTAATTATATATGACGAATATATATATATACCATATATAAATTTTTTTTAGTTAAAATAAACCCCAAATAATTATAATTTAATTTAATAAACTTAGATCAGTATATTAAACTTTAGAAAAATTTTATAAAAATATTTATATCACATTTTTATGTTTATTTAGTAATTATCTTTTTTTTCTCGATTTAATCATTAAACAAGTTTAATTACAAATAAATACAAATTCGATCAAAATAATTATATATCCAATTTTAATAAATCTATCTAGCTATCATAAGTGTATCAAAATTTATAAATTAATTTTATTGTGTATATATTATATATTTGGGATTTAACACCCGAATATGTATATTAATCGTATAAATTGATAATTAAATGCAATAAACCTTCCCAAAAAATTATATAATGACTTAAATATGTTCTATAATAGATCTAGATAACTTTCATGTGAATCTTACCATTTATTGATATTTTATACAATTTTAAAATTTGATTTATACATATTAAACAGTTTGGGTATATAATTAAATGAGGAATAATTATCATGAATAATATATAAATTTTATTTTTGACTCTAATAATCAATATAAGTTAATAATATTCTGTAAATATTATCTTTACTGTTTTTAATGATTTATAGAATTTAATACTCAATTTATATATCAATTATATAAACCGAATACCAAATCAATAAAAAATAATTATTCTAATGGTTTTGAAAATAAATAAATTATGTTTTAATGTTAGAATAATAATAGTAATATGAATTTTGATCAGATCCCATGAATTTATAAAAATTTAATTAATTAGTTTTGTATTTAATCTTTTTTGGTTAACAATAACATCAAATAATCATTATAAATTTTTATTTAATCTTTATAAAATTTATTTTAATCAGATTAATTAATATAAGTGTTTTACTTTACTGATAAAATATTTAGATAATTTAATTTGCATTATTTTTATTATTTATAAATAAATATGTATATCGTGTATATATATATATATATATATATATATATATATATATATATATATATATATATATATATATATATATATATATATATTTAAATATAAATTCGACTTAAAAAGCTGTAAAAATAATTTTATATCATCTTATAATTCATAATACTAATTGTTACATATTAGTATTATTTTTTTTTTATTATGTTGTGTTTTAATTTATAAACATTAAATAAAAAGTTTGCAGCTAGATTAAAAAGAAACAAGAAAAACCGAAAAAAATAAGAGAAAGGGGAAGAAAATACCTCAAATAATTTTTATGAGAGAGACTTCATGGATTTGTGAAAAAACAAATGTGAAGCCTAACCCTCTATTTATACTAATTTAAGAACTTGGAGAACAAGTTTTTAATTTAATAAATAAAATAAAAATAAAATATATTTTTCAAAAATAAAATGGGCTGACTTTCTTTTTCTTTTTTATTTAAAAATACAATCTGATCCCACTTTAGAACTTTCTAGATTATTTTTTTATTTTTAATTTATTTATTTCTTTATGTTTTTAATTAAAATCGTAAATAAATAAATAAATAAATAACAAAAGTTCAGTTTCTAATAATTAATTATAATAATTTAACTTTTAATTAAATTTAGTTACACTATAGTTTTCATATTTTATAAAAACGACACAAAATAGTTTTAATACTAATTATTAACTAAAGTGTTATACATAATATAAACTTTAATTAATTAATTTATGTCACATTATAATTTTTTATCTAAAGTATATTAATAAATTAGTATATACTTTAACTAATTTAGATGTGTCAACTAAAAATTAATATTCAGTCAACGTTTAAATTATATCGTATTAATTATATTTGTATAATAACCTTAGATATTTTATACACATAACTATGCAGAAAATCCTAGAGGCAAATTAGTCATTTCAGAAGTGGAAAAGTGAGGGTTGTTATATAAATCACCTCAACAACATCAACGAGGTTGACCTACTTGTCAATATGAATCCGAAACTCATGAGATTCACTACCCCAAGGGTGGTAACCCAAAACGCACAATCGTGCCAATTGGACCCGGAACCCATATGGTCCATTCTCTCACACATACATGTAAAATGAACCCCGACGCACAAAGATCACCCTACCCCACCTGCACCCACCCTATGCATATACGCATATAATATATTTACATTCACCTTGTCGCCTTGATGAATGAAAAGACAAATCCGCAACCGCCAATGAAAAGTACCTAGTTCATTCATCACATAAAAAAACAACACATTATGGTGGATTACAAACCAACCCAAATTGACACCTAGTGCAATTATGGCCCAATTGCACGTCCAAGCACAACCAATGCCCAAACTAACCAATAATCACTTAACACCGGTGAAAATGGTCCTATAACGCCAACTAAACCAAAACACAAGTACTAAACACTTGTCTTCCCTAAAATCAAGTCACAAACCCTAATTTTGACCAATTTCAAAATCAAGCTTCTAAACATACCCATTTGGGTTCCAACATCAACATAATCACTAACCCTAGTGATTATACCCAAATTATAATCCCTAACATGGCCAATTAGTCTTCCAACCCAAAATCTACCAACAAGGGTCAACAATACCCACAACTAGTTTCAAACACCCATTTGTGTGCGAGATGGGATTTCTCAAGAACATGCAAGTTCAAACCCTAACATCAAATGAAATGAAATTCGGAGTTAGAACTTACCACCACTACCAAAATGTAGCTAGGAACGAGATGAACAACTTTAACACTTGTACCTTGAAGAGATTCTAACTCCTTCTTCGTCAATATAAGCTTTCTCTCTCTAAAGCTTGGGTTTCTCACTCTAAAATAGATGAGATAGTTTAAGTGGATAAGAAATGAGATAAGAATGAGTTTAGGATCAGATTACCAGCTATAAGCTCGTGCACAAGTGAAAAGACCTTTTAAAACTCCTAAAAATGAGTTAGAAATTCAGATATGGTAACCGGAACGTCGTTCCAGGCATAAGAACGTCGTTTCACTACACGATACATTAGAACGTCGTTCAACATAAAGGAACGTCGTTCCTCAAACTGCTCCAAAATGTTATGTTCGACTTTTACACTTTTCTTCGTTATATAACGTCGTTCTTAGATTCTGGAACGCCGTTCAAGCATTTGGAACTTCATTCCTCCAATTGGAACGTCGTTCCTTCTCTAAAAATCTGGGGTGTTACACCTATCATCGAAGAACAGTCACGAACAGTAGGAGTTTTGATGATGAACTTAGAAATCGATTTTGGAATCCGGACAATGTTAGAACTCGATTTCTACATGAAAAATGTTATCTATCATCACCTTGACATTCGATAACTATCACTTGGATCTGAAACAACATAGAATTTGCTTATTCATGAAGATGAAGTTGACTTTTGAGTTCGGAACTTTGACTCCAAAATTCGAGTTCAATTCTTCTTGTTTAGATATGATATTTTGTAGAAAGCATCACAAGATGAATTGAAACGTTTCCGCATTTCTACTTTACGCTAAATGATACTGATATACGATTTGAGGCTTTTTTTCTAGGGTTCTTAATTTGATTTGTGAATTGAGAGGGAAGCAACTTATATATGCTCGGTTACTATAAGCAAACGAACGAACAGGACGAAATACCCATCACGTTTAAAGCACGTGATGACACTTAATGTCCAATTTAAACGGATGGTTGACAGAAGGACTCGATATGTTTAAATGTGAAAATGGAAGAATGCTATTAGCCAAAAAAAAAAAAAAAAAAATTAAAAAAACATTATTAGCTTTTTGATGTACAATAGAGGGAACAACTAAAAAAAGAAAAAAAGTATTATATCCGTTCTAACAGAAGGCAAACCTTACACATCTATGTATCCCGTATCTAAAACTGCAGTATTTCATTTGCATAACCAGTTATATACAAACACATGAAACCATGAAACTGTGGTGATGAAACCTTCAAACTAATTTAAAGTTTAATGGGAAATCACGATTAAATCCGACCTCAAATCGTCAAGTTTAATACGTCTCCAATCTAATTTCAATGGAAAAATGAGAACCCTAATTTGATCTCTTGGCCCGAAAATCAATTCATCGATGTACATGAAGTTTTCTTTACATGATTGCTTACGACTTATTCATAGCTTAGAATTCAGGAAGACAAGGTAAGTATTTATATGAATTATGGTTTTTGATTGGGTTTTTTAATTCGAAGTTAAAATCTGCTTTTTTTTCCTTTTTTTTTTCTTTATTATTTTCTTCACTGATAAACACTTACATCTTGTGTGTTGATTTAGAACACTTATTTGGTTAGAGCACGAGGTGTCCATTCTTTGCCAAGTGGTGTCGAAAATGGCCCTTGAAATTGATTAAATTGGAGTGTCGTGTCTATTTCGGTGTCAATTTTAAAGTGTGTACCAATAAGAAAATTGAGTAATATAAAAGAAAAATAAAACAAAAGGAACCAGCTTTGGAAGAGGGACGATGGGAGGCGACGGTGGAATCGACGGTGAGGCGGGGCTGTGTTTTACACCGTCAATTTGGTCGACGCTGAAATCGACTCCAGGCACCTGATGCTCTTATAATGAACATGTGTCACTGTATAACTTATATTGTTTGGGATACCACTATAATTCAACCTTAAAGTGTTTTTAGTTGAAAAGGTAATTTATTACTTTATCTTACATGTGTTTAATATATATTAGGTTAACCATTTAAATTGTATCATGTAATCATGTATAGTTCTACATGTTAATTTTCTGGTGTGTATTGTCCTTAAATCTTGTGGGATCTTGCAGCATGAAGATGCAGTATATTATGCACAACAAAAATAAGAGATGTAAAGCTAAAGCCTTTTGGGGTAGATGACTGGTCTACTTGTATTGTGTCTTTCTCCCCGTTTTTGAATTTGAATATTAATCTCTAATATATGTTAATATGTTAAGCTAAATCGCATGTAGTCTTCAAATAATGGCTTGAGGATCATTGGCTTCTTGTTCAATCGTGTATAAATATTGATTATATCTCTTATATAATTGTGATTGTCATTTTGTAATGGTAATTTATAATGAACAGGTGTAACATGAATATGTATTTAAATTTATATATAATGGTGAAAAATAAAAACGGAACCACATCAAAACTGGGTAATATATTGATGGATAAGAATATGTCATGTTGTGGTAACTTGCAACACTTTCATATTGTTACAGTTGTATAATATTCTAATATATGTTCACCAAACTATTAATCACAACTATAATTTGAATTTTGATGCATACTAAATGACTTCCTCCAAATCGACACTTCTGAAAATAATTTGGGTTGTGATTGCTACTTCAAAGGCATCACATTACGATTTTATAATTTGGAAACTATGAAGAAACCTGGGCTTTATATTTCTGTCTGTAAAATCATGGTATGGCTCATAGTTCCTGACTAACTAGCATAATCTTGTATCATATATGAGAGGCAGGCGAAGTTGGTGCAATTGAGGGTGATGGCACAAATGATGCTTTTGCTTTGCATGAGTCAAAGATTCGGTTTTCCATGTAAATAGTGTTTATGGAGGTTAGTATTTTTCACTTTCTGGTGACTTCCTATTTTATATATTACCAAAATTTCGGAATTAAAGGCATATGTATATATTTGCTACTTCATAATTCATATTAATCTGCATGTCGTAAAAAAACAACCTGTCATTGTTACATATATACTTTTTTTTGTCAACCTAATCAAGGATACTTTGGGTGCTCTATCATTGGTCAGAGCATCTGTTTTATGGCTATTCTGTTTGTTATAAAAGTGCCCTTTATTATTAGATGTTCCAGTCCCAAACAGAACGCAATTAGATAAGGTTTGTTGGAAAGGCGAGGGATGGTAGCTTGGTTGACTTCTCTCCGAAACAGTATGGCCTTGTGTGGTATCCTAATGCTATTCCTCGTGATACAAGTTGTTAATACGTTATTTTCTCCAAAATATACATTCACAAACTAGAGATTTTTCTGACAATGCTTTTTTTTTTTTTTTTTTCAGGTGTACACTGAAATTAGCAGTCATGACATTGAGAAGATCAACATTTGCCGTAACATGTTCAACATTTAAATCTTCATGGATTTCATGATTAGTTGAGTTTCTTGGTACTTTTGCAAGCATTGTGCTCACTAGATTGGCACTTATGCTTGCTTAGTATTGTGATTGGATTGATTTGCATGTCTATTGCAGTTGATTTGTAGTGTGTTCCTGTTGAGAAGACTCGTGTCAACAAACACCATGATGGTTATCAGATCCTACCCGATGACCTTGATGAGTTTAGAAAAAAAATGGGTCGTCTTATTTCTATGTTTCTTAGATGTATTTATAAGAGGAATTTATAAGTAGAATATTTGTCTAAACTAGTTATCGAACCCTCGTTTCGCGCCGGGGGTTCAATTTTCAAAGTATTTTATTGTGTTTAGTTTGTAAAATTATTTCGTGACTAACGATCATGTCGTTGAAGCGCAACTCGAGTCGAACTAAAAGGTATAACCCGTCA
Organism: Rutidosis leptorrhynchoides; assembly: GCF_046630445.1. NCBI lineage: Eukaryota > Viridiplantae > Streptophyta > Magnoliopsida > Asterales > Asteraceae > Rutidosis > Rutidosis leptorrhynchoides. Next base: position 348,798,674 of record NC_092333.1, on the reverse strand, counting down.
AAGATTTAAATGTTATTTTACATCTCCGCGTTTCGCTATGGAATTGTCGACTTTTAAAAAATTTAACGCAAAACCAACGTGTATGAAAAGTACCTCAAATATTTATCGTTTTTTAAAAAAGCGTCCGTTTTGCTTATAGTTAGTAACATTGTGTTCCTAAAATTATTTCGAGTTTAACGATATTGTCGGAAAAATTTAACTCGTTGCGAGCGAAAAGATATGACCCGTTGAATATTTGAGTGGAGTTTAGTTAAGATTTTTTATGAAAATAGTTATTTAACACTTAAAGTTGGGGGGGCTTTATTTGGGAAAAGGAAGGAAAAGTAAAAAAAAAAAAAGAAAAAAAAAAGGTGAAAGGATGAAAATGCCCCTGATTACTATTTATCATTTTTGTCTAATAGTAAACAAGTATTTGGGCCGCCCGCTGTAAGATCCTGAATTTTGTGCATCAGAAAATGTTCCTGAAAGTGTCAGTAAATGTGTGCATCAGAAAGCGCCACTAAAAGTGAGCATAACACTTATGCATATTCAGATTTTACATCAGAATGAGAACCTGTCAGTTTCAGTCCCTGAATTTGTAAAAACTGTGCTGTCTTCGGTTTTAGTAGAAATGTGCGCCGCGCACTTGGTTGCGCACCGCGCAAAGGTGCTGGCAGACCAAGTCGTGGTTTTTGATATTTTAGAGGGGCTTTTGGGTTTTTTCACTTGAGGGTCGGTTTTTGAGCCACAAAACTGACCTAGGGCTTATCATATCTCATTTTTCACATCTTTCACCCATTTTCACTTTTAGGGAGAGAGATTTTGAGGTTTGAGGAAGAAGAAGAGTGAATCGGGTCAAGTCTCAAGTATTAAAGTTGTTCATCTCGCTCCTAGCTACGTTTTGGTTGTTGTGGTAAGTTCTAACTCTGAGTTTTCATAGTTTGATTGTTGTTCATAATTGGGGTTTTGATTTAGGTGTTCTTGAGTAAAAGCCACTAGTTGATAAATGGGTGATTAAGCTAGAAAATGGTGTTGATGACCATTGTTGGTGGTTTTGGGTTGGATGATGAAATTGATTAGTTGAAAATCATGTTCGGTTGTAAATATCACTAGTTAACTTAGGTTATAAGTGATTAATTGTGTGAGCTTGCAAAATGGGTGTTTTGACTTGAGATTAGGTCAAAATGGGTTTTGTGTCAAATGATGCAAGTAATGTGATTTGATGATCAAAACCTTGAGTAAATGGGTTGTTGGAACATAATCACTAGTCGATTGTGATTATGGGTGTTTCGGGTGAGGTTTGACTTAGTCAAATTGGAAGTAAGTGCAAATGGGTCAATATTGCACTTATTGGTGTTTTGGGTATAAGCTAGAGTGTTTAGCTTATTTTTTTGTAAATTACTAGGTGATTTGCATTTGGACGATTAGGAGCTTAAGCGGGATTGCTTTTCAAGTAATCGAGGTGAGTGGAATACTTATATGTTTATGTATATAATTTGGTTGTTGGCGTGTGAAGTGGCAAGTATTATTCGGTAGAATACACTCTCTTGTGGGCCACTTTGGGATTGGGAAGCGTGGTGAGTGATATCCGGAAGGATTGACTCTTTGTTGACCACGTTTGACTTGTGTTATGTGGCGAGTGTCATCCGTTAGGATGCACTCCTCGTCGGCCACTTGTTGGAGAATGGTAAGTATTTACCATCCTCTCGTGATATGGGCTTAAAGTTCGATGTTGACGATACCATATCCTTGTTTGTGTTGTTTTGGGATGAGGGCTTAAAGTTCGGTGTTGATGATACCTCATGTATGGATTTAAAGTTCGATGTTGACGATGCCATACCACTATTGTAGTGATGCGTGATGAGGGTTTAAAGTTCGATGTTGACGATACCTCATGTGTGGGTTTAAAGTTCGTTATTGACGATACCACATCATATTTGTATTGGCTTGCGATGAGGGGTTAAAGTTCGATGTGACGATACCTCATATGTGGGTTTAAAGTTCGGTGATGACGATACCACATTAAGCGTGACAAATGGGTTTTAAGTTCGATGTTGACGATACCACTCATGGAATTGGAATTTGGTACTAATAGATGTTGTGAACATCATGGCTCTTTCAAGAGGGGTATTATTCCCTCGTGATCTTGATTAACGGGTGGCTTGCACGTATTTATATTTAGCATTTATTATTGACGAGATCTATATGCTATTGATGTTGGCTTGTTGTACGCTTGATTTTATGATTAAATGAATTGCTAATGACGTGTGTTATTTGTGTAGGTGAATGCAAGTAATTGAATTATGTATGTATGCGTATAAGTATTGCATTCACTAAGCGTTTAGTTTACCCTCTCGTTGTTTACATTTTTATAGATTTGTGTGGAGGTGATGGCTCGGGTAAGTGGGGGGACTAGTGGACTTGCGTAGTTTTCTTTAGAAGACGTGCTGTTGGATTTGATTAGGATTGGGTAGCGTATCCCCAATCGCCATGCTCAGTCTATGTTTTGTATTAAACTAAAATGGGTCGAAGTGGTCACTTTAATGTATTTAACGGGTCATTGGAGTCCCGAAGTTTGTATTATACGTTTGCCATTAAAAATCCGGTTATTTAACGTTGTGAATCGTTAGGTTTGGTTTGGGGTTAAATGAAACTTGGGTTGGGTGAATTTGGCTTGTCTTGTGTTAAAAATGGCCGACCAGGGTTCCCAGCTACAGTGCGCGCCGCGTAGTCCTATGCGCGCCGCGCGAATGGACAAATGTTGGTGGCCAGCCCAGCCTTTGAGTTCTGATTTTGAATTACGCTGTAATGCGCGCCGCGCATCCATTTGCGCACCGCGCATTTGGGCAGACTAAAATAATATTGTCCGTTTTTTTAAAAAAAAAAGGTGTGTTTTTCTCGTAAAGAGTTTTGGGATGTTACAAGTGGTATCAGAGCATGGTCTAACGGATTTAGGTGACTTGAGATAGGCGCCTAGACTTAGACTTTTTGTGTGTGCTATTATGCGGGACTTGTAGGATTACGGGTCGGTTCGGGTTTTAACTAGTGCCTTAGAGAATAGGTGAACCAGCTATGTGTTGATTATGTTGTTACTAATCTGGTTGCTTTGTGTTGAACATCTAGCGAGATGGTTGTTATATTTATGAGCTCGGTATGGCATGTGAGCATAATAATGCTTCGCGACCATTATTACGGTTGCAAACCAAGTCAAGCAAGTGATGTACAACAAGTATTGAACTAGATGGGGTGTATGAATGGTGGTATATTTATATGATTGCGAATATAGATCGTGACGGTGTATGTAATTTATTCGTGTTGCGTTCCTAACCGAGTTCATTTCTGAGAATGACGACAAGGAACGAACAAGTTAACAAAGGCCGAAGTGACGAGAATAATTTCAAGGCCAAGGTTGAGGCCATTATTAACCCTAGTTTGGCGGGTTTACATAAGGATGTCAAGAAGATGTTCTAAGAGTCGGTTGCGGGGCAAATAACCGACCCCGTGGAAGAACGTGTGAACGCTATTGTTCAACGAGAATTTGAGAAAAGGTTTGCTAACCTTCAAGTTGAGGACATGGAGGGTTTTGCAGGTAATGTTGGAGGAGAGACCTTCATTTCAAGAACTTCAAACCCTCCGAACCTCCTATGTTTCATGGCGAACGAGATTCACATAAGAGTACTTGTTGGATCACCAATATTGAAGAGGCGTTTCGTACTAGTGAGTGTCCTCTTGATAAGAAGACAAGGTACGGTAGTAGTATGTTGCGGGGCGATGCAAAGCTATGGTGGGATGCGAAAATCCGAATTTATGGTGAGGAACAAAGTATGGATTTGACTTGGGATGAGTTTAAGTCAGAATTCTTCAAGGAGTACCGAACTCTAGCCGATATCTCGAGGCTTAAAGATGAGTTACGTGCGTTGAAGCAAGGGTCGATGGATTTGAACACTCTCAAGTCCACTTTCTTATCGAAAACCCAATTTTTCCCGGAGTATATCGGGAATGATCGTATGTTGATGGAAGGTTTCTATCAAACTTTGAATGATGACTTGCGGAACAAAATTAGTAGAAGGTCGGTTGACTCTTTTGAAAGATTATTTGAGGTGGCAAGGGGTTTTGAGACGTTTGTCCCGAAGACAAGTGTTTCCAATGTTAGTAAGCGAAAGTTCGAATGCATTCGAACAAGAAAAGTAAGAGTACTTCCGAGGGTGGTGGAAGCGTGAAGAAGAGTGGTACAGGTGGTTTTGTACCCGCGTGTTACAATTGCGGACAACGGGGTCATTTGTCGCGTGAATGTATGAATGCGACTTCTAAGAAGGTTATATGTTTTAATTGCCGAAAGGAGGGACACAGAAAGTCGGGGTGTCCGGAATCGGTTGATAATGCTAGGGTGCGCAACTATGTGATGATTAGTGACGATGCGTGAGAACCTAGCGATGATGTTTCAGGTACTTTTGATTATCCTGTTGAAACATACTTATGATTGATGCATTTGTGTTAGTGCGTAGTGTAATGAAGGGTGGCGTTCCTTATGGAATTACCCTATGATGATGGTCGGATTGACGGGCAAAGGGCGTAAGACTTGGTGCTTTCAAACATTCCTTAGCGTTGGACAAAATATTTTACCAAGCCATTAGAATGGGCATTGGTGTTGTTTTGGTAGCGCGTAGTCGTTTTTGTGTCGTAATTGATGAAACATAAGTTTTGTCGGGTACGGATGACTTAAAGTCACTTTGGTGTTGTGATGGGTGACATCGGATGAATGGAACCCTCGAAGTCGAGCCTTTCGGTCTCGATGAGTGTTGGTAGTGGAGTCTATGTGACGCGTTGTCAGGTGCCTCTTTCATACCTGCAAGCGTAATGTTCGACTCCGACGATGTGGTGGTTACATTGTACTTAGCGTACCGGGGAGAAACCCTTAGGTGCATGAGTGACTAGGCGGAACTTTAACAAGTTATGGCAATCGGAGGGTTGCAAGAATAAAGTTTGTGTAATTTTGATGAACTCTTCGTTCGAAGTGATTAAGGATAGGTTATGGTCCTTTGTATGCTCAAGGTTGGAGCAAGATGCGGTGATGGGTCGTGTGAACCCAATTGATGGAAAGATCTACCTTTCGGTAGCATTGTACGGTTGTACAAGGTGCGTGTTGTGTTGGCTTTATGTCGTTGTGTGAATGACGCCAATGAGTGACGGGGAACGAATTAGTTATGCATGTATGTATTTATTCGTGTAGTGTGAATGTGGTATTGTCACGGTGTTTAAGACACCACATTCTAAGAAACGAGTGGTATTGTCGCTGTGTTTAAGACACCACTCATTGGTTTGATTGACATGTGGTTATTCGCGGTGTTCAAGACACCACATTGTCATGGGGGTGAGTTAGTCACGGTGTTTAAAACATCACCCGGAGGATTAGTGATTACGCGGTGATTAAGTAACACTAATGGATGTTATGAACTCCGACGGTCTTTCACGAGTACCGTTCCCTTGTACGATTGGTTAACCATGGTCGTGTGAATTTTGTATTAGCGATGTTTGCGCATGCGTATGATTTCATGTGCGGGAGATTCCAAGTTGAGTGGAATGATTCTAAGTAGGCGTATATACTTAGTTTGTTTGTTGTATTGTGGCAAGTGCTATCCAATTGCGAGGATTCACTTTTCGTTGGCCACGGTTGGAGTGTGATAAGTAGTAAGTGTTATCCGTTAGGATTCGCTTTTCGTCGGCTACTTATTGGTGTGTGGAATGCGTTTTCCGTTAGGAATCGCTTTTGTTTGGCCATGTGTGAGGAGAGGTGAGTGTGATCCATAAGGATGCGGTTTTTTTCGGCCTCTTGTTGCGTAGTGGTAAGTGGTTAATGTTTGATCTACCGCTTTTCGTCGGCCACGTACGCGTGAGGATATGGGGCAAGTGGTATCCAATCGTGAGGATTCACTTTTTGTCGGCTCCATTGTATTGTTTGTTGGCCATATTATTGGTGTTTCGTTACTTTAGCGATGTACATGATAAGGATACGCTAAAGGGATTGCTAACTGGGTACGAGATTTGGAATGTTAGCTTGTTTATGTCATGCGGTCGAGGCATGAGTTTGTTCCAGTTCGGGAACGAAGTGAGACTTAGTACTCGGGTTTGATGAATTTGGTAAATCGTGGATGATGATTTACATCGGAAAGGTGATTTTGAGTAAAGTCACGTAAAGAAGTTGTGTGAAAACTTCGAATTAATGGAAATTTATATGGATATCGAGTTTAGACGTGTGTCGGAGGACCATGGAGTGTGGGTCCGGTTGGTTAAGTGACGGAGATCACGGGGACGTGATCCAGTTTAAGTGAGGGAGAGTTGTAAGATCCTGAATTTTGTGCATCAGAAAATGTTCCTGAAAATGTCAGTAAATGTGTGCATCAGAAAGCGCCACTAAAAGTGAACCTAACACTTATGCATTTTCATATTTTACACCAGAATGAGAACCTGACAGTTTCAGTACCTGAATTTCTAAAAACTATGATGTCTTCGGTTTTAGTAGAAATGCGCGCCGCGCACTTGGTTGCGCACCGCGCAAAAGGTGCTGGCAGACCAAGTCGTGGTTTTTGATATTTTAGAGGGGCTTTTGGGTCTTTTCACTTGAGGGTCGGTTTTTGAGCCACAAAAATGATCCAAGGCTTATCTTATCTCATTTTTCACCTCTTTCACCCATTTCCACTTTTAGAGAGAGATTTCTAGAGAGAGATTTAGAGGTTTGAGGAAGAAGAAGAGTGAATCGGGTCTAGTCTCAAGTATTAAAGTTGTTCATCTCGCTTCTAGCTACGTTTTGGTTGTTGTGGTAAGTTCTAACTCCGAGTTTTCATAGTTTGATTGTTGTTCATAATTGGGGTTTTGATTTGGGTGTTCTTGAGTAAAACCCACTAGTTGATAAATGGGTGATTAAGCTAGAAAATGGTGTTGATGACCATTGTTGGTGGTTTTGGGTTGGATGATGAAATTGATTAGTTGAAAATCATGTTCGGTTGTAAATATCACTAGTTAACTTAGGTTATAAATGATTAATTGTGTGAGCTTTCAAAATGGGTGTTTTGACTTGAGATTAGGTCAAAATGGGTTTTGTGTCAAATGATGCAAGTAATGTGATTTGATGATCAAAACCTTGAGTAAATGGGTTGTTGGAACATAATCACTAGTCGATTGTGATTATGGGTGTTTCGGGTGAGGTTTGACTTAGTCAAATTGGAAGTAAGTGCAAATGGGTCAATATTGCACTTATTGGTGTTTTGGGTATAAGCTAGAGTGTTTAGCTTATTTGTTTATAAATTACTAGGTGATTTGCATTTGGACGATTAGGAGCTCAAGCGGGATTGCTTTTCAAGTAATCGAGGTGAGTGGAATACTTATACGTTTATGTATATAATTTGGTTGCTTGCGTGTGAAGTGGCAAGTATTATTCGGTAGAATACACTCTCTTGTGGGCCACTTTGGGATTGGGAAGCGTGGTGAGTGATATCCGGAAGGATTGACTCTTTGTTTACCACGTTTGACTTGTGTTATGTGGCGAGTGTCATCCGTTAGGATGCGCTCCTCGTCGGCCACTTGTTGGAGAATGGTAAGTATTTATCATCCTCTCGTGATATGGGCTTAAAGTTCGATGTTGACGATACCATATCCTTGTTTTTGTTGTTTTGGGATGAGGGCTTAAAGTTCGGTGTTGACGATACCTCATGTATGGATTTAAAGTTCGATGTTGACGATGCCATACCACTATTGTAGTGATGCGTGATGAGGGTTTAAAGTTCGATGTCGACGATACCTCATGTGTGGGTTTAAAGTTCGTTGTTGACGATACCACATCATATTTTTATTGGCTTGCGATGAGGAGTTAAAGTTTGATTTGACGATACCTCATATGTGGGTTTTGTAAGACCCAATTATTTATTGTATATAATGTATTTATGGTGTACGATACGTGTATGAAGTGTACGAAGCATGTACGTGTTGTTTGCTCGAACGTCGAAGGAAACTGGACGTTGTCTGAAGTGACAAGGTGTGTACGTATCTTTTCAACCTCAAATAAAGTTTGAGTTGATGTCTCAAACCTTACCATTGGAAAGAAAATCTTATTACGTTTCCAACGATATTTGATTCATCAAAAACGGAGCTACGGTCAAAAAGTTATGGCCAAAACAAGTTTCTGAAAACTGACCTGAAGGTTGGAGTGGCGCTCCGACCGCGTCAGAAGCAATTTTCAACTTTTTTAAAAGGTTTAAATGAGGGGTACTTTGGTCTTTTAAATTGGGGTCGGTTTAGGGTCACCAAAACTGATCTAGAACTCCATTGGAGCTCATTTCTCACCCACACAAACACTCTCATCCATATTTAGAGAGAGAGGAAGAGTTCTAGAATGAGAGAGCTTGATTTGGAGAAGAAGGAGTCGAATTCTAGCCAAAGCTCGGGTTTTAAAGTTGTTCATCTCGCTCCTAGCTACGTTTTGGTAGTATTGGTAAGTTCTAACTCCGAATTTCATTTGTTAGATTTGATATTCAATTTAGGGTTTGAGATTGTTAGTTGTAAAACCCATTTGGTTGATGAAGAGGGTTTATGGAAACTTGCTATTTTGATATTTGGCGGGTTTTGGGTTGGTTAATGATTTAACCATGTTTAAGACTTGTAAATGGTGTATAATCACTAGTGTTAGTGATTATTGGTGTTTTGGAAACCATTAGGGTTCTTATGGTTGACTAATTTTGACTAGAGTCAAAATTAGGGTTTGTTGATGATTATGACTCAATTGCCGATTTAATAAGGTTTATAAACTTAAAATGGATTAAGTTGAAGTATAGAACCGAGTTAAATATGTTTTGGTGTCAAAACTTGCTAATGGCATGATATTGAGTTCTCATGGGTCAAATTAGGGTTTAAGTGTCATTTTGGGCAAGATAGGTGTTTAACACCTATGATTGGGTTTGATTGGCATATTAGGACCATTCTCACATGTGTTAGTGATTATTGGTTAGTTTGGGCGCGGTTTGTGTGACAACCCGGAAATTTTCGAACAAATTTAAACCTTAATCTTTATGTGATTTCGATACGATAAACAAAGTCTGTAAATGTTGAGGCTCAAAAGTTGGAACTAGTTTCATATATTTAATTGACTTTCGACTGTTCCCGACGATTCACGAATAATTGTTATAACTAAATGTGTGTGTATATATATATATATATATATATATATATATATATATATATATATATATATATATATATATATATATATATATATATTATATAATTAATAAAATAAATAAATAAATAAATAAATAAATAAAATAATGTTTTTGTATGAAAATTTAAAAGGCTTAATAAAATGCATAATTGTTATGGTAAATCGTACTAAGCATAGGCTTCACTTGACTATGACTAATTTACTTATGTAAGTATTTAGAGCTTGTAAATTAATCAAGACTTCACGGGGATGGCTTCATGTGGGACTGATTCAATTGGACAGTTATGCATATTATTTTTATACATTCCCGTGATCATTCCATAGGATATATGTGTTGTCTTTATTATAAATTAACGTGTGGTAGTAGATTTTCGTTTTAGTTTGATTGTGAGAAATTTTCTTTTAAAAGATATAGTCATAAATAGAAGTAAATTGACAGCTCTCAACTCCGTTGATTAAGGCTCAAATTGAAGGATATGCAATTTAATTGGACAGCTCACAATCCTTAGATTTACGTCTAAAGTTTTGTATATATATATATTCCCACATTATATAATTAGTCTTGTGCAATATTTAAAAGAAGAAATCATTCAATAATGTGGTATGGTCTACCACTCATCTTTCGGAGTATAATTAATCGATAATGATAACCGAACAGGGAACCTTGATTACTTTAGTCATATTTATTATTAAAGAGAAACAAAGAATCAATACATGAATTGTTTTTCCTCCACATTATTTGTCAGTGTTTGACTTGTATTAAAACTCACAATTGTCAATAAAACATTCATTTCCTTACAAACCAAAAACTCCCAACCACATCTCATTCTCATGTGTCTTCTCGGAGCAGGTTATGATCCACCGGATCATTTAACCAAGAACAAACCATTTCTTGCTTCTTATTCGAGCCACCACTCAACCACTTTCACCTCCGGCATCTCCACCACCTTAAAACATCACCAACCGTCATCCATATGAACCACCATCAATCACCACTACAAAACTCATTACCTCTAACTTTATGTTTCTGTTTTAATCACCCAAATTACCACCCAATCATAACCATAAACTACTAGCTGCTACTACTACTTACTATTTTCTATTGAGAACCGAACTCACAATCATCACCTCCCCTTTAACCATCTCCAAATCATCACCATGATCACCCTCACCAACACTACAAAACTGCAGTTACTTCATCTGTTTCTGCAGGTCATCACAGCCTGCCACCCAGCTGCAGGTTTACATCCACCACCGATGAAGCTATAATAACTTTATTGTGGTAAACCGCCACCCAAAAACCATCCTCAAACCCCATGGTTGCTGCTGCTATCAATTTGCTCCTCTTTTGTGTGCTTTAGTCAAAACCCACCTTGCAACACGCATACCCCCAACTTCTTATGTACCCAAATCAAAACCCATTTGAAAAACCCACTGAAAATTCACTGATTGAAGCTTCCTTCTATTTCTATTTTTAATACAATAAATAACAGAAGATAAATAGACAGGATGATGAGTGCTGCTATGATTAAAACAAAAATGATGGTGATTAAATACGATAGATACTCACTAGCTCTTCTTCTTTCTTTTCATTCGATCAACACCATAAAGACAGACGTATTGTTCCTGCTGCTACTGCATCTATTTCTTTTTCTGTTTTAATCGACTCCCAGCTCAAACCCATCAAAACCATAAGCAGGTCAGTAGCTATAATCGATTATCACAAACCCTTAAACTACTAATCGAATAAATTACTTTTGATTTTTACAATTATTAATCAAAATCCACAAGCAGGACTGTAACTAGTATCGACTATCACAAAACCCTTGAACAGCACAAACTATTACTACTCGTGTTCAATTAATTTAAAAGTATAGAATATATAAATGGATGAAAGAATTAAAAGAGTATTAATGAGCCAATTACTTACAACATCGATTAATAAATCGAATTCTTGATAGATTGAAGCAGAATGATGAATAACAACGATGTTAAAGACCAATGATGACGAGGATGTTGACAAATTGATGACCTTCTATTTATCAACGATTTCTGGTTGTTTAATCTGTTGATGATGATGATGATGATCATTGATGGAACGATCGAAGATGATACTTTCCCTAAGTTTCTTCTTATTTTGATCTGATTTCTCTTTGAGATCCACAAATAAAATGCGTGATCCCTTATATTTAGGTATAATAATAATAAAAATAATAATAATAATAATAATAATAATAATAATAATAATTATTATTATTATTATTATTATTATTATTATTATTATTATTATTATTATTATTATTATTATTATTATTATTATTATTTAATGTTATGATTATTATGATTATAAGTATTAATGTTATTAAGTGTTATCATTGTTATTATTATTACTAATATTAATATATGTATTATTATTATAATTATGATCATTATTATTATTATTATTAACATTATTAATGAACATAATACAAAATTATTATTATAAATATTATTATTAGTATCATTTTATAAATTGTTAGTATTATTATTGTTATTATTCATAAAAGTATTAGTGACAATATCATTATTATTATTAATATGATTATTAGTAGGATTATAATCAAACTTATCATCATAACTAACAAATAGATATTTTTATAATTATTAAGGATTAGGTATTATTATCAAAAATTAATAATTTCATGACCATTACTATTAAATTAATCATGTTATTAAAAACTACTGATATTATCAATATTATGAGATTGATTAATGAAAACTATCATTAATATATTTATTAATAGAATTATAAATAATATTATGATTTTTATTAATATTAGTATTAACACTATTATCATTTAAAATATTACCTTAGTATTACTAAAGTACTGTTTTAACTAATAAATAATATATATAAATATATAAATATATTTATTACATATAACCTAATGAAACTTAATATTTTTATATATAAAATGAATATAAATTATTAAAATAAGAATTATATCACTAATAATAAAATATATCTTTGTTCAATTACAAGTATAGATATTAATATATATATGGATGATATAGGTTCGTGAATCCGAGGTCAACCCTGCATTGTTCAGTTGTTAAATATCGTCATATGTATTTTTACTACAAAATACAGTACGGTGAGTTTCATTACTCCCTTTTAAATGCTTTTGCAATATATATTTTTGGGACTGAGAATACATGCGCTATTTTTATAACTATTTTACGAAATAGACACAAGTAATTGAAACTACATTATATGGTTGAATGATCGAAATCGAATATGCCCCTTTTTATTAAGTCTGGTAATCTAAGAATTAGGGAACAGACACCCTAATTGACGTGAACTCTAAAGGTAGATCTATCGGGCCCAACAAGCCCCATCCAAAGTACCGGATTCTTTAATACTTTGAAATTTATATCATGTCCGAAGGAGGATCCCTGAATGATGGGGATATTCTAATATGCATATTGTTAAGGTCGGTTACCAGGTGTTCAATCCATATGAATGATATTTTTGTCTCTATGCATGGGACATATATTTATGAGAAAATGAAAATCTTGTGGTCTATTAAAATGATGGAAATGATTATTTATGTTAAACTAATGAACTCACCAACCTTTTGGTTGACACTTTAAAGCATGTTCATTCTCAGGTACGAAAGAAATCTTCCGCTGTGCATTTGCTCATCTTAAAGATATTATTTGGAGTCATTCATGACATATTTCAAAAGACGTTGCATTCGAGTCGTTGAGTTCATCAAGATTATTATTAAGTCAATTATAGTAAGATATATTACGAAATGGTATGCATGTTGTCAACTTTCGATGTAATGAAAGATTGTCTTTTCAAAAACGAATGCAATGTTTGTAAAATGTATCATATAGAGGTCAAGTACCTCGCGATGTAATCAACTGTTGTGATTCGTTTATAATCGATATGGACTTTGTCCGGATGGATTAGGATGTGTCCTTTCAGTTGGTATCAGAGCGGTGGTCTTAGCGAACCATGTCTGCATTAGTGTGTCTAACTGATAAATCGTTAGGATGCATTATTGAGTCTGGACTCCGACCGTGTCTGCATATCAAAAGTTTTGCTTATCATTTTGTGTCAAAAAAAATTACCTACTTATCATTCTTAGAGAATCACTTACTTATCATTCTTAGTCTAGACACGTTTTACTGCATTGACTGCATGAATAGTGTATAGACAAAATTCATATCTTAGCGTATCTGCTACTTCATATCTTAGCGTATCTGTTACTGTAACTTTGCCTGACAACTTCCGTAGATTCCTCCGTAACTTATGGGATTTTAGTATTATATATGCATATGTAAATTATGTATTGCAGGGTATTAATCTACATCCTATAATCTATTTCTTATCGAAAATCCTTCATCTGATCATACGAGATGAATCCTGCAACCAGTTTGTGTCCCTCAAATTCCGATAGTTATTCTGACAGCTATTCCGACATAGATGTTCACCTAAGCTTCGAAAACAGCGTCATCGGCATGAATCAACCAATAAGCCATTACCAATTCATCTGATGGGTTCGTAGTTGACTTAATTAATGGAAACGCGCAGAAGGCAATCCCTTCCACCAACTGAATTCACCTCTTGACAATGAACCTGAAGCGTTTACCGGCGAACATGTTCGAGACACCATTTTTAGTCCCATTTCCAGGGTAACTCGACAAGATCATATTCTATCCACAATTCTGAACCTTATTCATCCGCTCATTCCGACCAACAATCATCATGGAGTAATAAGTCAACGAACTTCGCGCTCGAATAATCAATTCGGAGAATATGGTGCAAAATGTACCAGCTTCAGCAACATCACCGGCACCAACAGTACAATCAATAACAGCACCAGTACCATCAACAATCCATGCTTCAAATCATCATATGTACTTTGAGTATGATCTTCGTTCTACGTATCGTTCTACCTCATTTATCTTAGTTCGACATGGCGAATATGTAATCTCTAAAGTTTTAGAGATTATTTATTCTAGTTCCAACCGAAAAGCAAATGAGTTTAATATCATATTAACTCATTAAATCCATGAATACATCTGAAGAAAATATATATGTATATATGTTTTCATAAAGATTGTAATTAAAAATTCTCTTGTACAAACTGTTAATGGTGAAAATATTTTAACGGGTAGGTAATACCCGAGGACTATTTAAATTTCACATTAATAAGTTACATTGTACGTTCTTCGAATCTGTTTCAACAAGTCATATACTATCCTTCTTACATCCACCGATATACAAATCCGTTCACCACAGAATAACCATATTCATCCAATTACATATTTGGATTTTGATCTATCAGAATCCATCAAGTGGCATAACGAAGAAATAATGGACACAATAAAAATTGATTAGAAACAGATTAATTAACAATATGAAATTCTATTAAGAATCCACGCTAACAAAATCCTAGCTAACTGTTCCTAGCTAACTGTTAATTCCGTATTACCATTTAATTATCGCAATTTATTTATCGCAGTTTATTTATCGCAATTTATATTCTCGCAATTTTATTTATCGTCATTTAATTTCTGTTATTTAGTTTACGCACTTTATTATTAGACATTTAAATTTCTGTTATTTATTTTTACGCACTTTAAATATCGGGACATGTATACAAGGTTTTGACATATCATATCGACGCATTTATATATATTATTTGGAATAACCATAGATACTCTATATGCAGTAATGAACGAGTTCTCTATACAGGGTTGAGGTTGATTCTACAATAATATATATAATTTGAGTTGTGATCGAGTCTGAGACATGTATACGGGTCACGATACGTATTAATTAATTCGAATATTATATATTAAATTATATATGAATTATTGGACTGTCAACTGTGGACTAATAACATTGGACAATTAAAATGAATTAAAATATTGAATATAACATATGAAACTAAACATTTCTTCAAGTTGCCACTTGATTTCATCTTAAAGCTCATTTGTATCTTGACGATTACAATCTGCGTTCAAACCTTTCATGATTCTTGAAAACACCTCAATCGTTAGGATGAATCAACCGCACTTCATTAACGGAAGGAAAGATTTATGCATATAGTTATGCACCCGAGAAACTCTCGGAAACTGAGTAAAAGTTTAACACGTTGCCGCGTCAGATCCTTTGACATTTATTAGCAAAAATAACTTTGCGATCCCTTTTTAAAGTAGCCAATTTTGTCACAGCTCCAGCAAGTCAACTTCGACTTTTCATTCGAAGTAGCCTTACTATAATCCTGATATATACAATTACCCTTTTGATACTGGAGAATTCTTTTATATTCCACCATATTACCAGCAGACGTACCAGCAACCTTGTTGCTTTTTGGCTTAAATCTCTCTGATAAATCATTATATTTATTCATTGAAACCCTATCATATACTCATCCGCATCTTATAACGAGAACTGCCATAACAATTACCGGGAATCAGCAATCAGTATTTTGAAAACTCACAGCATATCTACATCAACAGTTATATATATTACATTTATCTCTTAGAATTATGATCTCTCATTCTGAAATTCTGAAAAGCACTCAGTCACAAATCAATACTCTGAATGTTGAAAAAGCTGAATGAAGCAGCAGAAACTGTAGATAACCGTAAATGACCATAATCATCGAAAGTTTGATGATAAAGATTAGTATGTTGGAAAAGCTCAGAAAAGTTAGAACTGGAAAGTGGATTGAGCTAACCATAAAGGAAACCAAGGAGAAATACAAGTAACATACCCTAATTTCATAGAACCCAGATAAATCTAGATCCGTTGAAATCTTTAGAGAATATCTTGCTCCGAAGTCATGTTAAAATCTTGCGGGAAATCTTTCTCCATCAACCATCGAACTTAGAAATTCCAAAATATCATCATCAATATCTTTGATATTTCTGAGGATATTTTCATAAATATTCTCGTCTGAAATTATATACCTCTTCGTGCTTCCTGTGTATCATTATATTGGAAACATTCAACAGAAAAATTAGTACCGAAAAGCAGAATATGCGAAACTATGAAGAAAGCCGTGAACAAATCACAAAGAATAAGTTTGACTTCAAAGAATCCAAATGATTCAATGTCTGCTAAAGTCTTTAGTGAATATCTTGCTCCTTACTCTAAACCTTTGCAGACAATAGTTTCTATTATCCTCTGATCTTAGATATTCTGAGATATTATCGTATCTTTCATTATAAATATCCTCCATATTTTTGGAGATATTTTTATAACTATTTTTATCTGAAATCATTAATCTCTTCGTGCTATCAGTGTTACATTATATAGAAACTGTTAGTTTCTATATTCTGTAAAACTTTCAAGCTTAAAATATGAATGTTATTGAAGTAATGTTGGGAACTGAGGCATGAGTTAGTATAATATAATGACACTTGATCAACGTGATTATATTACAGTAAGTCATGCTGAGTTTCTAAATGGAACATGATGATTCACAGATTATAACGTCATCATGTGTCATGTTACATAACTCTTTCATTTTGATTAACTTCTGAACATATCAAGAAAATATGTTCTTGATAGTTCTATTCTCAGTGATTCAGGTAATTTGACAAAACAAATCGTGCTACTACCTTTCCTTTCTACCTTGTATATTATGATAGTTCGAAACTCCATACCTATGAATTCTGGACCGTTACTTGCGAAAAGTAAACCAAAGCATGAAGCTCCGAAATAGAAAGGGGGTATAAATTGCAGCAAATAAGATAACGTATTTACTGTGGATGACAATAATCATAGGAGACAGAAGCAGGGACATTGAAATATAAGGGAAGATATAAAACCAAATAACAACACAGAAGTTACAAACCGTGGATATTAATACGAATAACAATATAAAGACACGGTATAATTAAGAATAGTATCACCCCAAGGTTATATTAAAGTAAACAGAATTTATGGTGGAAGATTAAAAAGAAGGATGACAGAAATGATAATTAGGAAAATATCAGAGTTTAGAATTGGATTAAACATTTTCATAATTTTTTTTTGTGATTGTATAGAAATTGTGAGAATAAAGGAACGGAAGAGCTTAATTTATAATGGAAACATCAGACAGAGTAATCGAGGCAGATCATCTTATTTAATTATAGAGATATTAAATTCCTTATTAGCCGAAGGATCAAATCTTTTAGATTTCGAAGATTTTCTTTAAATTCCTTGGATTCCGGAATTCAAGCAAAACAACGTCAAAAGCTAAGACGCATCTTATTTTCTAAATTCAACCAAGACAACGTCAAAAGTTAAAACGAAACTCCATTTATTCATTTCACTCTTTTGTGATAGCTTCATTCGTGCTCTTCGAATAATCGAATTATTTTATCTGTATTATTCAATAATGATAAAACTCTATTTATCAGCTCATATTCGTCATGAAAACATATTTATTGTTAGCCATGATGACCTTACTCAAATTTCGGGACGAAATTTGAGTAACGGGTAGGTACTGTGACGACCCGGAAATTTCCGAACAAATTTAAACCTTAATCTTTATATGATTTCGATACGATAAGCAAAGTCTGTAAATGTTGAGTCTCAAAAGTTGCGAACTAGTTTCATATATTTAATTGACTTTCGACTGTTTCCGACGATTCACGAATAATTGTTATAACTAAATGTGTGTGTGTATATATATATATATATATATATATATATATATATATATATATATATATATATATATATATATATATTATATAATTAATAAAATAAATAAATAAATAAATAAATAAAATAAAATAATGTTTTTGTATGAAAATTTGAAAGGCTTAATAAAATGCATAATTGTTATGGTAAATCGTACTAAGCATAGGCTTCACTTGACTATGACTAATTTACTTATGTAAGTATTTAGAGCTTGTAAATTAATCAAAACTTCACGGGGATGGCTTCATGTGGGACTGATTCAATTGGAGAGTTATGCATATTATTTTTATACATTCCCATGATCATTCCATAGGATATATGTGTTGTCTTTATTATAAACTAACGTGTGGTAGTAGATTTTCGTTTTAGTTTGATTGTGAGAAATTTTCTTTTAAAAGATATAGTCATAAATAGAAGTAAATTGACAGCTCTCAACTCCGTTGATTAAGGCTCAAATTGAAGGATATGCAATTTAATTGGACAGCTCACAATCCTTAGACTTACTTCTAAAGTTTTGCATATATATATATATATATATATATATATATATATATATATATATATATATATATATATATATATATATATATATATATATATATATATTCCCACATTATATAATTAGTCTTGTGCAATATTTAAAAGAAGAAATCATTCAATAATGTGGTATGGTCTACCACTCATCTTTCGGAGTATAATTAATCGATAATGATAACCGAACAGGGAACCTTGATTACTGTAGTCATATTTATTAATAAAGAGAAACAAAGAATCAATACATGAATTGTTTTTCCTCCACATTATTTGTCAGTGTTTGACTTGTATTAAAACTCACAATTGTCAATAAAACATTCATTTCCTTACAAACCAAAAACTCCCAACCACATCTCATTCTCATGTGTCTTCTCGGAGCAGGTTATGATCCACCAGATCATTTAACCAAGAACAAGCCATTTCTTGCTTCTTATTCGAGCCACCACTCAACCACTTTCACCTCCGGCATCTCCACCACCTCAAAACATCACCAACCGTCATCCATATGAACCACCATCAATCACCACTACAAAACTCATTACCTCTAACTTTACGTTTCTGTTGAGAACTGAACTCACAATCATCACCTCCCCTTTAACCATCTCCAAATCATCACCATGATCACCCTCACCAACACAACAAAACTGCAGTTGCTTCATCTATTTCTGCAGGTCATCACAGCCTGCCACCCAGCTGCAGGTTTACATCCACCATCGATGAAGCTACAATAACTTTATTGTGGTAAACCGCCACCCAAAAACCATCCTCAAACCCCATGATTGCTGCTGTAATCAATTTGCTCCTCTTTTGTTTGCTTTAGTCAAAACCCACCTTGCAACACCCATACCCCCAACTTCTTATGTACCCAAAACAAAACCCATTTGAAAAACCCACTGAAAATTCGCTGATTGAAGCTTCCTTCTATTTCTATTTTTAATACAATAAATAACAGAAGATAAATAGACAGGATGATGAGTGCTGCTATGATTAAAACAAAAATGATGGTGATTAAATACGATAGATACTCACTAGCTCTTCTTCTTTCTTTTCATTCGATCGACACCACAAAGACAGACGTATTGTTCCTGCTGCTACTGCATCTATTTCTTTTTCTATTTTAATCGACTCCCAGCTCAAACCCATCAAAACCATAAGCACGTCAGTAGCTATAATCGATTATCACAAACCCTTAAACTACTAATCGAATAAATTACATTTGATTTTTACAATTATTAATCAAAATCCACAAGCAGGACTGTAACTAGTATCGACTATCACAAAACCCTTGAACAGTACAAACTATTACTACTCGTGTTCAATTAATTTAAAAGTATAGAATATATAAATGGATGAAAGAATTAAAAGAGTATTAATGAGCCAATTACTTACAACATCGATTAATAAATCGAATTCTTGATAGATT
This sequence comes from Rutidosis leptorrhynchoides, assembly GCF_046630445.1. NCBI lineage: Eukaryota > Viridiplantae > Streptophyta > Magnoliopsida > Asterales > Asteraceae > Rutidosis > Rutidosis leptorrhynchoides. The sequence continues at coordinate 348,778,832 of NC_092333.1, read as the reverse complement.
GAAGCAGAATGATGAATAACAGTGATGTTAAAGACTGATGATGACGAGGATGTTGACAAATCGATAACCTTCTATTTATCAACGATTTCTGGTTGTTTAATCTGTTGATGATGATGATGATGATCATTGATGGAACGATCGAAGATGATACTTTCCCTGAGTTTCTTCTTATTTCGATCTGACTTCTCTTTGAGATCCACAAATAAAACGCGTGATCCCTTATATTTAGGTATAATAATAATAATAATAATAATAATAATAATAATAATAATAATAATAATAATAATAATAATTAATATTATTATTATTATTATTATTATTATTATTATTATTATTATTATTATTATTTAATGTTATGATTATTATGATTATAAGTATTAATGTTATTAAGTGTTATCATTGTTATTATTATTACTAATATTAATATATGTATTATTATTATAATTATGATCATTATTATTATTATTATTAACATTATTAATGAACATAATACAAAATTATTATTATAAATATTATTATTAGTATCATTTTATAAATTGTTAGTATTATTATTGTTATTATTCACAAAAGTATTAGTGACAATATCATTATTATTATTAATATGATTATTAGTAGGATTATAATCAAAATTATCATCATAACTAACAAATAGATATTTTTATAATTATTAAGGATTAGGTATTATTATCAAAAATTAATAATTTCATGACCATTACTATTAAATTAATCATGTTATTAAAAACTACTGATATTATCAATATTATGAGATTGATTAATGAAAACTATCATTAATATATTTATTAATAGAATTATAAATAATATTATGATTTTTATTAATATTAGTATTAACACTATTATCATTTAAAATATTATCTTAGTATTACTAAAGTACTGTTTTAACTAATAAATAATATATATAAATATATTTATTACATATAACCTAACGAAACTTAATATTTTTATATATAAAATGAATATAAATTATTAAAATAAGAATTATATCACTAATAATAAAATATATCTTTGTTCAATTACAAGTATAGATATTAATTTATATATATATGGATGATATAGGTTCGTGAATCCGAGGCCAACCCTGCATTGTTCAGTTGTTAAATATCGTCATATGTATTTTTACTACAAAATACAGTACGGTGAGTTTCATTACTCCCTTTTAAATGCTTTTGCAATATATATTTTTGGGACTGAGAATACATGCGCTGTTTTTATAACTGTTTTACGAAATAGACACAAGTAATTGAAACTACACTATATTGTTGAATGATCGAAATCGAATATGCCCCTTTTTATTAAGTCTGGTAATCTAAGAATTAGGGAACAGACACCCTAATTGACGCGAACTCTAAAGGTAGATCTATCGGGCCCAACAAGCCCCATCCAAAGTACCGGATGCTTTAGTACTTCGAAATTTATATCATGTCCGAAGGAGGATCCCGGAATGATGGGGATATTCTAATATGCATATTGTTAAGGTCGGTTACCAGGTGTTCAATCCATATGAATGATATTTTTGTCTCTATGCATGGGACGTATATTTATGAGAAAATGAAAATCTTGTGGTCTATTAAAATGATGGAAATGATTATTTATGTTAAACTAATGAACTCACCAACCTTTTGGTTGACACTTTAAAGCATGTTCATTCTCAGGTACGAAAGAAATCTTCCGCTGTGCATTTGCTCATCTTAAAGATATTATTTGGAGTCATTCATGACATATTTCAAAAGACGTTGCATTCGAGTCGTTGAGTTCATCAAGATTATTATTAAGTCAATTATAGTAAGATATATTACGAAATGGTATGCATGTTGTCAACTTTCGATGTAATGAAAGATTGTCTTTTCAAAAACGAATGCAATGTTTGTAAAATGTATCATATAGAGGTCAAGTACCTCGCGATGTAATCAACTGTTGTGATTCGTTTATAATCGATATAGACTTCATCCGGATGGATTAGGATGGGTCCTTTCAGTTTGTGCTTGGAAGTGCATTTGGGTCGAAATTGCAGTAGTTGTCAATTTGGGTTGATTTATATATCCACCCTAATTGTGTTACTTGTTATGTGATAAATGGATTAGGTACATTCCATCGGCGATTGCGGATTATTCGGTAGCATTCTTCAAGGCAACAAGGTGAGTGTTAATATCCTATATGCATATGTATGTGTAGGATGGGTGCAGGTCGGGTGAAGGGGTTCTCGCTTATAGATCTCGCTTCTCGTATAGGTGGAATTGTTGGACTTGTGTACAGGTCCAATTGGCACGGTTTTGCGTTTCGGTTGACCACTTTGGCGAGGTGCACACTTTGTGTGTACGTTATTCCATGGGCGTGTGATGTGGTCTTATATAACCCCAATGATGTAACAACCCAACCCGTATTAAAATCGGCCCATAAAAAATTTTCCTTTTAATACGCGTTAAATAATACTTTAGGTCCCATTACACTAATTTCAAAACATATTTGTTACCAAAGTAAGTTCAACAAACTTAAAACATACATCAATAATTTAAACTCCCTAATACAATGGTTCATTAATTAAATCGTAATCCGGTTGTAATCATTATGACCCGACTAGTTACGTTTTCACAAAACCGAGCATGGTGATTTGGGACTACGCTACCCAAATCCTAATCGAGTCCAAAAGCAAGATCTTCTAAAGCACCCTAGCCAAGATCTCTAATCCCCAAGCTTACCTGAGCCGCCAAGCATGCGAACCTATAAAAATATCAACAACGAGAGGGTAAGCTAACGCTTAGTGAGTGGAAATATACTACATACATATATATGCATAAAATGGACACGCCACAATAATAATCAAATAGCGCATACCGAAGCATCAAAGTATAAGGCAAGCTAACAACACCAACAATATAGTAAGTTCGCAAACAACGTTGTGAACAATGCCAATAAGCTACAACCAGAAGGTTAGCTACATCACGTCAATACAACATTATACGTATACAATATATATATATATATATATATATATATATATATATATATATATATATATATATATATATACATATACATATATATATATATATACATATACATATATATATATATATATATATATATATATATATATATATATAACAACGCGTAAAACACCCAAGGTTAACCATAACGCTATGGTGCTACCGGCTCGTGGTTCACACCATACGCATTTGAGTCATACTCTTTTATAGTGCTACCGGCTCGTGGTTCACACTCGATGCTACCAGCATGTGGTTCACATCAATTATTTTATAGTGCTACTGGTACGTGGTTCACACTCGATTCTACCGGCACGTGGTTCACATCAATTATTTTATAGTGCTACCGGCTCGTGGTTCACACTTGATGCTACCGGCACGTGGTTCACATCAATTATTTTATAGTGCTACCGGCTCGTGGTTCACACTTGATGTTGCCGGCTCGTGGTTCACATCCTATCACACACACACATTATGGCACTACCGGCTCGATGGTTCATACCATAACATTCACAAATAAATATGCCATATACACATACGTATAATTATTCCATTCACAATATTAACCCTTCGCCATTGGGGTTATATAATCCACATCACACGCCCATGTGATAACGTACACACAAGGTGTACATCTCGTCAAAGGTGGTTATCCAAAACGAACACCCGTGCCAATTGGACCTATACACAAGTCCATCAATCCACCTATATGTGAAGTGATCTCTATAACCGAGAACCACTTCACCCGACCCGCACCCATCCTATACATACAAATGCATATAGGATATTAACACACCTTGTGGCCTTGAAGAAGTGCTTCCAAGTAATCCACAACTCGTCAATGGAAAGTACCACTAGTATCACCGTGTAGCTAAGAACGAGGAGAACAAACTTGTCAACTACGCCAAAGATCAAATCCCGCTTCTTCCTTTCCAAAATCCCACTTGAATCACTTGGGGTATTGGAGTTTCTTGGGAGAAAATGAAAGAAAAAGGAAAAGAAAATAAGAAATGAAATGAATGGATGAGGTTAAATCCTCAGATCTGGCTCAAACGCAAAAAGACCAAATTACCCTTGAACTTCATTTAAAATTACAAGAATCTGGTGCCAGTCCGTGCAGTATGCCGCGCCGCGACATTTGCCTAGTTCTGGGATCATTTTTAATCAAGCTTCTGATCTGGATTTCAGTTAAATGCCGCGCCGCGGCCTCCTTTGTCTCGCCGCGACACTCAACGTGTCCTGACTCATTTTCTCGCATACAAGACTTTAACACCCGAACATGTATCGAACCCTTCATACGCCTGTCGTACATACACAATAAACCTATAATCATATACGGGAAAAACAGGGTGTTACAACTCTCCCCCACTTAGATTCGATCACGTCCTCGTGATCCTAGTCACGAACCCAAACGGACCCACAATCAATGGTCATCGAACATGCATTTCAAACCGACTTCTACCACAAATTCGCTAACCCGATGGTTAATCCAATGACAAATTACACACTTGATCGCATCCCGAGACGTACAATACACGCAACAACCGAAGTCTCAACCTAAGGTCAACAATCCGAGACGATGAAGACCGAACCAAACGAACCCTGACGGATAACACCAATCACTAAACATCCCTTGTAGTGCGCAATACGACTAATACGCAACTACCGTAACATCATAAGCAACGGCTAAAACCAAAAGCGCCCAAAACGACTATGCCAACGCTAATCCTAAGGTGTATAAAATCGACTATTGTCACACCCGTAACAACATGTGAGCGAAACACGGCTATCACATCACTAATCTCGCAACATGGTCCTCACGACCCCACCATCGGTGTATAAAACAACCGATAGATCACTCAACACCGGATGAAGTCAGCGGACCCGTCAACGGTCATGCTTCACCGATATATCACTACTATCATGATGAAGTCAGCGGACCCCGAACGGTCATGCTTCACTATGACGACCCGGAAAATTTTGACTTATTTTTAACTCGAATCTTGAAATGAATTAATGTTTTCGACACGATAAGCAAAGTCTGTTAAGTTGAATCTCAAAAATTTTGAACTGTGTTCATGTATTCATTTTACCTTCGACTATTCTCGACGATTCACGAACAACTATTTGTAAAGAGATACATATATTTAAATATATATATATATATATATATATATATATATATATACTTATATATATATACTTATATATATATATACTTAATATATATATATATATATATATATATATATATATATATATATATATATATATATATATATATATATATATATATATATATATATATATATATATATATATATATATATATATATATATATATATATATATATATATATATATATATAAGTAAGGGTGTAAAATAATACGTTGTTGTGGACTAAAATTCCATCACTTTAAAGTTCAATCTTGAATTAAGAATGACTTAGCTTAAATAACTAACTCCATGTCTAACTATAATTCAATATTTATTGTTACTTCAAATCGAATATTTAAAATATTACTGTCTTAAATATTAGTATTAATATTATCTTAATTAATAATACTAATGATGTATGTATACACTTTGCAAGTCTAAGTTGGGGACAACTAATAAATTTGAGAATCCTATGAGGTACACCAAGTCAAACTTAAACAATGGTCATTATTCCAAAACTTTTGTCCCACATTCTTAGTGTTACTCAGGCTGCCATTTCAATATATATATAGTTCCAAATATGGAGTACATGATAGTGTGACACATTCATACTTATCTCTTTGCATGGGTTGGTTGAGCAAATGCAACAAGGATGTTTATTTCATTTACTTGTAATATTTTTTCTTTTTGTGTAAGGCTTTTAAGAAAAGTACTCCGTAATAATATGCGTTGCTTATTTAGCAAAGTACTAATTCCTCCACTACCTACAAAACTAGAAATTTGATATATGGTATTTTTAATACTTCGTCTATTTTAGATGGGACGGAGAACACGGGATGGATAAACCTTTTTACAAGTCATTTTATAAAGTTTATAATCCAAAATAAATATTCGTGTCCAAATATAAAAAGTTGAATTTTTAATTATACTTTTAACCGTCAATTTTTAGCAATAGAACACGAAATACCAGTCCGTGAAACATGGGGTATATATGTCGACAGAAAAATACAACAAAGTGTCAGAACTGCTTTTAACTCACAAGACTTTAGAAACAAAGGTGTGGCTGCTATTATTTTATTTTTCTTACATGTTGAAAGTATGATTATTTAAATATCTATATATATTCGATCTCCAATCTGCAGAACCACACACACAAACAATTACTTTTTATATTATCTTGTTAAAATCTCAAATTCATAGTGGTAGTGTACTACAACTTACATACTCCGTATTATTATTTTTCATTCAAAGATACTAGTGGTAAAATATTGTAATAAGTGATAAGCGGGTGTTTTAAATCGGGTTTCAAACCCTTTTAAAACTATGGAATTTATGGGTATTGTTCGTGAGTTCGAGGCCAACCATGCATTTGTCCACTACGTTGCGTCTACATAATTTTCCTACAGTATTGAACTCCAATATTTAATGGTGAGTTTCATTTGCTCCCTTTTTAATTGCTTTTGCAACCTATATTTTTGGGCTGAGAATACATGCACTTTATTTTAAACGCAATGGATACAAGTACATACTAAATTCTACACCGAGTTTGAACCGAAAATCCCTTATCTTTGGTAACTAGTAACTGCCGGTTATAAGAACAGGTGGACGCAAATAGTTGTATATGGATCCATAGGGCTTGACATCCCCGTCCGAGCTAGAGCACTAGCCTTTTAATGGACGTATGCTATTTGAGAAGCGTACACGTTGGTTTGCGTGTGTTATTAAGATGATTATACAAAGGGTATAAATTATATATACGTTAAGTTTAGTTACCAGGGTGCTCAATTTCGTAGAATATTTTGATAAACGTTTTGAATGAAACAACAGAAATCTTGTGATCCACCTTTATATACATATTATGCGCAACATTAAAACTATGAACTCACCAACCTTTGTGTTGACATTTGTTAGCATGTTTATTCTCAGGTTTCCTAGAAGTCTTCCGCTGTTTGCTTAGATGTTAGACAAGCTATGTGCATGGAGTCTTACATGACATATTTTTCAAGGAAACGTTGCATTCACCAAATCATCACCATGTATCTTATTTTGACTGCATTGTCAACGGAAATACTGTTGTAAACTATTATTTATGGTGATTGTCTATATGTAGAAATCATCAGATGTCGAAAATCTTTGATTTAAATATTCATTTATGGTGTGCCTTTTCAAAAGAATGCAATGTTTACAAAACGTATCATATAGAGGTCAAATACCTCGCAATAAAATCAATGAATGACGTGTTCGTCCATATGAATTTGGAGTGACCGTCACAGTTGGTATCAGAGCTTGAGGTCATAGGGAACCAGAATTTGCATTAGTGTGTTTAACTGGTAATTGTTAGGATGCATTAGTGAGTCTGGACTATGACCGTCTCTGTTTTTACCTAGTTTTACTTATCATTTTTTGTCGGAAATTACCTGCTTATCATTCCTAGTCTAGACACATTTTACTGCATTGATTGCATGAATAGCGTATAGACAAAATTCATATCTTAGCGTATCTGTTACTGTAAACTTTTCCTGACATCTTCCGAAAATTTCTCCGTGATTTATGGAATTTGGTATTATATATACATATGTAAATTATGTATTGAAGAATACCAAACTACATTCTATAATCTAATTCATATAAAAAAATCATCTCCCTAATTATACAAGATGGATCCCATATCTAGTTCAAATTCCTTAAACACTGACAGCTATTCTGATATGGATATTCACCTGAATTCCGAAGACAGTGTAACCGGAATGGATCAACCAATTAGCCATCATCTATTCTGGATGAATTGGGGATGGGTTCGTAGCCTACTTAATTATTGGAGACAAGAAGAAGGCGATCCCTTCCATCCACCACATTGCCCTCTTGGCGAAGAACCTGAAGCACTTACCGGCGAACCTGTTCATAATACCATTTTCTCTCTCATCTCCAGAATATCTCATCATGATCATATACTCTCTCAAATTCTGGATCTTATTCATCCGCTCGTTCGAACCGCCAATCATCCCGGTGTAGTAGAAGAAGTCAACGAGCTTCGCGCTCGGGTAGTGGCTTTGGAGAATATGGTGCAAAGGTTACAAGCACCAGCATAATCTCCGGCATCAACAGTACCACCGACAACAACACCAACAGTACCATTACGACCACCAATAACATCCACACCGCAAGCCTCAACATCACAATATGTACCTTGAACATCAACGTCATACGCATCGTAGTTACCAAGAAATACTAGCAACCATAACCGATGAAGTATTAACTTATTTTCCCTGAAGAAATTTTATGTATATTTAATATATATGAATTTTGAAATCAAAATAAATCTTTTCGTACCAAGTTATTACGTGTGAATCTTAACTGGTAGGTACTACTCGGTTAATTCATATTACTAATATGCTATGATGTACATCCTTCGTTAATGACTTAACCATCGTTAACTACAATCTTTGTTTCCAACTCAATGAATTCTATTTCATAATAACTAAGTATATTATTCAATTATATGGTTGATTTTATACTTTCATCTTCGATGTATTCGAAACTTTCTAGAAAACATCATTCGTACCTTGCGAAGTTAGCAAGAGTTCCATGAGCACCAACATGATTCACTGAGAAAATATCAATAAAACTGAGTATTGATTACATTAGTGAAATACTCCGTAAAGATTATTAAATCTTTAATGTTTTAGAGATTATTCATTTCTAATTCAAGTCAAAAATCAAATGAGCTTAATATGATATTAACTCATCAAATTTGTATTACATCTGAAGAAAATATACATACATATATTTTCATAAAGACGGTAATAAAAATTCTTTTGTACAAAATATTACTTGTGAAATCTTTAACGGGTAGGTAATTTCCGGGAAATATATAAGTTCACAATTAATATGTTATACTGTACATTCTTCAACTTTGACTCAGAAATTATTAACTATGCTCACAGCGATATACAATCGTTTCCATACAAATTCAATTACATATTCTGATATTGACGGATCAGAATCCAAGTCAAGATTTAACGGGTGACATCATTCTTAGATCTATACATCTTTCAAAGCTATACTTTGACTTCAAAACTATGCAAGATCCTTTAGCATTGTTTTTACCAAAAATAACCTTGCAATTCCTTTTCAAAGTATCCAGTATTATTAACCATTCAATCAGTCAACGACGACCTTTCAGACTTGTAATTTTGGCATATACGTTTTTGTTATCGGGGAATCTTTCATGTTCCACCACATTAGCAGTAAATTTACCAACAACTTCATTGATCTTTGACCTTCCGAAAAATCCTTATACTCATTGAAACCGTATCATGTACTCATCCACATCTTGTAACGGTAATTGCCATACCAACTATCGGGAATTAGCAATCAGTATTTTGAAATCTTGTAGCACGTCTACGCCAACAGTTATATGTGTACATATAACGTCTACCTCATGGACTTACATACTTCGAATGTGAAGTTTCTGAAAAACACCCCAAACTACGAAACTAGTTCTCCGAATTTTGGAAAAATGTTGGTGAAGCAGCAAAAACTATAAATGACCTTAACACTCAAAAGTTTGATGATAAAGAATAGTATGGTGGTAAAGATGAGAAAAAAAGAAGGTTTGGAACTGGAAAACGGATTGAGCAAAGTATGAAGAAAGCTGTGGATAAATCACAAAGACTGAACCTGCCTTCAAAGAATCCAAATAATTCAGTGTCTGCTGAAATCCTTAGTAAATACCTTGCTCCTTACTCTAAAACCTTTGCGGACAATATTCTTCATCATCCTCTGATCTTAGATATTCTAAGATATCATCATATCTTTCATTATAAATATCCTCGATATTTCTGAAGATATTTTCATAACCATTCTTATTTGAAATCATTTCATCTCTTCGCGCTATCTGTGTTATAACATAAAAGAAACTATTTTAGTTTCTAACATCTGAAAAATTCGAAAAATTTAATATTTTGAAGTAGTGTTGGGAACTGAAGCATGAATTAGTATAATATAATGACACTTGATCAATGTGATTATATTACAGTAAGTCATGCTGAGTTTCTAATGGAATGTGATAAAGGTTCACAGATCACACCTCATCATGAACCATGTTACATAACTCTTTCATTCTATATAATCTCTAAATATATCAAGAAAATATATTTCTTGATGATTCGGTCTTTTCCAGATATTCTGGTAATTTGACAAATCAAGATCGTGCCATTGCAATTTCTTTCTTAGAACATTAATTATGTTCATTCGAAATTCATACCTACAAATTCTGGACCATTATCCGCTTGACTTATGGTCGGGAAGAGAAATCGAAAGCATGGAGCTCCGAAATATAAAGGAGAATATAAGCCCAATAACAACCCCAAAATTTACAAACCGTGTATATCAATGCGTATAGCAATATAAAGACACGGGAGAATGAAAAACACTATAACCCCAAGGTAATGGTAGAAGAAAGTAATTTTCTCTGGTGGTAGATGAAAAAGAAGAATGACAGATATGAAAGTTAGGAGTATATCAAGAATCAGAACTGGATGAAGCATTTCACAATCTTTTGGAAGTATGAAATGAGGAAGAAGATGTAGGAATAGTGAAAATAATGAGACAAAAGGGGTTAATTTATAAGCGAAATAACAGACAGAACAATCGAGGCAGGTGACCTCATTTAATTAAAGAAGATCTTAATTTCCTTAAATTTCGAAGAATCAAATCTTATTTAGATTATGAAGACTTTCTATTCCTTAAATTTCGGAAATCAATCGTTACTACGTCAAGAGATAAGACGCATCTCTATTCTCTATTTCACTTTATTACGATAACTTCTCTCATACGCTTCGAGTAATTGGATTGTGTTATCCATATTATTCAATGGTGATAAAACTCTAATTATCAACTCATATTCGTCATGAAAAATAATCTAACTGTCAACCATGACGACCTCTGTCAAATTTCGGGATGAAATTTCTTTAACGGGTAGGTACTATGACGACCCGGAAAATTTTGACTTATTTTTAACTCGAATCTTGAAATGAATTAATGTTTTCGACACGATAAGCAAAGTCTGTTAAGTTGAATCTCAAAAATTTTGAACTGTGTTCATGTATTCATTTTATCTTCGACTATTCTCGACGATTCACGAACAACTATTTGTAAAGAGATACATATATTTAAATATATATATATATATATATATATATATATATATATATATATATATATATATATATATATATATATATATATATATATATATATAAGTAAGGGTGTAAAATAATACGTTGTTGTGGACTAAAATTCCATCACTATAAAGTTCAATCTTGAATTAAGAATGACTTAGCTTAAATAACTAACTCCATGTCTAACTATAATTCAATATTTATTGTTACTTCAAATCGAATATTTAAAATATTACTGTCTTAAATATTAGTATTAATATTATCTTAATTAATAATACTAATGATGTATGTATACACTTTGCAAGTCTAAGTTGGGGACAACTAATAAATTTGAGAATCCTATGAGGTACACCAAGTCAAACTTAAACAATGGTCATTATTCCAAAACTTTTGTCCCACATTCTTAGTGTTACTCAGGCTGCCATTTCAATATATATATATAGTTCCAAATATGGAGTACATGATAGTGTGACACATTCATACTTATCTCTTTGCATGGGTTGGTTGAGCAAATGCAACAAGGATGTTTATTTCATTTACTTGTAATATTTTTTCTTTTTGTGTAAGGCTTTTAAGAAAAGTACTCCGTAATAATATGCGTTGCTTATTTAGCAAAGTACTAATTCCTCCACTACCTACAAAACTAGAAATTTGATATATGGTATTTTTAATACTTCGTCTATTTTAGATGGGACGGAGAACACTGGACGGATAAACCTTTTTACAAGTCATTTTATAAAGTTTATAATCCAAAATAAATATTCGTGTCCAAATATAAAAAGTTGAATTTTTAATTATACTTTTAACCGTCAATTTTTAGCAATAGAACACGAAATACCAGTCCGTGAAACATGGGGTATATATGTCGACAGAATAATACAACAAAGTGTCACAACTGCTTTTAACTCACAAGACTTTAGAAACAAAGGTGTGGCTGCTATTATTTTATTTTTCTTACATGTTGAAAGTATGATTATTTAAATATCTATATATATTCGATCTCCATTCTGCAAAACCACACACACAAACAATTACTTTTTATATTATCTTGTTAAAATCTCAAATTCATAGTGGTAGTGTACTACAACTTACATACTCTGTATTATTATTTTTCATTCAAAGATACTAGTGGTAAAATATTGTAATAAGTGATAAGCGGGTGTTTTAAATCGGGTTTCAAACCCTTTTAAAACTATGGAATTTATGGGTATTGTTCGTGAGTTCGAGGCCAACCATGCATTTGTCCACTACGTTGCGTCTACATAATTTTCCTACAGTATTGAACTCCAATATTTAATGGTGAGTTTCATTTGCTCCCTTTTTAATTGCTTTTGCAACCTATATTTTTGGGCTGAGAATACATGCACTTTATTTTAAACGCAATGGATACAAGTACATACTAAATTCTACACCGAGTTTGAACCGAAAATCCCTTAGCTTTGGTAACTAGTAACTGCCGGTTATAAGAACAGGTGGACGCAAATAGTTGTATATGGATCCATAGGGCTTGACATCCCCGTCCGAGCTAGAGCACTAGCCTTTTAACGGGCGTATGCTATTTGAGAAGCGTACACGTTGGTTTGCTTGTGTTATTAAGATGATTATACAAAGGGTATAAATTATATATACGTTAAGTTTAGTTACCAGGGTGCTCAATTTCGTAGAATATTTTGATAAACGTTTTGAATGAAACAACAGAAATCTTGTGATCCACCTTTATATACATATTATGCGCAACATTAAAACTATGAACTCACCAACCTTTGTGTTGACATTTGTTAGCATGTTTATTCTCAGGTTTCCTAGAAGCCTTCCGCTGTTTGCTTAGATGTTAGATAAGCTATGTGCATGGAGTCTTACATGACATATTTTTCAAGGAAACGTTGCATTCACCAAATCATCAACATGTATCTTATTTTGACTGCATTGTCAACGGAAATACTGTTGTAAACTATTATTTATGGTGATTGTCTATATGTAGAAATCATCAGATGTCGAAAATCTTTGATTTAAATATTCATTTATGGTGTGCCTTTTCAAAAGAATGCAATGTTTACAAAACGTATCATATATAGGTCAAATACCTCGCAATGAAATCAATGAATGACGTGTTCATCCATATGAATTTGGAGCGATCGTCACATTCACCGATCAACAATACCATGATGAAGTCAGCGGACCCCAAAGGTCATGCTTCACCAATCAACAATACCATGATGAAGTCAGCGGACCCTAAAGTCATGCTTCATCAGTTAACGCCCTTTTGGCCTCGAACGATGAGTAGCGTAACATCGCGCTCTGCTACGCCATAGTTGTAACAGACTCGTCCCACATCGGTGGGAGAGGAAAACAAAGCACTCCTTATAAGGGTGTGGATACCTCTTCTGGTATGACGCGTTTTGAGGGTGTTTACCCGAGAAGCAAATCCGTGAGGTAGAAGTGCGATCCGGGGTTGTACTCGTTCGCGGGTAGCCCGTCGGTGATCGGCTTGTGTCCAAAGCGGACAATATCATACTACGGGCTGATGGTGATGTTACTTATGGTATCAGAGCTGGGGCCCGCATCGATTTTCACTGCGGGGACGCAGTGTCCCGAAGGGGGGGAGAGTTGTAACAGACTCGTCCCACATCGGTGGGAGAGGAAAACAAAGCACTCCTTATAAGGGTGTGGATACCTCTTCTGGTATGACGCGTTTTGAGGGTGTTTACCCGAGAAGCAAATCCGTGAGGTAGAAGTGCGATCCGGGGTTGTACTCGTGCTCGGGTAGCCCGTCGGTGATCGGCTTGTGTCCAAAGCGGACAATATCATACTACGGGCTGATGGTGATGTTACTATAGTGAATCCTATTGGATACCACTAACCATTCACACACACGAGCAAGAACCACCTATATCAAACATAGGCACAAAACAATAATTCTCTAGAAGAGAATTCGACACACACCTCCCTTAACCGAAGGATTTCACCTTGCTCACCAAACACGTCCATTATCTCTTAACGAGATTTACCACATTACCACCTCGATGATAATTCAAATCTAAACCATAAGTACAATTTATCCGAAATTGTAATCTACCACAAATCGACCAAAACCAGGTCTCGACAACATTTTCCGGATCTACCAAAAGCATCATCCGAAATCTCACTTGGAACTACGTCCCATATCCACTTGGAACTACGTCCCATATCCATAACTCGTATAACCGTACAATGCTACCAAAGGTAGACTTTACAAACGATTGGGCTCACACGACCCATCACCATATCTTGCTCCAGCCTTGAGCACACGAAGGATTTCAATCAATCCTTCAACACTTCGAACAAAAAGTGTACCACGATTACACCAACCACACCCTCGCAATCATCCAATTGCTCTAGTTTGTCAATTTCCACATAGTCACTCATGTACCTAAGGGTTTCACTCTGGTACCCTAAGTACAATGTAACCACAACACAATCGGAGTTGAACTCCACGCTAGTAGGTATAAAAGAGGCACCTAATGTCGCATCTTATATACTCCATTACCAACATATATCGAGATTCAAAACACTCGATCTCAAGGTTTTCCAACCACCCGACGAACCTCATGGTTCATCAACTTCCACACTATATCGAACACGCGCTTAACAATCGAACACCAAAACCTATTTCCATGGCTTGGTAGAAACATCTCCCAAATACTAATGAATGCTTGGTTGCACCAAGTCTTACGCCCTTCGCCCATTAATCACAACATCACCATAGGGTACTTCCATTAGGAACGTCACCCATAACAACAATATGCACAACACAAGGCATTTTACAAACTCAAATTCAACGACACTTAATAAATAATCGAAGAACATATTTATTAAAACGAAACGTACCTTAACGTCTCCTTGCCGCACCCGTCCCCGCTAACTTGGGACATTCCGACTTACGATGTCCTTCTTCTTGGTAGTTGAAGCACACCATACCATCACCCTTTGGTACCAAATATTCCCAAGACTTGTGACCCCTCATGCCACAATTGTAACATCTAAATGCACTAGAATACAGTATACCCGTCCGCGTACCACCCGTGCTCACACTCGGACCCTTAGTCCTCTTACTCGGAGCACCATACGAAACAACCCTTCTCTCACTTGAAGGTTCACCAATCCTTGATCGCGTATACGACTCAAAACCTCTAGCCACCACGAATAATTCTGCAAACGACTTCGTGTAACCCCGACTAATCTTCCTCTTCAATTCATCATTCAAAGTCCGATAGAAATCCTCCATCAACAAACGATCATTCCCCAAATACTCCGGGAAAAAACGAGCCTTCGCCATAAAGGTCGTCTTGAGAGTATTCAAATCCATAGAACCCTGTTGCAAATTTCGCAACTCATTACGCAATTCCGACAAATCGGCTGAAGTCCAGAACTCCTCGAAGAATTCCTTCTTAAACCCGTCCCACGATAACGCCATAAACAGTTCACCACCGACAAGATCAATATTACCATCCAACCAATCCCTTACCCTACCCCGCAACAAACTAGTAGCGAGTCTCGTCTTCTTCTCAGGAGGGCATTCAATAGTACGAAATCACCCTTCAACATCCGAAATCCATATGGTGCTAACCAAAGGATCCGGTTTCCTGTCATACATCAGAGGTTTAGTTCTCATGAGGCTCTTAAGACAATGCTCCATTTCACCACTATTTCGAAATTCGGAATACCTCCTATCCATTTCTTCTCGAAATGCACTCATTTGCTCCGAAACGGCGGCCGCAACTCTAGAGTTAAACTCCTCTTCATTCGTCTCGATCTCGTTTCGCGTCGTCATTGTAAAGGATGCAAAATGATTAGTCTACGAACGTATAAAACCATACGCACAACACCGCCCCATCTTGCTCGACACTCGTGGTACATCACTTGTTAAACACGATTTGCACCCGTAATAAGGTTTGCAAGTCCTTATTACGCACACACATCGTATCTCCTCGTTAGTACAACGACCATCTTGCTTGATGATATTCGCAACGCAACATAAACACAAACATAACACAATCGTATATTAATAATATCCACGTATTAATATACACGTTAGTCCACCTATCAATTAAGGCACTAACCAAATTCCCATTCCGACCAGTAATCCTACAAGTCCCGCAACAAATAAGTACACACAAAAGTCTAAGTCTAGGCACCTATCTCAAGTCACCTAAATCCCTTAGACCATGCTCTGATAACACTTGTAACAACCCAACCCGTATTAAAACCGGCCCATAAAAAATTTTCCTTTTAATACGCGTTAAATAATACTTTAGGTCCCATTACACTAATTTCAAAACATATTTCTTACCAAAGTAAGTTCAACGAACTTAAAACATACATCAATAATTTAAACTCCCTAATACAATGGTTCATTAATTAAATCGTAATCCGGTTGTAATCATTATGACCCGACTAGTTACGTTTTCACAAAACCGAGCATGGTGATTTGGGACTACGCTACCCAAATCCTAATCGAGTCCAAAAGCAAGATCTTCTAAAGCAACCTAGCCAAGATCTCTAATCCCCAAGCTTACCCGAGCCGCCAAGCATGCGAACCTATAAAAATATCAACAACGAGAGGGTAAGCTAACGCTTAGTGAGTGGAAATATACTACATACATATATATGCATAAAATGGACATGCCACAATAATAATCAAATAGCGCATACCGAAGCATCAAAGTATAATGCAAGCTAACAACACCAACAATATAGTAAGTTCGCAAACAACGTTGTGAACAATGCCAATAAGCTACAACCAGAAGGTTAGCTACATCACGTCAATACAACATTATACGTATACAATATATATATATATATATATATATATATATATATATATATATATATATATATATAACAACGCGTAAAACACCCAAGGTTAACCATAACGCTATGGTGCTACTGGCTCGTGGTTCACACCATACGCATTTGAGTCATACTCTTTTATAGTGCTACCGGCTCGTGGTTCACACTCGATGCTACCGGCACGTGGTTCACATCAATTATTTTATAGTGCTACCACCATGTGGTTCACACTCAATGCTACCGGCACGTGGTTCACATCAATTATTTTATAGTGCTACCGGCTCGTGGTTCACACTTGATGCTACCGACAAGTGGTTCACATCAATTATTTTATAGTGCTACCGGCTCGTGGTTCACACTTGATGCTACCAGCACGTGGTTCACATCAATTATTTTATAGTGCTACCGGCTCGTGGTTCACACTTGATGCTACCGGCTCGTGGTTCACATCCTATCACACACACACATTATGGCACTATCGGCTCGATGGTTCATACCATAACATTCACAAATAAATACGCCATATACACATACGTATAATTATTCCACTCACAATATTAACCCTTCGCCATTGGGGTTATATAATCCATATCACACGCCCATGTGATAACGTACACACAAGATGTACACCTCGTCAAAAGTGGTTAACCAAAACGCACAACCGTGCCAATTGGACCTATACACAAGTCCATCAATCCACCTATATGTGAAGTGAGCTCTATAACCGAGAACCACTTCACCCGACCCGCACCCATCCTACACATACATATGCACATAGGATATTAACACTCACCTTGTCGCCTTGAAGAAGTGCTTCCAAGTATTCCGCAACTCATCAATGGAAAGTACCACTAGTATCATCGTGTAGCTAAGAACGAGGAAAACAAACTTGTCAACTATGCCAAAGATCAAATCCCGCTTCTTCCTTTCCAAAATCCCACTTGAATCACTTAGGGTATTTGAGTTTCTTGGGAGAAAATGAAAGAAAAAGGAAAAGAAAATAAGAAATGAAATGAATGGATGAGGTTAAATCCTCAAATCTGGCTCAAACATGAAAAGACCAAATTGCCCTTGAACTTCATTTAAAATTACAAGAATCTGGTGCCAGTCCGTGCAGTATGCCGCGCCGCGGCCATAAATGTCGCGCCGCGACATTTGCCTAGTTCTGGGATCATTTTTAATCAAGCTTCTGATCTGGATTTCAGTTAAATGCCGCGCCGCGGCCTCCTTTGTCACGCCGCGACACTCAACGTGTCCTGACTCATTTTCTCGCATACAAGACTTTAACACTCGAACATGTATCGAACCCTTCATACACCTTCCGCACATACACAATACACCTATAATCATATACGGGAAAAACGGGGTGTTACAAATGACGAAGGGTTAATATAGTGAGTGGAATAATTATATGCGTAGGTATATAATGTATTTATTTGTTGTAGCGTGAGATGTGAAGTGTCAATGTGCTAAGACACCACATTTTCACGTGACGAGTGAAGTGTCGATGTTCTAAGACACCACTCAAAGTAATGTGACGGGTGAAGTGTCGATGTGTTAAGACGCCACCCGGGGTGATGTGTCGATGTGTTAAGACACCACCCGGAGTGAAGTATCGATGTGCTAAGATGCCACTCCAAGAGAATAACGGGTGAAGTGTCGATGTGTTAAGGCGCCACTCGAGGTGAAGTATCGACGTGTTAAGATGCCACCTCAAGTAAAATGAAGAGTGAAGTGTCGAAGTGTTAAGACACCACTCGGGGTGAAGTGTCGACGTGTTAAGACGCCACCCGGGGTGAAGTATCGAAGTGTTAAGATGCCACCCGTGGGGTTAGTGTACGAAGTGTTAAGTGCACTAATGGTTGTTATGAATATCGATGACTTGTTTCGCGAAGTCATTCCCTTGCAAAGATTTGGTTAACCATGGTTATTGTGTTGTAAGCGTAAGCAATTATGTTATTCGATATATATATATATATATATATATATATATATATATATATATATATATATATATATATATATATATATATATATATATATATATATATATATATATATATATATATATATATATATATATATATTGTATACATATAATGTTGTATTGTCGTGATGTAGCTAACCCTCTGGGTGTAGCTTATTGGCATTGTTCACATCGTTGTTGGTGAACTTATATTTTGTTGATGTATCTTTAGCTCGTTGCTTAGTGATCTTACGGTATGCTTAGACTAGCTGGCCTTTATGCTTGGATGCTCCGGTATGCGGTATTTGGTTTTGTGTGGCGTGTCAATTTTATGCATATATATGTATGTAGTATATTCTCACTCACTAAGCGTTAGCTTACCCTCTCGTTGTTTACCTTTTTATAGATTTGCATGGATGCGGTGGCTCGGGTAAGTGTGGGACTAGTGGACTCGCGTAGTTGCTTTAGAAGGCTTGCTTTTGGATTGATTAGGATTGGGTAGCGTATCCCCAATTGCCATGCTCGGCTTTATGTTGTGTTAAAAGTCGTGTGGTCGAAAACTTTAAATTGGTACTTAAAGGGTAATTTGGGCATATGTGGGCCCGATGTCGTAAAACCCTTTTTATTGATGGAACGTGTTAGTTTTAACTATTATAATATGTTGTGAAAACCATTTAGTCTAAATGTGTCAGGAAGTGGTCAAACATTTTCACATTTGGGACTTTTTGGGACAGCAGCCTATCCAGGCCTTTTTGCGCGCCGCGCGGGGTCATGGCGCGCCGCGCCATTTGCTGCACAAAGAATTTTTTTTTTATTTCGCGTTATTGGTTGGTTAACGGGTTGGGTTGTTACAAGTGGTATCAGAGCATGGTCTAATGGATTTAGGTGACTTGAGATAGGTGTCTAGACTTATACTTTTGTGTGTGCTAAATTTGTTGCGGGACTTGTAGGATTACGGGTTGGAATGGGTTTAGTTAGTGCCTTGTTTATAGGTTGACTAATGTTTATATTAGTAATGCGGATATTATTAATATGCTATTGTGCTATGATAATGATTCTTGTGTTATGTTTTGTTTGTGTTTGCGGTTGCATATATCATCAACCGAGGCGGTCGTTGTACTAACGAGTTGATACGGCGTGTATGCGTAATAAGGACTTGCAAATCTTATTACGGGTGCAAATCGTGTCTAATAAGTGATGTACGACGAATGTTTAGCAAGATGGGGCGGTGTTGTACGTGTGATTTTATATGTTCGTGGTCTAATCGCTTTGCATTCCTTAGAATGGCAACGGGAAATGGGATCGAGACGAACGACGTGAGTTTAACGCTAGAGTTGCGGCCGCAGTTGCGGAGCAAATGAGTGCGTCTCGAGAAGAAATGGATAGGAAGTATTCCGAACTTCAGCCGATTTGTCAGAAATGCGTAATGAGTTGCAAAATTTGCAACAAGGTTCTATGGATTTAAATACTCTCAAGACGACCTTTATGGCGAAGGCTCGTTTTTGCCCGGAGTATTTGGGGAATGATCATTTGTTGATGCAGGATTTCTATCGAACCTTGAATGATGACTTGAAGAGTAAGATTAGCAGAGTTCAGGCGAAATCGTTTACGGAGTTATTCGCCTCGGCTAGAGGTTTCGAGTCGTATTCGCGATCGAAGGTTGGTGAACCTTCAAGTGAGAGAAGGGTTGTTTCTTTTAGTGCTCCAAGTAAGAGGACTAAGAGTCCGAGTGTGAGCACGGGTGGTACACGGACGGGTATATCAGATTCTAATTCGTCTAGGTGTTACAATTGTGGCGTGAGGCGTCACAAGTCTTGGGAATGTCCGGTACCAAAGGGTGATGGCATAGTATGTTTCAATTGCCAAGAAGAAGGACATCGTAAGTCCGAATGTCCCGAGTTAGCGGGGATGGGGGCAGCAAGGAGACGTTAAGGTACGTTTTGTTTTAATAAATATGTACTTTGATTATTTATTATGTGCCGTTTGAGTTGGAGTATGTTAAATGCATCGTGTTGTGCATGTTATCGTCATGGGTGATGTTCCTAATGGAAGTACCCTATGGTGACGTTTTGATTGTTGGGCAAAGGGCGTAAGACTTGGCGTAACCAAGCATTCCTTAGTATTTGGGAAATGTTTCTACCAAGCCATGGAAATGAGTTTTGGTGTTCGAATGTTAGAGCGTGTTCGCTTTTGTGTTGAAGTTGATGAACCATGAGGTTCGACGGGTGAGATAAAACCTGAGAAATCGAGTGTTGATCTCGATGTATGTTGGTAAAGGAGTCTACGTGACGCGACATTAGGTGCCTCTTTTATACCTACTAGCGTGGTGTTCGACTCCAATTGTGTTGCGGTTACATTGTACTTAGGGTACTGTTGTTAAAGCGAAGGGGTGCTAAATACAATAATATTTTAGTCAGAAATACTATTAAATACGATACAATTTTACACAAGTTATTTATTTATTTATAGAGTGGATATACCTAAACCTTGCTACAACACTTATAGGCAGTGTACCTAATCGTACAGTAGTGTAGTTTTTAGTAAGTCCGGTTCGTCCACAGTGAACTCGCCAAGTTTAACGCTATATTTTTTAAAACTTATAATTGTAAAAATACAAAAAAATATAAATAATATTATTATTATAAAAGGGAGATTTTACCGTTTAATGACCGGTTTGTCGATTTTAAAACTTTAGTCGCAGTTAAAACCTAATGTAAAATATTAAAAATATAAAAGACTTAATTTAAAGCGTAAAGTAAATGATAATAATTAAAATGCGATAAATTAAAATGCGATAAATAAAATGACAATAAATAAAATTGCGATAATTAAAAGTGCAATTAAATATGAAATAAAGGAATTATGCTTATTTAAACTTCCGTAATCATGATGTTTGACGTGTTGATTTTAGTTTATTACCATGGGTTAATTGTCCTTTGTCCTGGATTATTCAATCTGTCCATCTGGTTTTTGTCCATAACAGTCCATCAGTCATAAATATAAAGTGCGAGTGTCCTCGTCAAATTATCCTTATATCCGAAGTCAAATATTCCAACTAACTGGGGACTTAAACTATAATTACACCAAGTGTCCTTGTATATAATTCACCCCTGTTTGAATAAGTCCGTAGACTATTAATCCATTCCCGTGTCCGGTTAAATGAACGATTATTAATACTTATAAATATCCAGCCCATCGTGTCCGATCGAGTGTATATGGTTATTTATAGGTACGTTCAATTGTAAATCTTTATATTAAATTAACAAACTATCATTTAATTAAACAAATATAAAGCCCATTAATAGCCCATAGTCTAATTTCCACAAGTGTCGTTCTTTTGTTCAAACCCCAATTATAGTACAAAGCCCAATTACCCAATTTTAATATTTTACCCCAACATCATGATTACTTTGGCTTAAATAAGCATAATAATAACTTAGCTATGAGACATTAATTTAAAAAGGTTGAACATAACTTACAATGATTAATAATAGCGTATCGTTACACGGACAGAATTTCGACTTACACCCTTACAACATTCGCTAACATACCCTTATTATTAGAATTTAAAATTAAAATTAAGATTATAATATATATATATATATATATATACGTGAGATAGAGAGAATGAATTAGAAAAGGTGTATCGAATTCAGCAAAATGCGTTGCCTTTTATAGGCCCCATCTGGATACAGTGCACTCCGCGAGTGCGGTTTTTCTTGCCTTCGAAGCTCCGCGAGTGCGGAGCTGTGGATTCCAGCTCACACTTTGGATCCTAGCTTTGCCGATGGTTTTTAAAATTTAAATATAATATATATATAATTTTAAGAATTATTTATATATTATATTATATTTATTTGCATAGACTTGTAATTTTCGACCCGTTGCGTCATGCGTTGAAAGTTGACTTAGGTCCCGGTTCCGGATTTTCGAACGTCCTTGTGTACTATTTAATATCTTGTACTTTGCATTTTGCGTCTTGTACTCTTGCAATTTTGAGACGTTCCTCATCAATAATTTGAACCACTTTGATTGTACTTTGTACTTTTTAGCTTTTTGGTCTTTTGCGTTTTCAAATCGTCGAATCTGTCTTTTGTCTTCACCTTTTATTATTTAAACGAATATTACTTGTAAATAGAACAATTGTAACTAAAAGCTTGTCTTTCTTGAGGGATAATGCTATGAAATATATGTTCGTTTTTAGCATTATCAAATATTCCCACACTTGAGCGTTGCTTGTCCTCAAGCAATATAGTCTTGAAATAAAAATACTAGAATCACTTCTATATTCTTCACACTTTGTACATCAGTGAATTCTATACGGCAGTATGAACAATGTAGTAACGTTGTGGTTTACAATCCCATATGACTATCAAAATTTAGATCCTTAAGGAAATTGGATCTTTATGAAAACATTTAATCTTTTGAAAATTCAATCTAATTTTTACCCTAGATAATTTTTCCGGAATAACCCTTCACCTGTGTTTGCAAAATGTTTTTGTGGGTTTGGTGGGTTTTAGATTTGAAAATTTTAGCTCAAAACTACACCTACTTGCTAACCTTGTATTGGGAAAGCAACACGTCCAGTATACTTGCTCCGTATATTACCTATCGGTAAACTACCGTCCTGTTGTAAAGGAAAGCGTGGAACAAGCAACTGTTAAGGCAATGTCCCCTGACATGCTTTTAATTATGGTCTATAACGTGTTGGATGCAATTACTATCCTTTGTAGGAGCAATAGTAAAGCTCACCCTATAGTTTTTCGGTCTGGCACAAGGTCCTGTCTTCGACCATGCTATGCAACCACCGTTCTTACGGTTGACTCCCGATTTGGTTCAGGTGACCTAATGAATTTCAGGTGAATTCCTAGGATTTTACGTTCAATGGTAATGAACGCATTAAAAATGGGTTTTCAGAAACAAATCGGTTTGTAATTTTGATCAAAATATTTTCTCGTTCAAGCTCGAGTTTAGATATCATCGAATTCCATGAGTTTGAATTCTCAATCTTTAAAGTCAATCTCTAGGATTGAGTAATATCAGTCTTAAAAGCTGATTTTTGATCTTTAAGGAGATTATCCTTTCTGGGGGTCTGATTCATTAGTCTTATCAAGCTAATTTGCACGGCGCCCTCCCCATTTTACGAGAAAGATCCTCTCATGGTTAGGATAAGTCTGACCACTTGGCGACCCTGTTTGATGCTGAGGTCCGTGGATTTCCAGCTGATTTTCGAGAAAACTTTTCAAGGTTTTTCGTAGACTCTACAACTGGTCTGGACGACAACTTCTTGACCTAAATCAAGAAGCGCGTGTCTTTTTCGGAAGACTTTACTTCCTTTTAATGATGGAATTAATTCATCATGTAGATCCATCTATTCTTTAAAAAGTATTACAATAAATCGGGTAAAATGGTTAATTTTGTCCAAAACAAAAGTATCTTTGTACAAAATATGTGATATGTGTTTTAAAGAACTTGGTAAATTTTTCAAACACTTAGCTTTTATTTTCCTTTATTTGTCTTTTTATTGTCCTCTATTCCATTTTAAATGAATTCTAACATTTTGGGTTGTTTCTCAATTAATGTCCTTTCCGAGGTAACAATAATTTCGGTGTTAACACCTAGTTTTATCGTTCATAAATATGTATAAACATGATTTTGAATTCATTTATTTGAAAATTTTGAAAAATTTTACTAGAATTGGGTAGTCAGCATATAAGACTAGGGCTGTTCTTTATTATCAGAGAGCACTAGATTCTAATACAACTACTGTGTTACTAGTATTTTTAATGGTAACCAAGTGTAAAAGTCAAAAATTTTAAAAATCCGAAAGAATTTAACCCCTTCCCACACTTAAGATCTTGCAATGCCCTCATTTGCAAGAAATCAGTAACAATTTAAATTATTGAGGGTGATTAGCGTAGAAAAAATGATTAAATTTTACCAAAGTTTCCAAACATATTGGCGTTTGTTTGTTGAATGATAAATGGTGCACATCATTTGTTCATTCCTTCTTGTTGTTACATCACATTCGTTTTTCGTTTTGTCGTCAAAATCAGTAGCTTTTGCTGAACTTAATGACAGTCTTTGAAAATGCGCTGTTTTACCCTGTTTTGTACATGAGATAAACTACAAACATATATATACATATTTTTGAAGTTGGGTATATCACCCCACATTCAAAAATTATTAAAAATCTAATAAGAAAAGTTAGAAAATTATAAAAACTATTAAAGTATCAAAAGAAATATTAAAAGTATAAAATTACAAGTTACCAAATAAATAAAAATAAGCATAAAGAAAATCAGGGTTGATAAGGATTGTGCCAGTAAGGATTCCATTCATAGCCGTATATACTGTAGAATGCTTGAGCTGGGTCATATGTAGGGTATGGTGGTCGGGTCTGTATAGTCCAGGGAGGAAATACGGGCATTGGAGTAGCAATGTAGTTTGCATTTATGTGTGCACGATGACTTATAATTTGGCTTTGATGATACTGCCAATCTTGAAATGCTCGTTGTCTAGCCATTTCATACTCATGATGAGCCATAAAAAGTTGCATTTCTATCATCTCATTCCCCCCTCCCGCGTTACCTTGCTGCTGATCTCTTTCGACCTGTGGATGCGAGCCATCATATGGTGCTGCAGCGTTATGTCGTTTCTTTAAAACCTTAGCACCATGATATACTTTCAAACCAATTGGATCACGGGGTTCTGGTGCTGCAATTATTAATCTCCCCCGACTTCTATCGACACCGAGATACTCAGCAATTAAAGTAACAAAGATACCACCTCTGATTATACCATTAGGCCGTATACTCTTAACTATAGCTGATAAATAATAACCCACATAATAAGGTATACTCACAGTGCTCTGTGGGTCTTAAATAAACATGAGATAAAATAAATCATTCTCATTTACTTTCTCTTTGTTCTTACCTCGCTGTGTAATCGAGTTTGCTAAGAACCTATGGATTACTCTTAGCTCAGCTCTATCAATATCAGTATAAGAGTTATTCCCCCCATGAAATCGGTTATGTGTAGTCATTCTACTCCATACACCATTCGTATCAAAATTCTCATCAACCCTCCTACCCTCAACTATCAACCTTTGACAATCAGCAGATGCTAGTTCCTCAGGCGTATATATACACAAAGCCTGAGCCATGTCTAGTAGAGACATATGGCGCATTACACCTCCTAATAAAAATCTAATAAAACTACGATCGATTAAGGTAGATACCTGATCATTTATTTCAACACTACATAATAATTCCACACACCATTCTCTATATACACGCCTACGTATATTAAACAAACGTTCCCAATCAGTAAAAGTAGAATTACCATACCTTTGTGTAAGTAATTCTCTGATTGGACCGGCCAATCCGACTGTTTCTAACGGTTCCCAATCTATTACTCTAGGTACTTCAACAACATTAGACTGAAGTGTGTGCAAGTTCCTCTGGTATTTTGGATAATCTATCCAATGTCGATCAAACCATAAATTAGGATGTAAATCTGACAATTCTATATTTGAATATGAAATGAATTGATGCGGTAAATCTTGTCTATATTGGTCATTAATCTCCTGTTATTCTGCATTCTCAGGAGGAGCATTGTGAGCCTGAGATGCAGATGAAGATTCTCCTCTTTCAGTCTGCAAAACACATCAAACACAATTTTTGTGCATCCAAATATGCATTAGTGTTAGCAAAATCAAAACAATTACAATGACATGTTTAAACTATATTAAACTTTATACACATTTTCATAATACTAACAATTCTATATTTTTACAAATAAACTTATATGAAAATATATACAATATTCCAAATCATTTAACTTCTAAAATATGTCAAAAATAATCATTATAGCAATTAAACAGGATCCACATGGCATTCATATGAATTAGATCAAGTTCATGTATTTTTTTATTCAAAAAGTCTACTTTAATACTTGAAAATCATGTTTAGGATCAAATTTTTGATCATTTAGCAACCTAAACATGTTACACTACTCAATTTAGTATAAACTAACAACAAGATTCGGCCATAACCCGTTTATATCAAAAAGCTCTAAATTTTGCTCAAGAACACAAACCCTAGATTACTCAAAATTTGAAGTTTAAGGCTTCTAATCATGTTAAATAGCATCAATCTAGGTTATACAAGCATAATATACAATCAATTTAAGCATAATTACACTAGAAATCATTAAAATCAAATATGGTATATATTTGTTCAAGAACACTAATAATCCGAATTAAAGGGTGTTTAGATGTAGAAATTACCGATTTTCTTGAGTAACTTCTTGGTAGCATCCTTCTCAACATGATTTTAGCAAAAAATTTGATGTTTAACGGTGAAAAATCGCGAATTTGAGAGTGGTTTTGTGGGTTTTTTCGCAGAAAAATAAAAAAAAAATGGCTGTGGGTGTGTGGAAACTGGTCTGTCGACCAGTTTATCTGGTCTGGGATTCCAGACCTCTGCGAGTGCGGATGTAACCCACAAAGTACCGCGAGTGCTGAATTTTCCCTTTTTTTTTTATAAAACCTTTATTAATAAAACAATTACTTGATTAATTTAAACTTTTGTTTTCCTTTTTATTTAGGACGAGGTTGTTTCGGTACGTTGACCTAGTCCGTCCCTCGACAAAATTTTTAAAAATTCGTCATTTTAAAGCGTTGTTTTAAAAGCAAAGATTTTTGGTTTTTTTTTTATGTTTTTGGCATACTTTAAATCAATAAGATTAAAAATAATGATAATAAAATTTCTCGTCCCTCCCTTGGGTAGAGCAATTTCGGTTCAACGACCTAGTTTTCAACTCACGATGAATTTTAAATATCAAATTTTTAACTTAACAAAATAAAGTAAATTTTTTTGTTTTTAAATTCACACCAAACTTAAATTTAAAATGCATAAAATTAAAAATTCATATTATTAAAATTTTTATACATACAAACTTATTAAAAATATTAATTTTTCAAATATTTACAAACTTAAATATATTGATTTTAAAAAGTTTACAATAATAATTTAATATTAATTTTAAAAACAAAGTAAAAATAAAATTAAAAATCTTTTTGGTCTTTTATCCCACTTTAATCAATCAAATATTGTCAAAAATACATGCCCCTCTTTTCGGTAAAGTAATTTCGGCTCAACGACCTAGTTTTACTCCTGACGAATTTCTGAAATATTTTGGGTTGATTGATTAAAGATATTTATGCCTTAAGAATAAACGGTAAATTTCGCAGTGATGTAATAAATTTTTGTATGATATCAATAATTTCGGTCGCAAAACCTAATTTTATTGAATACCAATTTAATACTTTATAGCGAACGATTTAGCGTTTATTATCAAAAGGTTAAAAGCAATAAAATAAAAATAAAAACTGTACATACTTACCAGTGAGATAGAATTCTCAGTGACCTGCTTTAGCCCACTCATAAGATAGTCGGACTAATTGGTTTTCCATAGCTACATAGGCATAACCTCGAGCATTCAACGATTTTTCTTCGAAACATATGAACGGTCCTTCTCTGCATAAAGTAACGAACTCGGTATTGGAATATGTTTGATTCGTCGAGCATTTTCCTTCGTGTGACCATTTTCCGCATTTGTGACATCTTTCAAGGTGTCGTGCTCTTCTTTTCGCTGCGGATTTTGATTTTTCTTTACCAAAATGTAACTTATTATGATCGTTCCTGAGTTCTTTTCTTACTCCGTCCAATTTGGCTCTTATTACTGATACCAGGTCACTCGGGAGTGTGTCATTATTATGTTTAGTGATCAAAGCGTGTAGCATTAGACCATAGTTTAGTTCACAGGAATTCTTCATCTCGTAAAACCTAAAAAAATAAAAATTCAGAATGGGGGGAGAAGACTAGTTCTTTAGGGTCTGCTAGGGAAAGACCATTCGGATTCCATTCTCGGAAACTACACGAAAACAGAATTTCTAACTCTAACAGAAATATATATTTTCCTTAAAAGACTTGATTCTCCCCACACTTAGTTAGCTGTGGTGTCAAAATTGTGATTAACTTCATCTTCAACTTCCATTGGATTATCTATGTAATGTTTAACTCTGTGACCATTAACCTTAAATTCAATTCCATTTGAATTTATTAATTCTACTGTTCCGTACGGGAAAACTCTTTTGACTATGAATGGTCCAGACCATCTTGATTTCAATTTTACAGGAAATAGCTTGAATCGTGAATTGAAAAGAAGAACTATGTCTCCTTCTTTAAATTCTTTTGAACTTCTGATTCTTTTATCATGCCATTTCTTCGTTCTTTCTTTATAGATTAACGAATTTTTGTATGCTTCATGTCTTAATTCTTCTAATTCGTTTAGTTGACTTACTCGTAGATGTCCTGCTTCATGTAAATCAAGATTACATGTTTTCAAAGCCCAAAATGCTTTGTGTTAAATTTCTACTGGAAGATGACATGCTTTTCCGTAAACGAGTCTAAAAGGTGTGGTTCCAATTGGAGTTTTGTAGGCTGTTCTAAAAGCCCAGAGTGCATCCTCCAATTTCATGGACCATTCCTTCGGATTTGATCTGACGGTTTTCTCTAGAATACGTTTTAGAGCTCGGTTGGTATTTTCAACTTGTCCACTTGTTTGTGGATGATAAGCGGTTGAGATTTTATGAGTTACTCCATATCTTTTGAGAACTTTCTCAAGTTGATTATTACAAAAATGAGTACCCCGATCACTTATTAAAGCTTTCGGTGTTCCAAACCTTGCAAAAAGACGTTTTAAAAAGTTGACTACAACTCGTGCATCGTTAGTTGGGAGAGCTTGTGCTTCCGCCCATTTAGATACATAATCAATGGCAACGAGAATGTAGAGATTATTATGAGATTTTGGAAATTGACCCATAAAGTCAATACCCCAAACGTCAAATACTTCACATACTTGAATGACATTTTGTGGCATTTCATCACGTTGACTTATTTTTTCGGCCCTTTGACAAGCATCACAGGATTTGCAAAGAAGGTGTGCGTCTTTGAAAATTGTAGGCCAATAGAATCCAGCATCGTAAACTTTTCTTGCTGTAAGTTGAGGCCCATAATGCCCTCCTGTTGGTCCTGTGTGACAATGGTTTAATATTTGACTAGCTTCATCCCCGAATACACATCGGCATATTGTTCCATCGGGACAACTTTTAAACAAATGTGAATCTTCCCAGAAATAGTGTTTTATATCACTAAAGAATTTTTTTCGTTTTTGGTACGACAACCCTTTTTCAAGGAATCCACATACTAAATAGTTTGCATAGTCTGCAAACCATGGAATTTCATTATAATCTATCTTCAATAGATATTCATCAGGAAAGTTATCTTGTATGGCCGATTCATTTAGAACTTCTAATTAGGGATTTTCAAGACGAGAAAGATGATCAGCGGTGAGATTTTCTGCTCCCTTTTTATCTCGGATTTCAATATCGAACTCTTGTAAGAGTAAGATCCAACGAATTAATCGTGGTTTAGCATCTTGTTTTGAAAATAAGTATCTAAGAGCAGAATGGTCGGTATAAACCACCGTTTTAGCTAGAACGAGATATGAACGAAATTTGTCAAAAACAAAGACAATAGCAAGGAGTTCTTTTTCAGTAGTTGTGTAATTCATTTATGCTCCTTGTAATGTCTTACTAGCATAATAAATAGGTTGAAATCGTTTTTCAATCCTTTGTCCTAAAACGGCTTCCATTGCAAAATTACTTGCATCGCACATAAGTTCAAACGGTAGATTCCAATTTGGAGTTATCATGATCGGTGCATTAGTGAGTTTTTCTTTAAGAATATTAAAAGATTTGATACATTCATCCAAAAAGATGAATGGAGCATCCTTTTCTAGGAGTTTATTCATAGGAGTGGCAATTTTAGAAAAATATTTTATGAAACGTCGGTAAAAACCGGCATGACCTAGAAAACTCATAACTCCTCTAACATTGGTGGGATGTGTAAGTTTAGCAATTACATCTACTTTAGCTCTATCCACTTCAATTCCTTCCTTTGAAATTTTATGACCACGAACGATGCCTTCTTTAACCATGAAATGGCATTTCTCCCAATTAAGAACTAGATTTGATTGTTCGCATCTAATAAGCATTCGTTCAAGATTAACTAGACATGTTTCAAAAGTATCACCAAAGACTGAAAAGTCATCCATGAAAACTTCCATGCATTCTTCTATCATGTCATGAAAAATCGCCATAATGCACCTTTGAAAGGTTGCAGGGGCGTTGCAAAGTCCAAATGGCATGCGTTTGTAAGCAAAAGTACCATAAGGGCACGTGAATGTGGTTTTCTCTTGGTCCTCGGGTGCTATTGAAATTTGAAAATATCCGGAAAAACCATCAAGAAAACAATAGTAACTATTTCCGGCTAATCTTTCCAACATTTGATCAATAAAAGGTAAGGGAAAGTGATCTTTTCTGTTGGCGTCATTTAATTTTATATAATCAATACAAACACGCCATCCTGTTACAGTCCTAGTAGGAATAAGCTCATTTTTCTCATTTGTGATGACAATCATGCCACCCTTCTTAGGTACGCATTGAACTGGGATTACCCATGGACTATCAGAGATTGGATAAATTAAACCTGCATCTAGCAGTTTAATAATTTCTTTTTTAACAACATCTTGCATATTAGGATTTAGTCTTCGTTGGCGTTGCACATACATTTTATGACCTTCTTCCATAAAGATTTTATGTGTGCAATACGAAGGACTTATTCCTTTAATGTCATGAATTTTCCATGCAATAGCTGGTTTATGAGCTTTTAGCACAGTAATGAGTTGAGATTTTTCATTTTCAGTAAGAGAAGACGATATTATTACAGGTAATTCAGATTCACCATGTAAATAAGCATATTCCAAATGGTTTGGAATTGGCTTTAATTCTAATGTCGGTGGTTCTTCTATCGATGATTTATATCGATATCTGTCTTCTTCTTTTAGCATTTGAATTTTTTCTGTTATTGGTTCATATCCATTAGCCATAAGTGTAGCTAACATTTCAGTTTCATCAATTGGTTCAGTTCCTTCTCCTAAAGAACATTCTCCTGTTCTTTGTAATTCTGGAAATTCTTCTAACAATTCTGCATGTGAATCTATAGTTTGAATATAATAATATGTATCATCTGCAGATTGCGGTTGTTGCATGGCTCTATCAACAGAAAAGGTAACACTCTCGTCCTCTATACTTAGGGTCAGTTTCTTACCAAACACGTCTATTATTGCTTTAGCCGTGTTTAAGAATGGTCTTCCTAATATGAGAGGAACTCGAGAATCTTCTTCCATATCCAGAATAACAAAATCTACTGGAAATACTAAAGTACCAACTTTAACTAGCATGTTCTTCATTATCCCTCTAGGATGTTTTACTGATCGATCGGCTAGTTGTATGCTTATTCGTGTTGGTTTCAATTCTCCAAGGTCTAGTTTAGCGTATAGTGAATATGGCATTAAATTTATACTAGCACCTAAGTCTGCCAATGCTTCTATTGAACTAAGACTACCCAGAAAACATGAAATTGTGAAACTTCCTGGATCTGATAATTTTTCTGGTATCTTATTCAACAGCACTGCAGAACAATTTGCATTCATAGTAACAGCCGAGAGTTCTTCCATTTTCTTTCTATTTGTGATTAGATCTTCCAAGAATTTAGCATATCTAGGCATTCCTGAAATCACATCAATGAAAGGAAGATTTACATTTATCTGTTTAAACATATCCAAAAATTTGTATTGCTCGGCTTCAAGTCTCTCTTTTCTCATTTTAATAGGGTAAGGAAGTGGTGGTTGGTATGGTTTAACATAAGATTTAGCCTTAATTGTGTTATCTTCATTAACCTTTTCAACTACCGGTTCTATTTCCTTATCTTGCTCAGGTTGTGGTTCTTGTGGATTAGGAATAGCTTCATCAGAAATTACAGGCATTTCAGGTGGTTTAAGTGTAATACCACTTCTTGTGGTAATGGCTTTAGCTGTTTCATTCCGGGGGTTAGCATTTGTATCACTAGGTAGACTTCCCAGTTTTCTTTCACCTATTAACCTTGCTAGGTTACTTACTTCTTGTTCCAAATTTTGAATAGAAGCTTGTTGATTTCTAAATGCTTGAGCATTTTGTTCATTGGTTTGTTTCTGAGATGTGAAAAATTGAGTTTGAGATTCAACTAAATTCGACATCATGTCTTCTAAATTTGGCTTTTTATCATCGGTTTGTGGTGGTTTATTTTGAAAAATAGGTCTTTGCTGGTTGTAAGTATTATTGGATACTTGCTGATTGCTGGGACCTTGTTGGTTGTTGTATGAAATATTTCGGTTATAATTCTGATTTTGATTGTAGATTGGTCTTGGCGGTTGATAATTATTCTGATAATTATTTCCAGGCCTTTGGTTTATGTATGAAACATTCTCTCTTTGTTCCATTGTTAGTTCAATACTGCGACAATATTTTGTCAAATGTGGTCCTCCACACTGCTCACAACTAATTCTTATTGAGTGAATATCTTTAGTCATCTTTTCCATTCGTCTCTCGACAGCATCTATCTTTGCGGAAATGGAATCGAAGTCATGGCTAGAATCAGCTCTAGCTGCTTTAGATGATCTAATGATATCTTTTTCTTGGTACCACTCATGTGAGTGGAAAGCAGTGTTATCAATAATTTTGTAAGCATCAGTTGCGGTTTTCTTCATAATAGAACCACCAGCTGCTATATCTATATCTTTCCTTGTAGTGATGTCGCATCCTTGGTAGAATATTTGTACTATTTGACAGGTGTCTAAACCATGTTGCGGACATCCTCTCAATAACTTTCCAAATCTTGTCCATGCTTCATATAGAGTTTCATTTGGCTTTTGTGTGAACGTAACAATTTCTCCTTGAAGTCTCACGGCTTTAGATGCCGGAAAGAATTGTTTAAGAAACTTTTCAACTAAAACATCCCATGTATCAATCGCCCCTTCAGGTAATGATTCTAACCAATCTTTGGCTTCTCCCTTTAAAGTCCAGGGAAATAACATGAGATATATCTGTTCATCCTCCACTTCTCTGATTTTAAATAAAGTACAGATCCTATTAAATGTACGAAGATGTTCATTTGGATCTTCCTTCGGTGCACCACTAAATTGGTATTGATTAGTTACCATGTGTAGAATTTGTCCTTTGATTTCATAATCTGGCGCATTAATGTCAGGTTGAGTAATTGCGTGACTTTGGCCAGTGCGTTTAGCTCGCATTCGGTCTTCCATACTTAGAGGTTCCAGATTCTCCATGATTGAATTTGTTGAATCTGAATCACTAGAGGATTCTGATTTAATGGGTTGTTCCTCGACAATCTCTGTTTGAATGATTGGTGGTTCCGGAGGAAAGATTAGTGGTTCAGGATATCTGAATTGTCACTGAATATCCTCCGGATTCTCAATTGTGAGGTCGGGTTCAAAAAATGGATTATCGAAAATTTGAATTGGAGTACTTGGTCGACTGGATGACGATTCTAAAGAAAAATCAACGGTGACAATATTTACTAGATGTCTTGATCTGGTTACAGGTGGTGAACGTATAAAAGGTGGTGAACGTTTTGCTCGGTGCATTCACTGAATATCCTATTAGTTTTTTAAAAAGAAAGAAAAATTATATAAGTTATCCAATTAATAGACTTTTCTGCTTTTGCCCACATTTCGAATAGCCAATAGATGTAGCAGGGAGCCAGAACCCTTTAAATCGGAAGCTCACAACTCAACCACTAACAAATCCCACTATTACTACGAACCAGAAAATTTTGGATGTCTATCAATTTAACCACTTAAAATAATTTTTCGTTGAAATTTAAAGAAATTTTAGAGAAGAAATAGAAAATTCTATGTCCTAAAAACTAGAGTGGCAAAAAATAAGAAAGAAAAAGAGCACGTCGAAAAACGTCGAAAAATAAAAGGTCAAAAAATAAAAATAAGAAAGAAAAACGTCGAAACTTAAAAGTCTAAAACTAAGAATTAAAGTTTGTGTCTAAAGGTATTAAAGCTTAAAAGAAATTCTATATCCAAAACGGCAATAACTTAAAAAGTACTAAAATCTTAAAACGGCGTCGCAAAAATCGAAAGCACCTAAATCTTATTCTAAAGAAAAAGCACTTAAGGGATTTTACGGTAGAGCCTTTAAATCTAGAAATAAAAATAACTATGGCAAAAACTATGAATTAAAAATAAATACGAACGAAAAATACAAATATTACGCTAAAACAAATAAAAAGATACAAAATATAAAAAATAAACTTTAAGTTGTAAAAAGTACAATTTTTATAAAAATATTATTTTTAAATTAATATTTTATAAAAGTATTAATTTTATAAGTGATAAAACTAATTAAAACCTAAAAATACAAATTTAATTAACTAAAATTAATTAATATTTTAATTAAACCCTAATTAATAATAATAAATAAATAAATAACCCTAATTTCGTAATTAATGCTGCAATGTTTGACCTGTCAGATACCTCCGCGAGTGCAGATGCCAACTGGCAAAAAGTACCGCG
Source organism: Rutidosis leptorrhynchoides (assembly GCF_046630445.1). NCBI lineage: Eukaryota > Viridiplantae > Streptophyta > Magnoliopsida > Asterales > Asteraceae > Rutidosis > Rutidosis leptorrhynchoides. Next base: position 348,743,147 of record NC_092333.1, on the reverse strand, counting down.
AGTTCGGATGCCACAAATGCAGGTCGAATTTTTTAGGCTCAGTTTCTATTTTTATTTTTTTAACTTTTTATGTTTTGCTTTTTTAATTTTCTGTTTTTATTTTATAGAAAATGTTTTATAATATAACTAAAACTTATATTTTAAATAAAAATCACTTATTAGTATTTTATAACTAAAAATACTTTTTTTAGAGACTTAAAGATATATAGTTTTTATGTTTTTATATTTTTGAAATTTAAAACTTATGTAAATATACTTTTACAAAAATAACGTAAAAACTAAAATTTTTGGGGTTTTTTTTTAATAGGGTCTCGCTTCGGCATTAAGTGTTGTTCCCCGGCAGCGGCGCCAAAAATACTCGTTGTTAAAGCGAAGGGGTACTAAATACAATAATATTTTAGTCGGAAATACTATTAAATACGATACAATTTTACACAAGTTATTTATTTATTTATAGAGTGGATATACCTAAACTTTGCTACAACACTTATAGGTAGTGTACCTAATTGTACAGTAGTGTAGTTTATAGTAAGTCTGGTTCGTCCACAGGGAACTCGCCAAGTTTAACGCTATATTTTTTTAAACTTATAATTGTAAAAATACAAAAATATATAAATAATATTATTATTATAAAAGGGGGATTTTACCGTTTAATGATCGGTTTGTCGATTTTAAAACTTTAATCGCAGTTAAAACCTAATGTAAAATATTAAAAATATAAAAGACTTAATTTAAAGCGTAAAGTAAATGACAATAATTAAAATGCTATAAATTAAAATTCGATAAATAAAATGACAATAAATAAAATTGCGATAATTAAAAGTGCAATTAAATATGAAATAAAGGAATTATGCTTATTTAAACTTCCATAATCATGATGTTTGACGTGTTGATTTTAGTTTATTACCATGAGTTAATTGTCCTTTGTCCTGGATTATTCAATATGTCCATCTGATTTTTGTCCATAATAGTCCATCAGTCATAAATATAAAGTGCGAGTGTCCTCGTTAAATTATCCTTATATCCGGAGTCAAATATTCCAACTAATTGGGGACTTAAACTATAATTACACCAAGTGTCCTTGTATATAATTCACCCCTGTTTTAATAAGTCCATAGACTATTAATCCATTCCCGTGACCGGTTAAATGAACGATTATTAATACTTATATATATCCCGCCCATCGTGTCCGATCGAGTGTATATGGTTATTTATAGGTACGTTCAATTGTAAATCTTTATATTAAATTAACAAACTATCATTTAATTAAACAAATATAAAGCCCATTAATAGCCCATAGTCGAATTTCCACAAGTGTCGTTCTTTTGTCCAAATCCCAATTATAGTACAAAGCCCAATTACCCAATTTTAATATTTTAGCCCAACATCATGATTACTTTGGCTTAAATAAGCATAATAATAACTTAGCTACGAGATATTAATTTAAAAAGGTTGAACATAACTTACAATGATTAATAATAGCGTAGCGTTACACGGACAGAATTTCGACTTACACCCTTACAACATTCGCTAACATACCCTTATTATTAGAATTTAAAATTAAAATTAAAATTAAAATTATAATATATATATATATATATATATATACGTGAGATAGAGAGAATGAATTAGAAAAGGTGTATCGAATTCAGCAAAATGCGTTGCCTTTTATAGGCCCCATCTGGATACTGTGCACTCCGCGAGTGCAGTTTTTCTTGCCTTCGAAGCTCCGCGAGTGCGGAGCTGTGGATTCCAGCTCACACTTTGGATCCTAGCTTTGCCGACGGTTTTTAAAATATAAATATAATATATATATAATTTTAAGAATTATGTATATATTATATTATATTTATTTACATAGTTGACTTGTAATTTTCGGCCCGTTGCGTCGTGCATTGAAAGTTGACTTAGGTCCCAGTTCCGGATTTTCGAACGTCCTTGTGTACTATTTAATATCTTGTACTTTGCATTTTGCGTCTTGTACTCTTGCAATTTTGAGACGTTTCTCATCAATAATTTTAACCACTTTGATTGTACTTTGTACTTTTTAGCTTTTTGGTCATTTGCGTCTTCAAATCGTCGAATCTATCTTTTGTCTTCACCTTTAATTATTTAAACGAATATTACTTGTAAATAGAACAATTGTAACTAAAAGCTTGTCTTTCTTGAGGGATAATGCTATGAAATATATGTTCGTTTTTAGCATTATCAGGTACCAAGGAGAAACCCTTAGGTACATGAATGACTAGGTGGAATTTGACAAACTAAAGCAATTGGATGATTGCGAGGGTATGATTTGTGTAATTGTGTTACACTTTTTGTTCGAAGTGTTTAAGGATTGATTGAAATCCTTCGGGTGCTCAAGATTAGAGCAAGATATGGTGATGGGTCGTGTGAACCCAATTGTTGTTAAAGTCTACTTTTGGTAGCATTGTACGAGTTGTGGATATGGAACGTAGTTCCAAGTGGGGGAGTTATACTCCCGCACGAGGGGACCTTAGGGTGAGAATTCGGATAATGCTTATGGTAGATTCGAAACTTGTGTTGGGACCTAGTTTGGTCGATTTGTGGTAGAGTACAATTTCGGCTAAATTGTGCTTATGATTTTGGATTTGAATTATCACCGGGGTGGTAATGTGGTAAATCTCGTTGAGAGATAAAGGACGTGTTTGGCGAGTAAGGTGAAATCCCTCGGTTAAGGGATGTGTGTGTGGCGGATTCTCTTTTAGAGAATTTTTGTTTTGTGCCTATGTTCGATATAGGTGGTTCTTGCTCGATTGTGTGAATGGTTAGTGGTATCCGTTAGGATTCACTATGGTGTAGCAGAGCGCGATGTTACGTTACTCATTGTTCGAGGCCAAAAGGGCGTTGATTGGTGAAGCATGACCTTCGGGGTCCGCTGACTTCATTATGGTATTGTTGATTGGTGAAGCATGACCTTCGGGGTCCGCTGACTTCATCATGGTATTGTTGATTGGTGAAGCATGACCTTCGGGGTCCGCTGACTTCATCATGGGTGTAGTGTTATATCGGTGAAGCATGACCGTTGACGGGGTCCGCTGACTTCATCCGGTGTTGCTTGATCTATCGGTTGTTTTATACACCGATGGTGGGTTCGTAAGGACCGTATGGTGTGATCTATCGGTTGTTTTATACACCGATGGTGGGATCGTGAGGACCATGTTGTGTGATTAGTGATTGCGATAGCCGTGTTTCGCTCACATGCTGTTACGGGTGTAAAAATAGTCGATTTTAGACACCTTAGGATTAGCGTTGCCATAGTCGTTTTGGGCGCCTTTGGTTTTAGCCGTTGCTTATGATGTTAGGATAGTGGCGTATTGGTTGTATTGCGCACTACAAAGGATGTTTAGTGGTAAGTGTAATCTGTAAGGATTCATGTGGTTCGATCTTCAACGTTCGAATTGTTGACTTTAGGTTGAGACTTGGTCGCTTTTAGCATGGTCCTTGGTAAAGGTACGCTAAGGAATTGATATCTCGGTTCGAGATTGGTCGAGTTTTTCCCGATGTGAGGGATTGAGCAAGGTTTTAGTGCTAGGTTGGTGGATTTGATAAATCGCGGATGACGATTTAGTTGTTAAAGGTGATTCATTGGGAAGAATTGTCTAGAAAAGTTTGGATTGGGACTTATGATTGAGGACCGTTGAGTAGGTCTGGATTGGTTAAGTGGAGAAGATCACGAGGACATGATCGAATTTAAGTGGTGGAGAGTTGTAAGACCCAAATATTTATTGTACATAATGTATTTATGGTGTACGATACGTGTATGAAGTGTACGAAGCATGTACGTGTTGTTTGCTCGAACGTCGAAGGAAACTGGACGTTTTCTGAAGTGAGAAGGTGTGTACGTATCTTTTCAACTCCAAATAAAATTTGATTTGATGTTTCAAAGCCTTACCATTGGAAATAAAATCTTATTATGTTTCCAACGATATTTGATTCATCGAAAACGGAGCTACGGTCAAAAAGTTATGGCCAAAACAAGTTTCTGAAAACTGACCTGAAGGTTGGAGCGGCGCTCCGATCGCGTCAGAATCAATTTTTATCTTTTTTAAAAAGTTTAAATGAGGGGTACTTTGGTCTTTTCAATTAGGGTCGGTTTAGGGTCACCAAAAGTGATCTAGAACTCCATTGGAGCTCATTTCTCACCCACACAAACACTCTCATCCATATTTAGAGAGAGAGAGAGGAAGAGTTCTAGAGTGAGAGAGCTTGATTTGGAGAAGAAGGAGTCGAATTCTAGCCAAAGCTCGGGTTTTAAAGTTGTTCATCTCGCTCCTAGCTACGTTTTGGTAGTATTGGTAAGTTCTAACTCCGAATTTTATTTGTTAGATTTGATATTCAAGTTAGGGTTTGATATTGTTAGTTGTAAAACTCATTTGGTTGATGAAGAGGGTTTATGGAAACTTGCTATTTTGATATTTGGCGAGTTTTGGGTTGGTTAATGATTTAACCATGTTTAAGACTTGTAAATATTGTATAATCACTAGTGTTAGTGATTATTGGTGTTTTGGAAACCATTAGGGTTCTTATGGTGGACTAATTTTGACTAGAGTCAAAATTAGGGTTTGTTGATGATTATGACTCAATTGCCGATTTAATAAGGTTTATAAACTTAAAATGGATTAAGTTGAAGCATAGAACCGAGTTAAATATGTTTTGGTGTCAAAACTTGCTAATGGCGTGATATTGACTTCTTATGGGTCAAATTAGGGTTTAAGTGTCATTTTGGGCAAGATAGGTGTTTAACACCTATGATTGGGTTTGATTGGCATATTAGGACCATTATCACTTGTGTTAGTGATTATTGGTTAGTTTGGGCGCGGTTTGTGCTTGGAAGTGCATTTGGGTCGAAATTGCACTAGTTGTCAATTTGGGTTGATTTGTATATCCACCATAATTGTGTTACTTGTTATGTGATAAATGGATTAGGTACATTCCATCAGCGATTGCGGATTATTCGGTAGCATTCTTCAAGGCGACAAGGTGAGTGTTAATATCCTATATGCATATGTATGTGTCGGATGGGTACGGGTCGGGTGAAGGGGTTCTCGCTTATAGAGCTCGCTTCTCGTATAGGTGGAATTGTTGGACTTGTGTATAGGTCCAATTGGCACGGTTGTGCGTTTTGGTTGACTACTTTGGCGAGGTGCACACTTTGTGTGTAAGTTATCACATGGGCGTGTGATGTGGACTTATATAACCCCAATGACGAAGGGTTAATATAGTGAGTGGAATAATTATATGCGTAGGTATATAATGTATTTATTTGTTGTAGCGTGAGATGTGAAGTGTCGATGTGCTAAGACACCACATTTCACGTGACGAGTGAAGTGTCGATGTGCTAAGACACCACTCAAAGTAATGTGACGGGTGAAGTGTCGATGTGTTAAGACGCCACCCGGGGTGAAGTGTCGATGTGTTAAGACGCCACCCGGGGTGAAGTGTCGATGTGTTAAGACACCACCCGGAGTGAAGTATCGATGTGCTAAGATGCCACTCCAAGAGAATAACGGGTGAAGTGCCGATGTGTTAAGGCGCCACTCGAGGTGAACTATCGACGTGTTAAGATGCCACCTCAAGTAAAATGAAGAGTGAAGTGTCGAAGTGTTAAGACACGACTCAGGGTGAAGTGTCGACGTGTTAAGACGCCACCCGGGGTGAAGTATCGAAGTGTTAAGATGCCACCCGTGGGGTTAGTGTACGAAGTGTTAAGTGCACTAATGGTTGTTATGAACATCGATGACTTGTTTCGCGAAGTCATTCCCTTGCGAAGATTTGGTTAACCATGGTTATTGTGTTGTAAGCGTAAGCAATTATGTTATTCGATATATATATATATATATATATATATATATATATATATATATATATATATATATATATATATATATATATATATATATATATATATTGTTGTATTGTCGTGATGTAGCTAACCCTCTGGGTGTAGCTTATTGGCATTGTTCACATCGTTGTTGGTGAACTTATATTTTGTTGATGTATCTTTAGCTCGTTGCTTAGTGATCTTACGGTATGCTTAGACTAGCTGGCCTTTATGCTTGGATGCTCCGGTATGCGGTATTTGGTTTTGCGTGGCTTGTCCATTTTATGCATATATATGTATGTAGTATATTCTCACTCACTAAGCGTTAGCTTACCCTCTCGTTGTTTACCTTTTTATAGATTTGCATGGATGCAGTGGCTCGGGTAAGCGTGGGACTAGTGGACTCGCGTAGTTGCTTTAGAAGGCTTGCTTTTGGATTGATTAGGATTGGGTAGCGTATCCCCAATCGCCATGCTTGGCTTTATTTTGTGTTAAAAGTCGTGTGGTCGAAAACTTGAAATTGGTACTTAAAGGGTAATTTGGGCATATGTGGGCCCGGTGTCGTAAAACCCTTTTTATTGATGGAACGTGTAAGTTTTAACTATTATAATATGTTGTGAAAACCGTTTAGTCTAAATGTGTCGGGAAGTGGTCAAACATTTTCGCATTTGGGACTCTTTGGGACAGCAGCCTGTCCAGGCCCTTTTGCGCGCCGCGCGGGGTCATGGCGCGCCGCGCCATTTGCTGCACAAAGAAATTTTTTTTTTATTTCGCGTTATTGGTTGGTTAAGGGTTGGGTTGTTACAAGTTTAAAGTTCGGTGATGATGATACCACATTAAGCGTGACGAGTGGGTTTTAAGTTCGATGTTGACGATACCACTCATGGAATTGGAATTTGGTACTAATAGATGTTGTGAACATCATGGCTCTTTCAAGGGGGGTATTATTCCCTCGTGATCTTGATTAACGGGTGGCTTGCACGTATTTATATTTAGCATTTTTTATTGACGAGATCTATATGCTATTGATGTTGGCTTGTTGTACGCTTGATTTTATGATTAAATGAATTGCTAATGACGTGTGTTATTTGTGGAGGTGAATGCAAGTAATTGAATTATGTATGTATGCGTATAAGTATTGCATTTACTAAGCGTTTAGTTTACCCTCTCGTTGTTTACATTTTTATAGATTTGCGTGGAGGTGATGGCTCGGGTAAGTGTGGGGACTAGTGGACTTGCGTAGTTTGCTTTAGAAGACGTGCTGTTGGATTTGATTAGGATTGGGTAGCGTATCCCCAATCGCCATGCTCGGTTTATGTTTTGTATTAAACTAAAATGGGTCGAAGTGGTCACTTTAATGTATTTAACGGGTCGTTGGAGTCCCGAAGTTTGTATTATACGTTTGCCATTAAAAACCCGGTTATTTAACGTTGTGAATCGTTGGGTTTGGTTTGGGGTTAAATGAAACTTGGGTTGGGTGAATTTGGCTTGTCTTGTGTTAAAAATGGCCGACCAGGGTTCCCAGCTACAGTGCGCGCCGCGCAGTCCTATGCGCGCCGCGCAAATGGACAAATGTTGGTGGACAGCCCAACCTTTGAGTTCTGATTTTGAATTACGCTGTAATGCGCGCCGCGCATCCATTTGCGCACCGCGCATTTGGGCAGACTAAAATAATATTGTCTGTTTTAAAAAAAAAAAAATAAGGTGTGTTTTTCTCGTAAAGAGTTTTGGGATGTTACACCCGCTTTGCAGGGCCTGGGAGAGTTATTGGGCCTGAAAAATAGGTTGAAAAAAAAACAATTCTGGGTCTTGAACCGGTGACCTCCCAGTAAGGGAGGTAAGCACTAAACCGCTAAGCTGGCAACACATTTGTTTAATATGTTAGATGACTTTGTATATATATACTCCATTCCGAGCATTTACAAAAGACAAAATGGATGGAACAAATCTACCCCTGAATTTGGGTTTTATTACATATGTATCCTAATTGAATAGTGCCATTTTTTGTCTTTTTCATTTTTTCAATTGAATCTATGTATAATACAGTAATAGTAATAATGATTTTGCTAATATTCTTTTGTTATCTTCAGGTTATCATATCAATGTTTCTCTTATATTTATAGTCAAAATTTGAATTGCACTGTTGCATTTGTACAACTTTTAGCTTCATTTCATATTTATAATTTTTTAATTAGTAGGCTTAAAAATGAATTGCACTGTTGCATTTGTACAACTTTTAGCTTCATTTCATATTTATATTTTTTTGATTAGTAGGCTTAAAAATAAAGATGACATTGAACATTGCTTTAACTACAGAGAGAAACTTGTAAATATGTGTTGTTTGTTAAAGTTACCAAATGTCATGTAATTTGACCTTTTTTGAGTGCTTTTACTATTATCACATGATCATAAGTTACGTTTTTTTACCAAATATTCTTATCAATTTACTAAAATACAAAAAATATGATTCATGTACTTGTAAAATAAGTTTTTTTTTTTTTTTTTTTTGGTAAGCGAGAAACCCTCCTATGAACGAGCACATGAGCTCTCCCATAGAAGGTAAAACCTCCAGGTACCGGGTGAATTGCGCATTATGCGCACACTCTAGTCACACTCCCTTTTTGAACAACTTGGCATGGCCAGGAATTGAACCCGGGTGGTGTGCTTCATTGGGCAACTCGGTGGTCACTCAGGCAAGCCTGAATGGTTTGTAAAATAAGTTACGAACCACTATAAATAGGCTTGACCCATTCCGTATCATTTAGGCATATTACAAAATTTGTTATGTATAATCTCACGAATTTACGAGTTATAAACTAGTTGGAATTATATAAACTGTTAGGATCAAAGAATACTTTAAAGACACAAATGCCCAACTCTACGATAACTCCCATATTAGGTTGATAGTATTATTGATAATGTTTAAACAATTATTCGCTCTAGATCAAAGACGATATTTCAAAGTGAAGACACTGTGTATTATATGGTCAAGTTTATTCTTTATTTTATCATGGCCAATTAGGGTATAAGAAAAATAATAATAAAAAATGCATACGGTCATATTTTAAATAGTTTTATAGACTAATAATATTTATTAAATAATTATAGTTTATAGCTTAAGTTTATTATAATTTATTAATTATTATATAAATATAAATACGTACACATGGGCAGTGTGGATGGAACGAAGATATTGATTTAACACTTTACAGCCAACATCCATGAAACACTATCAATGGTCTAGATTCGACCTTAGTTAGTCTTTAAGTAATCCAGATATGTATATATACACAAAAACGAAGGAGTAACTATTATATGTATATGTACAAATTAGTAACTCGTAATTTTCATTAATAAATTATCCTAACATATATAATTTTAAAAAGTAAATTTAAATTAGTAAAAAAATTATTTAATTATTAAATCATTTAAGTTTATTACTCCATCCGTTCCATAAAAAGTGTCCTCCAACAAAAAAATATTTGATTAAGATATGTTGTTAAAATGTCTATTTTATCCTTTATTAAATAAATTATCCGAATTAATTATCTTTCTTAACAAAATAAGTAAGAGAAGAAATTATGAGTAAATGTTTTGTTGACTTCAGACTTCTATATATAAAAGGGTATTGTGTTTTTTGTTATCTTAAAAAAATCCTTGCTTTCTTTAAAAAAAAAAAAAAAAAAAAAAAAAAAAAAAAAAGAGAAAAGAAAAAAATATAAAAAGAGTAGTATTGGATTTTCAGTGACTTTTTAGTATTATTTTGAGTAAGAGACTTATTTTGGGACAGATTTAAATAGTAATGTGGATTTTCAGTTATAACATACTTCCTCGTCTCATAAAGATAGTTAAATTGTCCATAATCCATAAAATCGTTATAATGATTACATATATTAAAGGGAATTTTTTTGAAGTCTTGGAAATATTCTGATATGATCCGTGTCAGAATAAAATACATTGAAGGTGAGAATGCAAAGCGGTTCATTACATTGAAGTTTTTATTATATCTTGTTGAGGTTCATTGCGAAATATTTATTGTGTCTTTGTATTGTCTTTGATCCCTTGGAGATCATATTGGTTAGTTATTAGGTTAGTTTAGTGTTTGATTGTTAGCTTTGTTTATTTCTATATCGACTAATATCCACCCAATATTTGGTCGTTTAGGGTGGGTTTGAGATTTGGATGATTGTGTCGTATTTGTCAAGGGAAAAAGGGTCAGGTGTCACATAGTGTGAGGGCTAAAGATGTAAGTTTCTAGAGGTAAAAGTTGTGAGTGCAATGTTACTTTAGGGGTTAAATAATAACTTTCTAATTCAATATATTTATTAATAAATTAAACTCACCTAAATTTTTAAGAGATTTATCTTTTTTTTCCACCACGAGTTAAATTCCTTCGTCATCACCGTTCAACTGGAAATAATGTTACGAACAAAACGCAACTAACTATATGCGAAAGAGAGCTTTAAAAAATATTTTTGTATTATATATATATATATATATATATATATATATATATATATATATATATATATATATATATATATATATATATATATATATATATATATATATCCACCCAATATTTGGTCGTTTAGGGTGGGTTTGAGATTTGGATGATTGTGTCGTATTTGTCAAGGAAAAAAGGGTCAGGTGTCACATAGTGTGAGGGCTAAAGATGTAAGTTTCTAGAGGTAAAAGTTGTGAGTGCAATGTTACTTTAGGGGTTAAATAATAACTTTCTAATTCAATATATTTATTAATAAATTAAACTCACCTAAATTTTTAAGAGATTTATCTTTTTTTTCCACCACGAGTTAAATTCCTTCGTCATCACCGTTCAACTGGAAATAATGTTACGAACAAAACGCAACTAACTATATGCGAAAGAGAGCTTTAAAAAATATTTTTGTATTATATATATATATATATATATATATATATATATATATATATATATATATATATATATATATATATATATATATATATATATATAATCCAAAAAACATTGTTGTTGAACTAGGAGTTGACGATTCTATGTTAATTGACTGAAACATTTTGGATTAAAAAACATTTTGGACAACACGCAGTCGAATTTTTTTCTAGTTTTTACTATCATTATCATTTTCTTAATAAAAATTGATGGATCAAAATGAATTCAAAAACCAAAATCAGAACTAATTAAACTCAACTATTTTGTGGTTTCAATTTTTATTGAGAAACACACATCCATAATGTGACAACCCGGAAATTTCCAACCAAATTTAAACTTTAATCTTTATATGTTTCCGACACGATAAGCAATATTTGTTAAGTTAAATTTTAAGAATTTTAAACTATGTTCATACATTCATTCAACCTCGATCAAGTTTCAATGATTCACGAACCATTAAACGAATATGATTATATATGTATATGTGTATATATATTATAACTTGAAACGTAAACAAAATATTAGATTAAATACTTTACATGATTGTATCTGTTTCAAAATGTTTATCAATGAAATTAGAAGATAAGATTAAATGATTGAATTATCAAATATATTGAATTATGATTATAAGTCTCTGTTGAAAGGCCCACGTTGATTTGAGAAATCTTTCCATTTTAACAATATTCGAGAAATGGTAAAGTGATTTATAAATAAGAACAAATTGTCAATCATTGAGAACTAGACAAAGGATAGTGGAAGATTGAATCTCATAAAGACTCGATTGATCTATTTAGTTTCAAACGTACAAAAAACTTTTTCAGTTTAAAAAGAACTTTATTATTAAAACGTATATAACTTTTATAAATATCTAGAACCACTTTTAACAACTCATTACTTAACTAGAATGATAAAGATAATGATATTTATATTTATATTTTATTAAATATATATAACGATTTAAATTAATATTATATATATTTATACGCGTATTATACGTACATAGTTTTATACTTTTACTATATTTAAACTTTACCTTTACTTTACTTTAACTTTAATAATTCACTTTAATAATTCATACTTTAATAATTCACTTTAATAATTCATACTTTAATAATTCACTTTAATAATTCATACTTTAATAATTCACTTTAATAATTCAAAAATCTATTATAAATAGAATTCAATAGGTTTCATTATTTCATGGAAACTTGAAAATATTTTTCTCTAAACTCTCTCAATCGATTTACATATATATATTTACTCCGTATTATTTCAAGATATTATTAGTATACATAAAATATTACGACGGAGTGCTGTCCGAGTGATTTCGAAATTGTTTTTCGAGTAGGATAAGATGAAGGAAATTATGGGTTATAGCTATGGAGGTGATTGAGTATGGTTCATGGGTATGCTCGTGAGGTCAATATAGTGTTTATCATTTCCGTTGCGTCTATGTACCTTTCCTGCAATATTGAATCTCAATATTGATACGTGAGTACTCATAATTTAACTTTTACATACTAATAGTGTATTCCCGACTAGTGCTCGAGTATTTAGGATTATGCATGCTTGTACTTTTGATATTGCCCTTAGACAGGTTAGGTTGAATCTTGAATTAGTTACACTTGCGGTTGAGATAAGGTATAAGATATGCATGTCCTTGGAAAGCTAGCGAAAAATTAAGAACTTTTCCTTTAGATATCGAATGGTTTCGATGAACGAATTAGAAGTTATAATCAATTGAATTTTCGATATTTTTATTAAAAATGATTATTATTATCGTCGTTTTTATCGTCGTTCTAGTTTTATCTTATTATTATCATTATTATTATCTTTATCAATAAAAGGAATTTATCATTAAAAATTGTTGTTTTATTTATTTATTACTATCGTTATTATCGTTAAAGTTAAAATTAGTATTATTATTATTATCCAATTATTATTATTATTATTATTATTATTATTATTATTATTATTATTATTATTATTATTATTATTATTATTAGTATTATTATTATTATTATCATTATTAATATATATATCATTATTTAAAAATGGTTATTGTTATTGTTATTGTTATTATTATTATTACTATATTATCATTAGGATAATTATTAGTATTATCGTTAGTAATGTTATAGTAACTATCATTATTAATATTAGTGTAATTAAAACAAATATTTGTAACACCTAATTATTTTGATTACTATTATTATCATTATTATGAACACGATATAAAAGATGATTAAAAGCTATTAAACGAAATGATTAGGACTAAATGAATAAGAGTATCATGATGAAATTAAAATATTATAAGATATTGATTTAGATAAAATTATCGTTCTTATTATTTTTTATCATTACTATTATTATTAAAAGTATCGTTAGTATTAAAACTATCATTTTAATAAAAATTATCATTTTAATAGAAATGTCATTATTACTATAAAATATCATTATTGTTATTATTTTAAATAGAATTATTATTTTTAAAGATAATATTAAAAATTATCGTAAATATTAAAGTTATCATAATTAGAATTATCGTTTTATCATAATGTCATCTTAGTAATTATAAATATTGATATTTTTATAATAATTATTATTATTACAAAATAATACAACTTTTACTTACTATCATTATAGATATTATTTTATCAAATAAATATGTGATACAAACATATTTTACTACGTGTAATAACTTACTTTAATAATATCTATCATATTATCTTCATAATATTAAATGAACCCTATAAATTTTATTACTTAATATATATATAAGTATATTTTATTATATAAATTTACTATAAAATTTTATTTATTAATAAATAAATTATATTATTTACTCTAATAAATCTTTTAAAAATATTTAAAAATATAAAACGAGGATATTTAAACTATATATTAATCATGTATAGATTTTTGGAAATTATTTTGAGTCAAATTTACTTTTGTTGACTTTTGCATATTAGTCTCGAGCATTAGGATTGTGGTACACTATGACTTGACCTAATTTGTTAGACAAATATTGACCAACATATAAATATATATATAATTAATTTAGGTTCGTGAATCCGAGGCCAACCTTGCACTTGTTCAATGACGTTATATGTATTTTTACTACGAAATACAGTATGGTGAGTTTCATTTACCTTTTTACCCTTTATATTTTTGGGCTGAGAATACATGCGCAATTTTTATAAATGTTTTTACGAAATAGACACAAGTAATCAAAACTACATTATATGGTTGAATGATCGAAACCGAATATGCCCCTTTTTATTAAGTCTGGTAATCTAAGAATTAGGGAACAGACACCCTAAATGACGCGAACTCTAAAGATAGATCTATTGGACCTAACAAACCCCATCCAAAGTACCGGATGCTTTAGTACTTTGAAATTTATATCATGTCCGAAGGAGGATCCCGGAATGATAGGGGATATTCTTATATGTATCTAGTTAATGTCGGTTACCAGGTGTTCACCATATGAATGATTATTTTTGTCTCTATGCATGGGACGTATATTTATGAGAACTGGAAATGAAATTCTTGTGGTCTATTAAAATGATGGAAATAAATGATTATGATAAACTAATGAACTCACCAACCTCTTGGTTGACACTTTAAAGCATGTTTATTCTCAGGTGTTAAAGAAATCTTCCGCTGTGCATTTGCTCATTTTAAAGATATTACTTGGAGTCTTTCATAGCATATTTCGAAGAACGTTGCATTCGAGTCATTGAGTTCATCAAAGATTATTATTAAATCAATTTATAGTTGGATAGTGGATATTATGAAATGGTATGCATGCCTGTCAATTTTCGATGTAAAGAAAGTTTGTCTTTTAAAAACGAATGCAATGTTTGTAAAATGTATCATATAGAGGTCAAATACCTCGCAATGTAATCAACTATTGTGAATCGTTTATAATGTATATGAACGGGTCCTTTCAGTTGGTATCAGAGCGGTGGTCTTAGCGAACCAGGTCTGCATTAGTGTGTCTAACTGATAAGTCGATAGGATGCATTAGTGAGTCTGGACTTCGACCGTGTCTGCATGTCAAAAGTTTTGCTTATCATTTTGTGTCGAAAATTAACTACTTATCATCCTCAGGAAATTACCTGCTTATCATTTTTAGTCTAAGACACGTCTTGCTGCATTGATTGCATGAATAGTGTATAGACAAAAAATCATATCTTAGCATATCTGCTAAATCATATCTTATCGTATCTGTTACTTTAAACTTTGCCTGACATATCCCGCAAAGTCCTCCGTAATCTACAAAATCTTTTGATCTATATATATATATATATATATATATATATATATATATATATATATATATATATATATATATATATATATATATATATATATATATATATATATATGTATTCTATGTAATTAGAATACCATCCGTTAGCCAAAATCATTTCATATCGAAAAAAAAATCCTTTATCCAATCGTACGAAATGGAATTCGTCATCAGTTCAAGTCACTCAGATTCCGAAATGGAATCCCATTCAAGCTCCGAATGCAGTGTGACCGGAATAGATCAACCAATCAGTCATCACCTATTCTGGATGAATTGGGGATGGGTTCGTAGCCTCCTCAATCATTGGAGACAAGAAGAAGGTGATCCCTTCCATCCACCACATTGCCCTCTTGACAAAGAACCTGAAGCACTTACCGGCGAACCTGTCCGAAACACCATTTTTTCGCTCATTTCCAGAGTATCTCTTCACGATTATATATTACATCAAATTTTAGATTTTATTTATCCGCTCGTCCGAACCGACAATCACCCCGGTGTAATAGAAGAAGTCAACGAGCTTCGCGCTCGGGTAGTGGCTTTGGAGAATATGGTGCAGAGATTACAAACACCAGCAGCAGCATCAGCAGCATAACCAGTACCACCATCATCAACGCCAACAGTACCATTACCACCTTCAACCACAACCGCGTCGTAAACCTCAACGTCACAATCTGTCCCACGAGCATCAACGTCATACGCACCATAGATACCAAGGAGTACCAACAACAATAACTGACGAAGTATTAATTCATAACTTCATTGGAGAAACATTTCTGCGGCGATTATGTAATCTCTAAAGTCTTAGAGATTATCTAATCTAGCCCTAACCATAAATCAGTTAAGCGAACCAAAATGATAGAAGGAAGAGTAGAAACCCTGACAAAAATGGTGTGTGATTAACAAGCTAAACTTGCTTTACCAACAGCATCAACAGTACCGTCAGCGTTACCAGCATCGTCAGTACAGTCAACATCCGAATCAACAACACCGATAACATCACAAACTCTGTCAGTTCAAGAATCACTGTGGACATCATTACGAATCAATAACGTGTATATTGTATCAACGAGTTATGAAGAATTAACTCATTCCCTCTGAAGAAATTATATATATATATATATATATATATATATATATATATATATATATATATATATATTTTGAAATAAATCTTTCCGTGCTAAGCTATTGTTTGTGAATCTTAACTACTGTTAATTCATATTACAAATATGCAATAATGTACGTCCTTCGGCCGCAACTTAACCAGCGTTAACTACAATCTCTGTCGCAATTCAACAAATTCCAATTCATAATAAATCAAGTATATATTTGATTTTACACTTTCATCATCGATGTACCCGAAACTTTTCAGATAACATCATTCGTACTTTGCGAAATTCACAAGAATTCCACGAACCGAACATCATACATCAACAAATAATGAAGTATTGATTCATAATTTCAATGTCATTAAAGAAATACTGCATAAAAGTTATGTACTTTTTAAAGCCTTTAGGGATTATTCAATTCTAGTTTCAACCGTAAATCAAATGAGTTTAATTTAACATTAACTCATTAAATCTATCTTACATCTGAAGAAAATATACATATATATATTTTCATAAAGACTGTAATAAAATTCTTTTGTACAAAATATTAATTGTGAAATTTTTTTTAACGGGTAGGTAATACCCGAGAGATATATAAATTCACAATTAATATGTTACATTCTTCGAATCTGATTCAGCAAATCATCCATTATACTCCCTACTTTCACAACAATATACATTCTTTTATAGAAATCAAAACAACCATACTCATTCAAAATTTAATTACATATTCTGATTTTGAAATCTCAAAATTTAACTTGAGATATGACCAAAATCATCACTCTTAGATCCTTACATCTTTCACAAGCTATATTTTGACTTCAAAACTGTGTTAGAACATCAAATGTATGTTAATGATAATGCTAAAAACGAACATATATTTCATAGCATTATTCCTCAAGAAAGACAAGCTTTTAGTTGCAATTGTTCTATTTACAAGTGATATTCGTTTAAATAATAAAAGGTGAAGACAAAAGACAGATTCGACGAATTGAAGACGCAAACGACCAAAAAGCTCAAAATTACAAAAGACAATCAAAGAGGTTCCAATTATTGATAAGAAACGTCTCGAAATTACAAGAGTACAAGATTCAAAACGCAAAGTACAAGATATTAAATTGTACGCAAGGACGTTCGAAAATCCGGAACCGGGACCAGAGTCAACTCTCAACGCTCGACGCAACGGACTAAAAATTACAAGTTAACTTTGTATATAAATATAATATAATATATAATTAATTATATAAATTATATATATATTATATTTATATAATAAACCGTCGGTAAACAAAGAGCCAAAATGGAGTGAGCTGTATTTACAAACTCCGCGAAGGCAAAAAGGGCCGCGAGTTGCGAAGCCCCAAATTCTGAAACTCCCTATAAAAGCAAACGAATTCTGATCGCAAAAGACAAACATATATCCATCCATCTGTCTATCTATATACGTAATATTTATATTTATAATTTATATTTTAATTTTAATTTTAATTATAATTCTAATAATAAGGGTATGTTAGCAAATGTTGTATGGGTGTAACTCGAAATTCTGTCCGTGTAACGCTACGCTATTTTTAATCATTGTAAGTTATGTTCAACCTTTTTATATTAATGTCTCGTAGCTAAGTTATTATTATGCTTATTTAATTCGAAGTAATCATGATGTTGGGCTAATTACTAAAATTGGGTAATTGGGCTTTGTACCATAATTGGGGTTTGGACAAAAGAACGACACTTGTGGAAATTAGACTATGGGCTATTAATGGGCTTTATATTTGTTTAACTAAATGATAGTTTGTTAATGTTAATATAAAGATTTACAATTGGGCGTCCCTATAAATTACCATATACACTGATCGGACACGATGGGCGGGGTATTTATATGTACGAATAATCGTTCATTTAACCGGACACGGGAATGGATTAATAGCCACTAGAATAATTAAAACAGGGGTGAAATTATGTACAAGGACACTTGGTATAATTGATAACAAAATATTAAAACCTTGGGTTACACTCAGTCGACATCCTGGTGTAATTATTAAACAAAGTATTAAAATCTTGTTACAGTTTAAGTCCCCAATTAGTTGGAATATTTAACTTCGGGTATAAGGATAATTTGACGAGGACACTCGAACTTTATATTTATGACTGATGGACTGTTATGGACAAAAACCAAACGGACATATTAAATAATCCAGGACAAAGGACAATTAACCCATGGGCATAAAACTAAAATCAACACGTCAAACATCATGGTTACGGAAGTTTAAATAAGCATAATTATTTTATTTCATATTTTATTTCCTTTATTTTATATTTAATTGCACTTCTAATTATCACATTTTTATTGTTATTGTATTTAATTGCACTTTTAATTATTGTACTTTTTAATTATCGCAAGTTTATTTTATCGCACTTTTATTATTCGCAATTTCATTATCGTTATTTACTTTACGCTTTAAATTAAGTCTTGTATTTATTTATTATTTTACATTTGGTTTTAACTGCGATTAAAGTTTTAAAATCGACAAACCGGTCATTAAACGGTAAAAACCCCCCTTTATAATAATAATATTACTTATATATATATTTGTATTTTTATAAAAGTAAACTAATATAGCGTTAAGCTTTGTTTAAAGATTTTCCCTGTGGAACGAACCGGACTTACTAAAAACTATACTACTGTACGATTAGGTACACTGCCTATAAGTGTTGTAGCAAGGTTTAAGTATATCCATTCAATAAATAAATAAATATCTTGTGTAAAATTGTATCGTATTTAATAGTTTTTCCTAGTAAGAATAAAGCTATTTTATATACACCTCGCTACCACATCAAGTATTTTTGGCGTCGCTGCCGGGGAATCGCTTAAAAGCCGGAAGCGCAACGCTAATAAAAAAAAAGATTTTTAGTTTACTTTTATTAAAATTCGTTTTTATAAAAATACGTTTTAAATATTCAAAAATATTAAAAGAAAAACAAAAATATAAATATTTTTAGGAATTTGATAAATATTTAAGTTTTATAAAGTTTCTTTAGTTTGTAAAAATATAAGTTTTATTTAATTTAATTTATAAATATATTTTATAAAAAAAAACCGAAAAAAATAAAAATAAAAAATATATATAAATCTAGTTTTACGATTTTTATTTATAAAATTATAAAGTAGTTCTATTTTTATTTTAGTTTTTAAATATAAGTTTTTATTATATAAATATTTTGATTTTAAAACAGAAAAATATAAAACAGAAAATAAAAAAAAAACGTCAAATTTCAAAACTATACCAGAGTTGAATTTTGGAACCCCGCGACTCGCGGGGTTTGCTGCTTGGAATACCGCGACTCGCGGAGACACTCTGACACGGGTACACAGAACCCTAATCAGGCATTAATTACGGGTAATTATTATAATTATTATTATAAAACCCTAATTAGGTTTTAATTAATTAATTATTTTAGTTTTTATTATTATTTTGTTTAATTAGTTTAATTAAATTGTAAAATTAATAGTTTTAATAACTAAATAATATAAAAATAATATTTTTATAAAAATTGTACTTTTTACAACTTTTAGTATATTTTTATATTTTGTCCTTTTTTAATCGTTTTAGCGTAATATTTGTATTTTTAGCTCATATTTAGTTTTAAACTTAGTTTTTGCCATAGTTATTTTTACTTCTAGATTTTTAGGCTTTGCCGTAGAATTCCTTAAAGTACTTTTTCTTTAGACTAACATTTAGGTGCTTTAAAATTTTGCGACGCCTTTTTAAGTTTTAGTTTCTTTTTAAGTTATTTCCATTTGGGATATAGTTTTTCTTGTAAGCTTTAATATTTTTAGACGACTTTTTCCTATGTATCAATTATCATTCCAATTAGTAATCTCAATTTGCGATTATAATTTTAAGTTAGTTGTAGTAATAAGGTTAGGTTAGTCAAGTGTTTTTAAGTGTTATAAGTTTCTTTTATTTTACCGTCACCTTTTATTTTTCAACCATTTTTCTTTTTCGATCTTTTTCGACAAACTCTTTTTCTTTCTTATTTCTCGCTATTCTAGTTTTAGGACATAGATTTTTATTCTACTTCTTATCTAAATTTCTTAAAATTACGAAAATTTATTTTAAGTGGTTAAATTGATAGACATCAAAATTTTCTGGTTCGTAGTAATAGTTGGATTTGTACGTGGACCGGGTTATTGGAGCCAAACAGTCCTCAATTATATTGAGACCAAACGAATCCTGCCCCTCTGCTGCATCTTTTGGCTATTCGAAACGTAGGCAAAATCAGAAAAGTCTATTGATTGGATAACTTATTATAATTTTTCTTTCCTTTTAAAAACTAATAGGATATTCAGTGAATGCACCGAGCAAGACGTTCATCACCTTTTGTACGTTCACCACCTGTAACTAGATCAAGACATTTAGCAAATATTACTGCCGTTGATTTTTCTTTAGAATCGTCATCTAGTCGACCAAGTACTCCAGTTCAAATTTCCGATAATCCATTTTTTGAACCCGACCTCACAATTGAGAATCCGGAGAATATTCAGGGTGTAACAACCCAAACCAAACCACGACAATTCCCGTTAAATTTTACAACAAAAAAAAATTTCTGGTGCAGTTCAATTGCGCGGCGAGCCAGGTGGGTGCGCGGCGCGCCAAACCACCTGGACAGCCCGCTGTCCCCGGAAGTTAATTTAACGAAAATGTTCGACTAGTTCCCGACATTTTTAGCCAAAACGCTTTCAACCATGAATTCATATATATAAAACTAGCACGTTTAATTAATAAAATTAAGTTTACGGAGTGGGTCCGACATCGACCCATATTACCACCTTAAGTACCAAAAATACAATTTTCGACTTTAAGATTTTAATACAAAACAAAGCCGAGCATGGCGATCGGGAATACACTACCCAATCCTAAACAATCCAAAAG
Organism: Rutidosis leptorrhynchoides; assembly: GCF_046630445.1. Taxonomy (NCBI): domain Eukaryota; kingdom Viridiplantae; phylum Streptophyta; class Magnoliopsida; order Asterales; family Asteraceae; genus Rutidosis; species Rutidosis leptorrhynchoides. Next base: position 348,722,008 of record NC_092333.1, on the reverse strand, counting down.
CAAGTCACTAAAGCAACTATGCAAGTCTTCTAGTCCTCGCGCTTACCCGAGCCACCATCTGCATGCAATCTATAAAAAGAGTCAACAACGAGAGGGTAAGCTAATGCTTAGTGAATGATAATATACTACATACATATATATGTATAAAATGAATACGCCACACAAAACAAATACCGCATACCGAAGCATCCAAGTATAAAGCATCTACACTAAGCATACCGTACGATCTAAGCAACGAGCTAAAGATACAACACAAAAGATAGTCCACCAACGACAAAGTAAACATTGCCAAATAGCTACACCCGAAGGGTTAGCTACAACACAACAACACATTAATATAATACAATAATAATAATACACAAGGTTAACCCCTTAACCTCAATCACACGAACATTGGCCGAACAACCCGAGCCTTGTGAATTCGCACAACCCGAAATTCACTTCTCAACCATAAGATGACCGAACAACCCGAGTCATCGTGAATCCGCACTACCCGAGATCCACTACCTCAATAAGGTGACCGAACAACCCGAGTCACCATGAATCCGCACTACCCGAGATTCATTTCTCATTACTAAAGTCCACGGTCACGGGATTATAAAATCCACCACATCGGGGTCATCCACAACACAACCATATCAACCCTTCGCCATTAGGGTTATAACAACCAAATCACAACCATGTGTGATAATGTGCACACAAAATGTGCACCTCGCCAAAGATGGTCAACCAAAACGCACAACCGTGCCAATTGGACTTATACACAAGTCCATTAAGTCCACCTATATGTGAAGTGAGCTCTATAACCGAGAATCACTTCACCCGACCCGCACCCATCCTACACATACATATGCACATAGGATATTATCACTCACCTTGAAGTCTTGAAGAAAGCTTCCAAGTAATCCGCAACTCGTCAATGGAAAGTACCTATTCCATTATCACAAATATCACAACACAATTAGGATGGATTTACAAACCACCCAATTCGACCCTTAGTGCAATTTCGACCCAAATGCACTTCCAAGCACAAACCGTATCCGAACTAACCAATAATCACTAACACAAGTGAGAATGGTCATAATATGCTAAATAAACCCGAACTCAAGTGTTAAACACGTGTCATACCCATTTTGACACTTAAACCCTAATTTTGACCCATAAAGGTCAAAATCTCATCCTTTACAAGTTTGACACCAAAACACATTTAACTCGGTTTAATACTTCAACTTAATCCATTTTAAGTTTATAAACCTCATTAATTCGCCAATCGGGTCATAATTACCACCAAAACCTAATTTGACCCAAAGTCACAATTAGTCACCCAAATTACCCTAAATGGGTTCCAATACTTCCATAATCACTAATCCAAGTGATTAAACTCCAAACCAAAGCCTAATCAAGGCCAAAACGTCATCCAACCCAAAACCCGCCAAGTGACAAGAATAACTAGTCACCATAAACCCATTTCATCACCTAAGTGGGTTACTCAACAAATTAACTCAAAACCCTAAATTGGATATCAAGTTAAACAAATGAAATTCGGAGTTTGAGCTTACCAATACCACCACAACGTAGCTAGGAACGAGGAGAACAACTTTAAAACCCAAGACTTTGAACGATTCGAGCTTCTTCCTCACCAAAACCTTCAATCTCTCTCTAAGCCTCTCTCTCTCTCTCTCTAAGAATGGATGAAGATGATGAGTGGATGTGAATGGGATCCAAAACTGATCCAAACTAGCTCATAAGCCTCACAAATCCGGCCCCATGTGATTTTACCCTTTTACCCCTCATTAAAGCAATTAAAAATAAAGAGGGTTCTGTCAGCAGCAATCGGCGCGGCGCGCCCCAACCCTGCGCGGCGCGCAACACAGCTGAACCAGATTCCTTTGCATATTAATTCCATATAAATATTAAACGAAGCCCGATCTCATATGTCTTTTATAAACAAGTATACAAAATAAATATTCGGGTCTTACACAAGGACGATTCATAGATCCTGAACCACTAAACTTTCCTCCGGAACCACCAATCATTCAAACAGAGATTGTTGAGGAACGAACCATTAAATCAGAATCCTCTAGTGATTCCGATTCAACAAATTCAATTATGGAGAATCTGGAACCTTTAAGTATGGAAGACCGAATGAGAGCTAAACGCACTGGCCAAGGTCACGCAATTACTCATCCAGACATTAATGCGCCAGATTATGAAATCAAAGGACAAATTCTACACATGGTGACTAATCAATGCCAATTTAGTGGTGCGCCGAAGGAAGATCCAAATGAACATCTTCGTACCTTTAATAGGATCTGCACACTATTTAAAATCCGAGAAGTGGAGGATGAACAGATATATCTCATGTTATTTCCCTGGACTTTAAAGGGAGAAGCCAAAGATTGGTTGGAATCGTTACCTGAAGGGGCGATTGATACATGGGACGTTTTAGTTGAAAAATTTCTTAAACAATTCTTTCCTGCATCTAAAGCCGTAAGACTTCAAGCAGAAATTGTTACGTTCACACAGAAGCCAAATGAAACTCTATATGAGGCATGGACAAGATTTGGAAAGTTGTTAAGAGGATGTCCGCAACATGGTTTAGACACCTGTCAAATAGTACAAATATTCTACCAAGGATGCGACATCACTACAAGAAAAGACATAGATATAGCAGCTGGTGGTTCTATTATGAAGAAAATCGAAACTGATGCTTACAAAATTATTGATAACACTGCTTCCCACTCACATGAGTGGCACCAAGAAAAAGATATCGTTAGATCATCTAAAGCAGCTAGAGCCGATTCTAGCCATGACTTAGATTCCATTTCCGCAAAGATAGATGCTGTCGAGAGACGAATGGAAAAGATGACTAAAGATATTCACTCAATACGAATTAGTTGTGAGCAGTGTGGAGGACCACATTTGACAAAAGATTGTCTCAGTATTGAATTAACAATGGAACAAAGAGAGAATATTTCATACATAAACCAAAGGCCTGGAAATAATTATCAGAATAATTATCAACCGCCAAGACCGATTTACAATCAAAACCAGAACTATAATCGAAATATTCCATACAACAACCAACAAGGTCCTAGCAATCAACAAGTATCCAATAATAATTACAATCAGCAAAGACCTAATTTTCAAAACAAACCACCACAACAAACCGATGATAAAAAGCCGAATTTAGAAGATATGATGACGAAGCTAGTTGAAACTCAAACGCAGTTTTTCACATCTCAAAAACAAACCAATGAACAAAATGCTCAACCATTTTGAAATCAACAAGCTTCTATTCAAAATCTGGAACAAGAAGTAAGTAACCTAGCAAGGTTAATAGGTGAAAGAAAACCGGGAAGTCTACCTAGTGATACAAATGCTAACCCCCGGAATGAAACAGGTAAAGCCATTACCACAAGAAGTGGTACAACACTTAAACCACCTGAAATACCTGTAACTTCTGATGAAGCTATTCCTACTCCACAAGAACCCCAACCTAATCAAGATAAGGAAAAAGAACCGGTAGTTGAAAAGGTTAATGAAGATAACACAGTTAAGGCTAAACCTTATGTTAAACCATACCAACCACCACTTCCTTACCCGAGTAAAATGAAGAAAGAGAAACTTGAAGCCGAGCAATCCAAATTCTTGGATATGTTTAAACAGATAAATGTAAATCTTCCTTTCATTGATGTGATTTCAGGAATGCCTAGTTATGCTAAATTCTTGAAAGATCTAATCTCAAATAGAAAGAAAATGGAAGAACTCTCGGCTGTTACTATGAATGCTAATTGTTCAGCAGTGCTGTTGAATAAGATACCAGAAAAACTATATGATCCAGGAAGTTTCACAATTCCATATTTTCTGGGTAGTCTTAGTTCAATAGAAGCATTGGCAGACTTAGGTGCTAGTATAAATCTAATGCCGTATTCACTATACGCTAAACTAGACCTTGGAGAATTGAAACCAACCAGAATAAGCATACAACTAGCCGATAGATCAATAAAATATCCTAGAGGGATAATGGAGAACATGCTAGTTAAAGTTGGTACTTTAGTATTTCCAGTAGATTTTGTTGTTTTGGACATGGAAGAAGATTCTCAAGTTCCTCTCATATTAGGAAGACCATTCTTAAACACGGCTAAAGCAATGATAGACGTGTTCGGTAAGAAATTGACCCTAAGTATAGAGGATTAGAGTGTTACCTTTTCAGTTGATAGAGCAATGCAACAACCACAATCTGCAGATGATACATGTTATTATATTCAAACTATAGATGCACATGCAGAATTATTAGAAAAATTTCCAGAATTACAAGGAACAGGAGAATGTTCTTTAGGAGAAGGTAATGAACCAATTGATGAAGCTGAAATGTTAGCTACACTTATAGCTAATGGATATGAACCAACAACAAAAGAAATTCAAATGCTAAAAGAAGAAGACAGATATCGATACAAATCATCGATAGAAGAACCTCCGAAATTAGAGTTAAAGCCACTTCCAAACCATTTGGAATACACTTATTTACATGGTGAATCTGAATTACCTGTAATAATATCGTCTTCTCTTACTGAAAATGAGAAATCACAACTCATTTCTGTGTTGAAAGCTCATAAACTAGCCATTGCATGGAAGATTCATGATATTAAAGGAATAAGTCCTTCGTATTGCACACATAAAATCCTTATGGAAGAAGGTCATAAAACGTATGTGCAACGCCAACGAAGACTAAATCCTAATATGCAAGATGTAGTTAAGAAAGAGATTATTAAACTGCTAGATGCAGGTTTAATTTATCCAATTTCTGATAGTCCATGGGTAAGCCCAGTTCAATGCGTACCTAAGAAGGGTGGCATGACTGTCATTACAAATGAGAAAAATGAGCTTATTCCTACTAGGACTGTAACAGGATGGCGTGTATGTATTGATTATAGAAAATTAAATGACGCCACCAGAAAAGATCACTTTCCCTTACCTTTCATTGATCAAATGTTGGAAAGATTAGCCGGAAATAGTTACTATTGTTTTCTAGATGGATTTTCCGGATATTTTCAAATTCCAATAGCACCCGAGGACCAAGAGAAAACCACATTCACGTGCCCTTATGGTACTTTTGCTTACAAACGCATGCCATTTGGACTTTGCAACGCCCCTGCAACCTTTCAAAGGTGTATGATGGCGATTTTTCACGACATGATAGAAGAATGCATGGAAGTTTTCATGGATGACTTTTCAGTCTTCGGTGATACATTTGAATCATGTCTAGCTAATCTTGAACGAATGCTCATTAGATGCGAACAATCAAATCTAGTACTTAATTGGGAGAAATGCCATTTCATGGTTAAAGAAGGCATCGTTCTTGGTCATAAAATTTCAAAAGAAGGAATTGAAGTGGATAGAGCTAAAGTAGATGTAATTGCTAAACTTCCACATCCCACCAATGTTAGAGGAGTTAGGAGTTTTCTAGGGCATGCCGGTTTTTACCGACGTTTCATAAAAGATTTTTCTAAAATTGCCACTCCTATGAATAAACTCCTAGAAAAGGATGCTCCATTCATCTTTTCAGATGAGTGTATCAAATCTTTTAATATTCTTAAAGAGAAACTAACTAATGCGCCGATCATGATAACACCAAATTGGAATCTACCATTTGAACTAATGTACGATGCAAGTGATTTTGCAATGGGAGCCGTTTTAGGACAAAGGATTGAAAAATGATTTCAACCTATATATTATGCTAGTAAGACGTTACAAGGAGCACAAACGAACTATACAACTACTGAAAAAGAACTCCTTGCTATTGTCTTTGCTTTTGACAAATTTTGATCATATCTCGTTCTAGCAAAAACGGTGGTCTATACCGACCATTCTGCTCTTAGATACCTATTTTCAAAACAAGATGCTAAACCAAGATTAATCCGTTGGATCTTACTCTTACAAGAGTTTGATATTGAAATCCGAGATAAAAGAGGAGCAGAAAATCTCGCCGCTGATCATCTTTCTCGTCTTGAAAATCCCGAATTAGAAGTTCTAAATGAATCGGCCATACAAGACAACTTTCCTGATGAATATCTATTGAAGATAGATTATAAAGAAATTCCATGGTTTGCAGACTATGCAAATTATTTAGTATATGGATTCCTTGAAAAAGGATTATCGTACCAAAGACGAAAGAAATTCTTCAGTGATATAAAACACTATTTTTGGGAAGATCCACATCTGTTTAAAAGTTGTCCCGATGGAATAATACGCCGATGTGTACTTGGAGATGAAGCTAGTAAAATATTAAACCATTGTCACACATGACCAACAGGAGGGCATTATGGGCCTCAACGAACAGCAAGAAAAGTTTATGATGCTGGATTCTATTGGCCTACAATTTACAAAGACGCACACCTTCTTTGCAAACCCTGTGATGCTTGTCAAAGGGTCGGAAAAATAAGTCAACGTGATGAAATGCCACAAAATGTCATCCAAGTATGTGAAGTATTTGACATTTGGGGTATTGACTTTATGGGTCCATTTCCAAAATCTCATAATAATCTATATATACTCGTAGCAATTGATTACGTATCTAAATGGGCGGAAGCACAAGCTCTCCCAACTAACGATGCACGAGTTGTAGTCAACTTTTTAAAACGTCTTTTTGCAAGGTTTGGAACACCAAAAGCTTTAATAAGTGATCGGGGTACTCATTTTTGTAATAATCAACTTGAGAAAGTTCTTAAAAGATATGGAGTAACTCATAAAATCTCCACCGTATATCATCCACAAACAAGTGGACAAGTTGAAAATACCAACCGAGCTTTAAAACGTATTCTAGAGAAAACCGTAGGATCAAATCCGAAGGAATGGTCCATTAAATTGGAGGATGCACTCTGGGCTTTTAGAACAGCCTACAAAACTCTAATTGGAACCACACCTTTTAGACTTGTTTATGGAAAAGCATGTCATCTTCCAGTAGAAATTGAACACAAAGCATTTTGGGCTTTGAAGACATGTAATCTTGATTTACATGAAGCCGGACGTCTACGATTAAGTCAACTAAACGAATTAGAAGAATTAAGACATGAAGCATAGGAAAATTCGTTAATCTATAAAGAAAGAACGAAGAAATGGCATGATAAAAGAATCAGAAGTTCAAAAGAATTTAAAGAGGGAGACAGAGTTCTTCTTTTCAATTCACGATTCAAGCTATTTCCTGGAAAATTGAAATCAAGATGGTCTGGACCATTCATAGTTAAAAGAGTTTTTCCATACGGAACAATAGAATTAATAAATTCAAATGGGATTGAATTTAAAGTTAATGGTCACAGAGTTAAACACTACATAGATAGTCCGATGGAAGTCGACAACGAAGTTAATCACAATTTTGACACCACAGCTAACTAAATGTGGGGAGAATCAAGTCATTAAAGGATAATATGTATTTCTGTTAGAGTTATATTGTCTGTTTTCGTGTAGTTCTCGAAAGTGGAACCTGAATGGTCTTTTCCTAGCAGACCCTAAAGAACTAGTCTTCTCCCCCCATTCTGAATTTTTATTTTTTTTTAGGAAATGAAGACTGCCTGTGAACTAAACCATGGTCTAATGCTACACGCTTTGATCACTAAACGTAATAATGACACACTACCGAGTGAAATAGTATCAGTAATCAGAGGAAGATTGGACGGAGTTAGAAAAGAATCCAGATGCGAAGATAATAAGTTACAATTTGGTAAAGGAAAATCAAAATCCGCAGCGAAAAGAAGAGCACGACACCTAGAAAGATGTCACAAATGCGGAAAATGGTCACATGGAGGTAAATGTTCAAATAATCAAACCTATTCAAATACCGAATTTGTTACTTTATGCAGAGACGGACCGTTCATATGTTTAGAAGAAAAGACACTGAATGCTCGAAGTTACGCCTATGTAGCCATGGAAAACCAATTAAACCGACTATCTTATGAATGGGATAGATCATATAACTAAGAAATCTATTTCAAAGGTATGTCTGTACAGTTTTTATTTTTTTTTATTATTTTTATTTTTAACCTTTTGATAATAAACGCTAATTTGTTCGCTATAAAGTATTAAATTGGTATTGAATAAAATTAGGTTTGGCGATCGAAATTATTGATATCATTCAAAAATTTATTACATCACTGCGAAATTTAACGTTTATTCTTAAGGTATAAATATCTTTAAACAATCAACCCAAAATATTTCAAAAATTCGTCATGAGTTAAATTAGGTCATGGAACCGAAATTACTTTACCGAAAAGAGGGGCGCATATTTTTGATAATATTTGATTTATTAAAGTGGGATAAAAAGCCAAAAAGATTTTTAATTTTATTTTTACCATGTTTTTAAAATTAATATTTAAATCTTAAATTAATATTATAAACTTTGTAAAATCAATATATTTAAAATTGTAAATATTTGAAAAATTAATATAAGTTTGGTGTGAATTTATAATATGAATTTTTAAATTAAGTTTGGTGTGAATTTTTAATATTAATTTTGAATTTTATATTTAAGTTGTGTGAATTTAAAAACAAAAATTTACTTTATCTCATTAAGTTAAAAATATGATTTTTAAACTTCGTCGTAAGTTGAAGACTAGGTCTTTGAACCGAAATTGCTTTACCCAAGGGAGGGACGAGAACTTTTATTATCATTATTTTTAATCTTATTGAATTAAAGTATGCCAAAAACATTAAAAAAAACCCAAAAATCTTAGCTTTTAAAACAATCGCTACAAAAAGACAAATTTTAAAATTTTGTCGAAGGACGGACTAGGACATCGATCCGAAACGACCTCGTCCTAAATAACAAGGGAAACAAAATTTTAAAATTAATTACTTAATTGTTTTAATTAGTATAAGATGTTATAAAAAAAAAAAAAAAAAAACAAACTCCACGACTCGCGGAGTTTGAAGGTTTAAACCCCGCGACTCGCGGAGATCCTAAAATCCAGAAAAAAAATATAAGGGACGAACTGATCAGTCCCCAACCCAACACAAAGAAAACACTGCGAAAATAAACCCGCAAAAACCCGCAAAAACACCCCCAAAATCACAATTTTTAACCGTTAATCATCAAATCTTTTACTAAAATCACGTTGAGAAGAATGCTATCAAGGAATTACTCAAGAAAAACGGTAAATTTCTACACCTAAACACCATTTAATCCGAAAATTAGTGTTCTTGAGCAATTTTTTCCCCAATTTGATTTTGATGCTTTTTAGTGTAATTATGCTTAAATTGTTTATGTATTATGCTTGTATAACCTAGATTGATGCTATTTAACATGATTAGAAGCCTTAAACTTTAAATTTTGAGTAATCTAGGGTTTGTGTTCTTGAGCAATTTGGGGCTTTTTGATATAAACAGGTTATGGCCGATTTTTGTCATGAATTGTTGCTAAATTAAGTAGTGTAACATGTTTAGGTAGTTAAATGATCCAAACTTTGAGCCTAAACATGATTTTGAGAATTAAAGTGGACTTTTTCAAGTCTAAAATTCATGAACTTGATTTTTGAAAGATAATGCCATTTGAAACTTGTTTAATTGCTAGTAATGATTATTTTGACATGTTATTTGAGTTGAATGCTTATGAACTTGGCGAACATTTTCGTATATGCTTATTTGAAAAAGTGTAGATTTGATGAAAATATGAAAATGAGCTTAAGTTTGATATAAATTGATCATGTCATTGTAATTATTTTGATTGATGATTTTGCTGACACTAATGCATATTTGGATGCACAAAAATTGTGTTTGATGTGTTTTGCAGACTGAAAGGGGTGAATCTTCATCCCAAGCTCGCAATGCTCCTGCTGAGAATGCGGAACAACAGGAGGTGGATAACTACTACAAGCAAGATATACCTCATCCAGTCATGACATTTTCTGATATGCACTTGGAAGATTTGCACCCGAACCTGAGATTTGATAGACTTTGGATAGATTATCCAAAATACCAAAGGGGTTTGCATACTCTTCATTCTAAAGTTGTTGAGGTACCGAGGGTCATAGAATGGGGACCATTAGAAGCTGTAGAATTGGCCGGGCCAATTAGGGAATTACTTGCACAGAGGTATGGTAATTCTACTTTTAACGACTGGGTACGTTTATTCACCATGCGTAGACCTGTATATAAAGTATGGTGTGAAGAATTGTTGTGTAGTATAGAATTAAATGATCGGGTAGCTAGTTTAACCGATCGATCTTTTATTAGATTTTTGTTAGGAGGTTCGATGCGCCACATGTCTTTACTAGAGATGGCTCAGGCTTTACGTATATATACGCCTGAGGAGTTAGCATCTGCCGATTGTAGAGGGTTGATAATAAATGGTAGAAAGATAGATGAAAATTTTGATACACATGGTGTATGGAGTCAAATGACAATCCATCACCGATTCAAAGGGGGAAATTACTCTTATTTGGATATAGATAGAGCTGAATTAAGAGTGATTCATAGGTTTTTAGCTAATTCAATTACACAAAGAGGTAAGAACAAGGAAAAGGTAAATGAACAGGATTTGTTTTACCATATGTGTATTCGAGACCCACAAAGCGCTGTAAGTATACCTTATTATGTGGGTTATTATTTATCAGCTATGGTTAGGGGGATGAGACCGCATAGCATAATAGGAGGTGGTATTTTTATTACTTTGATTGCTGAATATCTCGGTGTGGATATAAGTCGGGGGGATTATTAGTCGAAGAACCAGAACCCGCGATACTATAGGTTTAAATGTATACCATGGTGCGAAAGTTTTGAAGAGGCGAAATAACGCCGCAGTACGATACCATGGTAGACATCCACAGGTTGAGAGAAACCAACAGCAAGGTAATGTAGGAGGGGGAAATGAAATGCAAGAAATGCAAAGGTTTATAGCTTCACAGGAGTACGAAAATGCTAGACAGAGAGCATTTGAAGATTGGCAAGTTCATCAAAACCAAATCATAGCCCATTGCCAACATATAGGTAGAAACTATATTCCTACTCCAAAACCCATATTCCCTCCCTGGTCTATAGAGATGCAACCACCGTATCCTACGTATAACCCTGCCGAAGCATTTTATAGCACCTATGGTTATGCATGGAATCCCTATTGGTATCAGTATCATCCCTAGTCTACTTAGTTTTATTTATTTTGTAATTTGTAATGTTGATACGTTTAATACTTATGTTAATATTGTAATAGTTTTTATAATTTTCTAACTTTTATTCTTAGATTTTAATAATTTTTGAATGTGGGGTAATATACCAAACTTCAAAAATATGTATATATGTTTGCAGTTTATCTTATGTACACAACAGGGTAAAACAACGCATTTTCAAAGACTTGCATTAAGTTCAGCAAAAACAACTAATTTTGACGACAAGATGCAAAATATATGTGAAATAACAACAAGACGGAATGAACAAATGATGTGCACCATTTATCATTCAGCAAACAAACGCCAATATATTTGGAAACTTTGGTAAAAATTTAATCATTTTCACACAAATCACCCTCAATAATTTAAATTGTTACTGATTTCTTGCAAATGAGGGCATTGCAAGATCTTAAGTGTGGGAAGGGGTTAAATTCTTTCGGATTTTAAAATTTTTATCTTACACACTGGGTTACCATTAAAAATACTAGTAAAGCAGTAGTTGTATTAGAATCTAGTGCTCTCTGATAATAAAGAACAGCCCTAGTCTTATATACTGACTACCCAATTTTAGTAAAATTTTTCAAAATTTTCAATTAAATGAACTCAAAATCATGTTTATACATATTTATGAACGATAAAACTAGGTTTTAACAAAGAAATTATTTTAACCTCGGAAAGGACATAAATTGAGAAACAAACCAAAATGTTAAAATTCATTTAAAATGGAATAGAGGACAATAAAAAGGAAAACAAAAGCCAAGTGTGAGAAAATTCTCCAAGTTATTCAAAACATATGTCACATATTTTTGTACAAATAACTGAAAATACTTTTACTTTGGACTAAACTAAACTGTTTTACCCGATGAAAGAAAAGAAGAGATGGATCTACATGATGAATCAATTCCATCATTAAAAGGAAGTAAAGTCTTCCGAAAAAGAAACGCGCTTCTTGATTTAGGTCATGAAGTTGTCGTCCAGACCAGCTGTAGGTTGACGAAAAATCTAGAAAAGTCATCACTAAAATCAGCAGGAAATCCACGGACCTCAGCATTAAACAGGGTCGCCAAGTGGTCAGATTTATCCTAACCATGAGAAGGATTTATCCCGTACAATGGGGGGGCACCATGCAAATTAGCTGGATAAGACTAATGAATCAGATCCCCAGAAAGGATAATCTCCTTAAAAGATCAAAAATCAGCTTTTAAGCCTGATATTACTCAATCCTTGAGATTGACCTTAAAGATTGAGAATTACAAACTCATGGAATTCAATGATATCTAAACTCGAGCTTGAACGAGAAAATATTTTGATCAAAATTACAAACCGATTTATTTTCTGAAAACCCTATTTTCAATGCGTTCATTACCATTGAACGTAAAATCCTAGGAATTCACCTAGAATTCATTAGGTCACCTGAACTAAATCGGGTGTCAACCGTAAGAACGGTGGTTGCATAGTGGTCAAAGACAGGACCTTGTGCCAGACCGAAAAATTATAAGGATGAGCTTTACTATTGCTCCTACCAAGGATAGTAATTGCGTCCGACACGTTATAGACCATAATTAAAAGCATGTCAGGGGACATTGCCTTAACAGTTGCTTGTTCAACGCTTTCCTTTACAACCGGACGGTAGTTTACCGAAAGGTAATATACGGGACAAGTAAACTGGACGTGTTGCTTTCCAAATACAAGGTTAGCAAGTGGGTGACACAAAACCATAAGTTTTGAGCTAAAATTTTCAAATCTGAAACCCACCAAATCCACAAAAATATTTTGCAAACACCGGTGAAGGGTTATTCTGGAAAACTTATCTAGGGTAAAAACTAGATTTAATTTTCAAAAGATCAAATGTTTTCATAAAGATCCAATTTCCTTAATGGATCTAAATTTTTATAGTCATGTGGGACTGTAAACCATATCGTTACTACCATTGTTTATACCGCCGTATAGAAATCACTGATGTACAAAGTGTGAAGAATAAAGAAGTGATTCTAGTATTTCAAGACGATATTGCTTGAGGACAAGCAACGCTTAAGTGTGGAAATATTTGATAATGCTAAAAACGAACATATATTTCATAGCATTATTCCTCAAGAAAGACAAGCTTTTAGTTACAATTGTTCTATTTACAAGTGATATTCGTTTAAATAATAAAAGGTGAAGACAAAAGACAGATTCGACGAATTGAAGACGCAAACGACCAAAAAGCTCAAAAGTACAAAAGACAATCAAAGAGGTTCTAATTATTGATAAGAAACGTCTCGAAATTACAAGAGTACAAGATTCAAAACGCAAAGTACAAGATATTAAATTGTACGCAAGGACGTTCGAAAATCCGGAATCGAGACCAGAGTCAACTCTCAACGCTCGACGCAACGGACTAAAAATTAAAAGTTAACTATGTATATAAATATAATATAATATATAATTAATTATATAAATTATATATATATTATATTTATATAATAAACCGTCGGTAAACAAAGAGCCAAAATGGAGTGAGCTGTATTTACAAACTCCGCGACTCGCGGAGTTTGAAGGCAAAAAGGGCCGCGAGTCGCGGAGCCCCAAATTCTGAAACTCCCTATAAAAGCAAACGAATTCTGATCGCAAAAGACAAACATATATCCATCCATCTCTCTATCTATATACGTAATATTTATATTTATATTTTATATTTTAATTTTAATTTTAATTATAATTCTAATAATAAGGGTATGTTAGCAAATGTTGTAAGGGTGTAAGTCGAAATTCTGTCCGTGTAACGCTACGCTATTTTTAATCATTGTAAGTTATGTTCAACCTTTTTATATTAATGTCTCGTAGCTAAGTTATTATTATGCTTATTTAATCCGAAGTAATCATAATGTTGGGCTAATTACTAAAATTGGGTAATTGGGCTTTGTACCATAATTGGGGTTTGGACAAAAGAACGACACTTGTGGAAATTAGACTATGGGCTATTAATGGGCTTTATATTTGTTTAACTAAATGATAGTTTGTTAATGTAAATATAAAGATTTACAATTGGGCGTCCCTATAAATTACGATATACACTCGATCGGACACGATGGGCGGGGTATTTATATGTACGAATAATCGTTCATTTAACCGGACACGGGAATGGATTAATAGCCACTAGAATAATTAAAACAGGGGTGAAATTATGTACAAGGACACTTGGTATAATTGATAACAAAATATTAAAACCTTGGGTTACACTCAGTCGACATCCTGGTGTAATTATTAAACAAAGTATTAAAATCTTGTTACAGTTTAAGTCCCCAATTAGTTGGAATATTTAACTTCGGGTATAAGGATAATTTGACGAGGACACTCGCACTTTATATTTATGACTGATGGACTGTTATGGACAAAAACCAGACGGACATATTAAATAATCCAGGACAAAGGACAATTAACCCATGGGCATAAAACTAAAATCAACACGTCAAACATCATGGTTACGGAAGTTTAAATAAGCATAATTATTTTATTTCATATTTTATTTCCTTTATTTTATATTTAATTGCACTTCTAATTATCACATTTTTATTGTTATTGTATTTAATTGCACTTTTAATTATTGTACTTTTTAATTATCGCAAGTTTATTTTATCGCACTTTTATTATTCGCAATTTCATTATCATTATTTACTTTACGCTTTAAATTAAGTCTTGTATTTATTTATTATTTTACATTTGGTTTTAACTGCGACTAAAGTTTTAAAATCGACAAACCGGTCATTAAACGGTAAAAACCCCCCTTTATAATAATAATATTACTTATATATATTTGTATTTTTATAAAAGTAAACTAATATAGCGTTAAGCTTTGTTTAAAGATTTTCCCTGTGGAACGAACCGGACTTACTAAAAACTATACTACTGTACGATTAGGTACACTGCCTATAAGTGTTGTAGCAAGGTTTAAGTATATCCATTCAATAAATAAATAAATATCTTGTGTAAAATTGTATCGTATTTAATAGTTTTTCCTAGTAAAAATAAAGCAATTTTATATACACCTCGCTACCACATCAGTTAACGATTACAATCTGTGTTCAAACCCTTCGAAAATTTCTGAAGATACTTCGAATGTTGAGCAATCGAGATGATGATCCAACCACATGCTACCTACAGTTATGTACCTGAAAAACTCTTGAAACCAAAGTAAAAGTTTAAACAACGTATCTGCGTCAGATTCTTTGGCATTTATTAGCAAAAATAACTTTGCGACTCCTATTCAAAGTAGCCAGTTTTGTCACAGCTCCAGCAAGTCAACTTTGACTTTTCAGTTAGACTAACCTTATTATAACCTTGAGATATACACCATCGTTACCAGGGAACCTTTTACATTCCACCCCATTATTAGCAGATGTACCAACAACTTCATTACCCTTTGACTTTAGCCTCTCCAAAAAGTCATTATAATTATTCATTGAAACCCCATCATTTACTCATTCGTATCTTGTAATGAGAATTGCCATACGAATCATTGGGAATTAGCAATCAGTATTTTGAAATCTCGCAGCATGTCTACGCCAACAGTTATATGTGTATATATAACGTCTATCTTCTGGACTTAATTTGAATGTGAAGTTTCTGAAAAACACTCCGAACTACGAATTGGTTCTCCGAAAATGGAAAAAATGCTGATGAAGTAGCAAAAACTATAAACGACTTTAAACAGTAAAAGCTGGATGATAATGATGAAGTGTGCTGGCAAAGCGCAGAAAAAGAGAAGTTTTGGAACTGAAAAATGGATTGAGCAAAGTAGGAAGGAGGCTGTGGACAAATTACAAAGACTGAACCTGACTTCAAAGGATCCAAATGATTCAGTACCTGCTGAAGCCATTAACGAATACCTTGCTCCTGACTCTAAACCCCTGCGGACAATATTCTTCATCATCCTCTGATATTAGAAATTCTAAAATATCATCATATCTTTCATTATAAATATCCTCCATATTTCTGAAGATATTTTCTTAATTTTTCTTATTTGAAATCATTTACCTCTTCGCGCTATCTGTATTATATCATAAAAGAAACTATTTTAGTTTCTAAATTCTGAAACATTCAAGTTTAAAATAGGAATATTTTGAAGTAGTGTTGGGAACTGAAGCATGAATTAGTATAATATAATGACACTTGATCAATGTGATTATATTATAGTAAGTCATGCTGAGTTTCTAAATGGAACGTGATGATTCACATATCAGAACATCATCATGTGCCATGTTATACGACTCTTGTATTCTATTTAACCTCTAAAATATCAAGAAAATATTTCTTGATGATTCGGCCTTTTCCAAGGTATTCTAGTAATTTGACAAGTCAAGATCGTGCCATCACAATTTCCTTCCTAGAACATTAACAATGTTCATTCTGAAATTCATATCTGTGAATTCTGGACCATTACAAGCGGTGCTTAATCGCAAGAAGAAGAAACGAAAGGACAAAACTCCGAAATATAAATTGGGGTATAAATTGCAGCAAATAAAAGAGAGCATTAACTGTGAATGATAATGATTATTGTAACGACCCTGGATTTTCCAACGCTTATTTATTAATAATTGTTATTATTAATACTTGTGATTAAACGAATGTATGTTATTACATTTACATGTTGCCATGATTGCCCGAACTTGACTTTAATTGCCCGAAACGTCTTTGTGACACACGAAACTTACACGAATAATATTTTCACATATTATTTACATTCATGATTGATTTTATTAATAATTTTAATTAACTATAGTAATTTGTTAATTACTTGGGCCTTTATTAGTGTTACTTGGGCTTTATTTGGATTTAATTGTTAAATACATACAACTTGGGCTTTATATTTGTACATGGACTTGATTAGCCCACCCTACTCCTTATATGGACTTAATGAGCCCATCTAAACATGTAAGTATTACTTGTAATGGTAACTAGCTAGTTAAAAGACTTGGAATATAGTTAGCACCTTATCCCCATGCATAGCCATCTTTTATCCACCTTTTCAAGCTTTAACATGCAATTACATTTTGAACTTCATCCCTCTCCTTTTTGCAGCTGAAACCGTCAGCCATATGTGGCTATGAGGGAGTTTTTGGTTTTCAAACTTGCTAACTTATCTCCTAGTACTCTCTCATACCTCACTCACTTTTCACACACTTAATTTCATTTCACATTTTTCTCTCAAGCATTCCTCTCTTTTCTCTAATACTTGTAAGCAACTTGGAACTTTTCTTCTTCCTTTCTTGTTTACAAAAAAAAAAAAAAAAAAAAAACCGAACCTAGCAACCTTGAATCATCATCATCTATTGTTACTTGTAGTTTGATTACTTGTTGTTGTTACTTTGTTACATGTAATTGTTAGTTGTTCTTCACTAGTTACAAGATCAAACTTACTAGTTTGATTCTTCATTTATCTTGTATTTACAAGAACACTTAAGAACATAAATTTACTAGTTTATGTTCTACTTTTAAAGTTTCAAAGACTTAAGTTCATGTGTTGTGAAGACATACTTGTAGTTCTTGAAGTAAACTTAAAGTTTACTTTACTTAAAGATCAAACTTTGGTTGAATCTTTAAAAGGATGAACAACCATGAACCTTTTACTTATTTACTTAGTTTATCTCTTTATATCATGCACTTTAATTTCATGTTTGTTAGTTAAATGGTCAAGTACTACAAGTTAGTCTTGATCTCATTAATCTTGAACTAAAAGTTAACTTGAAAGTTCAAGAACATATAAATGAAACTTTTTAATTATAACTTTGTACACTTATGATAGATCTAGACTTTTGAGTCTTGGGTCTTCAAGATCTAACTAAAAACTATGTTCTACAACTTAAGATCTTGATTTCATAAGTTCATTTTCAAGTTTGTAACTTATTATTAGTCTTAAAGTTCATGTATGTGTTAGATCTAAGACTTTGATGTAACTTTGGTTCATCAAAACACTTGCAACACTTAAGTGAGTTGTGCTTCATGTCTTAGACTTGCACTTGGGTTATGATGGTCAAACCTTGGTAAAGATGATTTAAACACATCAAAGAGTTGTACACTTGAAGCTATAGGCATCAAGGATGAGAACCATGATGAACATCAAGCACCAAGACCACCGGAACTCACTTTTAACTTCCTGCTTTCTGTTTACAGCCCTCTGTCCTACTGTTTATGTAATAGACCATTAGACCTGGGCTACTGATACCTTTATTTTTAAATAGATCTTTTCGATTAGATAACTTTTCATATAGGACTCGACTTAATCCGAGTTACGGTTTAGGATTTATGGCCCTCCGATCGTCACTATGTCCTTTTAACGTTGTGCAGAAATTTCTGACCTACTCGCACTTAGACCGTCGCCACGGTCAAACAAAGATGATTTTGCTTCTGTAAATTTTACCACAACTAAAGGACTCATAGACGGAGCCATGGCCACTGGTCTCACCTTAATTCAGTAAGGATAGAGGCCGTGGTGACTGACTGAATTCAGCCTTTGTTGTAAACTACTTTCATAAACGAAACTTACTTTAATCCTTTTGTTTGATGATGAATGATGATGACCTTTAAGACCTTATTTACATACTTTTAAACCTATTCAGATGATTTACTGACTTAGTACTATTTGACTTAGGTTGAGGACCCGTTTGGACAACCTTCATTACTTGCTTACTTTCCGAGTCATACTTACCGCTACTTTATCATTGTGAGTTATAGCATTCCCTTTTTACTTTAACTTATTTTGGGAACTGAGAATACATGCGGATTTTATGTTTTACATACTAGGCACGAGTACTTAAACTTATATATGTGTGGGTTATATAACGGCAGAAACATTCCCTTTAGCTCGGTAACGTTTAGTCATTGGTTTTTGAACCGGTGAACGCGAATGTTAGATATGGATCCATAGGGTTTGACATCCCCACTCGGGCTAGTAGCGCTAGCATTTAATGAGTGTTTAATACTTCATAAACATACGCACTTGCCAAGTGTACTTTCAGGGGGTATAAACGTTAAGTTAGTTAACAAGTGCCCACGGTTAACATGTACATTATCATACTGTTTTGAAACACTCTTTGTAGCACTGAAATCTCGTGGCCTACCTTACATACTGTTATACTTAAACTATAGCTCACCAACCTTTGTGTTGATATTTTAAAGCATGTTTTTCTCAGGTGCTTGAGGTTAGCTTCCGCTGTGTACTAGTCGTGCTGTAGACACCCGCTGTCTAGAGTTGTTATCGCATGAACTACTTTATTTTACATTCAAACATTAGTACTTTTGAACTATGACTTGTAACGACCGTTGTGGTCACATACACTTATTATTTGCTTCTACTTAGTGAAGCATGCTTTTGGATTGTAAAACATTCGATGTTGGTTTAGACATCACTTTATTAATGAATGCAAACTCTTTTTGAAAACGCATATAGTACTTAACCTTGTAATGATCCTGTTGTTGATGGTCCGTACATGATGATTTAGTACGGGGCATCACATTTGGTATCAGAGCATTGGTTGTAGGGAATTAGGTTGCATTATTGAGTCTAAGACCGACCTGAGTAGGATTCACTAATAGAACTAATCTACAACTTGCTAGTTTACTTGTTTCCGCTGAACTTACTGCATGCTGCTCACTTTTACTGCTATATGCTGTATGCTATTACATGATTTCACTACTGCATGATATTACTTGCTTTCGATTGCATGCTACTTCTGTACGATTCGTTATTATTGCCATGCTACTTATTGTTATACATGATTTAAACTGTTGGCCTAATACGTGCTTGCTTTATGACTTACTGACATGGAAAATTTATTTTTCCTTGTTCAGATGTCGGATATTCCACCTGCTAGTGTTTTGGGCAGTTTAGACTCTTCAGCTACCCCACCTACCACCATTGCCGATCCACCGATCCCGATACGCGCGAGTGACCCCGGCGCTTCATCTTCCGGGACTAGCAGCCAACCGCCTGCACCAGCGGCTACTATTGACGGACACGTGGACCCTGCAGAGATTCCAGCTCCGTCTGCTCCCGGATCCTCGGAGTCACAGCCCCGCATCGGTGGTGTTGTGATTCCCGCGGAGTTCGGGGAAGGGCTATTCCGTAACCATATGCGCATGCCGTGCCGACGCGCTCTAGATGGACGTTTAGTGCCGATTCCACCATTCAGACACATAGAGATGTTGGCCCCCTTCGGACAGCCAGTTCAGCCACCCGTGCCACCACCACATGATTCGGATGACTCATCATCCGCCGATTCTTCATCAGATGATTCTTTATCAGACTCCAGTGACGACGAGGACCCTGCTGACATACCTATACAGGCACCCTCCACCCCGCGGAAGAAGCGGTATCATCCTGATGGCACCGTCATTTCAGGGGTGAATGGAGGTCGTGCTTTCACTGACGCTTTTGGTCGGCGTCGGAGGGTTACTGCCCGTAAACGACTTGTGCCGTACCCTGCCGACCCACTCATACGTAAGGCACCTCGTTACGTGCTGACTATTTCTGGAGCCGGGACATCTGCACCCCGTTTCGTGCGGTCTGCACCATCCGCTCCACCGGCCCCGCCTGCACCACCAGCATCGCCTGCCCCACCATCTCCCACTGTCGAGGAATTGACAAGGGAGGTGGGAACCCTCCGAGCTCGGGTTACTGAGCTCGAAGAGCAGTTGGCTCAGGTTTTAGACATCCTACACCCACCTTCACCGTAGGACCTTTTGTATTAGATTTCATGATGTAATCTAGTCGTAGTTTCATATTTCACTTATGTATTGTACGAATCTATCATGATGTATGAAACTTATTATTAATGAATGGAAACTTTGTGATGTTATTTTTGCACAAGTGTTCTATTTACGTTACTGTATGGTGTTTTTGCGGTACTTGTATAAGATTGCGTTACTTAATTAACATGTGTTGTGCTGTTTACATGTTGGTTGTTATATACTATATTATTATATATTGAATGCTAGATTTTGACTTGAGTCAAAATGTTTGTATAGAACACCATGGCTAACGGTCGATCCACACCTACTGCTGCTCAAATTGAAGAGATGATCCAAGAACGTGTAGCTGCGGCCCTAGCAGAAAGAAACCTCCAAGCTCCACCGCCACCACCACCGGTTATCCCACCCGTTCGAAATGGGTGTACTTACAAGGAATTCCAGAGCTGCAAACCACATAACTTCAGTGGAACCGAGGAACCGGTTGGTCTCACCAGATGGTTCGAGAAACTTGAATCAGTATTCCGAGTTAGCAACTGTTCGGAGGACAACAAGACCAAGTTTTCTTCATGCACGCTATCTGACGGCACGCTAACGTGGTGGAACACGTTAGCTCAAGCGAAAGGCATTGATGAGGCGTATGCTACGCCATGGGAGGAATTTAAAGAGGCAATGATTGATGAGTATTGTCCGAGAACCAAAATACAAAAGATGGAGATGGAATTCATGCAGCTAAAGGCTGTTGGGAACGACCTTGATGGTTACAATAGGAGATTTTTGGAACTAGCTCTTATGTGTCCGACAATGGTCACCCCGGAATTCAAGCGTATGGAGAGATACTTCTGGGGACTCCCTAAGTCTATCAAAGGAAACGTCACATCGTCCAAACCACCGAATGTTCCCGAAGCAATGCGCATGGCGCATACCCTCATGAATCAGATTCTTATTGATGAGCCGAAGAAGGCTAAGTTTGAGACTGGTAGTAGCGAAAAGCGAAAGTGGGATAATAACAACAACAACAACAACAACAACAACCACCACCACAACAACAGGGGGAGAACTTATGACCAGACCCCCGCCAAGAGGTACAACAATGGTGGAAACCCCAACCCCAACAACAACACCAACTCCAACCCGAACTACAAGGGAACCTTACCACAATGCAAGAGGTGTTACAAACACCATACTGGATATTGCAATGTTGTCTGTGAGAAGTGTCAACGGGCTGGGCATATCGGGAAAGACTGCAAGGTCACCACTTTGAATGGGAAGCCGAACCCCACAGGGCTAAGGAAGTGTTACGAATGCGGGCAGACGGGCCATTTCAGAAATGCGTGCCCAAACAAGCGAAAAGACGGCGGACCACCGCGCTCTAGAGCTTTTAACGTTAATGCAAGGGACGCCCGAGAAAACCCCGACTTGGTGACAGGTATATTTAAAATCAGCAATCTTTTAGCTTCTGTCTTGTTTTATGTATGTAGACATTTTTGCGATAATATTAATTGGTCGTTAGTCCCGTTAAAAGAGAGTATGCTTGTCGAAGTCACCAACGGTAAACTTGAAAAGGTTGACCACATTAGTCGAGGAGCTATTATCAACATAGCTGGTGCAGATTTCGAAATTGATTTGATACCTATCAAACTGGGAAGTTTTGACGTGATCGTCGGTATGGATTGGTTGAGCCAGATAAAGGCCGATATTATCTGTGGAGATAAAGCACTTCGCATACCACAAGGAGATGGCGAACCACTGGTTATCTATGGAGAGAGATGTACCTCGAAGTTGAACCTCATTAGTTGCGTGAAAGTGCAAAAGATTATGAAGAAGGGGCGTTTTGCTGTCCTAGCACATGTGAAAGCGGTAGAAATCGAGGTGAAGAGCGTGGACGACGTTCGAATTGTGAACGAATTTTCCGATGTCTTCCCAGAGGAATTGCCTGGATTGCCGCCGCAGAGAGCAGTAGAGTTTCAGATTGATTTAGTGCCAGGAGCTGCACCTGTAGCTCGTGCACCTTACAGACTCGCACCTTCCGAGATGCAAGAATTACAGAGTCAACTACAAGAGCTGTTAGACCGTGGATTTATCCAACCAAGTTTCTCGCCTTGGGGCACACCTGTGTTGTTTGTGAAGAAGAAGGATGGATCCTTCCGTATGTGTATCGACTACCGTGAACTCAACAAATTGACTATCAAGAATCGGTATCCTCTTCCACGAATTGACGATCTTTTTGATCAACTACAAGGATCGAGTGTCTACTCAAAGATTGATTTGCGATCCGGTTATCACCAGTTGAGGGTGAAGGAAAGTGACGTGATGAAGACTGCATTCAGGACCCGTTATGGTCATTATGAGTTTCTCGTGATGCCATTCGGTTTGACAAATGCACCTGCCGTGTTCATGGACCTCATGAATCGTGTCTGCAAGCCGTACTTGAATAAGTTTGTTATCGTCTTCATAGATGATATCCTCATCTACTCTAAGAGCGAAGAAGAGCATGAGCAACATCTCCGACTAGTACTTGAACTCTTGAGACAAGAGCAACTTTACGCCAAATTCTCCAAGTGTGAATTTTGGTTGAAGGAAGTCCAATTTTTGGGTCATGTTGTGAGCGACCAGGGTATCAAAGTTGATCCCACCAAGATTGAAGCCATCAGCAAGTGGGAGACCCCCACTACTCCGACTCATATTCGCCAATTCCTAGGTCTCGCCGGTTATAACCAAAGGTTTATCGAAGGATTTTCTCTGATTGCACGTCCTTTGACCGCGCTGACTAACAAGGGCAAGAAGTTCATTTGGAAACCCGCACACGAATCAGCATTTCAAACTTTGAAGAAGAAGTTAACCACCGCACCTATCCTATCACTTCCTGAGGGCAGTGACGACTTTGTTGTTTATTGTGATGCATCGAAGAGTCATTTTGGTTGTGTACTGATGCAACGATCAAAAGTTATTGCCTATGCCTCCCGCCAATTGAAGATCCACGAGCGGAACTACACTACTCATGATCTCGAACTTGGAGCCGTTGTCTTTGCGCTCAAATTGTGGAGACATTATTTGTATGGAACTAAGAGCACTATCTTCACCGATCACAAGAGTCTGCAGCACATCTTTGATCAGAAGCAACTTAATATGAGACAGCGTCGATGGATCGAGACGCTCAACGACTACGATTGTGAACTTCGTTATCATCCTAGCAAGGCCAATGTTGTAGCTGATGTTTTAAGCCGAAAGGAGAGGATGGCACCTCTTCGTGTTAGGGCTCTGAACATCACCATCCATTAGAACCTCAACAACCAGATCAGAGTAGTCCAAGTTGAGGCTCTTAAGGAGGAGAATATATCTCATGAACATTTGAACATACTTGTCTCTTGATTCGAGGTTAGGGAGTCCGGACTCCGATGTTATGCCGGAAGAATTTGGGTACCTCTTTATGGAGATCTACGGAACCTTATACTTGATGAAGCACACAAATCGAGATATTCGATTCATCCTGGAGCGGGCAAGATGTACCACGACCTTAAAGAACAGTATTGGTGGCCGAATCTTAAGAAGGACGTTGCGACCTATGTTGTTAAATGTTTAACCTGCTCAAAAGTTAAAGCCGAGCATCAGAGACCTTCTGGTTTACTTCAACAGCCGGAAATCCCACAATGGAAGTGGGAAAGGATCACAATGGATTTCATTACCAAGTTACCAAAGACGGTGGGCGGATACGACACTATTTGGGTTATTGTTGACCGCCTTACCAAATCTGCACACTTTCTAGCGATGAAGGAAACGGATACGATGGAGAGACTTGCTCAATTATATATCAAGGAGGTTGTATCTCGTCATGGTGTACCTTTATCGATCATCTCAGATCGCGATCCCCGTTTTGCCTCTAGATTTTGGCGTTCCTTGCAAGAAGCCATGGGAACTCGTCTTGACATGAGTACTGCTTATCACCCTCAGACTGACGGGCAAAGTGAACGAACAATTCAGACCTTGGAGGACATGTTGCGTGCATGTGTCATCGATTTCGGAAAGGCCTGGGAAAGGCATTTGCCACTCGTCGAATTTTCTTACAACAACAGTTATCACTCAAGCATTAATGCTGCACCTTTTGAAGCATTGTATGGCCGTAAGTGCCGATCTCCTATTTGTTGGGCCGAAGTAGGCGAACAGCAAATCACCGGACCCGAGGTAGTCCATGAAACAACGGAGAAGATTGCTCAGATTCAAGCTAGACTTAAGACTGCCCGTGATCGCCAAAAGAGTTATGCCGATCTTAAATGTAAAGACTTTGAATTCAATGTTGGTGATCGTGTTATGTTGAAGGTTGCACCTTGGAAAGGTGTGATCCGTTTTGGAAAACGTGGAAAGTTAAACCCATGATACATTAGTCCTTTTGAAATCTTGGAATGTGTTGGACCCGTTGCTTACCGTTTGGATCTACCAACACAATTGAGCTCAGTTCATCCTACCTTCCACGTGTCAAACCTGAAAAAGTGTCTTGCTGTACCCGAACTTATCATACCATTGGAAGAACTTACAATTGATGACAAACTCCACTTTGTGGAGGAACCTGTTGAAATTATGGATCGTGAGATCAAAACTTTGAAATGCAACAAGATTCCGATTGTTTGAGTACGATGGAATGCCAAACGAGGACCTGAGTTTACTTGGGAGCGAGAGGATCAAATGATGCGGAAGTATCCTCACCTTTTCCCAACTCCTCCATCTACCTCAGCTTAAATTTCGGGACGAAATTTTCTTTAACAGGTAGGTAATGTAATGACCCTAGATTTTCCAACGCTTATTTATTAATAATTGTTATTATTAATACTTGTGATTAAACGAATGTATGTTATTACATTTACATGTTGCCATGATTGCCCGAACTTGACTTTAATTGCCCGAAACGTCTTTGTGACACACGAAACTTACACGAATAATATTTTCACATATTATTTACATTCATGATTGATTTTATTAATCATTTTAATGAACTATAGTGATTAGTTAATTACTTGGGCCTTTATTAGTGTTACTTGGGCTTTATTTGGATTTAATTGTTAAATACATACAACTTGGGCTTTATATTTGTACATGGACTTGATTAGCCCACCCTACTCCTTATATGGACTTAATGAGGCCATCTAAACATGTAAGTATTACTTGTAATGGTAACTAGCTAGTTAAAAGACTTGGAATATAGTTAGCACCTTATTCTCATGCATAGCCATCTTTTATCCACCTTTTCAAGCTTTAACATGCAATTACATTTTGGACTTCATCCCTCTCCTTTTTGCAGCTGAAACCATCGGCCATATGTGGCTATGAGGGAGTTTTTGGTTTTCAAACTTGCTAACTTATCTCCTAGTACTCTCTCATACCTCACTCACTTTTCACACACTTAATTTCATTTCACATTTTTCTCTCAAGCATTCCTCTCTTTTCTCTAATACTTGTAAGCAACTTGGAACTTTTCTTCTTCCTTTCTTGTTTACAAAAAAAAAAAAAACCG
This sequence comes from Rutidosis leptorrhynchoides, assembly GCF_046630445.1. Taxonomy (NCBI): domain Eukaryota; kingdom Viridiplantae; phylum Streptophyta; class Magnoliopsida; order Asterales; family Asteraceae; genus Rutidosis; species Rutidosis leptorrhynchoides. Next base: position 348,695,620 of record NC_092333.1, on the reverse strand, counting down.
AACCTAGCAACCTTGAATCATCATCATCTATTGTTACTTGTAGTTTGATTACTTGTTGTTGTTACTTTGTTACATGTAATTGTTAGTTGTTCTTCACTAGTTACAAGATCAAACTTACTAGTTTGATTCTTCATTTATCTTGTATTTACAAGAACACTTAAGAACATAAATTTACTAGTTTATGTTCTACTTTTAAAGTTTCAAAGACTTAAGTTCATGTGATGTGAAGACATACTTGTAGTTCTTGAAGTAAACTTAAAGTTTACTTTACTTAAAGATCAAACTTTGGTTGAATCTTTAAAAGTATGAACAACCATGAACCTTTTACTTATTTACTTAGTTTATCTCTTTATATCATGCACTTTAATTTCATGTTTGTTAGTTAAATGGTCAAGTACTACAAGTTAGTCTTGATCTCATTAATCTTGAACTAAAAGCTAACTTGAAAGTTCAAGAATATATAAATGAAACTTTTTAATTATAACTTTGTACACTTATGATAGATCTAGACTTTTGAGTCTTTGGTCTTCAAGATCTAACTAAAAACTATGTTCTACAACTTAAGATCTTGATTTCATAAGTTCATTTTCTAGTTTGTAACTTATTATTAGTCTTAAAGTTCATGTATGTGTTAGATCTAAGACTTTGATGTAACTTTGGTTCATCAAAACACTTGCAACACTTAAGTGAGTTGTGCTTCATGTCTTAGACTTGCACTTAGGTTATGATGGTTAAACCTTAGTAAAGATGATGTAAACACATCAAAGAGTTGTACACTTGAAGCTATATGCATCAAAGATGAGAACCATGATGAACATCAAGCACCAAGACCACCGGAACTCACTTTTAACTTCCTGCTTTCTGTTTACAGCCCTCTGTCCTACTGTTTCTGTAACAGACCATTAGACCTGGGCTACTGAGACCTAGATTTTCAAATATATCTTTTCGAGTAGATAACTTTTCATATAGGACTTGACTTAATCCGAGTTACGGTTTAGGATTTATGGCCCTCCGATCGTTACTATGTCCTTTTAACGTTGTGCAGAAATTTCTGACCTACTCGCACTTAAACCATCGCCACGGTCAAACGAAGATGAGTTTGCTTCTGTAAATTTTACCACAACTAAAGGACTCATATACGGAGCCATGTACACTGGTCTCACCTTAATTCAGTAAGGGTAGAGTCCGTGGTGACGGACTGAAATCAGCCTTTGTTGTAAACTACTTTCATAAACGAAACTTACTTTACGCCTTTTGTTTGATGATGAATGATGATGACCTTTAAGACCTTATTTACATACTTTTAAACCTATTCGGACGATTTACTGACTTAGTACTATTTGACTTAGGTTGAGGACCCGTTTGGACAACCTTCATTACTTGCTTACTTTCCGAGTCATACTTTACCGCTACTTTATCATTGTGAGTTATAGCATTCCCTTTTTACTTTAACTTATTTTGGGAACTGAGAATACATGCAGATTTTATGTTTTACATACTAGGCACGAGTACTTAAACTTATATATGTGTGGGTTATATAACGGCAGAAACATTCCCTTTAGCTCGGTAACGTTTAGTCATTGGTTTTTGAACCGGTGAACGCGAATCTTAGATATGGATCCATAGGGTTTGATTTCCCCACTCGGGCTAGTAGCGCTAGCATTTAACGAGTGTTTAATACTTCGTAAACATACGCACTTGCCAAGTGTACTTTCAGGGGTATAAACGTTAAGTTAGTTACCAAGTGCCCACGGTTAACATATACATTATCATACTGTTTTGAAACGCTCTTTGTAGCACTGAAATCTCGTGGCCTACCTTACATACTGTTATACTTAAACTATAGCTCACCAACCTTTGTGTTGATATTTTAAAGCATGTTTTTCTCAGGTGCTTGAGGTTAGCTTCCGCTGTGTACTAGTCGTGCTGTAGACACCCGCTGCCTAGAGTTGTTATCGCATGGACTACTTTATTTTGCATTCAAACATTAGTACTTTTGAACTATGACTTGTAACGACCGTTGTGGTCACATACACTTATTATTTGCTTCTACTTAGTGAAGCATGCTTTTGGATTGTAAAACATTCGATGTTGGTTTAGACATCACTTTATTAATGAATGCAAACTCTTTTTGAAAACGCATATAGTACTTAACCTTGTAATGATCCTATTGTTGATGGTCCGTACATGATGATTTAGTACGGGGCATCACAATTATAGAAGACAGAAGCAGAGACTTTGAAATATAAGGGAACATATAAAGCCCAACGACAAACCAGAAATTATAAACCATATATATCGATGCATATAGCAATATAAAGACACGGGAGAACTAGAAACACTATAAACCCAAGAGTATAGTAGAAGTAAATAGATTCTTCCGACGGTAGATGAAAAAGAAGAATGACCGATATGAAAGTTAGAAGTATATCGAGAATCAGAACTGGATGGAGCATATTGATGAATACTTTAAAATACGAGTTGAGGGGGAAAGAATAGAAGGTGATGAAACATGACTAGGAACATAGAAATCAACAGATTTAACTCACACAATGGCGGAATAAGTGAATCAAACCCTCTAGTGAATAGGTTAAGTTTTTTTTTGATTAATTTAGTCAAACCACAACTAAATCAAGTGTGATTAGATCAACACCCAGAGCTATTATTCACCACCTGGGTGATTTGGACAGAGAGAGAATCGGAGGAGCTCACTAGATCTGAGTGTGTGTAACAAATGAGAGACTTAACCTAAAATGAAGAACATAAGACTTTATATACCCCTGCTGTTGACTCACCCATACGATTCATTCATCACACGTACGAGTTGGCTTCATCAGCCGTACGGGTGATCACTCACTCGTGTCTTCTCATTTAGGTTGTAATTGTGAATTTGCCCAGCATCAACCGTGCGTATGAGCCTGTCAGTCGTACTAGTGAGGCTTCACTCGTACGTCTGACTAAGTCTAACATAGTCAAACATCTAAATCTCGTTCCTGCAGTTCCTGTAACCACATACAAACACGAATAGGATAATAACGAGCAATCATGGTGGCCTGTAAACTGTTGTACCTGCAATGGACGTGGGTAGATGTCTAGGGACTTGTATAAAATGCATCAACAGAAGGTGTGAGTTGTAAGGAAACGAAGGAGGTAAATTTATAAGAAAATCTCCGACAGAACAATTAAAATGGACGATCGCATTTAAAGCGGATCCTAATTCCCTTGATTACCGGAGAGTCAAATCTTATTAAGAAGATTTTCTTCAAATCCCTTGAAATCTGGAAATCAATCATATCTACGTCAAATGATAAGATGAATCTACACTTACTCATTTCACTCTTCTATGTTAGCTTCATTCGTACTCTTCATATAAATGGATTGTTTATCCAAATTATTCGCTGATGATAAAACTCTAATTTTCAGCCCGTATGCATCATGAAAACATACTTATTATCATTCACGACCTTTCCACTCAAATTTCGGGACGAAATTTCTTTAACGGGTAGGTACCGTGACAACCCGGAAATTTCCAACCAAATTTAAACTTTAATCTTTATATGTTTCCGACACGATAAGCAATATTTGTTAAGTTAAATTTCAAGAATTTTAAACTATGTTCATACATTCATTCAACCTCGATCAAGTTCCAACTATTCACGAACCATTAAATGAATATGATTATATATGTATATGTGTATATATATTATAACTTGAAACGTAAACAAAATATTTGATTAAATACTTTACATGATTGTATCTGTTTCAAAATGTTTATCAATGGAATTAGAAGATAAGATCAAATGATTGAATTATGATTACAAGTATCTGTTGAAAGGCCCACGTTGATTTGAGAAATCTTTCCATTTTAACAATATTCGAGAAATGGTAAAGTGATTTATAAATAAGAACAAATTGTCAATCATTGAGAACTAGACAAAGGATAGTGGAAGATTGAATCTCATAAAGACTCGATTGATCTATTTAGTTTCAAACGTACAAAAAACGTTTTCAGTTTAAAAAGAACTTTATTATTAAAACGTATATAACTTTTATAAATATCTAGAACCACTTTTGACAACTCATTACTTAACTAGAATGATAAAGATAACGATATTTATATTTTATTTTATTAAATATATATAACGATTTAAATTAATATTAAATATATTTATACGCGTATTATACGTACATAGTTTTATACTTTTACTATACTTAAACTTTACCTTTACTTTATTTTTACTTTACTTTAACTTTAATAATTCACTTTAATAATTCATACTTTAATAATTCACTTTAATAATTCATACTTTAATAATTCACTTTAATAATTCATACTTTAATAATTCACTTTAATAATTCATACTTTAATAATTCACTTTAATAATTCAAAAATCTATTATAAATAGAATTCAATAGGTTTCATTATTTCATAGAAACTTGAAAATATTTTTCTCTAAACTCTCTCAATCGATTTACATATATATATTTACTCCGTATTATTTCAAGATATTATTAGTATACATAAAATATTACGACGGAGTGCTGTCCAAGTGATTTCGAAATTGTTTTTCGAGTAGGATAGGATGAAGGAAATTATGGGTTATAGCTATAGAGGTGATTGAGTATGGTTCATGGGTATTCTCGTGAGGTCAATATAGTGTTTATCATTTCCATTGCGTCTACGTACCTTTCCTGCAATATTGAATCTCAATATTGATACGTGAGTACTCATAATTTAACTTTTACATACTAATAGTGTATCCCTGACTAGTGCTCAAGTATTTAGGATTATGCATGCTTGTACTTTTGATATTGCCCTTAGACAGGTTAGGTTGAATCTTGAATTAGTTACACTTGCGGTTGAGATAAGGTATAAGATATGCATGTCCTTGGAAAGCTAGCGAAAAATTAAGAACTTTTCCTTTAGATATCGAATGGTTTCGATGAACGGATTAGAAGTTATAATCAATTGAATTTTCGATATTTTTATTAAAAATGATTATTATTATCGTCATTTTTATCGTCGTTCTAGTTTTAACTTATTATTATCATTATTATTATCTTTATCAATAAAAGGAATTTATCATTAAAAATTGTTATTTTATTTATTTATTACTATCGTTATTATCGTTAAAGTTAAAATTAGTATTATTATTATTATCCAATTATTATTATTATTATTATTATTATTAGTATTATTATTATTATTATTATCATTATTAATATATATATCATTATTTAAAAATGGTTATTGTTATTGTTATTATTTTTATTACTATATTATCATTAGGATAATTATTAGTATTATCGTTAGTAATGTTATAGTAACTATCATTATTAATATTAGTGTAATTAAAACAAATATTTGTAACACCTAATTATTTTGATTACTATTATTATCATTATTATGAACACGATATAAAAGACGATTAAAAGCTATTAAACGAAACGATTATGAATAAATGAGTAAGAGTACCATGATGAAATTAAAATATTATAAGATATTGATTTAGATAAAATTATCGTTCTTATTATTTTTTATCATTACTATTATTATTAAAAGTATCGTTAGTATTAAAACTATCATTTTAATAAAAATTATCATTTTAATAGAAATGTCATTGTTACTATAAAATATCATTATTGTTATTATTTTAAATAGAATTATTATTTTTAAAGATAATATTAAAAATTATCGTAAATATTAAAGTTATCATAATTAGAATTATCGTTTTATCATAATGTCATCTTAGTAATTGTAAATATTGATATTTTTATAATAATAATTATTATTACAAAATAATACAACTTTTACTTACTATCATTATAGATATTATTTTATCAAATAAATATGTGATACAAACATATTTTACTACGTGTAATAACTTACTTTAATAATATCTATCATATTATCTTTATGATATTAAATGAACCCTATAAATTTTATTACTTAATATATATAAAAGTATATTTTATTATATAAATTTAATATAAAATTTTATTTATTAATAAATAAATTATATTATTTACTCTAATAAATCTTTTAAAAATATTTAAAAATATAAAACGACGATATTTAAACTATATATTAATCATGTATAGATTTTTGGAAATTATTTTGAGTCAAATTTACTTTTGTTGACTTTTGCATATTAGTCTCAAGCATTAGGATTGTGGTACACTATGACTTGACCTAATTTGTTAGACAAATATTGACCAACACATAAATATATATAATTAATTTAGGTTCGTGAATCCGAGGCCAACCTTGCACTTGTTCAATGACGTTATATGTATTTTTACTACGAAAACAGTATGGTGAGTTTCATTTACATTTTTACCCTTTATATTTTTGGGCTGAGAATACATGCTCAATTTTTATAAATGTTTTTACGAAATAGACACAAGTAATCAAAACTACATTATATGGTTGAATGATCGAAATCGAATATGCCCCTTTTTATTAAGTCTGGTAATCTAAGAATTAGGGAACAGACACCCTAATTGACGCGAACTCTAAAGATAGATCTATTGGGCCTAACAAACCCCATCCAAAGTACCGAATGCTTTAGTACTTCGAAATTTATATCATGTCCGAAGGAGGATCCCGGAATGATAGGGGATATTCTTATATGTATCTAGTTAATGTCGGTTACCAGGTGTTCACCATATGAATGATTATTTTTGTCTCTATGCATGGGACGTATATTTATGAGAACTGGAAATGAAATTCTTATGGTCTATTAAAATGATGGAAATAAATGATTATGATAAACTAATGAACTCACCAACCTTTTGATTGACACTTTAAAGCATGTTTATTCTCAGGTGTTAAAGAAATTTTCCGCTGTGCATTTGCTCATTTTAAAGATATTACTTGGAGTCTTTCATAGCATATTTCGAATAACGTTGCATTCGAGTCATTGAGTTCATCAAAGATTATTATTAAATCAATTTATAGTTGGATAGTGGATATTATGAAATGGTATGCATGCCTGTCAATTTTCGATGTAAAGATAGTTTGTCTTTTAAAAACGAATGCAATGTTTGTAAAATGTATCATATAGATGTCAAATACCTCGCAATGTAATCAACTATTGTGAATCGTTTATAATGTATATGAACGGGTCCTTTCACATAAAGGCGATGATCTGTACATGATTAAATTTTAGTCGTACACAATCAAATATGTTTTATTATATTGTACTGTATAATTTCATAAAATATATTTGATTCTGTAAGGTAAAAAGTAGTTATGTACGGATCACTACTCATATCACGAATATCCAGAAATATTTACAAATAGTGCATCTAAAGATTTGAAATCACAAGTTCAAATTTGATAGATTAGTGTGATATCGTATCGAAAGAACATTTGTACATTATTAAATTAAAGCTAAAGATTAAACACCCAAATTTTGACCTATACAAAGATGTTAGCAAGAGAGATTCTTAAGACATGCTAATTTCTCAATTCCTATCACCATCATATATATTCCCCCTACCCCACCACATATCCTCACCCTCTTGCTCCCCTTATATCTTCACTTCATACTTTGTTTTTTTTCCCAACCATATCAACTCGTTTGCTTAATTTCTTCTCTTCAATTCTCAATTTCCTAAAACATATGGGATTAAGCACTGAGCAAGATTCAAATAATCATCTTGAGCTCAATTGGACTCAAAAAATGTTTCAGTCAATTAACATAGAATCGTCAACACCTAGTTCAACAGCAATGAAAAGATCTTTACCAACACAACAATCTGATTCTTTGAATTGTCCAAGATGCAATTCCACAAACACAAAATTTTGCTACTATAACAACTACAACAAAACGCAACCTCGACACTTTTGTAAATCATGTAAGAGGCATTGGACAAAAGGCGGCACTCTTCGCAATGTCCCTGTTGGCGGTGGCCGTAAAAACAAGCGTAACAAACGTTCTAACACTGCCACCACCAACACTAGCACGAGCACCGGCACTAGCGGGAATCATAGTTTAGGGTTTAGCGATCAAAAATACATGCTCACACAAGATAAAGGTTTGTTATATAAACCAAATGCTAGTGAATTTGATCAAGTTTCTTGGGATTTTAATAGCGGTTTCTCAAGTGCCAATACGACTATGCAACAATTACCTCAACAAAGTTTAGGGTTTTCGATACATTCAAGCTTGTCCTCTATCGATGGAAACCCTAATCCAATTCCTCCAACTTCTTGTTCTCCATTACTGAATGGTTTTAAAGATGTAACAACCGTCACAACAACAATGAATTCTTCAAATGTTTCACAACCATGGATACAAGCTCCAACACAAAGCAATCTATTGGAATCAAATTATTGGACATGGAATGACGATATTGATTCAATAGTTCAATCTGATATAAACAAATCCTTTTGAAGATTCATATATGGAGTTGATCAATATCAATATCAATTAAGATTAAGATTAACCAACAAATTTAGATGATTTTGTTTTAGGTCTTCATAATTATATTTTTTGTAAGTAACGGATGTTTAATTTGGATGTATATTGTTTATGAAGTTGTAGTTTCTTTCAATATTTCAGCTTCATGGGCATCAATTATGTATTTTTGAATCTTAATTGTGGGTCATGAAATGATAATTTAGTATTAATTTGTAAGTGGAGTTCATATGAAATTGTGATCATAATTTGGAGTGATGTGCATGTGAATGTGATCTTGTTACAGCGGATCAAGATGAGAAAGAAAGATTCCTATTGAATTTACTTGGCCCATTCTTCAAATAGAATTTGTGGGGACAGTTTAGTGCACCAAAACCAGGAAACCAAGACACTTTTGAAACTTTTTTGCAGTAAATTTTTAAATCACACTCAAACTACAAATATCATATCTATCAGAAAAAAACTTTCGTTTTCACAATTCGACAATGCACAAGTGCGTGTATCGTTTGAAATTGAATGCGACGTAGGTTTATTATGTATATTATCTTTTGTAACAGTTACGCGTATTATATATACAAACCAAGGTTTTAAGTTGATTCATATCCAATTTAACGTTTGGGTAATGTTTCGCAAAGATGTTACGTGCTACTGAATTGGTAAACAAAGATTTCATTTCCAAAAATTTTAGAACAATTTTGAAATGGTTGGTAGGAAGAAACACAAATTATCATAATCATCAAATATGCTGAATTATCGCGAAAAACAACACGAAACTGGTGAAGGCGGTTGAGGGTGGCTTGGTGCCATCAATTGTCCTCGAGGGCCACATAAGGACATGGAGGGCAAGAGTTCTTCATAATGGTAAGCACCGGTCTAATGGCATAAACATGTCTACGAAGCTTCCTCGATGCCATACATGATTCCTACTCCCTCCTCCCAATTTAATAGTCCACAGAAAAAAAAAAAAAACACAGTTTAAGAAAAAGTGACTGTCACATGTACTTTTTGTCTATTTTTTCCCTACTTTCCAGTTTTACCCATTACTTTTTACCTATACTTTTATCTTACTTAAATAAAGCAAGGGTATATAGGTACTTTAACCAATTATTTTTTTCCATTTATAGAAGTGAACTATTAATTTGGGACGAAAAAGGAAAGGTGAACTATTAATATAGGACGGATGGAGTATTAAACATGGATGAAGACGGAATCAAGTGGGCCAACTTATATTTTGTGTACAAACAATCTACTACTATCTGTAGCTACAAAATCTATAAAATTTAGAGTTATTCAATCTTCTATGCAACCTCACTATTTTGCTAGTTAGAAGACATCATTACTGACATACTACACTCAGCAACAACTGAATGTAAGTTTATCAATTACACACAATATTGATTAATTAATGTATAAGAGATCATACATTATTACATTTTGATTCATTTTAACTTATTTATTTCTAATTTTCGAGCTTTTAAATTAACCATAACATAACAACAACAATACTCAATTCCACGAGAGTGAGGTATGAAAACATAACACTAGCTTAATTAACTGAATTTTCGTTTATATTATTTATGTCTAAAGTTATATTCAATCATTAAATATCTATATACATCCATATCGATCCATATCTTGAACATTTAAAGGGATATCTAATGATACGTGTAGCATTCGGGCACAACACTACTCATTCTTAGCTCGGAATATAGAAATGAAGATGGGAACATACACTCAACTCTCAATACCCGAGACGGAATACTCGTGTGTTACACCGAGCCCGTTTGAACATAAACACCGTGATGAGGTCATAACTGGCTCGGACTATGAAAGCGTCGTTACGAAACAATCCCTGTCACAACAGAGACCGAGATCAATCAATCTTTGTGTCGAGATCATGACAAGTCTGGAAGGTACACACATGACAACAATCCCATTTCAATCGCGAGCCGAACTTAAACACGCTAACATCAAATGACGTATTACAACATGCCACACCAAGAGCAACAGCGTATCAAGAATAAACAAGGTTGGGAAACAAGCATATTCAATGAAAGAACCCAACTCGTTAACGAAAACCAAGATTTTTTTTTTTCAAAACTGCCAGGTGCGGCGCACCAGGTGACCAGGTGCGGCACTCCAAATGACCTAGCGACGCACCACAAAGCTTGAAGATCCGACTTCCAAGGTCAGTAACTTTCGTGTGTTAAGGTGCGGCACACATGTAGCCAGAACTTCAGTTTCAGCACAAAATCACCATTTTGACTCAATTACACTTAACCAAATTGACGCCAAATGTCCCAAAACATCATCCACATGTTTTTCATTAATCCAAACACAACAAATTGGTTCGACATACAAAGAGAAATGTTATGACCCATTACAATTCAAAAGTGGTCATTCCGACCCATAGTTTAACCAAGGAGACCGAGCATGGGGGTCGGGGAAAGTTCTACATAACAAGCCACAAATAGCAATCCTCCCAAGTCATTCTTCTAAGCAAATTCGTAACGAACACGCTACGCCACCATCTTACCTTTATCCTTCGAAACACCCGTATCTATAAAAGAGTAAACAACGAGAGGGTAAGCAACGCTTAGTGAATGTAAATATACTACATACATACATAAACATAGAATGATTACGCACTATGTTCCACACACATTAATCACATACCATGCTCGAGAGTTACTAAGAAAACTATGATAAATACCATCATGGCAATTCTCCAAGTATGAGCTACAATCACAACAATATATATATATATATATGTATATATATATATATATATGTATATATATGTATATATATATATATATATATGTATATATATATATATATATATATATATATATATATATATATATATATATATATATACAAGATACTATGGTTAACCATATACAACACGGGGATTGCACAATACACACGCACCTTAGTGAATCCGAAAATACACGCGATCCACTTCCCCAAGATGGTCAACGAAAACACACGCGTGTAAAGTCACCGACAATTGGCCACACCCATTAATGACACGCATAAAATGCGCTAACATTGTGCGCAAGCTTATGATTGCAGCTGCGCCCCCAATCGTCTCTAAGGTCCAGTAGCGCGCAATATGCGGCGCAGCTCAGCTAATGTCGCTGCGCATCAAGTATCGCGCTATCAGGGAGATGCGCGGAATAATTACAAAGACTGAATAAGACAAATGATAGTACAGAACATGCATGACAGAATATTCATGGTCGTACGAGTAGAAGTGAAACGACCCGTCCTAATCCATAAGGACGAATATGAGACGACCCGTCCTAATCCATAAGGACGAATACAATAACATATGATTACATCGCGAGGTACTTGACCTCTATATGATACATTTTGCAAACATTGCATTCGTTTTTAAAAGACAAACTTTCATTACAATCGAAAGTTGACGGCATGCATACCATTTCATAATATATCCAACTATATTTGACTTAACAATAATCTTGATGAACTCAACGACTCGAATGTAACGTCTTTTGAAATATGCCCTGAATGACTTCAATTAATATCTCTAAAATGAGCAAATGCACAGCGGAAGATTTCTTTAATACCTGAGAATAAACATGCTTTAAAGTGTCAACCAAAAGGTTGGTGAGTTCATTAGATTTTCATAATCAATCATTTTCAATAATATAATAGACCACAAGATACTCATAATTAGAAAACAATATGTGCAGGTCTATTCCTGCTGTAAAATCATTCATATGAAGAACACCGGAACCTTTCAAATAACTCACCAACAGTAGCTAATGCGTAGTGCAATGACAAAATCATCTCACCGTGGTAGTTAATACAATATAATTCTTACAACTGGGGCTAATGCGTACGCAATGCAAAATCATCCCTCCGAGGGTAGCTGAAACGGGGGCTAATGCGTATGCAATGCAAAATCATCCCTCCGTTACCAACTACAAAGTTGACTATAATACAACACAATACATCGGGGGCTAGTGCGTGCATGCAATGCAAAATCATCCCGCCGATGGTAGTTAAAACGGGAGCTAATGCGTACGCAATGCAAAATCATCTCTCCGTTAACTACTAAATCGAACCTCTGAATCCAAATAATTCTATCATAGAATGTAGTTTTGAATATTTGTGTCTATTTCGTCAATCATTTATAAAAGCAGTTCATGTATTCTCAGTTCAAAAATATATCTCAAAAGCATTTATGAAACAGTTATAAAAACAGCGCATTATTCTCAGTCCCAAAAATGTAAAGAGTAAAAGGGAGCAAATGAAACTCACCATACTGTATTTTGTAGTAAAAATACATATGACGATATTGAACAATTGAACAATGCAGGGTTGGCCTCGGATTCACGAACCTATATCATTTGTTTATATATTAAAATATATATTCATAATTCGAACAATTTCGTATATTATGACTTTATATATTATATATTTAATTTGTATATATATGTTTGAAAATGATTATGATTTATATATATATATATATATATATATATATATATATATATATATATATATATATATATATATATATATTATGAAAGTACCTAATTTGTTATATATGAATATTTATGTAAAGATTTTTAATATAATTAATTCATACTTATATGTAATATTACTTCTAAGTTTATTTTTATATACATAATAACATATAATATTAATAATAGTAAGTAAAAGTTATATTTGATTATAATAATAATAATAATAACATTACTTATAATAATAATTATTATAATAAGAATCATAGTAATAATAATATTGTTGACACTAGTAGTAAAAATGATAATAATAATAATAATAATAATTATATAGTTGTGGTGATAACAAAATAACAAGTTTTGTATAAATGATAAAAGTTCGTAATATTGCAATACTACTAATGGTAATACAACTTTTGTTACTAATAATAATAATAACAATAATAGTACTAAAAAATGATACTAATGCTAATATTTATAATAATAATAAATTGTACTTATAGTAATAGTATTAATCTTAATCATAAAAATGATAATAATACTAAAATGATAAAATTAATAATAATTATATAAATAATACTTATAATAATACCATGATAATAATAATGATAATTATAACAATAATACTCATAATCTTAATAATAACCATAATAATAACATAATAATTAACAATAATGATAATAATAATATTAGAAATTAAAATAGAGGTGTATACCCTTGTAAGAGCTTTTCTAAAAAAAATTTCGCCGTGAGTCGGGCTCGAACCCGAGACCTCTCGAATACCAACACATCCCTTAACCATCTGTTCTAATCTGTTATTCTGTAATTTTAACCCATCAGTATTTATTTACCCTGAAATTATTTGGTTCTATTTTCTTCTTCCTCTTTAAAAACAAATCGACCAGTTTTCTAACCATCCTTAACCACGATTTAAACGTTCGTTTCAATACTCCCATTATGAAACAGAAATAACCACCACCTGAATGAATTGTTTTATCAAAACAGATGAAAGAAAAAAAATATAAAAATAAAAAGACAGTGTACTGCTCGTCGAAGGTTTTTAAAAAAATATAAAATTGATTTTTGATTTCGGAAGTATTTTAGACTAAACTTACAATACGAATTAGTTTTCTAAACATGTCTAGAAACTATTAGAATCGCCAATTGAACCATAAACCTTAAAACAAATTTGAATTTCACCAAGAACAAAACTGTTGACTTTTATTTCTAAAACTTTGACTCTTCGAATTCACATTAGATTCAACAAATTAAAATCTAAAAATTTGAGAAAACATTCAAGGCATGATTTAGAATACTTCTGTATTTCTAGATTTTCAAATTAATTCAATTTTTGAGTTGTTGGTGTGAACCTGGAACGAACAGAGTAACCCACTGGTTTTCGATGAATTTCTGTTTAAATTTCATCAAATTGTAGGAGATAGCAACAGTGTAAGATTGATATTCGATAGTGGTATTCGAGTGACTTTCAACAAATTGAGGAAATTGATTAACGTATATCAGATATGGTTCGACAGGTTATCACAGGTGTACAACAAAAGAAATAAATAAAATAAGGAGTTGAAAGTGATTGTGCGCTAATTTTTGTTAATAATATGAGACTAGAGGATCTCTGTGTCAACAATTGAATCAGTAAAAGGAAGAAAGGAGTGGAAATCTGAATAAGATGTTTAACCGATTATTTTTAGTTTATCTAATTTGATAATTTAAATATAATTAATATTAATACTTAATAAATATAAATGTAACAATAATAATAATAATACTTTTAATATTAGTAATAAGAATAAAAATAATAATAATATTGATGATAATAATATTATTAATGATACTAATAATAATATTAATTATAATAATGTTAATATTATTAGTGATAGTAATAATATTAATAATAATAATATATCAATTTATACACACAAATTTCATATCTATATATTATATATATAATAATCTTATTAATACTTATAATAATATAAATATTTATCTTATTAATAATGAAAGTATTGATAACAATATTTTAACTTAGGATTACTGTTAATATATTAATATTACAACTTATTAGTTACATAATGTTTAATATTTATAAATTATATATAATTGAATTGCATTCTTATACATTACAATATACATATAATCATAATCATATATAGAAATCAAATATATTTATATATATAGATTTATTTTAATTTACAACATAATTATATTATAACTTATCTTATATTTTAATTCAAATGTTTAAATTATATTTTATAATTTCCATTTATAATATAAACTTACATTTATATATATACATATTTATTTACAAGCAAATGTTCGTGAATCATCGGAGATGGTCGAAGTCAAATGATTTAAATAAAACAATTCAAAAATTTTGAGACTCAACTTTACAGACTTTACTTATCTTGTCGAATCATATAAAGATTTAAGTTTAAATTTGGTCGGAAATTTCCGGGTCGTCACAGTACCTACCCGTTAAAGAAATTTCATCCCGTAATTTGAGTGTGATGGTCATGGCTAATAATAAAAATGTTTTCATGATAAATATGAGTTGATGAATAGAGTTTTTATCATCATTGAGTAATAAGGATAAAATAATTTGATTACGCGAGAAGTATAAGTGAAGCTATCACAAAAGAGTGAATTGAGTAAATGTAGATTCGTCATATCTTTTGACGTAGATAGGATTGATTTCTGAATTTCAAGGGATTTAGAGAAAATTGTCGAGATTTGAAAGATTTGATTCTTTGGTGAATAAAATCTCTTTAAATTAAATGCGATTTTCTGCTTCGATCTCTTTATCAGATATTTCATTATAAGTTAACTTCTTCCGTTCCATTACTTTTATCACTCCTATACTCAATTCCCAAATTCAAAAGATTGTGAAAATGCTTAATCCAATACTAATCCTTGTCCTTATCCTTACTATCACAACAATCATTCTCCTTTTTCCAACTTCCACCGGAGGAATCTGTTTTCTTCTACTTCGCCCTTGGGGTTATAGTGTTTTTAATTCTCCCGTGTCTTTATGTTGCGATAAACATTGATATACACGGTTTGTAATTTCCGTGTTGTTATTGGGCTTTATATTTTCTCTTATATTTTGGAGCTCTTTGCCTTTTTATTATCTTCTTGACCTCTATTAAAGCGAGTAACGGTCCAGAATTCGTAAGTATGGAGTTTCGAATGAATGTAATGTTCTAAACAAGAATAAACGTAATAGCACGATTTGATTTGTCAATTTACCAGAATCACTAAGGATAGAACTATCAAGAATATACTTTCTTGATATGTTCAGAAGTTAAGTAGAATGAAAGAGTTATGTAACATGGCACGTGATGACGTTATGGTCTGTGAATCATCACGTTCTATTAGAAACTCATCATGACTTACTGTAATATAATCACGTTGGCCTGACGGTATTATATTATACTAATTCATGCGTTAATTTCTTTACATTTCCCAAGAATTCATTCATAAATTAAACTTAGATTTTACAGAAGTTTCCAATATAATGAAACACATGAAGCACAAAAAGGTATATAATTTCGGACGAGAATATTTATGAAAATATCCTCAGAAATATCGAAGATATTTATGATGATATTTAGGAAATTTCTAAGTTCGATGGTTGATGAAGAAAAATTTTCCGCAAGATTTTAACATGAGTACGGAGCAAGATATTCGTTGAAGTTTTCAACGGATCCAGAATTACCTGGATTCTTTGAATATAGGGTATGGTCCTTGTATTTGTCCTTGGTTTCCTTCGTGGTTAGCCCAATTCATTTTTCAGTACCAAATTTTTTATCGAGTGTTCCTAACACTCCCTTCTTTATCATCAAACTTTTGGCCATTTAGACCATCTACAATTTTTCTGTTTCCTCTGCATTTAATGTTACGATATCTGAATCATTGGTTATCAATCCTAGGTGGTTTCAAGAAAATTGTGTTTTTAGATGATTAAACGCTAATGGTAATATGGTAGAATATAAAAGGTTCTCCGGTAACAATAAAAGAGCATGCGTATATATCAAGGTTATAATAAGGTTGTTTTGGACGAAAAGTCGAAGTTGACTTGCTGAGTTGTGACAAAATTGGCTAATTTGAAAAAGAATGAAAATGTTATTTTGGGTAATAATAACACTAAGGAATTAGCACAACTACGTATTAAACGTTTACTCAGGTTCCGAGTGTTTTCAGGTGTATAACTATATGCATCAATCTTTTCTTCCGTAAATGAAGTGCGGTTGGTGCATCCTCTCGATTGAGGTGTTTTTAAGAATCATGAAATGTTTGAGCGCAGTTGTAATCGTCAAGATACAAATGAGATTTAAGATGAAATCAAGTGGCAAACTTGAAGAATTGTTTAGTTTCATATGTTATAATCAATATTTTAATTCATTTTAATTATCCAATGTTGACAGTCAACAGTTAGCAGTCCACAATTTGTAGTTTAACAATTCATATATAGTTTAATATATAATATTCGAATTAATTAATACGTGTCGTGACCCGTTATATACATGTCTCAGACTCGATCACAACTCAAAGTATATATATTATTATAGAATCAACCTCAACCCTGTATATCTAACTCGATCATTACCGCATATAGAGTGTCTATGGTTATTCCAAATAATATATATAGATGCGTCGATATGATATGTCAAAACCTTGTATACGTGTCCCGATATTTAAAGTGCGTAAAATAAATAAACGAAATTAAATGACGATAAATAAAACTGCGAGAATTAAAATTGCGATAAATAAATTGCGATAAATAAATGTAATAAGGAATTAACAGTTAGCTAGAAACAGTTAGCTAGGATTTTGTTAGCGTGGATTCTTAATATAATTTCTCATAGTTAATTTGTTTGTTTCTAACAAATTTTATTTTGTCCAATGTTTTCTTCATTATGCCACTTGTTGGATTCTGATAGATCAAAATCCAAATATGAAATTGAATGAAAATGGTTATTCTGCGGTGAACGGATTCGTATATCGATGGTTGTAAGTAGGATAGTAAATGACTGTTGAATCAGCTTCGAAGAATGTATAATGTAACTTATTAAGGTGAAATCTAAATATTCCTCGGGTATTACCTACCCGTTAAAATATTTTTACCATTAACAGTTTGTACGAAAGAATTTTTAATTACCATCTTTATGAAAACATATATACATATATATTTTCTTCAGATATAATCATGGATTTAATGAGTTAATATAATATTAAGCTCATTTGATTTTCGGTTAGAACTAGAATACATAATCTTAAATAATTTGAGATTACATAATCGTCATGACGAACGAAGATAAATGAGGTATAACGATACGTAGAACGAAGATAATCGATGTAGGATGTCATGTAGTACGATGATTATGTTGGAGGTACCGAATGAGATGTTGAGGCATGGATTGTTGATGGTACAGGTGCTGTTACTGATGGTATTGTTGGTGTCGGTGATGTTGCTGAAGCTGGTAAATTTTGCACCATATTCTCCAAATTGATTACTCGAGCGCGAAGTTCGTTGACTTCTTCTATTATTCCAGGATGATTGTCGGTCGGAACGAGTGGATGAATAAGATCTAGAATTCGAGATAGTATATAATCATGATGAGGTACTCTGGAAATGAGAGAGAAAATGGTATTACGAGCAGGTTCGCCGGTAAGTGCTTCAGGTTCTTCGTCAAGAGGGAAATTTGGTTGGTGGAAAGTATCGCCATCTTCTCGTCTCCATTGATTGAGTTGACTACGAACTCAGCCCCAATTCATCCAGAATTGATGATGGCTGATTGGTTGATTCATTCCGGTGACGCTATTTCCGGAGCTTAGGTGAACATCCATGTCAGAATAGCTGTCGGACTAACTATCGGAATAGCTATCGGAATCTGAGGACTCGAACTGGTTGAGGGATTCATCTCGTACGATCAGATGAAGGATTTTCGATTAGAAATAGATTATAGGATGTAGATTAGTACCCTGCAATACATAATTTACATATGCATATATAACACTAAAATCCCATAAGTTATGGAAGAATCTACGGAAGCTGTCAGGCAAAGGTAACAATAACAGATACGCTAATATATGAATTTATCTATACACTGTCTATGCAATAGAGGCAGTAAGACGTGTCTAGACTTTAAGGATGATAAGCAAATAATTTTCGACACTAAAAGATAAGCAAAACTTTTGACATGCAGACACTGTCGAAGTCCAGACCCACTAATGCATCTAAACAACTATCAGTTAGACACACTAATGCAAGACCTGGTTCGCTAAGACCACCACTCTGATACCACATGAGACGACCCGTCCTAATCCATAAGGACGAATACAATAACATATGATTACATCGTGAGGTACTTGACCTCTATATGATACATTTTGCAAACATTGCATTCATTTTTAAAAGACAAACTTTCATTACAATCGAAAGTTCACGGCATGCATACCATTTCATAATATATCCAACTATATTTGACTTAACAATAATCTTGATGAACTCAACTACTCGAATGCAACGTCTTTTGAAATATGCCATGAATGACTCCAATTAATATCTCTAAAATGAGAAAATGCACAGCGGAAGATTTCTTTAATACTTGAGAATAAACATGCTTTAAAGTGTCAACCAAAAGGTTGGTGAGTTCATTAGTTTTTCATAATCAATCATTTTCAATAATATAATAGACCACAAGATACTCATAATTAGAAAATAATCTGTGCAGATCTATTCCTGCTGTAAAATCATTCATATGAAGAATACCAGAACCTTTCAAACAACTCACCAATGGTAGCTAATGCGTAGTGCAATGACAAAATCATCTCACCGTGGTAGTTAATACAATATAATTCTTACAACGGGGGCTAATGCGTACGCAATGCAAAATCATCCCTCCGAGGGTAGCTGAAACGGGGGCTAATGCGTACGCAATGCAAAATCATCCCTCCGTTACCAACTAAAAAGTCGACTATAATACAATACAATACATCGAGGGCTAGTGCGTGTGTGCAATGCAAAATCATCCCGCCGATGGTATTTAAAACGGGAGCTAATGCGTACGCAATGGAAAATCTGTAGTGACCCGAACTTTTCCATGTTTATATATATATTAAATGAAATTGTTATTTACATGATTAAGTGTTTCCAACATGTTAAGTAATCAAACTTGTTAAGACTTGATTAATTAAAATAGGTTTCATATAGACAATTGATCACCCAAGTTGACCGGTGATTCACGAACGTTAAAACTTGTAAAAACTATACGATGACATATATATGGTTATATATATAGTTAACATGATTTTATTATAAGTATGTATCTGATTAGGTATTTTAACAATGAGTTATATACATAAAAATGAGACTATTAATTTAAGAAACTCGAAAACGATATATATAACGATTATCGTTATAACAACGTCTTACTAGGTACATATGAATCATATTAAGATATTGATACACTTGGTTAATTATGTTAAATGATAAGTAAATATATTATTAAGTGTATTAACAATGAAATACATATGTAAAAATAAGACTACTAACTTAATGATTTCGAAACGAGACATATATGTAACGATTATCGTTGTAACGACATTTAACTGTATATACATCATACTAAGATATATTATATATCATAATATCATGATAATATAACAATTTAATATCTCATTTGTTATAATAAACAATGGATTAACAACATTCAACAAGATCGTTAACCTAAAGGTTTCAAAACAACATTTACATGTAACGACTAACGATGACTTAACGACTCAGTTAAAATGTATATACATGTAGTGTTTTAATATGTATTCATACACTTTTGAAAGACTTCAATACACTTATCAAAATACTTCTACTTAACAAAAATGCTTACAATTACATCCTCGTTCAGTTTCATCAACAATTCTACTCGTATGCACCCGTATTCGTACTCGTACAATACACAGCTTTTAGATGTATGTACTATTGGTATATACACTCCAATGATCAGCTCTTAGAAGCCCATGTGAGTCACGTAACACATGTGGGAACCATCATTTGGCAACTAGCATGAAATATCTCATAAAATTACAAAAATATGAGTAATCATTCATGACTTATTTACATGAAAACAAAATTACATATCCTTTATATCCAATCCATACACCAACGACCAAAAACACCTACAAACACTTTCATTCTTCAATTTTATTCATCTAATTGATCTCTCTCAAGTTCTATCTTCAAGTTCTAAGTGTTCTTCATAAATTCCAAAAGTTCTAGTTTCATAAAATCAAGAATACTTCCAAGATTGCAAGTTTACTTCCAAGTTTTCTAAATCCATTCCAAGTAATCATCCAAGATCAAGAAACCTTTGTTACTTACAGTAGGTTATCTTTCTAATACAAGGTAATAATCATATTCAAACTTTAATTCAATTTCTATAACTATAACAATCTTATTTCGAGTGGAAATCTTACTTGAAATTGTTTTCGTGTCATGATTCTGCTTCAAGAACTTTCAAGCCATCCAAGGATCCTTTGAAGCTAGATCTATTTTTCTCATTTCCAGTAGGTTTATCCAAGGAACTTGAGGTAGTAATGATGTTCATAACATCATTCAATTCATACATATAAAGCTATCTTATTCGAAGGTTTAAACTTGTAATCACTAGAACATAGTTTAGTTAATTCTAAACTTGTTCGCAAATAAAAGTTAATCCTTCTAACTTGACTTTTAAAATAAACTAAACACATGTTCTATATCTATATGATATGCTAACTTAATGATTTAAAACCTGGAAACACGAAAAACACCGTAAAACCGGATTTACGCCGTCGTAGTAACACCGCGGGCTGTTTTGGGTTAGTTAATTAAAAACTATGATAAACTTTGATTCAAAAGTTGTTATTCTGAGAAAATGATTTTTATTATGAACATGAAACTATATCCAAAAATTATGGTTAAACTCAAAGTGGAAGTATGTTTTCTAAAATGGTCATCTAAACGTCGTTCTTTCGACTGAAATGACTACCTTTACAAAAATGACTTGTAACTTATTTTTCCGACTATAAACCTATACTTTTTCTATTTAGATTTATAAAATAGAGTTCAATATGAAACCATAGCAATTTGATTCACTCAAAACGGATTAAAATGAAGAAGTTATGGGTAAAACAAGATTGGATAATTTTTCTCATTTTAGCTACGTGAAAATTGGTAACAAATCTATTCCAACCATAACTTAATCAACTTGTATTGTATATTATGTAATCTTGAGATACCATAGACACGTATACAATGTTTTGACCTATCATGTCGACACATCTATATATATTTCGGAACAACCATAGACACTCTATATGTGAATGTTGGAGTTAGCTATACAGGGTTGAGGTTGATTCCAAAATATATATAGTTTGAGTTGTGATCAATACTGAGATACGTATACACTGGGTCGTGGATTTATTCAAGATAATATTTATCGATTTATTTCTGCACATCTAACTGTGGACAACTAGTTGTAGGTTACTAACGAGGACAGCTGACTTAATAAACTTAAAACATCAAAATATATTAAAAGTGTTGTAAATATATTTTGAACATACTTTGATATATATGTATATATTGTTATAGGTTCGTGAATCAACCAGTGACCAAGTCTTACTTCCTGACGAAGTAAAAATCTGTGAAAGTGAGTTATAGTCCCACTTTTAAAATCTAATATTTTTGGGATGAGAATACATGCAGGTTTTATAAATGATTTACAAAATAGACACAAGTACGTGAAACTACATTCTATGGTTGAATTATCGAAATCGAATATGCCCCTTTTTATTAAGTTTAGTAATCTAAGAATTAGGGAACAGACACCCTAATTGACGCGAATCCTAAAGATAGATCTATTGGGCCTAACAAACCCCATCCAAAGTATCGGATGCTTTAGTACTTCGAAATTTATATCATATCCGAAGGGTGTCCCAGAATGATGGGGATATTTTTATATATGCATCTTGTTAATGTCGGTTACTAGGTGTTCACCATATGAATGATTTTTATCTCTATGTATGGGATGTGTATTGAAATATGAATTCTTGTGGTCTATTGTTACGATTTGATATATATAAGTTAAACCTATAACTCACCAACATTTTTGTTGACGTTTAAAGCATGTTTATTCTCAGGTGAATACTAAGAGCTTCCGCTGTTGCATACTAAAATAAGGACAAGATTTGGAGTCCATATTTGTATGATATTGTGTAAAAACTGCATTCAAGAAACTGATTTCGATGTAACATATTTGTATTGTAAACCATTATGTAATGGTCGTGTGTAAATAGGATATTTTAGATTATCATTTAATCTACGTAAAGCTTTTTAAACCTTTATTTATGAAATAAAGGTTATGGTTTGTTTTAAAAATGAATGCAGTCTTTGAAAAACGTCTCATATAGAGGTCAAAACCTCGCAACGAAATCAATTAATATGGAACGTTTTTAATCAATAAGAACGGGACATTTTAGTTGGTATCCGAGCGTTGGTCTTAGAGAACCAGAAAATTTGCATTAGTGTGTCTTATCGAGTTTGTTAGGATGCATTAGTGAGTCTGGACTTCGACCGTGTTTTCTTTAAAAATGATTGCTTAACATTTTTGTTGGAAACTATATATTATTAACATGTATATATTATGTGATATATTAATCTCTTAACATGTTTGATATTGTGTGATAGATGTCTACCTCTAGCACAAATCCCATTGACTCACCTAATAATAACGAATAGTCGAATATATATTGGACTGATTCACAAGTTCCCGAAGAGGAACCGGAAGAAGAATCAGAACCGGAAGAAGAATCAGAACCGGAAGAGGAGGAACCGGAGGAGGACTTCATGATCTAGAATATAGGACTTCATGATTTAGAAAAAGCGGCTAACATGCAACATAAAGAAGCATGCTATGCTTACGGGTTAGTAATGTTCGCTTCTCACCAAAGTGAGAAAAAGAACATCGGACTACAGCTATTAAACAAAACGTTCCCACAAGTGACGGAGTCGGTAATTGGGGTAAGAAATGAGGTTTTTAGGTTATTACGAGACTGTTGGTCATTACGTAACCCTCGTCCCTTTGACGACGTTACAACACGCTGTCTTATCAACGGCCATAACGGTTATGTTCCACAAGACCAAGGATGGGAAGTAGTCCCAGTAAAACCAGAATACATGACCTGTTTCTGGACGTATGAATTACGTGTCTTTATTGCCTTTGCTGAACGACTTGTGTACTAGCTAGAATTATCTTCACAACTATCTTGTATCAAAGTTATTGTGTGCTATATTTCATGCTTTATGTAAAATAAGCGGTATTGTAAGTTTGTAAAATATTGTATAAAAGTTTGAATGCGAAATATTATTATAATCAGTTTTTCATATAGAATTGTAGTAGTTGAATTGTATATTAGCTACTAAGTATGAACTTAACGGGTAGGTACTACCCGAATTTAAACTTATAAAACGCTAATATGAAGAAAAAGCTTTTATAAATGAGTTCATATTATGCTACGAAATACTATTAACTACTCTTAATATTCTGTATGATTAACTTGTTCCATTTGACTATTTTGAAGGAAATGGCACCGACTACTCGACACACCGTGAATATGAATGAAGAGGAATTCCGTACTTTTCTAGCTTCAAACATAGCCGCAGTACAGGCTGCGCTACATACCAACAATAACCTTGGATCTAGCAGTACAGGAAATCGTGTAGGATGCACCTACAAAGAATTCACTGCCTGCAAACCTTTGGAATTTGATGGAACCGAAGGACCGATCGATTTGAAACGGTGGACCGAGAAGGTCAAATCGGTGTTTGCCATAAGTAAGTATACTGAAGAGGACAAAGTGAAGTACGCTACGTATACCTTCACAGGTTCTGTGTTAACATGGTGGAATACCTATCTAGAGCAAGTGGGACAAGATGATGCGCACGCACTACCGTGGTCAGCATTCAAGCACTTGATGAACGAGAAGTACCGTCCCAGAACCGAGGTCAATAAGCTCAAGACAGAACTTAGAGGGTTACGAACCCAAGGATTTGATATTACCACGTACGAAAGACGATTCACAGAATTGTGCCTATTGTGTCCGGGAGCGTTCGAAGATGAGGAAGAGAAGATCGACGCGTTTGTGAAAGGATTACCGGAAAGAATCCAAAAAGATATAAGTTCACACGAGCCCACCTCCATACGACAGGCATGTAGAATGGCTCACAAACTAGTGAACCAGATTGAAGAAAGAATTAAAGAACAGACGGCTGAAGAGGCCAATGTGAAGCAAGTCAAAAGAAAGTGGGAGGAAAACGGTGATAAGAATCACCAATACAACAACAACAGCAATTACAATAATAATCGCAACAATTATCCCAAAAATCGCAACATCAATCGCAACTACAACAAATGGCCCAACAACAACAACAATAACAACAACAACAACAACAACAACAACAACAACATCAACTACAACAATCGTCCCAACAGCAATAACCATCGCAACAACAACAACAATCAGAAGTAGCTATGCCAAAGGTGTGAAAAGTATCACTCGGGGTTCTGCACCAAATATTGCAACAAGTGTAAAAGAAATGGTCATAGCGTGGTGAAGTGTGAGGTCTACGGACCAGGGGTTAACAGAACGAAAGGAACAAATGGTGTCGAAACGAGTAATGACGGAGCAAGTAGTGTTGGAGCAAGTAATGCCAATGTAGTTTGTTATAAATGTGGAAAACCGAGCCACATTATTAGAAATTGCCCGAACCAGGAGAACACGAATGGACAAGGCCGCGGAAGAGTTTTCAATATTAATGCGGCAGAGGCACAGGAAGACCCGGAGCTTGTTACAGGTACGTTTCTTATTGACGATAAATCTGCTTACGTTTTATTTGATTTGGGTGCGGATAGAAGCTATATGAGTAGAGATTTTTGTGCTAAATTAAGTTTTCCATTGACGCCGTTGGATAGTAAATTTTTACTCGAATTAGCAAACGGTAAATTAATTTCAGCAGATAATATATGCCGGAATCGAGAAATTAAACTGGGTAGCGAAATATTTAAGATTGATTTGATACCAGTAGAGTTAGGGAGTTTTGATGTAATATTTGGCATGGACTGGCTGAAGAAGGTGAAAGCAGAGATCGTATGTTATAAAAATGCAATTCGCATTGTACGAGAAGAAGGAGAACCCTTAATGGTGTACGGAGAAAAGGGCAACATGAAGCTACATCTTATTAGTAATTTGAAGGCACAAAAACTAATAAGAATAGGTTGCTATGCTGTTCTAGCACACGTCGAGAAAGTACAAATGGAAAAAAAGAGCATCAATGATGTTCCCGTCGCAAAAGAATTTCCCGATGTATTTCCGAAAGAATTACCGGGACTACCTCCACATCGATCTGTTGAATTTCAAATAGATCTTGTACCAGGAGCTGCACCAATAGCTCGTGCTCCTTATAGACTCGCACCCAGCGAGATGAAAGAACTGCAAAGCCAACTGCAAGAACTATTAGAACATGGTTTCATTCGACCAAGCACATCACCATGGGGAGCTCCTGTTTTGTTTGTCAAGAAGAAGGATGGTACATTTAGGTTGTGTATTGACTACAGAGAGTTGAACAAACTTACCATCAAAAACCGTTATCCACTGCCGAGAATTGACGACTTATTTGATCAACTACAAGGCTCGTCGGTTTATTCGAAGATCGATTTACGTTCTGGATATCATCAAATGCGGGTAAAGGAGGATGATATTCCAAAAACTACTTTTAGGACGCGTTATGGTCATTACGAGTTTACGGTTATGCCGTTTGGATTGACTAACGCACCAACTGTGTTCATGGACCTCATGAACCGAGTGTGTGGGCCATATCTTGACAAGTTTGTCATTGTTTTCATCGATGACATACTTATTTACTCAAAGAATGATCAAGAGCACGAAGAACATTTGAGAAAAGTGCTAGAAGTATTGAGGAAAGAAAAACTGTACGCTAAGTTTTCAAAGTGTGCATTTTGGTTGGAAGAAGTTCAATTCCTCGGTCACATAGTGAACAAAGAAGGTATCCAGGTGGACCCGGCAAAGATCAAAACCGTTGAAAAGTGGGAAACCCCAAAAACTCCGAAGCATATACGTCAATTTTTAGGATTGGATGGTTACTACAGAAGATTCATCCAAGATTTCTCCAAAATAGCAAAACCCTTGACTACATTAACGCATAAAGGGAAGAAATTTGAATGGAAGGATGAACAAGAGAAAGCGTTTCAATTATTGAAGAAAAAGCTAACTACGGCACCTATATTGTCATTGCCTGAAGGGAATGATGATTTTGTGATTTATTGTGATGCATCAAAGCAAGGTCTCGGTTGTGTATTAATGCAACGGACGAAGGTGATTGCTTATGCGTCTAGACAATTGAAGATTCACGAGCAAAATTATACGACGCATGATTTGGAATTAGGCGCGGTTGTTTTTGCATTAAAGACTTGGAGGCACTACTTATATGGGGTCAAAAGTATTATATATACCAACCACAAAAGTCTTCAACACATATTTAATCAGAAACAACTGAATATGAGGCAGCGTAGGTGGATTGAATTGTTGAATGATTACGACTTTGAGATTCGTTACCACCTGGGGAAGGCAAATGTGGTAGCCGACGCCTTGAGCAGAAAGGACAGAGAACCCATTCGAGTAAAATCTATGAATATAATGATTCACACTAACCTTACTACTCAAATAAAGGAGGCGCAACAAGGAGTTTTAAAAGAGGGAAATTTAAAGGATGAAATACCCAAAGGATCGGAGAAGCATCTTAATATTTGGGAAGACGGAACCCGGTATAGGGCTGAAAGAATTTGGGTACCAAAATTTGGAGATATGAGAGAAATGGTACTTAGAGAAGCTCATAAAACCAGATACTCAATACATCCTGGAAAGGGGAAGATGTACAAGGATCTTAAGAAACATTTTTGGTGGCCAGGTATGAAAGCCGATATTGCTAAATATGTAGGAGAATGTTTGACGTGTTCTAAGGTCAAAGCTGAACATCAGAAACCATCAGGTCTACTACAACAACCTGAAATCCCGGAATGGAAATGGGAAAACATTACCATGGATTTCATTACTAAATTGCCAAGGATTGCAAGTGGTTATGATACTATTTGGGTAATAGTTGATCGTCTCACCAAGTCAGCACACTTCCTGCCAATAAGAGAAGATGACAAGATGGAGAAGTTAGCACGACTGTATTTGAAGGAAGTCGTCTCCAGACATGGAATACCAATCTCTATTATCTCTGATAGGGATGACAGATTTATTTCAAGATTCTGGCAGACATTACAGCAAGCATTGGGAACTCGTCTAGACATGAGTACTGCCTATCATCCACAAACTGATGGGCAGAGCGAAAGGACAATACAAACGATTGAAGACATGCTACGAGCTTATGTTATTGATTTCAGAAACAGTTGGGATCGACATCTACCGTTAGCAGAATTTTCCTACAACAACAGCTACCATTCAAGCATTGAGATGGCGCCGTTTGAAGCACTTTATGGTAGAAAGTGCAGGTCTCTGATTTGTTGGAGTGAAGTGGGGGATAGACAGATTACGGGTCCGGAGATAATACAAGAAACTACCGAGAAAATCATCCAAATTCAACAAAGATTGAAAACTGCCCAGAGTCGACAAAAGAGCTACGCGGACAGTAAAAGAAAAGATATAGAGTTTGAAATTGGAGAAATGGTCATGCTTAAGGTTTCACCTTGGAAAGGAGTTGTTTGATTTGGTAAACGGGGGAAACTAAATCCAAGGTACATTGGACCATTCAAGATTATAGATCGTGTCGGACCAGTAGCTTACCAACTAGAGCTACCTCAATAACTCGCGGCTGTATATAACACTTTCCACGTCTCAAATTTGAAGAAATGTTTTGCTAAAGAAGATCTCACTATTCCGTTGGATGAAATCCAAATCAACGAAAAACTTCAATTTATCGAAGAACCCGTCGAAATAATGGATCGTGAGGTTAAAAGACTTAAGCAAAACAAGATACCAATTGTTAAGGTTCGATGGAATGCTCGTAAAGGACCCGAGTTCACCTGGGAACTAGAAGATCAGATGAAGAAGAAATACCCGCATTTATTTCCAGAAGATACGTCAACACCTCCAACTGCTTAAAATTTCGGGACGAAATTTATTTAACGGGTAGGTACTGTAGTGACCCGAACTTTTCCATGTTTATATATATATTAAATGAAATTGTTATTTACATAATTAAGTGTTTCCAACATGTTAAGCAATCAAACTTGTTAAGACTTGATTAATTGAAATAGGTTTCATATAGACAATTGACCACCCAAGTTGACCGGTGATTCACGAACGTTAAAACTTGTAAAAACTATACGATGACATATATATGGTTATATATATAGTTAACATGATTTTATTATAAGTATGTATCTCATTAGGTATTTTAACAATGAGTTATATACATAAAAATGAGACTATTAATTTAAGAAACTCGAAAACGATATATATAACGATTATCGTTATAACAACGTCTTACTAGGTACATATGAATCATATTAAGATATTGATACACTTGGTTAATTATGTTAAATGATAAGTAAATATATTATTAAATGTATTAACAATGAAATACATATGTAAAAATAAGACTACTAACTTAATGATTTCGAAACGAGACATATATGTAACGATTATCGTTGTAACGACATTTAACTGTATATACATCATACTAAGATATATTATATATCATAATATCATGATAATATAACAATTTAACATCTCATTTGTTATAATAAACAATGGGTTAACAACATTCAACAAGATCGTTAACCTAAAGGTTTCAAAACAACATTTACATGTAACGACTAACGATGACTTAACGACTCAGTTAAAATGTATATACATGTAGTGTTTTAATATGTATTCATAAACTTTTGAAAGACTTCAAGACACTTATCAAAATACTTCTACTTAACAAAAATGCTTACAATTACATCCTCGTTCAGTTTCATCAACAATTCTACTCGTATGCACCCGTATTCGTACTCGTACAATACACATCTTTTAGATGTATGTACTATTGGTATATACACTTCAATGATCAGCTCTTAGCAGCCCATGTGAGTCACGTAACACATGTGGGAACCATCATTTGGCAACTAGCATGAAATATCTCATAAAATTACAAAAATATGAGTAATCATTCATGACTTATTTACATGAAAACAAAATTACATATCCTTTATATCTAATCCATACACCAACGACCAAAAACACCTACAAACACTTTCATTCTTCAATTTTCTTCATCTAATTGATCTCTCTCAAGTTCTATCTTCAAGTTCTAAGTGTTCTTCATAAATTCCAAAAGTTCTAGTTTCATAAAATCAAGAATACTTCCAAGATTGCAAGTTTACTTCCAAGTTTTCTAAATCCATTCCAAGTAATCATCCAATATCAAGAAACCTTTGTTACTTACAGTAGGTTATCTTTCTAATACAAGGTAATAATCATATTCAAACTTTAATTCAATTTCTATAACTATAACAATCTTATTTCGAGTGGAAATCTTACTTGAAATTGTTTTTGTGTCATGATTCTGCTTCAAGAACTTTCAAGCCATCCAAGGATCCTTTGAAGCTAGATCTATTTTTCTCATTTCCAGTAGGTTTATCCAAGGAACTTGAGGTAGTAATGATGTTCATAACATCATTCGATTCATACATATAAAGCTATCTTATTCGAAGGTTTAAACTTGTAATCACTAGAACATAGTTTAGTTAATTCTAAACTTGTTCGCAAATAAAAGTTAATCCTTCTAACTTGACTTTTAAAATCAACTAAACACATGTTCTAAATCTATATGATATGCTAACTTAATGATTTAAAACCTGGAAACACGAAAAACACCGTAAAACCTGATTTACGCCGTCGTAGTAACACCGCGGGCTGTTTTGGGTTAGTTAATTAAAAACTATGATAAACTTTGATTCAAAAGTTGTTATTCTGAGAAAATGATTTTTATTATGAACATGAAACTATATCCAAAAATTATGGTTAAACTCAAAGTGGAAGTATGTTTTGTAAAATGGTCATCTAGACGTCGTTCTTTCGACTGAAATGACTACCTTTACAAAAACGACTTGTAACTTATTTTTCCGACTATAAACCTATACTTTTTCTATTTAGATTCATAAAATAGAGTTCAATATGAAACCATAGCAATTTGATTCACTCAAAACGGATTTAAAATGAAGAAGTTATGGGTAAAACAAGATTGGATAATTTTTCTCATTTTAGCTACGTGAAAATTGGTAACAAATCTATTTCAACCATAACTTAATCAACTTGTATTGTATATTATGTAATCTTAAGATACCATAGACACGTATACAATGTTTCAACCTATCATGTCGACACATCTATATATATTTCGGAACAACCATAGACACTCTATATGTGAATGTCGGAGTTAGCTAGACATGGTTGAGGTTGATTCCAAAATATATATAGTTTGAGTTGTGATCAATACTGAGATACGTATACACTGGGTCGTGGATTGATTCAAGATAATATTTATCGATTTATTTCTGTACATCTAACTGTGGACAACTAGTTGTAGGTTACTAACGAGGACAGCTGACTTAATAAACTTAAAACATCAAAATATATTAAAAGTGTTGTAAATATATTTTGAACATACTTTGATATATATGTATATATTGTTATAGGTTCGTGAATCAACCAGTGGCCAAGTCTTACTTCCCGACGAAGTAAAAATCTGTGAAAGTGAGTTATAGTCCCACTTTTAAAATCTAATATTTTTGGGATGAGAATACATACAGGTTTTATAAATGATTTACAAAATAGACACAAGTACGTGAAACTACATTCTATGGTTGAATTATCGAAATCGAATATGCCCCTTTTTATTAAGTCTGGTAATCTAAGAATTTGGGAACAGACACCCTAATTGACGCGAATCCTAAAGATAGATCTATTGGGCCTAACAAACCCCATCCAAAGTACCGGATGCTTTAGTACTTCGAAATTTATATCTTATCCGAAGGGTGTCCCGGAATGATGGGGATATTCTTATATATGCATCTTGTTAATGTCGGTTACCAGGTGTTCACCATATGAATAATTTTTATCTCTATATATGGGATGTGTATTGAAATATGAAATCTTGTGGTCTATTGTTACGATTTGATATATATAAGTTAAACCTATAACTCACCAACATTTTTGTTGACGTTTAAAGCATGTTTATTCTCAGGTGAATACTAAGAGCTTCCGCTGTTGCATACTAAAATAAGGACAAGATTTGGAGTCCATGTTTGTATGATATTGTGTAAAAACTGCATTCAAGAAACTGATTAATATTTGTATTGTAAACCATTATGTAATGGTCGTGTGTAAACAGGATATTTTAGATTATCATTTAATCTACGTAAAGCTTTTTAAACCTTTATTTATGAAATAAAGGTTATGGTTTGTTTTAAAAATGAATGCAGTCTTTGAAAAACGTCTCATATAGAGGTCAAAACCTCGCAACGAAATCAATTAATATGGAACGTTTTTAATCAATAAGAACGGGACATTTCAAAATCATCTCTCCGTTAACTACTAAATCGAACGTCTGAATCTAAATAATTCTATCATAGAATGTAGTTTTGAATATTTGTGTCTATTTCGTCAATCATTTATAAAAGCATTTCATGTATTCTCAGTTCAAAAATATATCTCAAAAGCATTTAGGAAACTATTATAAAAACAGCGCATATATTCTCAGTCCCAAAAATGTAAAAAGTAAAAGGGAGCAAATGAAACTCACCATAGTGTATTTTGTAGTAAAAATATATATGACGATATTGAACAACTGAACAATGCAGGGTTGGCCTCAGATTCACGAACCTATATCATTTGTTTATATATTAAAACATATATTCGTAATTCGAACAATTTCGTATATTATGACTTTATATATTATATATTTAATTTGTATATATATGTTTGAAAATGATTATGATTTATATAGTTATATATATATATATATATATATATATATATATATATATATATATATATATATATATATATATATATATATATATATATATATATATATATATATATATATATATAATGAAAGTACCTAATTTGTTATATATGAATATTTATGTAAAGATTTTTAATATAATTAATTCATACTTATATGTAATATTACTTATAAGTTTATTTTTATATACATAATAACATATAAGATTAATAATAGTAAGTAAAAGTTGTATTTGATTATAATAATAATAATAACATTACTTATAATAATAATTATTATAATAAGAATCATAGTAATAATAATATTATTGACACTAGTAGTAAAAATGATAATAATAATAATAATAATTTTTATATAGTTGTGGT
This sequence comes from Rutidosis leptorrhynchoides, assembly GCF_046630445.1. Lineage (NCBI taxonomy): Eukaryota > Viridiplantae > Streptophyta > Magnoliopsida > Asterales > Asteraceae > Rutidosis > Rutidosis leptorrhynchoides. The sequence goes on along the minus strand of NC_092333.1, from coordinate 348,662,184 downwards.
GATAACAAAATAACAAGTTTTGTATAAATGATAAAAGTTCGTAATATTGCAATACTACTCACGGTAATACTACTTTTGTTACTAATAATAATAATAACAATAATAGTACTAAAAAATGATACTAATGCTAATATTTATAATAATAATAAATTGTACTTATAGTAATAGTATTAATCTTAATCATATAAATGATAATAATACTAAAATGATAAATTAATAATAATTATATAAATAATACTTATAATAATACCATGATAATAATAATAATAATGATAATTATAACAATAATACTCATAATCTTAATAATAACCATAATAATAATCATAATAATTAACAATAATGATAATAATAATATTAGAAATTAAAATAGAGGTGTATACCCTTGTAAGAGCTTTTAAAAAAAAAAAAATTCGCAATGAGCCGGGCTCGAACCCAAGACCTCTCGAATACCAACACATCCCTTAACCATCTGTTCAAATCTGTTATTCTGTAATTTTAACCCATCAGTAATTCCTGAAATTATTTGGTTCTATTTTCTTCTTCCTCTTTAAAAACAAATCGACCAGTTTTCTAACCATCATTAACCACGAATTAAACGTTCGTTTCAATACTCCCATTATGAAACAGAAATAACCACGACCTGAATGAATTGTTTTATCAAAACAGATGAAAGAAAAAAAATATAAAAATAAAAAGGCAGTGTACTGCTCGTCGAAGGTTTTTAAAAAAAATAAAATTGATTTTTGATTTCGGAAGTGTTTTAGACTAAACTTACGACACGAATTAGTTTTCTAAACATGTCTAGAAACTATTAGAATTGCCAATTGAACCATAAACCTTAAAACAAAGTTGAATTTCACCAAGAACAAAATTGTTGACTTTTATTTCTAAAACTTTGACTCTTCGAATTGACATTTGATTCAACGAATTAAAATCTAAAAATTTGAGAAAACATTCAAGGCATGATTTAGAATACTTCTGTATTTCTAGATTTTCAAATTAATTCGATTTTTGAGTTGTTGGTTTGAACCTGGAATGAACAGAGTAACCCACTGGTTTTCGATGAATTTCTATTTAAATTTCATCAAATTGTAGGAGATAGCAACAGTGTAAGATTGATATTTAATAGTGGTATTCGAGTGACTTTCAACAAATTGAGGAAATTGATTAATGTATATCAGATATGGTTCGACAGGTTATCACAGGCGTACAGCAAAAGAAATAAATAAAATAAGGAGTTGAAAGTGATTGTGCACTGATTTTTGTTAATAATATGAGACTAGAGGATCTCTGTGTCGACAATTGAATCAGTAAAAGGAAGAAAGAAGTGGACATCTGAATAAGATGTTTAACCGATTATTTTTAGTTTATTTAATTTGATAATTTAAATATAATTAATATTAATACTTAATAAATATAAATGTAATAATAATAATAATACTTTTAATATTGGTAATAAGAATAAAAATAATAATAATATTGATGATAATAATATTATTAATGATACTAATAATAATATTAATTATAATAATGTTAATATTATTAGTGATAGTAATAGTAATAATATTAATAATAATAATATATCAATTTATACACATCAAATTTCATATCTATATATTATATATATATAATAATCTTATTAATATTTATAATAATATTAATATTTATCTTATTAATAATGAAAGTATTAATAACAATATTTTAACTTAGGATTACTGTTAATATATTATTATTACAACTTATTAGTTACATAATGTTTAATATATATATATTATATATAATTGAATTGCATTCTTATACATTACAATATACATATAATCATAATCATATATAGAAATCATATATATTTATATATATAGATTTATTTTAATTTACAACATAATTATATTATAACTTATCTTATATTTTAATTCAAATGTTTAAATTATATTTTATAATTTCCATTTATAATATAAACCTACATTTATATATATATATATATATATATATATATATATATATATATATATATATATATATATATATATATATATATACATATACATATTTATTTACAAGCAAATGTTCGTGAATCGTCGGAGATGGTCGAAGTCAAATGATTTAAATAAAACAGTTCAAAAATTTTGAGACTCAACTTTACAGACTTTACTTATCTTGTCAAATCATATAAAGATTTAAGTTTAAATTTGGTCGGAAATTTCCGGGTCGTCACAGTATACAATAACATATGGTTACATCGCGAGGTATTTGACCTCTATATGATACATTTTACAAACATTGCATTCGTTTTAAAAGACAAACTTTCATTTCATCGAAAGTTGACAGGCATGCATACCATTTCATAATATCCAACTATAAATGATCTAATCTTTCATTTACTTAATCATAATCTTTATTGAACTCAATGACTTGAATGCAACTTCTTTTGAAATATGCCATGAATAACTTCAAGTAATATCTTTAAAATGAGCAAATGCACAGCGGAAGGTTTCTTTCATACCTGAGAATAAACATGCTTTAAAGTGTAAACCAAAAGGTTGGCGAGTTCATTAGTTTATCATCAATATTCATTTCCATCATTTTTAATAGACCACAAGATTTTCATTTCCATTTCTTATAAATATACGTCCCATACATAGAGAAAAAAATCATTCATATGGATTAAACACCTGGTAACCGACATTAACATAATGCATATAGAATATCTCCAAACAGAAACTCGTCTGTATAATATAAACTCAAAGTACTAAAGCATACCATTTTCCAGTATGGGGGGTGTTAGTGCCCGTAGATCTACCTTTAGGATTCTCGTCAATTAGGGTGTCTGTTCCCTAATTCTTAGGCTACCAAGCTAAAGGGGTGATATTCGATTCGATAATCCAAACATAGAATGTAGTTTCGATTATTTGTGTCTATTTCGTAAAGCATTTATAAAAGTAGCGCATGTATTCTCAGTCCCAAAAATATATATTGCAAAAGCATTTAAAAAGGGAGTAATGAAACTCACAATACTGTATTTTGTAGTAAAAATACATATGACGTCATTGAACAAGTGCAAGGTTGGCTTCGGATTCACGAACCTATATTAATTGTATATTTATTAAAACTGATAATCGTATTCGAACACTTTCATATATTATAACTTTATATATTATTTATTTAGTTTGTAGATATATTTAAAAATGATTATTATTTATATAGTTATATATATATATATATATATATATATATATATATATATATATATATATATATATATATATACATTAAAAAATTACCTAATTTGTTTTATAGTAATATTTATATAAAATATAATATATTCATACTTATATGTAATATTACTTATAAGTATATTTTTTATATACATAAAAATATTGTAATCAAAAGTTGTAATTGATTATAATGATAATATTAATAATAACATTACTTATAATAATAATTATAACAAGAATCGAAGTGATAATAATAGTGATATTAATAATAATACTTGTAACAATATTGATTTTATAGTTATTGATAGTCATGATACTGATTTTAGTAATTACATAATAATAATACCCGTGATAATAATATTACTTATGTCAATATTAACACTTCTATTATTTATAAAAAGATATTAATACTAATATTTACAAAAATGATAATAATTTATATTACTTTCATAATAATAATAATAATAAACATATTCATGATAATAATATTAAAGTTTTAAATTTAATTGTAATGTCATAATTATTACTTATAATAATAATAATAATAATAATAGATATAATACTAATAACAACAGTATTGATAATTATAATAATGGTGATCTTAATAATAATAATACTAATAATAATAATCATAACAATAACAATAATAATCATAATAATTAACAATAATAATAATAATAAAAATAAAAGAACTTGTGTATACCCTTAAAAGCTTCGATTAAAAATAAATGCTCCAAACGGAACTACAACCCAAGACCTCTCGCTCACCCGTAACACTCCTTAACCGTCCCTCTGCTTATGCTTTTCTATTTTTAATGACAATTTAATTTTATTTAACATGTTTTTCTATTTTCTCCTCTTCTTCAAGATTTCAAACGGTCTGAGTAAAACCTAATCATAACAACGAATAACCAATTGTTTTCGGGGATTGAAATCGAAACGAGATAGTTCTGTTGTGGTTGGAATTAACAGAGAAAGAAGAAAAAGAAAAAAAATAAAATAAAATTATAGCTGTAACAGCTCGTGAAGAACTCATTCCAATTCAATATCAAAAATCAAATTTTCAAACGTTTTAGATTAAAATTCCTTAATGAAATATATTCTAAATCGATCCTAGAAACTTCCTGGATCCTCAATTTAATTCAAAACATCAAAACAAGATCGAATTTTAATGAAGAATAAAGGTTGACTTTTTCGATTCAAAACTTTGACTACAAAATTCGAGTTCAATATAGAAAATTGGAGTTTCAAACTTTTTAGATAGTTTAGATACAAGATTCCTAACATATCTGCATTATTAGTTTTTGAAAATTCATATGAAATCGAGTTTTTACTAAAATGAAATTATAACAGAGGTGTCGCCTTGTTTTTTTTTTAAATTATATTATCAGCTATTAATAACTAATGGAAGTTATAATTGATATAAAGGGTGGAGAAACGAATAAGTTAATCAATTGCAATGAGATTCGATGTTATATCACAGATTGAGGGGTCGACAGATTTCAATCAAGAACAGGAGAAACTAAAGAAAAATAAGGGATGTTGATGTCGATGCTAACAGATTCTTGGTTGTACTGTAATCGAGCTCGATAATAATCACAATCAGATCAGAAGAAGAATAAAAATAATTGGATAAGATAGTGACAGGATACATATTTTATCTGTATCTGAAGTTATAAATTTTGATTTATAAATTTTACTAATTAATATTTATAATTATATTTAGTATACCGTTATAAAAATAAATAATAATAATAACATTAATAACAATTATAATAATAATAATAATTGTTAATAATAATGATATTACTAATAATAATAATATTAATGACAAGGATACTAGTAATATGATAAAAAATAATGATATATAAAAAAATGATAATAATAATATTATTAATAATACCAATAATAATAATACTAACTATAATAATATTAATATTATTAACGATAATAATAATATTAATAATAATATAACAACTTTTACATATCACATTTCATTTTTTTATGTTATATGTAATAATATTAATACCTAATAATATTTGTATTAATATTAATATTAATATTAATAATAATAATGGGAGTAATAATAGTAATATTGATATAATACTATATCTAAACTTGTAATTATATTTAATATATTAATATTACATATGTCATTTTTAATATAGTGATATATAATAGCATATCATGAATATTTAATATTTATACATTTTTAATTCTAATGATTAAAGTTTATTTTATTATTTCAAATTATTATATATACTTTTGTCCAGTTATCGTTAGTTGACACTTTTGTTCATACTTGTAATTCACTTTACCATTTATTTCGAATATTGTTAAAAAGAACAAATTTTCTTAAATCATAGTAGACCTCTTAACAGAGACTCGTAATCATACAATGTATCTGATAGTTCAATCATTTGATATTATCTTCTAATTCCACCGATAAACATATTGAAACAAATACGTTCATGTAAAGTATTATACGTTTAATACTTTGTTAATATTTTCAAGTTATAACATATATATATATATATATATATATATATATATATATATATATATATATATATATATATATATATATATATATATATATATATATATAATTATATATATAATCATATCAATTTATATAATGGTTCGTGAATCGTCGAAACTTGGTCGAGGTTAAATGAATGAACACAGTTCAAAGTTTTGAGATTTCAACATTACAAACTTTGCTTACCGTGTTGGAAACATATAAAGATTAAAGTTTAAATTTGGTCGAAAATTTCTGGGTTGTCACAGTACCTACCCGTTAAAGAAATTTCGTCCCCGAAATTTGATCGGGATGGTCATGGCTGACAATAAATATGTTTTTATGACGCATATGAGCTGAAAATTTGAGTTTTATCATCATTGAGTAATATAGATAAAACAATTTGATTTTGTGAAAAGTACGAATGAAGTTATCACAAAAGAGTGAATTGAGTAAGCGTAGATTCGTCATATCTTTTGACGTAGATAGGATCAATTTCCAGAGTTCATGGGATTTGGAGAAAATCTTCGTAATAAGATTTGATTCTTCGGAAATCAAGGAAATTAGGATCCACTTTAAATGCAATCATCTGTTTTGATTGCTCTGTCGGATATTTTACTATAAATTCACCCCCTTCGTTTCCTTACAATTCACACCTTCTATTCTTTCTCCTTTAATTCATACTTTGAATCATTAATCAATATGCTTCATCCAGTTCTGATTCTGGATATACTCCTAACTTTCATCTCTGTCATTCTTCTTTTTCATCTACCACCGGAGGATTTTTTTATTTCTACTATTACCTTGGGGTTATAGTAATTTTAATTCTCCCGTGCCTTTACGTGGCAATACGTATTGATATGCATGGTTTGTAATTTATGTGTTGTTGTCGAGCTTTATATTTTTTTATATTCAAGAGTTCCATACTTTCGTCTCCTCTTACCGACTTCAAATCAAGCGAATAATGGTCCAAAATTTGTAGGTATGGATTTTGAAATGAACATAGTTAACGTTCTAAGAAGGAAATTGTAATGGCACGATCTTGATTTGTTAAATTACCAGAATACCTTGAAAAAGTCCGAATCATCAAGAAATAATTTCTTGATATGTTTAGAGTTTAAGTAGAATACAAGAGTCGTTTAACATAGCACATGATGACGTTATGATCTGTGAATCAGCACGTTCCATTTAGAAACTCAGCATGACTTACTGTAATATAATCATGTTGATCAAGTGTCATTATATTATACTAATTCATGCTTTAGTTCTCAACGCTACTTCAAAAACATTCTTAATTTAAACTCGGAGGTTTCATAATTTAGAAATTAAAATAATTTCTTTTATGATGTAATGCAGATAGCACGAAGAGGTAAATGATTTAAGATAAGAATAATTATGGGAATATCTTCAGAAATATGGAGGATTTTTATAATGAAAGATACGATGATATCTTAGAATTTCTAATATCAGAGAATGATGAAGAATATTGACCGCAAGAGTTTTAGAGTAAGGAGCAAGGTATTCGCTAATGACTTCAGCAGATACTGAATCATTTGGATTCTTTGAAGGTAGATTCCGTCCTTGTGATTTGTCCACGGCCTCTTTCATAGTTTGCTCAATCCGTTTTTCAGTACCAAATCTTCTCTTTTTCTGAGCTTTGCCAACACACTACTCTTTATCATCAAACTTTTTACTGTTAAGGTCGTTTATAGTTTTTGCTGCTTCATCAGCATTTCGAGAACTAGTTCGCAGTTCGGGGTGTTTTTCCGAAACTTCACATTCGAAGTTGTAACAACCCAACCCAAACTCCAAACGAACACGCAAATTTTTTTTTTATTACAGATGGGGTGCGCGGCGCGCACAGGGCATTTCAGCTTCTGTCCGGTTTGGTCATTTTTCAAATAAAGATCTTCCACTTTCCGATGTATTTAGACGAAACGCTTTTCACAACATGTTCTTATATGTAAAACTAACACATTTCAATGATAAAACAAGTTTTACGAACCCGGGCGCACATATGGCCGAAATACGAGTTTCGTACAAAATATATAAGTTTCAACCGAATTAGTTTAAATTTCAAATGACACTAAAGCATGTTGTTTGGGGGTTAAACTACCCAAATCTCGGTCAACTCCAAAAACTATCACATCAAAAGCATCCCCTACAAACAAAGCGGGATCTCTAATCCATACGAATGCCCTTACCCTTGTCTCCGCCGGAGCCTATAAAAAGATAAACAACGAGAGGGTAAGAAAAGCTTAGTGAATGCAATAATTATACATATACATATATAACTTACTTACTTGCATCACTCACCCCAATTCCGCATACATACTAGCAATATAATTAGCATACCCACATAATGTTTAACGCTAAGTCCCCGATAACGCAAGCTAGTATAACAATAGCATATAACACAAGCAATATAATATGCTACGCCATAATACACCAACATTGATGTTCACAACATCCAATAGTATTCAAATTCCAAGGCTAGCCCAACGAATGGTATCGTCAACATCGAACTTATTTCCCATCCGTCCTAGTTAATATGGTATCATCAATATCGAACTTAAACCCACATATGAGGTATCGTCAACATTGAACTTAAACCCTCATCCAATGTCACTACAATAGTGGTATGGCTTCGTCAACATCGAACTTTAAATCCATACTTGAGGTATCGTCAACATCGAACTTTAACCCTCCACTAAACAATCAAACAATATACTCTAGGATATGGTGTCGTCAACATCGAACTTTAACCCATACCCCACAAATAAATAAATCATATACATACATATATAATTATTCTACTCACCTTAACGATTTGGTGATGATTTTATACTTCCGAATGCTTCAAAGCCGAGTACCTAATACAATAAGTACTCAATCAACACACACACTAGTTGGACTAATCACCAACAACTCACTCCTGTGCATTTAATGACTTAAATGCATTAAATGCCCCATTTACATCAAAACCGACCATTTAAGGTCAAGACTATCATAAATCACTAAAAGCTAGTGATTAAGGTCCAACCACACTAACTAATAAACATTTAGGGTATTTCATACTCTTCTTTCCCCACTAGGTCAATCGTTACTCATTTGACCATTTTAAAGCCAACACACCCATTTCGGGTCATCCACTAACCCACATAACACCCATTCAATTTAATAACTAGGTGTGCTAGTAATTAACTAACCAATTATGACTCATAAACTCATTTATCATTTCAAAACCCTAGGTTAGCAATTCTTGAGTCCTCATGACTCGATCTTACCCAAGAACACCCAAAATCACCAAATATGGGTTTTATGTTCTTCATTTACCCAAAGTACAACTAAAACGTAGCTAGAGAGGAGATGAACAACTTTATAACTCGAGCTAAGACCCAAAACTAGCTCCTTCTTCCTTTGCTTGAGCTTTCTCACACAAGAATCTCACTCTCTCTCTAAAATTGAAGTGGATAGGATAAGGTTGGTGATAATGGAGTTATGACACTCCACAAACTGATCTGGTAGCCTTCTAACTCGTCCCAAGTGAATTTACCAAAAATCCCTTACAAAATATCTCATTAAAGGAAACAGAATCCGGCTACAGTAAACAGTGCGCCACGCGCACCCTTAGGTGTGCGCTGAGCGCACAATGCCCAGCTCAGTCTCTGACCTCTGTTTGACTACACAATGTCACCCACACTTCATGTACTCTATTTACACCTTTGTACAATAAATATTAGGGTCTTACAACTCTCCCCCACTTGAATCGGAGCGCGTCCTCGCGATCCAAGCCGCATGACAAGAGGGAAGATAAACCAATACGAACTCTTCGGGCTCCCAAGTAAACTCGGAACCTTTACTCCGAAGCCATTGAACTTTAAAAGTTCTCAACTCTTTATTTCTCAACCTTTTGACCTTCTCATCGAGTATAGCAATCGGCTCCTCAATATACTCCAACTTATTGTTTAACTTAATCTCGTCTAATGGCACCCAAGATGAATCATCCGCAAGACACTTACTGAGATGGGAAACATGAAATGTATTATGGATCCCCGCAAGCTCTTCGGGTAATTCCAAACGATACGAAACTTCACCAACACGGGCTAAAATCTTAAATGGCCCAATAAACCGAGGAGCTAACTTTCCCCGTTTTCGAAACTGAATAATACCCTTCCATGGCGAAACCTTAAGCATCACCATGTTGCCTTCTTGGAACTCAATCAATCACCTACGTTTGTCTTCATACAAATTTTATCTATCTTGAGCCGCTTTCAAATGAGTCCGAATCATCTCAATCTTGCTATTCATCTCTAAAACCAAATCGGTACTCCCGATTTCTCTTTGACCCACTTCGCCCCAACAAATCGGAGTTCGACACCTCCGCCCATAAAGCATCTCATAAGGTGGCATCCCGATACTAGTATGATAACTATTATTGTACGAGAATTCCACCAAGGGCAAATGCTCATCCCAACTACCACCGAAATCAATAATACACACCCGTAACATATACTCTAATGTTTGATTCGTACGTTCGGTTTGACCGTCCGTTTGAGGATGGTACGTCGTGCTCATTCTCAATTGTGTACCCATATCTTCATGAAACTTATTCCAAAACCGAGATGTGAAACGAGTATCTCGATCCGAAATAATAGATATAGGAACCCCATGTCTCGATATCACCTCCTTGATAAATATTTTAGCCAAAGTCTCCGACGATATTGTTTCCCGAATGGGAAGAAACAAAGCACTTTTCGTCAAACGATCAACTATCACCCAAATCGTATCAAATTGGGTTCTCGCCGTCTTTGGTAACTTTCTAATGAAATCCATGGTAATGTGCTCCCATTTCCATTTCAGAATTTCTAACGGTTGCAACTTACCATACGGCTTTTGGTGCTCGGCCTTAACTTGCAAACATGTGACACATTGGTCAACATACTTTACAACATCACGTTTCATGCCCGACCACCAATACTCTTTCTTTAAATCAAGATACATTTTCGTCGCGCTCGGGTGAATAGAATACCTTGTCTTATGTGCTTCATCAAGTAGCACTCGTCGATGATCACCCATTTTAGGCACCCACACTCTTCCTTGAAAAGATAACAAACCATCGGACCTAAGGTAATAAACTCCGTTTGTCCCACGATTCGTTCCTCATGCTTATTCTTAAAAAAAGCTTCGATTTGAGTCTCGCCAAGCTTTACAAGAAAATCGTTAGTAATAATCATGCGTAACAATCCTACTTGTATCGCCGGATGTTGACTCTTTCGACTTAACGCATCCGCGACCACATTCGCCTTAACTGGATGATAAAGTATTTCACAATCATAGTCTTTCACCACATCCATCCATCTACGTTGATGATAATTCAAATCTCGTTGATCAAAAAGATGTTTTAAGCTCTTGTGATCCAAATAAATCGTACACTTGACACCGTACAAGTAATGGCGCCAAATTTTCAACGCATGAACCACCGCCGCTAACTCTAGATCATGAGTCGGATATCTCGTTTCGTGTTCCTTTAATTATCGAGAGGCATAAGCGATGACTTTACCTCTTTTCATTAGAACACACCTGAGCCCATTCAAAGACGCTTCACAATAAACCGTCATGTCTTCTACCCCTTTCGGCAACACTAACACCAGAGCTTGACATAACTTCTCTTTTAACAATTGAAAAGCAATTTATTGCTCGTTCTCCCAATTAAATCTCGCGTTCTTTCTCGTCCACTTTGTCAAAGGAGAAGCGATCTTAGAAAAGTCTTGGATAAATCGACGATAATAATCGGCCAATCCGAGAAAACTTCAGATTTTCGTAGGCGTAGTCGGTCGTCCCCAACTCTTCACCGTCTCAATCTTCCCCGGATCTACTTGAATCCCCTCTTTATTAACAATATGGCTAAGGAATTGAACTTCCCTTAGCCAGAATTCACATTTGGAGAATTTTGCATACAAATTCTCCTTTCGCAATGTCTTCAACACACCACGCAAATGATGTTCATGTTCCTTCATACTCTTTGAATAGACAAGTATGTCGTCAATGAACACAATCACCGACTTGTCCAACATAGGTTGGCACACTCGGTTCATAAGATCCATGAATGCCGCCGGTGCATTCGTAAGACCAAAAGGCATAACTACAAACTCGAAATGCCCATAACGCGTTCGAAAAGCCGTTTTCTCAATATCTTCCTCACAGACCCGCATTTGGTGATAGCCGAACCGTAAGTCAATTTTAGAAAAGCAAGTCGCGCCTTGGAGTTGATCAAACAAATCGTCAATCCGAGGCGATGGATACCGATTCTTGATTGTCACCTTGTTCAACTCACGATAATTAATGCACATCCGCATACTACCATCCTTCTTCTTCACGAATAAAACCGAAGCCCCCCCATGGTGAAGCACTCGGTCGAATAAAACCCTTTTCAAGAAACTCTTGGGTTTGATTTAACAACTCTTGCATTTCTGTTGGTGCTAAACGATAAGGAGTTTTAGCAATGGGAGTAGCACCCGGAACTAACTCAATGCGGAATTCAACTTGTCTTTCCGCCGGAACACCCGGTAATTCATCCGGAAAAATGTCTTCGAATTCACTAACCACCGGAATTTCACAAATGGATGGTGGCTCTTCACGAGTATCAACTACATGAGCAAGAAAAGCCATGCCACCACTAACAAGAAAATGACATTCCCGTGCATAAGTGCATAATGGCACAAGTCTTCTCCGTCTCTCGCCATGAATAATTAACTCTCCCCCACTTGAGGTCTTCACACGAATAGATTTTTCATGGCATGCAATATCGGATCTATGACGATCGAGCCAATCCATACCAACGACAATATCGAATTCACCCAAGGTCATCGGGATAAGATCGATTTTAAACGTTTCGGAACTAAACACAATTTCACAATCATTATAAACATCAACCCCTAGCACCTACCATCCGCAATTTCAACTTCTACCGGATGACTTAACTTAGCTAGCGGGTTATCAAGCTTAGACACAAATCTTGGAGAAACAAACGATAAGTTAGCACCACTATCAAATAGGATCCTTTCCGGATTAGAGTTAACCATGAAAGTACCTGAGACAACTTCATTGGATTGCTTGGCTTCGTCATTAGTCATCAAATAGTTTCGCCCCCCCAGCCGTACCCGCCGCCTTCTCTAGCCTTTTGACATGATCGATGTTCAAATCGGGACACTCTGACTTTCGGTGTCCTTCTTTGTTGCAATTAAAATAAGTGAGCCTGTTTGTCGAAGGAGGCTTTGTACAATCTCGAGATAAATGGCCACGTACCCCACAATTGTAGCAAGTAGGGATAAAGTTCTCGAAACCACCTTTCTTCACACTATTCACACTTTCGGAACCCTTTTTGCTTTTCTTGTTGGAAAAGTTCGAATGACTCGAACCTTCAAATTTTTTCTTAGAGAAAGAGAAATCGCTTTGCTTTGGGACTTCCGGTTCGAAGCCCCAGGCTAACTCAAACAATTCCTCAAAAGACTTAGCCATTCCCTGACTAATCTTACGCTTTAACTCATCGCTCAGTGTACGATAAAAATCTAGCATCAACTTGTGATCATCGCCAACATACTCTGGACAAAAACGAGTCTTTGCCAAAAAGGTCGACTTGAGGGTAACCAAGTCCATTGAACCTTGTCGCAAATTGTGTAACTCGTCCCGGATTTTATCAAGGTCGGAAGGAGTTCGGTATTCTTTGAAAAATTCCTTTTTAAACTCTTCCCACGTCAAACTCATGCATTGCTCCTCACCATAAAACTTAATTTTATCGTCCCACCACAACTTGGTCTCTTCACGTAACATGCTAGAACCGTATCTCGTCTTTTTCTCGGGAGGACACTCCGCGGTACGGAAAGCCCCCTCGATGTCGGAGATCTAACATGTGCTTTTCAATGGATCCCTCACTCCATTAAACATAGGAGGTTGAGCATCCTTGAAATTTTTGTAATGGAAGTCTCGCCTTCCATATCCACCATTACCATCACCCCTTTCACCCCGAGGTTGAATGTTTCTAGCTTCTAATGCCTCTTTAATTGAGGCATTCATTCGCTCATTGATTAGCTCGGTTACTTCATCAACCGATTCTTGGAAAACCTTCCGAACATCCACAAGAAATTCCGCTCTTTGCTTTTTAATGATGGCCTCAACTTTGGCCGTAAACTCGAGGTCCTCGCTCGTACCTCCTTCATGGTTCTTGGGCCCGTTTCTCGTCTTCATACTATAAAACGGAAATAGATTAATCAATAAAATGAAAGGACACAACATAATATTCATATACACCTCACCGCCCCATCTTGCTTAATAATCGTCGTACATCGCTTGTTTGACACTATTTGAACCCGTAACAATGGTAGCTAATCATTGTTACGTGAGCACGTCGCATTAACTTGCTAGTACAACGTCTATCTCCCTTGATGATTGCATAACACAACACAAAACAATTAGTGCAAGGTTAGTTCACATAACCCTAAGCACTAACCCATCCCGGTCCGACCCGTCTCCTACAAGTCCCACAATAAACGCATACACAATAAAGTATAAGTCTAGGCACCTATCTCAAGTCGCCTAAATCCCTTAGACCATGCTCTGATACCACTTGTAACAACCCAACCCGAACTCCAAACGAACACGCGATTTTTTTTATTACAGATGGGGTGCGCGGTGCGCAGCCGCATGAGTGCGCGGCGCGCACAGGGCATTTCAGCTTCTGTCCGGTTTGGTCATTTTCCAAATAAATATCTCCCACTTCCCGACGTATTTAGACGAAACGCTTTTCACAACATGTTCTTATATGTAAAACTAACACATTTCAATGATTAAACAAGTTTTACGAACCCGGGCCCACATATGGCCGAAATACGAGTTTCGTACAAAATATATAAGTTTCAAACGAATTAGTTTAAATTCTAAACGACACTAGAGCATGATGTTTGGGGGTTAAACTACCCAAATCTCGGTCAACTCCAAAAACTATCACATCAAAAGCGTCCCCTACAAACAAAGTGGGATCTCTAATCCATACGAATGCCCTTACCCTTGTCTCCGCCGGAGCCTATAAAAAGATAAACAACGAGCGGGTAAGCAAAGCTTAGTGAATGCAATAATTATACATATACATATATAAATTACTTACTTGCATCACTCACCCCAATTTCGCATACATACTAGCAATATAATTAGCATACCCACATAATGTATAACGCTAAGTCCCCGATAACACAAGCTAGTATAATAATAGCATATAACACAAGCAATATAATATGCTACGCCACAATACACCAACATTGATGTTCACAACATCCAATAGTATTCAAATTCCAAGGCCAGCCCAACGAATGGTATCGTCAACATCAAACTTATTTCCCATCCGTCCTAGTTAATGTGGTTTCGTCAACATCGAACTTAAACCCACATATGAGGTATCGTCAACATCGAACTTAAACCCTCATCCAATGTCACTACAATAGTGGTATGGCTTCGTCAACATCGAACTTAAAAACCATACTTGAGGTATCGTCAACATCGAACTTTAACCCTCCTCTAAACAATCAAACAATATACTCTAGGATATGGTGTCGTCAACATTGAACTTTAACCCATACCCCACAAATAAATAAATCATATACATACATATATAATTATTCCACTCACCTAAACGATTTGGTGACGATTTTATACTTTCGAATGCTTCAAAGTCGAGTACCTAATACAATAAGTACTCAATCAACACCCACACACTAGTTGGACTAATCACCAACAACTTACTCCTGTGCATTTAATGACTTAAATGCATTAAATGCCCTTTTTACATCAAAACCGACCATTTAAGGTCAAGACCATCATAAATCACTAAAAGCTAGTGATTAAGGTCCAACCACACTAACTAATACAGATTTAGGGTATTTCATACCCTTCTTTCCCCACTAGGTCAATCGTTACTCATTTGACCATTTTAAAGCCGACACACCCATTTGGGGTCATCCACTAACCCACATAACACCCATTCAATTTAATAACTAGGTGTGCTAGTAATTAACTAACCAATTATGACTCATAAACTCATTTATCATTTCAAAACCCTAGGTTAGCAATTCTTGAGTCCTCATGACTCGATCTTACCCAAGAACACCTAAAATCACCAAATATGGGTTTTATGTTCTTCATTTACCCAAACCCTAACCCATACATAAATCAAAGTAAGGAAATCCAAGTTAGAACATACCACTACAACCAAAACATAGCTAGAGAGGAGATGAACAACTTTATAACTCGAGCTAAGACCCAAAACTAGCTCCTTCTTCTTTTGCTTGAGCTTTCTCACACAAGAATCTCACTCTCTCTCCAAAATTAAAGTGGATAGGATAAGGTTGGTGATAATGGAGTTATGACACTCCACAAACTGATCTGGTGGCCTTCTAACTCGTCCCTAAGTGAATTTACCAAAAAGCCCTTCTAAAATATCTCATTAAAGGAAACAGAATCCGGCTACAGTAAACAGTGCGCCACGCGCACCTTTAGGTGTGCGCTGAGCGCACAATGCTCAGCTCAGTCTCTGACCTCTGTTTGACTACACAATGTGACCCACACTTCATGTACTCTATTTACACCTATGTACAATAAATATTAGGGTCTTACAAAAGTATGTAAGTTCAGGAGATAGACATTATATGTATACATATAACTGTTAGCGTAGACATGCTGCGAGATTTCAAAATACTGATTGCTGATTCCCAGTAATTGGCATGAAAAATTCTTGTTACAAGATACGGATGAGTAAATGATGGGGTTTCGATAATTATAATGATTTTTTTTCGGAAAGTCAAAGATCAGTGAAGTTGTTTGTAAGTTTATTGCTAACGTGGTGGAACATAAATGGTTCTCCGGTAACGATGGCGAAAGGTCATCATATATATCGAGGTTACAATAAAGCCGTTTCGACTAAAGAATCGAAGTTGACTTATTGGAGCTGTGACAAAACTGTTTATTTTGAAACGGAATTGAAAAGTTATTTTAGCTAATAAATGCCAAAGGGTCTGACATGGATACGTGTTAAACTATGACTTTGGTTTCGAGAGTTTTTCAGGTGCATGACTGTGGGTAACATGTGGTTGGATCATCATCTCAATTGTTCATTATTTGAAGTGTCTTCAGGAATTTCGAGGGGTTTGAACACAGATTGTAATCGTTAATATACATATGGTATTCTAAGATTTTGAATGATACAAATATTTTTCTGGGTTCTCTGAATAGAAATGATGTTCTAGCACAGTTTTGAAGTTAAAGTATTGATTTGAAAGAGGTAAGAATTCTAAGAGTGATGTCCTCGGTTGAGTCTTGACTTGGATTTTGATTTGTCAAAATCAGATTATGCAATTAATTTTAGATGAGAATGGTTGTTTTGATTTCTATGAAGGAATGTGTATCGTTGTGAATGTAGGGAGTATAGTGGATGATTGCTGAATCAGATTCAAAGAATGTAACATATTCATTGTGAATTTATATATCTCTCGGGTATTACCTACGCGTTAAAAAAATCTCACAAGTAATATTTTGTACAAGAGAATTTTTATTACAGTCTTTATGAAAATATATGTATATTTTCTTTAGATGTAATACAGATTTAATGAGTTAATATCATATTAAGCTCATTTGATTTTTAACTGGAACTAGAAATGAATAATCTCAAAAACTTTAGAAATTTCATAATCTTCGTGGATTATCACTTCAACATAAATGAAATTATGAATCAATACTTCATTATTTATTTTTTATTGATATTTATTCGGTGAATGAGGTTGGTGTTTGTGGGATTCTTATGAACTTTGTAGAGTACGAATTATGGTTTCGTAGAAAGTTTCGGGTACATCAAAAATGAAAGTATAAAATCAAACATATAATTGAATAATACACTTAGTTTATTATGAAATGAAATTCATTGATTTGAAAGAGAGATTGTGGTTAATGATGGTTAAGTTGCGGACGAAGGATGTACATCATAGCTTATTAGTAATATGAATTAACCGAGTAGTTAAGATTCATACATAATAGCTTAGCACGAAAAGATTCATTATGGTTTAAAAATTTATATATATAAGATGTACATATAAATCCTTTAGTGGAAATGAGTTAATACTTTATAACTCGTTAATATGACATACTTGTTGTTGATTTGTAATGATGTCCACGGTGATCTTGAACTGTCGGAGCTTGTGATGTTATAGGTGCTGCTAGTGTTGATGATGCTGACAGTACTGACGGTGCTGGTGATGCAAACGGTATTGTTGATGCTATTGATAAAACAAGTCTAGTTTGTAAATCACGCATCATTCTTGTCAGGGTTTCTACTCTTCCTTTTATCATTTTGGTTCACTCATATGATTTATGGTTAAGGTTAGAATAGATAATCTCTAAGACTTTGGAGATTACATAATCACCACAGAATGTTTCTTTAATGAAGTTATAGATTAATACTTCATCGGTTATTGTTGTTGGTACTCCTTAGTATCTATGGTGCGTGTGACGTTGATGCTCGAGGTACAGATTGTAATGTTAAGGTGCCGGATGCGGATGTTGTTGTTGATGGTGGTAATGGTACTATTGCTGCCGGTGCGGCTGCTGGTGCTTGTAACCTTTGTACCATATTCTCCAAAGCTACTACGCGGGCGCGCAACTCGTTGACTTCTTCAATTACACCGGGATAATTGTCGGTTCGGACGAGCGGATGAATAAGATCTAGAATTTGAGATAATATATAATCATAACGAGATACTCTGGAGATGAGAGAGAAAATGGTGTTATGAACAGGTTCGCCGGTAAGTGCTTCAGGTCCTTCACCAAGAGGGCAATGTGGTGGGTGGAAGGGATCACCTTCTTCTTGTCTCCAATGATTGAGGAGGCTACGAACCCATCCCCAATTCATCCAGAATAGATGATGGCTGATTGGTTGATCCATTCCAGTCACACTGCTTTCGGAGCTTGAGTGGGATTCCATTTCGGAATCCGAGGGACTTGAACTAATGACGAATTCCATTTCGTACGATTGAATAAAGGATTTTTCGATATGAAATGATTTTTCGGCTATCGAGTGGTATTCTAATTACATAGAATATCTATATATATAGAGCAAAAGATTTCGTAGATTACGGAGGAATTTACGGAATATGTCAGGCAAAGTTTACAGTAACAGATACGCTAAGATATGAATTAGCAGATACGCTAAGATATGAATTTTGTCTATACACTATTCATGAAATCAATGCAATAAGATGTGTCTAGACTAAGAATGATAAGCAGGTAATTTTCGACAAAAATGATAAGCAATACTTTTGACATGCAGACACGGTCGAAGTCCAGACTCACTAATGCATCCTAACGGCTATCAGTTAGACACACTAATATAGACCTGGTTCACTAAGACCACCGCTCTGATACCACATGAAACGACCCGTCCTAATCCATAAGGACGAATACAATAACATATGATTACATCGTGAGGTATTTGACCTCTATATGATACATTTTACAAACATTGCATTCGTTTTAAAAGACAAACTTTCATTTCATCGAAAGTTGACAGGCATGCATACCATTTCACAATATCCAACTATAAATGATCTAATCTTTCATTTACATAATCATAATCTTTATTGAACTCAACGACTTGAATGCAACGTCTTTTGAAATATGCCATGAATGACTCCAAGTAATATCTTTAAAATGAGCAAATGCACAGCGGAAGGTTTCTTTCATACCTGAGAATAAACATGCTATAAAGTGTCAACCAAAAGGTTGGTGAGTTTATTAGTTTATCATCAATATTCATTTCCATCATTTTTAATAGAGCACGAGATTTTCATTTCTATTTCTCATAAATATACGTCCCATACATAGAGACAAAAATCATTCATATGGATTGAACACCTGGTAACCGACATTAACATAATGCATATAGAATATCCCCAAACAGAAACTCGTCTGTATAATATAAACTCGAAGTACTAAAGCATACCATTTTCCAGTATGGGGGGTGTTAGTGCCTGTAGATCTACCTTTAGGATTCGCGTCAATTAGGGTGTCTGTTCCCTAATTCTTAGGCTACCAAGTTAAAGGGGTGATATTCGATTCGATAATTCAACCATAGAATGTAGTTTCGATTACTTGTGTCTATTTCGTAAAGCATTTATAAAAGTAGCGCATGTATTCTCAGTCCCAAAAATATATATTGTAAAAGCATTTAAAAAGGGAGTAATGAAACTCACAATACTGTATTTCGTAGTAAAAATACATATGACGTCATTGAACAAGTGCAAGGTTGGCCTCTGATTCACGAACCTATATTAATTGTATATTTATTAACACATATAATCGTAATCGAACAGTTTCATATATTATAACTTTATATATTATTTATTTAGTTTGTAGATATATTTAAAAATGATTATTATATATATATATATATATATATATATATATATATATATATATATATATATATATATACACACACACACACACATTAAAAATTACCTAATTTGCGTAGTGACCCGAACTTTTCCATGTTTATATATATTAATTGAATTAGATAATTACATGATTTAGTGTTTCCAACCTGTTAAGCAATCAAACTTGTTAAGATGTGATTAATTGAAATAGGTTTCATATAGACAATTGACCACCCAAGTTGACTAGTGATTCACGAACGTTAAAACTTGTAAAAACTATTTGATGACATATATATGGTTACATATATAGTTAACATGATATTATGATAAGTAAGTATCTCATTAGGTATTTTAACAATGAGTTATATACATAAAAATGAGACTATTGAATTAAGAAACTCGAAAACGATATATATAACGATTATCGTTATAACAACGTCTTACTAAATACATATGAATCATAATAAGATATTGATACACTATGTCTAATCATGATAATGATAAGTAAACATGTCATTAAGTGTATTAACAATGAACTACATATGTAAAAACAAGACTACTAACTTAATGATTTCGAAACGAGACATATATGTAACGATTATCGTTGTAACAATATTTAACTGTATATATATCATATTAAGATATATTAATACATCATAGTATCATGATAATATAATAACTTAACATCTCATTTGATATAATAAACAATGGGTTAACAACATTTAACAAGATCGTTAACCTAAAGGTTTCAAAACAACAGTTACATGTAACGACTAACGATGACTTAACGACTCAGTTAAAATGTATATACATGTAGTATTTTAATATGTATTCATACACTTTTGAAAGACTTCAAGAAACTTATCAAAGTACTTCTACTTAACAAAAATGCTTACAATTACATCCTCATTCATTTTCATCAACTATTCTACTCATATGCACTCGTATTTGTACTCGTATAATACACATCTTCTAAATGTATTTACTATTGGTATATACACTAAAATTATCAGCTCTTAGTAGCCCATGTAAGTCACCTAACGATGTGGGAACCATCATTTAACTTCTAGCATGAAATATCTCACAAAATTACAATCTAATGGAGCCTATATGGAGAGTGTAAGTTCACGTGAATGATGTAGCTCACAAACACATTCACTTTGCAATTTTCTTGAATCAAATTACTCTCTCTCAAGTGTTCTTCCTTTGTTCTAAGTGTTCTTCATCATCTTCAACAAAATCTAGCTCAATCTAGTTCATAAATCCATACATAAACCAAGTTATAAATCAACTACTCAAGAACACACCAACAATACTTCCAAGTTTGCTAGCTTAATTCCAATCTTGCAAATCCACTTTGAGTGATCATCCAACCTCAAGAAATCTTTCTTATTTATAGTAAGATATATTTCTAATATAAGGTAATACTCATATTCAAACTTTGATTCAATTTCTATAACTTTAACAATCTTATTTCGAGTGGAAATCTTACTTGAACTTGTTTTCGTGTCATGATTTTGCTTCAAGAACTTTCAAGCCATCCAAGGATCCTTTGAAGCTAGATCTATTTTTATCATTTCAAGTAGGTTTATCTACAAAACCTGAGGTAGTAATGATATTCATAACATCATTGGATTCATATATATAAAACTACCTTATTCGAAGGTTTAAGCTTGTAATCACTAGAACATAGTTTAGTTAATTCTAAACTTGTTCGCAAAAAAATGTTAATCCTTCTAACTTGAGTTTTTAAAATCAACTAAACATATGTTCTATGTCTATATGATATGCTAACCTAATGATTTAAAACCTGAAAACACGAAAAACACCGTAAAACTGGATTTACGCCGTCGTAGTAACACCGCGGGCTGTTTTGGGTTAGTTAATTAAAAACTATGATAAACTTTGATTTAAAAGTTGTTCTTCCTGGAAAATGATTTTTCTTATGAACATGAAACTATATCCAAAAATCATGGTTAAACTCAAAGTGGAAGTATGTTTTCCAAAATGGTCATCTAGACGTCGTTCTTTCGACTTAAATGACTACCTTTACAAAAATGACTTGTAACCTATATTTCTGACTATAAACTTATACTTTTTCTGTTTAGATTCATAAAATTTAGTTCAATATGAAACCATAGCAACTTGAATCACTCAAAACGGATTTAAAACGAAGAAGTTATGGGTAAAACAAGATTGGATAATTTTTCTTGTTGTAGCTACGTGAAAATTGGTAACAAATCTATATTAATCATATCCTAGCTAACTCATATTGTATTATACATGTATTCTATTATATTATGTAATCTTGGGATACCATAGACACGAATACAATATTTTGACAAATCATATCGACCCACCTATATATATATATATATATATATATATATATATATATATATATATATATATATATATATATTTCGTAACAACCATAGACACTCTATATGCAGTAATGTTGGAGTTAGCTACATAGGGTTGAGGTTGATTCCAAAATATTATATACTTTGAGTTGTGATCTAGCCTGAGGCTTGTATACATGAGGTCGTGGATTGATTCGAGATAATATATATTGCTTTATTTCTGTACATCTAACTGTGGATAACTAGTTGTAGGTTACTAACGAGGACTGCTGACTTAATAAACTTAAAACATTAAAATGTATTAAAAATGTTATAAATATATTTTGAACATACTTTCATATATATGTACATATTTGTTATAGTTTCGTGAATCGACCAGTGGCCAAGTCTTACTTCCCGACGTAGTAAAAATCTGTGAAAGTGAGTTATAGTCTCACTTTTAAAATCTAATATTTTTGGGATGAGAATACATGCAGCTTTATAAATGTTTTACAAAATAAGTACATAAAACTACTTTCTAAGATTGAATGATCGAAGCCGAATATGCCCCTTTTTGCTTGGTAGCCTAAGAATGAGGGAACATCACTAATTTTGAGAATTAGTGCACGCCTAATTGACGCGAATCCTAAAGATAGATCTATTGGGCCTAACAAACCCCATCCAAAGTACCGGATGCTTTAGTACTTCGAGGTTTTATATCATGTCCGATGGATGTCCCGGAATGATGGGGATATTCTTATATGCATCTTGTTAATGTCAGTTACCAGGTGTTCACCATATGAATGATTTTTATCTCTATGTATGGGATGTATATTGAAATATGAAATTTTGTAGTCTATTATTATGATTTGATAATATATAGGTTAAACCTATAACTCACCAACATTTTTTGTTGACGTTTTAAGCGTGTTTATTCTCAGGTATGAAAGAAATCTTCCGCTGTGCATTTGCTCATTTTAGAGATATTACTTGGAGTCATTCATGACATATTTCAAAAGATGTTGCATTCGAGTCATCGAGTTCATCAAGATTATTACCAAGTCAATTATAGTTAGATATATTATGAAATGGTATGCATGCCGTCAACTTCCGATGTAATGAAAGTTTGTCTTTTTAAAAAAACAAATGCAATGTTTGTAAAATATATCATATAGAGGTCAAGTACCTGGCGATGTAATCATATGTTATTGTATTCGTTCTTATGGATTAGGACGGGTCTTTACAATTTGTTTTATATTAATATTTATATAAAATATAATATATTCATACTTATATGTAATATTACTTATAAGTATATTTTTTATATACATAAAAATATAGTAATCAGAAGTTGTAATTGATTATAATGATAATATTACTTATAATAATAATTATAACAAGAATCATAGTGATAATAATAGTGATATTAATAATAATACTTGTAATAATATTGATTTTACAGTTTTTGATAGTCATGATACTGATTTTAGTACTTACATAATAATAATACTCGTGATAATAATATTACTTATGTCAATATTAACACTTTTATTATTTATAAAAAGATATTAATACTAATATTTACGAAAAAGATAATAATTTATATTACTTTCATAATAATAATAATAATAAACATATTCATGATAATAATATTAAAGTTTTAAATTTAATTGTAATGTCATAATTATTACTTATAATAATAATAGTAATAGATATAATACTAATAACAACAGTATTGATAATTATAATAATGGTGATCTTAATAATAATAATACTAATAATAATAATCATAACAATAATAATAATAATCATAATAATTAACAATAATAATAATAAAAATAAAAGAACTTGTGTATACCCTTAAAAGTTTCGAGTAAAAAGAAATGCTCTAAACGGGACTCGAACCCAAGACCTCTCGCTCACCCGTAACACTCCTTAACCGTCCCTCTACTTCTGCTTTTCTATTTTTAATGACAATTTAATTTTATTTAACATGTTTTTCTGTTTTCTCCTCTTCTTCAAGATTTCAAACGGTCTGAGTAAAACCAAATCATAACAATGAATAACCAATTGTTTTCGGGGACTGAAATCGATACGAGATAGTTATGTTTTGGTTGGAATTAACAGAGAAAGAAGAAAAAGAAAAAAATAAAATAAAATTATAGTTGTAACAGCTCGTGAAGAACTCATTCCAATTCAATATCAAAAATCAAATTTTCAAATGTTTTAGATCAAAATTCCCTAATGAAATATATTCTAAATCTATCCTAGAAACTTCCTAGACCCTCAATTTAATTCAAAACATCAAAAAAAGATCGAATTTTAATGAAGAACAAAGGTTGACTTTTTCGATTCAAAACTGTGACTACAAAATTCGAGTTCAATATAGAAAATTGGAGTTTCAAACTTTTCAGATAGTTTAGATACAAGATTCCTAACATATCTGCATTATTAGTTTTTGAAAATTCATATGAAATCGAGTTTTTGCTAAAATGAAATAAGAACAGAAGTGTCGCCTTGTTTTTTTTTAAAATTATATTATCAGCTATTAATAACTAATGGAAGTTATAATTGATATAAAGGGTGGAGAAACGAATAAGTTAATCAATTGCAATGGGATTCGATGTTATATCACGGATTGAGGGGTCGACAGATTTCAATCAAGAACAGGAGAAACTAAAGAAAAATAAGGGATGTTTATGTCGATTGCTAACAGATTATTGGTTGTACTGTAATCGAGCTCGACAATAATCACAATCAGATAAGAAGAAGAATCAAAAAAATTGGATGAGATAGTGACAGGATACAGATTTTATCTAACGACCCATCCTAATCCATCTGGACGAAGTCCATATCGATTATAAACGATTCACGGTAGTTGGTTACATCGCGAGGTACTTAACCTCTATATGATACATTTTACAAACATTGCATTCGTTTTTAAAAGACAAACTTGCTTTACATCGAAAGTTGACGACATGCATGCCATTTCATAATACATCCAACTATAATTGACTCAATAATAATCTTGATGAATTCGACGACTCGAATGCAACATCTTTTGAAATATTTCATGAATGACTCCACGTAATATCTCTAAAATGAGCAAATGCACAGCGGAAGATTTCTTTCAAACCTGAGAATAAACATGCTTTCAAGTGTCAACCAAAAGGTTGGTGAGTTCATTAGTTTAACATAAATAATCATTTCCATCATTTAAATAGACCACAAGATTTTCATTTTTTAGTTCTCATATATATACGTCCCATGCATAGAGACAAAATATCATTCATATGGATTGAACACCTGGTAACCGACATTAACAAGATGCATATAAGAATATCCCCATCATTCCGGGACACCCTTCGGATATGATATAAATTTCGAAGTACTAAAGCATCTGATACTTTGGATGGGGTTTGTTAGGCCCAATAGATCTATCTTTAGGATTTGCGTCAATTAGGGTGTCTGTTCCCTAATTCTTAGATTACCAGACTTAATAAAAAGGGGCATATTCGATTTCGATAATTCAACCATAGAATGTAGTTTCAATTACTTGTGTCTATTTCGTCAAACATTTATAAAAGCGCATGTATTCTCAGTCCCAAAAATATATATTGCAAAAGCATTTAAAAAGGGAGTAATGAAACTCACAGTACTGTATTTTGTAGTAAAAATACATATGACGACATTGAACAATGCAGGGTTGGCCTTGGATTCACGAACCTATATCAATTGTATATTTATTAAAATATTTAATAGAAATTTCATAATTTCATTCATTAATTGTATAGGTTTTTAGATACGTGTAGTTATATAGAATTTATACTAAAATCTATTTAAATATAAACTTTATTTATATATAATATATCTTATGTTATATTTGTATATGTTGTATATATATTTCAAATTAATTTTTATCTATACATTTAGTTATATGTAAGTATTTATATAAAATATTAGTATGGTTGGTATGTTATTATATGAAATATAATTATAGTATATATAGTAAATATAAGTTTTGGTATAAAATATTTATTTGTTAAAAATGATAGTTTTGATAATAATGATTTACTAGTAATAATAACTTTATTAATAATGATAATACTAATAATTATAAGAATGATTCAAATACTAATATTAATGAAGTAATAATATTTTTGCATCATTTTCTTAATAATAATAATACTTATATTAATAACACTAAATATTCTAAAATTCTAACAATAGTACCTTTATTGATATTGATATAGATAACAATAATAATAATATTAATGAATATATAATAATAAGAATTTTAATCATAAACATAATGATAATAGTAATAATACTCGTTCTATATAGTAATAACTAAGTTAATGACAATAATTAGAATAATGATAATAATTACATTTAATAATAATACTTGATAATAATAATAATAATAATAATAATAATAATAATAATAATAATAATAATAATAATAATAATAATAATAATAATAATAATAATAATAATAATACTAATAACCCTAATAACAAAAATACTTATAATCATAACAAAAATAATAATTTCTAATAATAATAACAACATCTAATAATAATAATAAAAATAATAATGATAAAAATAATAATAATAATAATAATAATAATAATAATAATAATAATAATAATAATAATAATAATAATAATAATAATAATAATAATAATAATAATAATAATAATAATAATAATAACAAGAATAGACTACCTTATCAAATAAGCTTTAAAAAAAAAACAACTGCTGCTGCCCGGGCTTGAACCCGAGACCCCTCGGTCGCCCATTAACCCTCTGCACCATTCAACCATCGTTGTGTTTCTGCTTTTACCCTCATATTATTTTTACTTAAACCCGTTTTCTGTTTTATATCATCTTCTTCCCCAAGTACACAATCGATCCATCTCCCTTTCTAACTAATTGACCAGAAGTCAAATGATTCGAATTACAGCAACAATTTTGGATTTTATACTCAACATAGAACAATTATATGTGATAAATTGAATTAAAAAAAAATATATAAAAAAAGAACATAAGCAACTGCCGTCGCTGTTCTTGTTTTAAAAAAAAAATTTCTTATCGATTTTTATAATGTAATAGATAAAAGTTATAACATAACATACCTTGAAAATCCATCCTAGAAACTATTAGATTCGTGAATTGGACTTGAATCATAACATATAACTCGAATTTATCGAAGAACATTGGTTAACTTTTTCTAATCAAAACTTTGAATCCAAAATTTGATCTCGTTTTGAAAAATTGAGAGTTGGAATTTTGTAGACAGATTAAGTAAAAGATTTTAAACAAGACTACATTGATAGATTTTTAGAATTCGTTCAAAATCCAGTTTTGAGGAAATTTCGTGTATACAGAGCAATTACCTATTTTTTTTTTAAAAATCCTAGATATAATTGATGTAGCATCTATAATTGATCAGTGTTATCCTTTAGTGAACAACTTGAAGTCGACTGGTTATCACTTTAGAGACAAATACAAAATTAGCTACAGCACGATGGATACAGCTAACAGATGGTACGGTTTTTAAGTTTTTTTTATACTAATAATTAAATAATATATCAGTAATAATAATTATCATATTAATAATAATTATAAATAATAATGATACTATAAATCATAAAAATGATAATAATCATATTTTTTAATGATAATAATAATAGATTGTATTATTTTCTAATAAATATAATTATATTAGTACTAATAATAATAATAATGTTGATAAAGAAAATAATAACAAATAATCATAATAACTTAAAATTATAATTGTACTACTAATTTTAATGATAAATTAAATGTATTAACTTATACATTATATTAAATAATTGTATATTGATATTAACATTACTATTAATAATGAAAGTAAATATAATAATATTGATATAACAATTTATACATATCAAATTATATATATATATATATATATATATATATATATATATATACACTATATATTAAACTAATCTATTAATAATACAGATATCAAAATTGATAATGAAAGTAATATATTAACATTAATATAACAATTATATTCAACTTGTAATTAAATTTAATATAATAATATTACATATGTCCTCTTTAAGATATATATATATATATATATATATATATATATATATATATATATATATATACATAACAACATATTTTGAGCATTTAATTTATATCTCACAACAATATAATAATAATTATCCATAGAATTTATATTTGATTTATCAGTATTTATATATTTTATATTTATTACTATATACATACAATATCAGCTATGTATAAAAAGTCCTATATACATATATGGAATCAGTTTAATTATTTTATATCTTATTTTACATATATAACTTTAATGTTTATATTATATTTTATTCTTTCCAATTATTATTATATATATACTTACATTTATATTTACATATTTATTTACACATAAATGTTCGTGAATCGTCGGGTATCATCAAAGGTTTAAATAATTACATGAATAAGTTCAAAAGTTTTTGAGACTCAACATTACAGACTTTGCTTATCGTATCGAAATCAAATAAGATTCAGGTTTAAATTTGGTTGAAAATTCCCGGGTCATCACATTTTATCTGTATCTAAAGTTATAAATTTTGATTTATAAATTTTACTAATTAATATTTATAATTATATTTAGTATACCGTTATAAAAATAAATAATAATAATAACATTAATAACAATTGTAATAATAATAATTATTAATAATAATGATATTACTAATAATAATAATATTAATGACAAGGATACTAGTAATATGATAACAAATAATGATATATAAAAAAAATGATAATAATAATATTAAAAATAATACCAATAATAATAATACTAACTATAATAATATTAATATTATTAACGATAATAACAATATTAATAATAATATAACAACTTTTACATATCACATTTCATATTTATATGTTATATGTAATAATATTAATACCTAATAATATTTGTATTAATATTAATATTAATAATAATAATGGGAGTAATAATAGTAATATTGATATAATACTATATCTAAACTTGTAATTATATTTAATATATTAATATTACATATGTCATTTTTAATATAGTGATATATAATAACATATCCTGAATATTTAATATTTATACATTTTTAATTCTAATGATTAAAGTGTATTTTATTATTTCAAATTATTATATATACTTTTGTCCAGTTATCGTTAGTTGACACTTTTGTTCATACTTATAATTCACTTTACCATTTATTCCGAATATTGTTAAAAAGAAAAAATTTTCTTAAATCATAGTGAACCTCTTAACAGAGACTCGTAATCATACAATGTATCTGATAGTTCAATCATTTGATATTATCTTCTAATTCCACCGATAAACATATTGAAACAAATACGTTCATGTAAAGTAGTATACGTTTAATACTTTGTTAATATTTTCAAGTAATAATATATATATATATATATATATATATATATATATATATATATATATATATATATATATATATATATATATATATATATATATATATATATATATATATATATATATATATATATATAATCATATCCATTTATATAATGGTTCGTGAATCGTCGAAACTTGGTCGAGGTTAAATGAATGAACACAGTTCAAAGTTTTGAGATTTCAACATTACAAACTTTGCTTATCGTGTCAGAAACATATAAAGTATAAAGTTTAAATTTGGTCGGAAATTTCCAGGTTGTCACAGGAAGGACGTGGCAGAACAACATGAATGGAGGGGACCACGTGAGTGCACGATTCATGCGACAGAATAATACTATTCTATACCATCATGTCCCCTCCCCTTTTTCTTGTCTCCTACGTGGCAGGAAAAGGACAGCCACTCTCACCTATAAATGCTCACTATGAACCTCATAAAAAAACACGCAAGATAGAGAGAGAGAAAACTATCACCTGTTCGAGTGCTCTATCTGAGCAATCATAAATATGGTTCTCACGTAACGCTCTTTGAACATCAAATCCTAACACCGTCCACGAGCCATCAACTCCAGTTAACCAGAATGATGGTGGGTTACGTTTAACCACCCTTTTGAGATCATCATCTCGTATGAGGGTTATTCACGGTACTCCGGACGGGAGAGTTAAACTCAAGAAACCCTTAAATCACTCTTTATTGTTGATCTTGCATGAACCGAACCTCTTGGACTAATTTATGCTTGATCAAATGGCGCCATTCATGGGACAACAAAGTTAAAAGGTTTAAATATATCTTTTTCCTTTATTGTTCTTAACATTTTCTCAGTTTTTTCTTCTCAGCTCTCATTGCGCTGTCTATAACAAG
The DNA here is from genome assembly GCF_046630445.1 of Rutidosis leptorrhynchoides. NCBI lineage: Eukaryota > Viridiplantae > Streptophyta > Magnoliopsida > Asterales > Asteraceae > Rutidosis > Rutidosis leptorrhynchoides. The sequence goes on along the minus strand of NC_092333.1, from coordinate 348,631,293 downwards.
TGGTCGGAAGAAAGGCATATGCAAATATGACTACTATCTCATCGCGCATAGATGGAAAGCGCAAAGCTGACCAGATAGGTAAAGAGGTTACAGAAATCTCTTTTCCTGTTATCCGTTTGAATAACACTTCGTGCGCACCTATAGTGGTTCTGGGCTACCTACCAGAATATGGATACAGGATAAGACGTTTGTATATGGATACCGGTAGCAATGTGGATATAATGTATAAGAAATGTCCCAGACAACTGCCAGAGTCTGTGAAGTAAGCCATTCGACCTTCGACTATGGCGCTCTCTGGATTCTTAGGGGGAACCAGCATGGCCCATAGGCACTCTGGATCTGAAACTGGAATTAAGAGATGACAAGGATATGTTTAAGACGCGCACTGAAGATGTCTAATTCGGTGTAATGCGCAAACACTCCAGTAATAATGCAATAATAGGAAGAATATCCCTACAAAGGTTTGGATCAATACCATCCATGGTTCATGGACTAGTAAAGTTTTCGACTAAGCAAGGAGTGGCAACTATTGAGTCAAACCCACTTGAAGCACTGTGAGCTTCAGTTAAGGTAAAGGAAGAAGAAAAATTAGTGGGTCAAACGTCATCGAGGTGCCTCATCATAAAAACCCCACTTACCGGGATCAAAAGGTGAAAATAGGGGCGGGTTTGACAAAGGAAACACCAGCCAAGTTGTGCAACATCCTTATGACAAACTTAGAGGTGTTTTGCTGGCACGACACAGATATGAAAGGTGTTTCGCGGGATGTCGCGCAACATCACCTTAACGCTAATGTGAACATGACACATGTCCTGTAAAAGAAGAGACCCATGGCGCCCGACAGGTGTGAATGGCTGCGCGGAGAAGTGACAAAGCTGGTTAAAGCAAACATCCTACGCAAAGTCAGCTATCAAACGTGGGTGGCTAATCCGGTCCTAGTTACTAAGGCCGGCGAATCATGGAGCTTATGCGTCGACTTCAAGGACATTAACAAAGCGTGCCCAAAGGATACCTACCCTCTACCCGAAATCAACTGCAAGGTCGAATCTCTCGTTGGGTTCAAGTTTAAATGTTTCCTTGACGCATACAAGGGTTATCAATAAATCCCAATGGCACATGAAGACTAAGAAAAGACAGCATTTCACATGGACCACGGCATAAACTGTTACACAAAAATGCTGTTCAAACTTAAAAACGATGGCGCCACTTATCAGCGCATGATCGACATGACTTTCGCTAAACAGATTGGTCGCAACTTGGAAGCGTATGTCGATAACCTGGTCATCAAGAGTAACAGTGAGGAACAGCTTCTAGCATATCTCCTTGAAACTTTTGATACACTGCGCAGGTTTAACATGAAACTCAAACCATCAAAGTGCAGTTTTGGAGAAGAAGACAGATCATTCTTTGGTAACGTAATCACCACTAGGGGAATTAAAGCTAACTCGAAAAAGATTGAAGCTACTGAACGCATGCCATCTCCAAAATGAAAAACAGGTTCAAAGTCTTAGTGGAAAACTCACCGCACTGATTCGATTCTTATCAAGAGCTGTCGAAAAATCTTTTCCTTTCTTCAGCACACTTAAGAATTGCGCGAAAAAGTCTGACTTCAAATGGACAGAGGAGGCTGAAAAGGCATTTCAAGAAATGAAAGCGCTGCTTAAAAACCTCCCCACCTTAACCGCGCCAATTGTCGGGGAAACCCTCATCTTGTATTTAGCAATTGTGCGAGAAGCTGTTAGTTTAGTTTTGATCGCTGAAAGGGATGGGGTGCAGAAACTTATATATTTTGTTAGTAAAGCACTGACTAGGAGTGACCTGAAATATCACCCAATCGAAAAGTTCGTATACGCGCTTGTGATTAATGCGCGATGGCAGCGGCGATACTTTCAAGCTCACCCCATAGTGGTACTGACAGATCAGCCTATCCGACAAATCATGTATAAGCCAGAAACGTCCGGACGATTAACGAAGTGGGCAATCGAGTTGGGAGAACACGAGATTAACTTTTATGCTAGAAGCACGGTAAAAGGGCAAATACTAGCGGACTACTTAGCAGAAACCACTTCCGATATGCCGATTGCGCCTGATTTGGAGGGTGAAACAACATTGGCACCAGAGCTCTGGGATTTGTATACCGAAAGGAGCGGGCGCAAGTATATTTCTTACCGGTCCCAATAAGGAGGAGCACACCTATGCGCTAAGATTTAATTTCAAGGCGACAAATAATGAAGCAGAATACGAAGCCATACTGGCAGGACAAAGGCTAGCCAAGGAAATTGGAGTCAAGAAACTCTAATCATACGTTGATTCCCAGTTAGTCGCTAACCAGATTAACGGTAATTTTAATGCTCACGAAGAAGGAACGCCGGCATACCTAGCCTTGGCGTGTTCCCTGATCATTGAATTTGACAATTTTCAGATAAGCCAGATACCTCGAAGTTAGAATAAACAAGCGGATGTGTTAAGTAAACTGGCAGCACTAGCGTTTAATTATCTTGAAAAGAAAGTTCTGGTTGAGCAAGTTTTCAAGAAATCCATCGAACCTAATCAACTAGACGTTGTCGTAGAAGAAGTCGAGCATTGCTGGATGACCAACATAATTGAGTTCTTAAAGACAGGTTCGCTACCCGAAGATGACAAAGAAGCCAAAAAGATAAGAGTTAAAGCTCTGATGTATGAACTGCACGATGATGTTCTATACAGAAAATTGTACCTCGGACCAAGCTTTTGTTGCGTTGGACCCAAGCAAGCCGAAACAATAATAGAAGAAGTCTACGCAGGAGCCTACGCTTTACACTCTGGTTTCAGAACAATGGTGGAAAAAATTAAAAGATTGATTATTACTGCCCAAGCATGTACAACGATGCAGCAGAAAGAATAAGGGTATGCCAAGAATGCCAACTACACGCGCCCATCAGCAAAGCTCTGCGCCACCCAATGTTCCCCATAATGTTGCCATGGCCTTTCTGAAAATGGGCTATTTACATAGTGCGACCGTTCCCTGCCGGATCGGGAAGCGCTGATTACTTGGTAGTTGCGATTGACTTCTTCACCAAATGGGTAGAGGGAAAGCCACTAAACAAAATCACAAAAAGAAGATAAGGTATTTTTTCTGGGAAAGTATCGTTTGCAGGTTTGGCATCCCAAATGAAATACAGAGCGATAATGGGATGTAATTCGAGGAATAAACTTTTCGTAGTTGGTGTCAGGGGCTGAACATAAAGCAAAGCTTCACGTCCATTGCGCATCCTCAATCCAATGGGCAATGCTAAGTTACCAATAGAGACATAGTCCACGCAATTAAATCAAGGTTAGGAAAACAACGGAGATGATGGGTGGATCAGCTTCCTAAAGTCCTTTAGGCACATCGCACGAAACCAAAAAATAACATTGTATATACACCATTCAGTCTGTTATACGGCTCAGAAGTAGTCCTGCCTGCAAAGATAGCCATCCCCACAGAGGGAATGTTGTCATTTAATCAGAGCCAGAACTCTAAGGATCTGCGAACTAATCTGGATTTTCTAAAATAGCGCAGAGAAATGGCAACTGCGCACGAGGCCATCAACAACCAACGAATCGCAAGGTACTATGACAAGAGAGTTAGGCTCATTACATACGCAGTTGGTGACTTTTTTGGCGCAACAATCAAGCGAACAGAATTGAAGACACTGAGAAAATGGGACCTGATTGGGAGGGTCCTCACAGGGTCATTGGAATTAGTAAAACTGGAACCTACTAACTGGTGGAGCTAAATGGTAAGGCAATTAAATGCACTTGGCACGCTACCGCGCTGAAACGATGTTATATGTAACAAAGAAAGTAGGGGAACTGATCACTGCATTAATTTTCATTGATTTACATATAACGATACTGTTATTACGCGCAAAAGTAGGTTACTAGTAAATTTCACAATCGAACAATGTCTTTACAATTGTTATTTTCATACATTAAGTTATTTTCATGAAGGTATTTCGTATGCCTGAGAGACATATTAAATTAATGTGGCTAATGTGTTTTGATCCAAGTCGGGTCATACCTAATAACAAGCTTACCGACACCTTATTCATATTTGATCTTTGCGATTGGATCGTTGATTAAATGTGTAACACTTGAATTTTAGAAAATGGTTTCTAAAATAATATTACTTGATATGTATATATATATATGTATATATATATATATGTATATATATATATATATATATATATATATTATGGAATAATTTATATAAAGAGTATTTAATTATTTATAGGTTAAATAATTAATTATTTTATGTTACATTTTATAAATTGGTTTTATAAAATAATGTATACATAAAAATAATGTGCAAGTATTATAAATTTATTTATAAAAGTTTACTTTTATAAAATTAAAATTTATATCATTGTAAGTGGCATGGGAGAAAGGGATATGCATGCATTTTGGTTGGTTACTTAGAAAGTTACTTCCACTCTCCATGTGCATGTACTTTTTGCCCACTTAAAAGCATACTTGCACATACATTGAATATATCAAGCTACTTGCAAAAACCTCTCTCCTTTTTTCCCCATTTTGGTCGAAATATTTTAGGAAGAAAAGGGTTCCAAAATTTTTTTGCAAGCTCATTTCAAGTGTTAAATTAAATCCTAACCAAGTACAAGGGTGTTGGTGCAAAAGGCTTGTGGGTATTACTCTATTGAGGCTTAAAGTTAGAAGTAGTTATTCCATCATCTTCATCATCATCTTGCTCATTTGAATCAACCCTCAACTAGCTTGAGGAGGTATATTCTCTTAACCCGCTTATAGTTTGTAAGTATATTCCATAACTTGATCATTCTTGGGATTTAACTTTAAATGGTTAAAGTATAACATGCTTCAAAATGGTAATTCATGCTTCCGCTTTGTTTGATTCTTAAAATGATTTTAAGTATTATGAAACTTGTTAAATCCCAACAATGGTATCTAAAGCTGAAGTTGTTGGAATATGCTTCGAGATGTTCTTTTAAACCCACTATATTTGCATTCTATGAACATGCATGAAAGTAGAATGCAAAAATGTTTCGGGTTTGGGTCGGTTATTTTTTTGGCCGAAACTTTGGGGACCCAAAATTAGGTTTTGGTCTTCCATTTTTGGTCATATTTGTTGTATGTTAATGTTCACAATCCTAGCCTTGACCTTGTGGTGGTTGCATGCTTGTTTGATTTAATATTTATTCATTTGGCATGTAATATTATTCATTCATTTGGTTTGTAATAATATTCATTTGGTTATGTAATTTTTTTTATATTTGGTATGTAAAATAGATTAGGTTGTATTTTCATTTTCTAAAAAAAAGGTGTTAGGATATATTTTTTTGTAAAAGATGAAGATACAAGAAGGAAACAAAGGAAGAACACAAGAAGAATGCATTTGGATGCAACATTTATTGGGAGATGTAAAATCTTCTACTTTGTGTTTTGACCCATTGACCGGTGACATTTGTTTTTGGCTAAACAAATGTCCACCAAAAGGCTTGATTGTGAACATATTTTTTGCATGCGTGGTTGTTTTGTATGATAGTGGATTGTGTATTTTGTTACTACAAGTTAATCACACAAGTTAACAACAATCAAAACTATAATTTAATTGGTTAAATTAGAAATTATTATCTACATGCAAAAGTAAAACTTTAATTTAAATTGGTTAAATTAAATGGCTAAAAGGATTTTAATAATTGGTTATTAAAACATAATAAAATGGTTTATTTCAAAGTAATAACATTGGCTTTATTACAAGACATGAAAATCTTTTCATATGTACCACACACTAAATGCATGTTAGCATATGGTATAAAAGTTTTCTTAAACTAGAATTAATGAAAACTTAAAATCCCTTTGATAAACAAGGTAAACAAGTTTAACGCCATCCTCTTGTGTGACACTTAGGCATATTAGGAAACTCATGATGGGATAAAGGTCACCTAACCGTTATGAGCAAACTAATATGATTAAGGTGAATTTCGCATGCTTGTGGGATAAAGGTCACCTAACCATTTGTATGTTAAGTTTACATGTTTACACAAGTAGGACGACTTGATTTGGGAATCATGAACTTAGGGTCAATGAAGCATGAGGAACACATAGGCGTTGATGGGATTAATATGCCATGCAAAAGGATTGCATGATCCCACACCTTAGAAGTTGCAAAGGGATTGCAATTTTCATATAAATGACTACCTAGCTAAATCAAATAACGGGATAAAGATCACCTAACCGGAATTTGGTTTACTGTTGGATTCTAAAATTTAATATATCAATTAGATTTAAAAGGGGTATTGATTATTAAATTAAATTGATACTTAAACAAACTTTGTTAAATTTTGTAGATGGCCGCCAATAACAACAACATTCCAAACGCACCAATCAACTTTAATAACCTATCTTTAAGGTCCTTACTCGAAAAGGAAAAACTCAACCATACGAATTTCATGGATTGGTATCGCAATCTAAGAATTGTCTTCAAGCTTGAGGATAGGGCGTATGTGTTGGAAGACCCCATTCTTGATTAACCCGAGGAGGATGATGTTGAGGGTATGGCATATTGGGAGAAATATTGCGCCAATTTAGTGCAAGTTTCTTGCCTTATGCTTGTGACCATAATCCCCGAACACCAAAAGGACTTCGAGCATCACAGTGCACATGACATGATCACACAATTGAAGGAGATGTTCCTTCAACAAGCTCGTGTCTAGTGCTTTGAAACGGTTCGAGTGCTTCATGCATGTCGAATGGACGACTCCCAATCCATTTCATCTTATGTCCTTAAGATGAAAAGCCTAATTGATCGATTGCACCATCTAAACTGTAACGTGTCTAATGAATTAGCCACGGACCTTATTCTCAACTCCTTGTCAAAAAGGTTTGACACATTCGTGATGAATTACAACATGAATGGTTGGGATAAGAGCATTGACGAATTGCATGCCATGCTTAGGACGGCCGAATCAAGCATGGGTAAAAGGGCTTCACCCGTGCTTATGATCAATCAAGGTGGGTCCAAGAACCATTCCACTTCTAAGCCAAAGGTGGCTAAGAGGAAAGGACCCGCCTACCAAGGCAAGGGTAAGGGAAAGGGGAAGATGGTTACCCCAACCAACAAAAACAAGAAGCAAAAGGTTGCCGGTCAAGTAAACCCCAAGGAAGATCCGTGCTTTGGTTGCAGTGAAATGGGTCACTGGAAACACAGCTGCCCGATCTACCTAAAGGAGTTGAAAGAAAAGAAGGATGCAGGGCAAACCTCAGGTAATGTATATATGGTATATGTTGAGCTTAGTATTACTTCTTCTAATACATGGGTATTAGACACAGGATGTGGAACTTATATTTGCAATTCTTTGCAGGGGTTCAAAAGAAGTAAACAAGATGTGGGAACAACAAGTCTCTTCATGGGAAATGGTGCAAAGGCGCACGTAGAAGCTCAAGGAGACTTTGTTTTGAAGCTACAAAATGGTTTGGAGCTTATTTTAAAAAATGTTTTGTATGCTCCTGATTTGATTCGATACATTATTTCTATTTCCCGTTTAAGACAATGTGGTTTTGAAATTAATTTTATTAATGATGATATCCATGTTTCTTTAGATAATGTGTTCTATTTCAAGGCTTCGCAGTTGAATGGTATTTATGAATTGGTTCATGATGACACATCATACAATAGCTCAATATTCCATGCAAACACCAAGAAACTCAAAATGGATTTGAGTGATTCCTACTTATGGCATTGTCGCCTTGGTCACATAAACAAGAACCGAATGCATACACTTCAAAAGAATGGTCTTTTGAAATCAAGTGAGCTAGACTCATTTGATGTATGTGAATCTTGTTTACAAGGTAAAATGACTAAAGCACCTTTCAAAGGGACCTATGAAAGGGCTAAGGACTTATTGGGATTAATACATTCAGATGTATGTGGACCCTTTAAGCCCATGACTAGGAATGGTGAAAGATATTTCGTTACTTTCATTGATGACTTCACTCATTTCGGATATGTCTATTTATTAAGGCACAAGGACAAAACGTTTGAAGCATTCAAAGAATATCAAAACGAAGTACAAAATCAAATCAATAAGACAATCAAGGTACTTCATATAGATAGAGGAGGTGAGTACCTGAGCGATTCTTTCCATGATCATCTTAAAAGTTGTGGGATTATCTCGCAACTTACTCCTCCTGGAACACCCCAACTTAATGGAGTATCCGAAAGGAGGAACCGAACCCTAATGGATATGGTTCGATCTATGATGGCAAGAAGCTCATTACCTCTATCATTTTGGGGTTATTATCTATGCTCCGCGGCTCGTATTCTAAATATGGCCCCAACCAAGAAAGTGGAATGAACTCCATATGAGATGTGGTTTGGAAAACCTCCTTCTCTATCATACTTGAAAGTATGGGGATGTGAAGCTTATCCTAAACGCTTCATCGCTAATGAGTTGAATGCTCGATCCACGAAGTGTATCTTCATAGGATATCCCAAGGATGATATGGGATACTATTTCTATGATCCAACCGATTGCTCGGAAAGCGGAATTCCTTGAAATCAAGTTCCTAGTGGAAGGTAATAGTGAAAGGAAGATAGATCTTGAAGAGGTTCAAGATCAAGTAGATGATATACAATTGGTTGACACTAGCTCTCAACATGAAAATGTTAAGAAGGATCAAATGGATGATCAAAGTATACAAGACGTTCGTAGATCTGGTAGGATTAGTAATCCTCCTGAGAGATATGGGTTTCTCATAGATGTTTGCTATGTGGTTGATTGGGATGAACCAATAAACTACCAAGATGCTTTATCAAGGATTGATAAAGATAAATGGCAGGAAGCCATAAACGCTGAGATGCAATCCATGTATGACAACTAAGTTTGGAAACTTGTTGTACAACCTACTAGCTCCAGGCTAGTTGATTGTAAATGGCTTTTCAAGAAGAAAACCAACATACATGGAAAATTGGATACATATAAAGCTAGACTTGTAGCAAAAGGTTTCACTCAAACTCAAGGGGTTGACTATGATGAAACTTTTTCGCCTGTGGCAATGCTAAAGTCTATTACGATATTATTTGCCATTACTGCTCATTATGACTATGAAATATGGCAAATGGATGTCAAGACTGTTTTCCAAAATGGATATCTTGAGGAAGATGTCTATATGGTTCAGCCTGAAGGTTTTGTCAATTCGAAATATCCTAACAAAGTATGTAAGTTAAAGAAGTCGATCTACGGATTGAAACAAGCATCTAGAATGTGGAATCATCATTTTAATGAGGAGGCCAAGAAATTTATCTTCATTAAAAATGGTGATGAAGCTTGTGCATACAAGAAAGCTAGTGGGAGCACTATCATGTTCCTTGTACTATATGTGGATGATATATTATTATTTGGAAATGATATTCCGGCATTGCAAGGTGTTAAAACTTGGCTAAGTAGATGCTTCTCTATTAAGGATCTTGGAGAAGCACAATACGTTTTGGGGATTGGGATCTACAGAGATAGATCCAAGAAATTGATAGGTTTGAATCAAAGTGCGTACATTGAAAATGTCTTGAAAAGGTCTTGAAAAGGTTCAAGATGGAGAACTCTAAGAAAGGTTTGGTACCTATTCAAAGAAGAACACTTCTTAGTTCATCTCAGTGCCCCACCACAAAAGATGAACAAGAGAGAATGAAGAATGTCTCGTACATGTCTGCTATTGGGTTAATCATGTATGCAATGATATCACTAGGTCAGATGTGTCATGTGCTCTTAGCTTGACGAGTAGATACCAGAATAACCCTAGAAATAGTGATTGGATTGCGATTAAAAGTATATTGAAATAATTTAGGAGGACTAAGGATATGTTTCTCATATATGGGTCTGGTGAAGAGGAACTCACTGTAAAAGGTTACGTGGATGCGAGTTTCCAAACAGATCGAGATGATTCTCGATCACAATCCGGTTATGTCTTCATGTTAAATGGAGGTGCGGTCTCTTGGAAAAGTTCAAAACAAGATGTTGTTGCATTATCCACTACAGAGTCAGAGTACATTTCCGCCTCATTGGCAGCTTAGGAAGCTGCATGGATGAAGAAATTCATCGACGACTTAGGAGTAGTCCCTTCCATTCAGGACCCTCTTGAGATCTTTTGTGACACTGTGTAAGACCCTGTTTCCTTTTGCTGTTATTTGGGACGCCGTCCAATTTGGGGGACGCCGTCCAATAAAGAAGAGTGGGACGCCGTCCAAGCTTTTGGACACCGTCCAACAGAACTGAAGGGCCAGCTGTGATAATTTGAGTTAATAAGGGTATTTTGGTATTTTCACTTGAGGGTCGGTTTATGTAACGACCCGGAAATTTCCAACCAAATTTAAACTCTAAACTCTATATGGTTCCGACACGATAAGCAAAAACCCTAAAGTTGAGTCTAGAAAGTTTGAAATTTGTTATTAGAATAACTAGTTACCCTTTTGACCATGCCTGACGATTCACGAACAATTGATTTTAACTTTATATGTGCATATATATATATATATATAAATAATATTTTGATATAATAATTGATATATACAAATTGATATAGTATAATATAATATACAAACACATAATATATGTTATTATATAAAAAATATATATATATATATATATATATATAAATTAAATATCTATTTAATGTATGCTAGATGAATATTAAGCATTACATGATTTATATTATGTAGTATTTATATATCAAAATTAATTGCAATTTAAAATATAGTTGTTATATTAGTACTATTATTTATTTATCATTATTGATATTTATAATTAATGATAAAATTAGCAAATATAATATATACACATGAAATTTGATATATTTAGTTATTGATATTGTTATTAATTTTATTACTACTATATTTTTTTCCACTATTATTTATAATATAAAAATGTTAATATTATTAATATTAATACATTTATTAATTATTAGGTAATAGATATAATAGTTAAAATAAATAATCAAATAAATTATATATCAGTAATTTTAAGCAATTACAGATTAGGGTAAACAGATTTTACGCCTAGGATTCCAACAATTATATCAACATCAGGTTTAACAGAATGAGGAAACTTTATAAAAGTGTTTTGTATTTTATCTACCAAGCGAATATTGATGTCGGATTCATTGCACCACAAAAACAGATATAAATCGATTTCTTTGGATGAATTAGCATTCCTCAGTCTCTATATAGCTCCCTGATAAAAACCATTTGAATTAAAAAGACAGAAGGATAACTGGTAAACTTATGAACTAGTCGACTACCCCGTCTTCACTATCTTCCTCTCTCTATATCTCAGTCATCTCATTTTGTTTCCTGTTTTGGCCAGAAATCTAACATAAACATCACCAATTTATTGAGTTACTACTATCGTTACCACTTGCAAATACTCGTTACATATTTCTGTTTCTCTGTTTAATTCGAAGACCAAAACACCACCCATGAAACCACCAAAACAGTCTACACTTTCTGCTACTCGTCACTGTTGCTTCTCGATCAGGCCAAACCCACAATCACCATCGTTATTTTATTCATTTTTTTTTCTTTTCTTTCTACAGCACACAACCGAGACACAAGTAATACGGTTGTATATATATTGTTTTGTTAAACACCTCGATCAACAACTACAATTGCAGATCCCATGTTCTTCTGTATTCCTTCGGTTATATTTTTTTTTTTTGATTTATCCTTTCAAGCCAACACCTAACGAACACTGTTACTACTACTAAACGGGTCAGGTTAACCCTTGAGTGATCGACTTAATTACTGTTACCGTAGTATTATGGTGATGATGGTAATTCGATGAACGAAAGAAGAATAAGAAGAATTAAGATGAGGTTATGATTCAACGAAGAAGATGATGATGATAATGAACTCGATGATGATGAAGGAAAGAGACAACGACGATGATGATGATTTGATATCAAACATTTTTTTTTGTTAATGGGGATGGAGCTGTAAAGTGCCCTGATTAAAATATCCCTTATTATCTATAAAAAAAATGTCGGCTGTAATTTCTTCTTTTAAAAATTCGAGACATCGAAACCCTCATTGGGTTGTAACTTAAAAATACATTAAAACAGATTTTGATATCGGGCCGTGTTTCAATACGGGTTACCTACTTGGGCCGAATAAACCTAAATGGGTTTGGGCTTGGGAACTTGCTGTTGGGGCAAAAGAAACGAAGTCAGAAGGGTTATATGAATTTAATTGCGATTTATTTCAGAAAAATAACAATCAGAGGGATGGTTTAGGGGTGTGTTAGGGGAAGGAGAGGTCTCGTGTTCGATCCCGGGCAACAACATTCTTTTTGGAGATTATTACTCTAAAGGTAGTATTATTATTATAATTATTATCATTATTAATATTATTATAAGTATTAACATTTTATTACCATTATAATCACTATTATTATTAGAATAATTAATATTATTATCACTCCTATTAAAACTCATTATTATTATTTTCATTAACATGATTTTTCTTATAATTTAATTACATTATTTTTTTATTATCAATACTATCACCAATATTATTATTAATACATGGAATACTACAAACAAAATAGCTATTATTATTATTATAAAAATTATTATTTTCGTTATCATTATTAAGATTATTATTATTAATTTACTAAATAAATATTATATACATAAGAGAAATATATTTATATAATATAACTATAATATTTTTAACAAATACTAAATATTTATCTAATGTATATGAAATAAATATAGCTAATTAAGTTATTAACGAAATATATAAGTTATTAAAATAACAATTAATAATTATATATAATTTACTTGAACAAGATTATATGTATTAATGAAAATACAAATGATATAGGTTCGTGAATTCAAGGCCAACCCTACAATTGTTCAATGATGTTATATGTATTTTTACTACAAAATGCATTCGGTGAGTATATAGTCCCCTTTTTAAACTTTAAATGTTTTGGGCTGAGAATACATGCGCTGTTTTTATAAATGATTTACGTTATGGATACAAGTGACTAAAATTACGTTCTACATGGGTTTGAATCAAAAATCCCCTAGCTTGGTAACTTTAACTATTGGTTTATGAACTGGTAGGCGCGAATCCTAAAGATAGATCTATCGGGTTTTACACCCCCACCCAGATGTTGTTCTAGTAAACTAGAAGAACGGGTGTTTAGTACTTCGAGGTTAACGTAACGCACTTGATTCGGTGCACATATTATTATAACTCAGGGGTACACACTCTTGTTAAGGCTAGTTACCGGGTGCCCACTGTTTGGAATGCTTTTCTTACACTTGCGAGTGTATTATGTTTAAATATATGAAATCTTGTGGTCCATAGTTATAACGCTGCTAGCAACAAACCTATATATCTCACCAACTTTATGTTGACATTTTAAAGCATGTTATTCTCAGGTGTAAATTAAGTCTTCCGCTGTGCATTTGCTCATACTAAAGACATTACTTGGAGTCGATCAACGCAATGGAACCAGATGTTGATAATTTCGTCCAGGAGGATAAGGACGGGTTGTTACAGTTGGTATCAGAGCGTTGGTCTTAGCGAACCAGGTCTTGCATTAGTGTGTCTGGCTAGTAGTTGTTAGAATACATTAATGAGTCTGGACTTTGACCGTGTCTATATGTCAAAAGTTTTGCTTATCATATCTAGTTGGAAACCATCTGCGTATCATCCTTAGGAAATTTTCTGCTTATCATTCTTAAGTCTAGACACGTCTTACTGCATTTAGGGCATCGATAGTGTATAGACAAAATTCATATTTTAGCATATCTGTTACTTTGGACTTTAGTTGACATCTTTTCAAAGATTCTCCGTAATTTACGGGATTTTGGTATTATATATACATATGTAAAGTATGTATAGAAGAATATCAAATCTAACTTCTATAATCTATTTCATACCAAAAATTCATTTTTCCGATTATACAAGATGGATTCCGCATCTAGTTCGAATTCCTCAGATTATGACAGCTATGCCGATATGGATTTTCATTCAAGCTCCGAAGACAGCATCACCGGAATGGATTAACCAATCTCCCATCATCTATTCTGGATGAATTGGGGGTGGGTTCGTAATATACTAAGTCACTGGAGACATGAAGAGGGTGATCCCTTCCATCCACCAAATTGCCCTCTTGGCGATGAACCTGAAGCACTTACCGGCGAACCTGTTCGAGAAACCATTTTCTCTCTCATTTCTAGAGTATCTCGTCACGATTATATACTATCCCATATTTCAGATCTTGTTCATTCGCTCACTCCAACCACCAATCATCCCGGTGTACTAGCAGAAGTTAACGAACTTCGCGCTCGCGTGACGGCTTTGGAGAATACGGTGCGAAGGTTACAAACACCAGCAGCAGCACCAGCAGCATAATCCGTACCACCATCATCAACACCGACAGTACCCATATCACCCTCAACCACAACCGCGTCGTAAACCTCAACATCACAATTTGTACCTCGGATATCAACATCACACACCTCAATATCCCTATCTGTACTTCGAGTATGATCTTCGTTTTACATATCATTCTATATCGATTATCTTCGCTTTACTTATCGTTCTATCTCTTTTATCTTCGTTCGACATGGTAACTATGTAATCTTTAATGTTTTAGAGATCATGTAATCAAGTATTAACGATAAAAAAAAAAAAAAAAAAAAAATTTAATATCTTATTGACTCATTAGATCCATGATTACATCTGAAGAAAATATATATATACAAGAATATTTTCATAAAGATTGTAATTAAAAATTCTTTCGTACAAACTGTTAATGATGAAAATATTTTAACGGGTAGGTAGTACCCGAGGAATATTTAGATCTCACATTAATAAGTTACAGTGTATATTCTTCGAATCTGATTCAACGGTTATTTGCTATCTCACCTACAATCACCGATATACGTATCTGTTCACCCCAGATTTACCATTTCCATTTCAATTTCAAATTTGGATTTTTATCTATCAGAATCCAACAAGTGGCATAAAGAAGAAACATTGGACAAATTAAAAATTGTTAGAAACACACGAATTAACTAATTGAAATCTGTTAAGGATTCCACGCTAACTGTTCCTAGTTAACTGTTCCCAGCTAACTGTTAATTCCGTATTACATCTTATCGCAATTTAATTTATTGTCATTTAAGTTCTGTTATTTATTTTACGCACTTTAAATAATGGGACACGTATACAAGGTTTCGACCTATCATATCGACCCATCTATATATATATTTCGGAACAACCATAGACACTCTATATGTGAATGTTGGAGTTGGCTATACAGGGTTGAGGTTGATTCCAAAATATATATATACTTTGAGTTGTGATCGACACTGAGACTGGTACACGGGTCACGATACGTATTAGTTAATTCAAATATTATATATTTAATTTATATATGAATATATTGGATCATTGTACAATCGGACTATTGGACTGCTAACTTTGGACAATTAAAATGAATTAAAATATTGATTATAACATATGAAACTAAACTAATCTTCAAGTTTGCCACTTGATTTCATCCTAAACCTCATTTGTATCTCGACGTTTACAATCCGCGTACAAACCTATCAGGATTCTTGAAAATACCTCAATCGAGAAGTTGAACCGACCGCACTTCATCTACAGAAGAAAAGATCTATACACATGAAAAACTCTTGAACCAAAAGTCATAGTTCAACACGTACCGCGACGAATTCTTTAGCATTTATTAGCAAAAACAACCTTACGATTCCTTTTCAAAGTAGCCAATTTTATCACAGCTTCAGCAGAACAACTTCGACCTTTCATTCGTAAAAAAAAAAAAAAAAAAAAAAAAAAAAAAAAAGTCTTATTATAACTTTGATATATACGATTGGTTTTCCTCATCGTTACCGGGGAACCTTTCATACTCCGCCATTTTATCATCAGCATTTAATCATCTAAAAACACAATTCGCCCAAAAACACCTCGGATTGATAATCGACAATTCAGATATGACTGCATTAAATGCAGAGGAAACAGTAAAATTTTAGATGGCCTAAATGGCCAAAAGTTTGATGATAAATAAGGGAATGTTAGGAACGCTCGATAGAAAATTTAGTGCTGAAAAATGGATTGAGTTAACCGTGAAGGAAACAAAGAACAAATACAAGGACTGAACCTGCTTTCAAAGAATTCAAATGATTCAGTGCCTGCTGAAACCGTTAGTAAGAACCCTACTCTTTATTCTAAACCTTTCCCGGATGATATTCTTCATCATCAACTTATCTTAGATATTATAAGATATCTTCATATCTTCCGTTATACATATTCCCCATATTTCTGAAGATATTTTCACAACTATCTTTATCTGAAAACATTTACCACTTCGTAACATCTGCGTTACAACATAAAAGAAACTGTGTTAGTTTCTAAGTTCTAAAATCTTCGAGTTTAAATATGAATGTTTTGAAGTAGTGTTGGAAACTGATGCATGAATTAGTATAATATAATGAAACTTGATCAACTTCATTATATTACAGTAAGTCATGTTAAGTTTCTAATGGAATGTGATGATTCACAGTACCATCATCATGTGTCATGTTACACGGCTCTTACATTCTATCCAATCTCCAAACATATTAGAACGTATCACCCTGATAGTTCTAATTTTCTGAAATATTCTGGTAATTTGACAAATTAAAATCATACCATTACCATTCATTTTTGAGAACATTAGTCATGTTTATTCCAAATCGTATACCTACGAAATTCCGAAACATTGTTTGCTTGACCGAAAGTCGGGAAGAGGAGACAAAAGTATGAACTGATGAAGAAAGAGTAGAAGATGTGAGTTGTGGAAAATAAGGAAAGGAAGGGATCGATATGTAGTGAAATATCCGACAAAGAAATCGAAACGGATTGCCGCATGAAATCAAAGAAAATTCTGGTCGCCGAAAAACCAAATCTTATTACATAAGATTTTCTTTAAATCCCTTAAAATCCGGAAATTAATTATAACCACGTCGTCGGTTAAAATGATTTCATAATTACTCATTTCACTCTTTTGTGATAGCTTCGCTCGTACGCTTCACATGATCGAAATGTTTTATCTACATCTATCAATAATGATAAAACTCCATTATTACCTCATATTCGTCATGAAAACATTCCTATTGTTATTTATGACAACCTCTACCAAATTTCGGGGACGAAATTTCTTTAACAGGTGGGTACTGTAACGACCCGGAAATTTCCAACCAAATTTAAACTCTAAACTCTATATGGTTCCGACACGATAAGCAAAAACCCTAAAGTTGAGTCTAGAAAGTTTGAAATTTGTTATTAGAATAACTAGTTACCCTTTTGACCATGCCTGACGATTCACGAACAATTGATTTTAACTTTATATGTGCATATATATATATATATATATATAAATAATATTTTGATATAATAATTGATATATACAAATTGATATAGTATAATATAATATACAAACACATAATATATGTTATTATATAAAAAATATATATATATATATATATAAATTAAATATCTATTTAATGTATGCTAGATGAATATTAAGCATTACATGATTTATATTATGTAGTATTTATATATCAAAATTAATTGCAATTTAAAATATAGTTGTTATATTAGTACTATTATTTATTTATCATTATTGATATTTATAATTAATGATAAAATTAGCAAATATAATATATACACATGAAATTTGATATATTTAGTTATTGATATTGTTATTAATTTTATTACTACTATATTTTTTTCCACTATTATTTATAATATAAAAATGTTAATATTATTAATATTAATACATTTATTAATTATTAGGTAATAGATATAATAGTTAAAATAAATAATCAAATAAATTATATATCAGTAATTTTAAGCAATTACAGATTAGGGTAAACAGATTTTACGCCTAGGATTCCAACAATTATATCAACATCAGGTTTAACAGAATGAGGAAACTTTATAAAAGTGTTTTGTATTTTATCTACCAAGCGAATATTGATGTCGGATTCATTGCACCACAAAAACAGATATAAATCGATTTCTTTGGATGAATTAGCATTCCTCAGTCTCTATATAGCTCCCTGATAAAAACCATTTGAATTAAAAAGACAGAAGGATAACTGGTAAACTTATGAACTAGTCGACTACCCCGTCTTCACTATCTTCCTCTCTCTATATCTCAGTCATCTCATTTTGTTTCCTGTTTTGGCCAGAAATCTAACATAAACATCACCAATTTATTGAGTTACTACTATCGTTACCACTTGCAAATACTCGTTACATATTTCTGTTTCTCTGTTTAATTCGAAGACCAAAACACCACCCATGAAACCACCAAAACAGTCTACACTTTCTGCTACTCGTCACTGTTGCTTCTCGATCAGGCCAAACCCACAATCACCATCGTTATTTTATTCATTTTTTTTTCTTTTCTTTCTACAGCACACAACCGAGACACAAGTAATACGGTTGTATATATATTGTTTTGTTAAACACCTCGATCAACAACTACAATTGCAGATCCCATGTTCTTCTGTATTCCTTCGGTTATATTTTTTTTTTTGATTTATCCTTTCAAGCCAACACCTAACGAACACTGTTACTACTACTAAACGGGTCAGGTTAACCCTTGAGTGATCGACTTAATTACTGTTACCGTAGTATTATGGTGATGATGGTAATTCGATGAACGAAAGAAGAATAAGAAGAATTAAGATGAGGTTATGATTCAACGAAGAAGATGATGATGATAATGAACTCGATGATGATGAAGGAAAGAGACAACGACGATGATGATGATTTGATATCAAACATTTTTTTTTGTTAATGGGGATGGAGCTGTAAAGTGCCCTGATTAAAATATCCCTTATTATCTATAAAAAAAATGTCGGCTGTAATTTCTTCTTTTAAAAATTCGAGACATCGAAACCCTCATTGGGTTGTAACTTAAAAATACATTAAAACAGATTTTGATATCGGGCCGTGTTTCAATACGGGTTACCTACTTGGGCCGAATAAACCTAAATGGGTTTGGGCTTGGGAACTTGCTGTTGGGGCAAAAGAAACGAAGTCAGAAGGGTTATATGAATTTAATTGCGATTTATTTCAGAAAAATAACAATCAGAGGGATGGTTTAGGGGTGTGTTAGGGGAAGGAGAGGTCTCGTGTTCGATCCCGGGCAACAACATTCTTTTTGGAGATTATTACTCTAAAGGTAGTATTATTATTATAATTATTATCATTATTAATATTATTATAAGTATTAACATTTTATTACCATTATAATCACTATTATTATTAGAATAATTAATATTATTATCACTCCTATTAAAACTCATTATTATTATTTTCATTAACATGATTTTTCTTATAATTTAATTACATTATTTTTTTATTATCAATACTATCACCAATATTATTATTAATACATGGAATACTACAAACAAAATAGCTATTATTATTATTATAAAAATTATTATTTTCGTTATCATTATTAAGATTATTATTATTAATTTACTAAATAAATATTATATACATAAGAGAAATATATTTATATAATATAACTATAATATTTTTAACAAATACTAAATATTTATCTAATGTATATGAAATAAATATAGCTAATTAAGTTATTAACGAAATATATAAGTTATTAAAATAACAATTAATAATTATATATAATTTACTTGAACAAGATTATATGTATTAATGAAAATACAAATGATATAGGTTCGTGAATTCAAGGCCAACCCTACAATTGTTCAATGATGTTATATGTATTTTTACTACAAAATGCATTCGGTGAGTATATAGTCCCCTTTTTAAACTTTAAATGTTTTGGGCTGAGAATACATGCGCTGTTTTTATAAATGATTTACGTTATGGATACAAGTGACTAAAATTACGTTCTACATGGGTTTGAATCAAAAATCCCCTAGCTTGGTAACTTTAACTATTGGTTTATGAACTGGTAGGCGCGAATCCTAAAGATAGATCTATCGGGTTTTACACCCCCACCCAGATGTTGTTCTAGTAAACTAGAAGAACGGGTGTTTAGTACTTCGAGGTTAACGTAACGCACTTGATTCGGTGCACATATTATTATAACTCAGGGGTACACACTCTTGTTAAGGCTAGTTACCGGGTGCCCACTGTTTGGAATGCTTTTCTTACACTTGCGAGTGTATTATGTTTAAATATATGAAATCTTGTGGTCCATAGTTATAACGCTGCTAGCAACAAACCTATATATCTCACCAACTTTATGTTGACATTTTAAAGCATGTTATTCTCAGGTGTAAATTAAGTCTTCCGCTGTGCATTTGCTCATACTAAAGACATTACTTGGAGTCGATCAACGCAATGGAACCAGATGTTGATAATTTCGTCCAGGAGGATAAGGACGGGTTGTTACAGTTTATGAGCCACAAAACTGATCCATTGGCTATCTTATCCTCATTTCACCTCTTTTCACTCACACACTTGCATCTAGAGAGAGAGAGAAAGAGTTGAGAGAGAGAGAGAGAGAGAGAGAGCTTGATTTGGAAAAGAAGGAGTTGGATTCTTACCAAAGCTTGGGTTCTAAAGTTGTTCATCTCGTTCATAGCTACGTTGTGGTAGTATTGGTAAGTTCAAACTCTGAATTTTATTTGTTAGAATTGATATCCAAGTTAGGGTTTGAGCTTGATTAGTTGCGAAGCCCTTTTAGATGATGAAGTAGGTTTATGGTGACTAGTTATTCTTTTCATTTGGTGGGTTTTGGGTTGGTTGATGTTTTGTCCATGATTATGCTTTGATAATGAGTATAATCACTAGTGTTAGTGATTATGGAAGTGTTAGAACCCATTTGGGGGCATTTGGTTGACTAATTTTGAAATGGGTCAAAATTAGGGTTTGGTGTCAATTTGCGCAAGACGAGTGTTTAACACTTGTATTCGGGTTAATTGGCGTATTAGGACCATTTTCACTTGTGATAGTGATTGTTGGTTAGTTTGGGCGCGATTTGAACTTGGAAGTGGAATTGGGTCGAAATTTGCACTAGTTGTCGAAATGGGTTGGTTTGTAATCCACCCTAATCGTGTTGTTTGTTTATGTGATAAATGGAATAGGTACGTTTCATTGGCGAGTTGCGGGATTGGATTGCACTTCATCGAGGCATTTAAGGTGAGTGTAAATTTACTATGCACATGTGTATGTGTAAAATGGGCGCGTGTGTCTAGAGTGACCCTTGCTTGGGTTTACTCTATGTTGGTGCGACTGAATGGACTCCTCTTGTGCTTCGGGTCCATGTGATACGCTTATGCATTTTGGGTTTTACCCTTGGTGTGGTGAGTTGGCTAGGATTTTGGATAACCATTTTGGCGATGGGTTGTTAGCATTTGTCGTTGAGGAAATGAATCTCGGTTAGCGCGGATTCATGATGACTCGGGTAGTTCGGTCATCTTGGTGATGAGGTGGTGAATTTCGGGTTGTGCGAATTCACGAAGGCTCGGGTAGTTCGGCCAACCTCGGTTATTGAAGTGGTGAAGGAGGTGAATTTCGGGTAGTGCGAATTCACTAAGGTCCGGGTAGTTCGGCCAACCTTCATGTGGTTTGGGTTAAGGGGTTAACCTTATTTGTTGTTGATTATATTTATTGTATACGCGTATATACTTATCATTGTGTTGTAGCATCTTGTGGTGTTAGCTTGGTGATTACGTACGTGTAGCTACTTTATGTATGTGATCTTTTGTAGTTTGTTTACCATGCGGAGCCGGTATGTGTTTATCTTGATGCTTGGTGATGCGTAGCCATTTTATGCATATGTATGTGTATAGTATCTTTACATTCACTAAGCATTAGTTTACCCTCTCGTTGTTTACATTTTTATAGATATGCATGGATGCCGTGGCTCGGGTAAGCGTGGAAACTAGCGGACTTGCGTAGTTGCTTAGAAGACTTGCTTTTGGATTGATTAGGATTGGGTAGCGTATCCCCAATCGCCATGCTCGGTCTTTAGTTTATGTTAAAACTCACCTGGTCAAAAACTCGTAATTTTGTACGAAAGTCGTAAAACGGCCGATGTGGGCCCGGTGTCATAAAACTCGGTTTTGTTGTGGAAAACTCTTAGTTTTAATTATTATAACACATTGTGAAAGTGTTTTCGTGTGAAAGTGTCAGGAAGCGGGTTTTTCGCCCGTGTGTATTTGACAAACTGATTAGTAACTTACAGTTCATTTGGATGCCGTCCTAATAGCTTGGACGCCGTCCCGGTCTTCTCCGCTGGACGCCATCCAGATAACTGGACACCGTCCAGATGTGTTGTTTCAGAATTTTTTTAAGGTGTATTTTCGGTTGGATAACGGGTTGGGTCGTTACACAACGAGGGTGCGATTGCTCAAATCAAGGAACCTCGTGCTCACCAAAAGATCCATCACATTGAGCAGAGATTCAACTACATAAGAGATGAAGTTGAAAAGGGAAAGATATGTATTCGCAAAGTTCACACAGATCTTAATATATCGGATCCACTCACGAAGCTCTTACATGGAGCAAAACATGAAGGACATGTTAGTGCATTAGGGCTTCGATATTCTAGTGATTGGTTGTAATCTGTTTTATGTATTGTAATGGAAAGAAGTTGTTCAAACTCATTAATATAATTATGGTGTTAATTTATTAAATTTGGGTTATGTTCCTATTTTGCATATTTTATCCATGAATAAGCTATTATTCTAAATTCCGTAGTCGATCGCATTTGTGGGAGAAAGTGTGAGGTCTAGAATATTATGAACTTGGATTGGTATACATTCACAGACTGAATGTGGGGAAAGGTTTTCTACCAAGGTTCATAGATATTTTTGGGATACAAATATTGGAAGAACCGCCCTCAAGATTTACTGTATGGAGCCTTTGTGGTTGATCACATGTAATCTTGAGTAAAGGCAAATATCATTATATCCTCTGACCTGAGATACATATTGGGTTCAGATATTTACCAAGTATTTTGCCTTGATTCTTTCCTTCGCTATTCTGAAATATGGTAGTTCATAAGGAACAGCTCAGGTATAATGCAAGGTATATATATTTAGGACGTATGTAGTCAAGATGGAATTTGTCCCTCTTATTCGTTGAGAGTCAGATGTCTAAAGGCTGATAAAGTTAAATCTAGAAGAGAGTGATCACTCTGTGTCTCTTGGATTTAACATGACATCTAGGACAAAAGGATGTGATGAAAGATTCACCTATTCATATTCGAGATGGGAACTCGAAAGGGATGATGTTATTGAATGGCACAAATTCATAACATATTGGGGGTGATGGATGGTCGTTAGGTGGTATCCATCACTTGCATTAATTTTTTATGTTTCTTGTGAAAGTGGGAGATTGAAGGTATTTCGTTTGCCCGAGAGACATATTAAATTAATGTGGCTAATGTGTTTTGATCCAAGTCAGGTCATACCCAATAACAAGCTTACCGACACCTTATTCATATTTGATCTTTGCGATTGGATCGTTGATTAAATATCAAACACTTGAATTTTAGAAAATGGTTTCTAAAATAATATTACTTGATATATATATATATATATATATATATATATATATATATATATATATATATATATATATATATATATATATATATATATATATATATATATATATATATATATATATAAATTATGGAATAATTTATATAAAAAGGATTTAATTATTTATAGGTTAAATAATTAATTATTTTATGTTGCATTTTATAAATTGGTTTTATAAAATAATGTATACATAAAAATAATGTACAAGTATTATAAATTTATTTATAAAAGTTTACTTTTATAAAATTTAAATTTATATCATTGTAAGTGGCATGGGGAGAAAGGGATATGCATGCATTTTGGTTGGTCACTTGGAAAGTTACTTCCACTCTCCATGTGCATGTACCTTTTACCCACTTAAAAGCATACTTGCACATACATTGAATATATCAAGCTACTTGAAAAAATCTCTCTCCTTTTTTCCCCATTTTGGCAGAAATATTTGAGGAAGAAAAGTGTTCCAAATTTTTTTTGCAAGCTCATTTCAAGTGTTAAATTAAATCCTAACCAAGTACAAGGGTGTTGGTGCAAAAGGCTTGTGGGTATTACTCTCTTGAGGCTTCAAGTTAGAAGTAGTTATTCCATCATCTTCATCATCATCTTGCTCATTCGAATCAACCCTCAACTAGCTTGAGGAGGTATAATCTCTTAACCCACTTATAGTTTGTAAGTATATTCCATAACTTGATCATTCTTGGGATTTAACTTTAAATGGTTAAAGTATAACATGCTTCAAAATGGTAATTCATGCTTCCGCTTTGTTTGATTCTTAAAATGGTTTTAAGTATTATGAAACTTGTTAAATCTCAACATTTCAGTCTACAATTTCATGTACATATCTTAAGCAGAATAGCTACTTGACTTAAACTGTCCTCGCATGAAAAAATGCCTGCGCTGGTCTTGCCTACATAAGGGATGTCTTCTCTAGCTCCCACGCGGCAGAAGCCTATTTAGCGACATGCTAGCTTTATTAACCGTAGGGCGACGGACATTGGTTTGTCCTAGCCTCACCCGCGCAGAACTAGAGATCCGTAAGTCATGACTATAAATGATAGGGTTGGTCGCACTTAGAAGACTTCTGACACGCTCGATGAGTGTTGTGTTGATAGGTATGTTGTGTGCACAATAATATACATAGAAACCAATATCAATATGCCTCGAGTATAAAAACGGGATACTTTAACAAGTCTATAGCACAAAATGCAAAAAAACACACTAACGCAATATCATGCAACGAGTAAGATAATTAACGTAGCTTCACAAACACTAAACGATACCAATAATATGAATGATGGTAAGAAGGCTTATAATCATCATAAGTTCATTAACTACATCAGAAGGGCGAAGGTACATATATAATTAAAGAACAAGATTCCCTAAAGTCTATACGTGCGCAAATTACAATTCTGCATTTATCAAATCATGCGCAGTCATCCTTGAGACGCGTGAATACCTCTTTAGACGAATAATTTTAATATTCTCTAAGGATTTTGCCACCGGTTTGGCAATCACTTCGGTGTCGAGAGTGAAACGAGCCTCGATAGCAGCAGGGGAGGATCGGGAACAGGCATGTGCTTCTTGATGAATTTCCAAAATCGAACGTGCTCTTGATCCTGAATAGCCTTCACTAGCGAGTCATAAGCATAATTGACCGCCTTAAATTTAAGCACGTTATCAACAATATGGGGAAGACCGGCCTTTAAGCGCTTAAACTCGCGCTCTGACTTTTTCTCCTTTTGGGCTAGGGCGTAATGGCAATCCATTAATTTGCTCAAGTCAGCCTCGGTTTGAGTTTTCTTTGAAAGAGAAACCCCTAACTTGAGTTGCAAGTCATCCCTTTCAGAATTTGATTTTTCCAGCACTTCACGAAGGCGCTGATTTTATTCTCGCAGCGCCTGCACATCATCCACTGCATCTATGCCCGCATCATCGCCTAAATTTCTGTTGGTTTGACGATCACTATGGGGGGAGTGTCAACAGATTCGATGGGGTTGTGTAACGACCCTACTTTTTCCGTTATCTTTTACCGTTAATTATTTAACGACCGTTAACTGTTATTCGTGCCACGTCATTTCTATGACCTATATTATTATTTTTGTAATAATATATTAATTATTATGTGTTATATGAATATTTGTATTCATATCTTTAATTGTACGTTTCTACGTGTCGCGGATTTCTATCCGGCGAATCTTTTCGGTTTTCAAACCAACGGTCGCGTTTTTGGGATATTTAAATCCTAATTATTTTAAATATGATATTTTAAGGTCATATTATTATATAGAGTATTTATATTTATTTTTCGTCGCGCGTTTGTTATCTCTCCGAATATTTAATCGTTTTCGCGTTTCGGGTTTCGTTCGGGCTTTCGGGCCACAAGTAAATTATCATTTAACAAAAATGGGCCAAGTAGGACCCACCCCACTCAACCCATTGGCCGAAAGCAAGGGGAGGGAGTATACTCCCCATTTTTCCCATATTTCATTTTATTTTTCACATTCCATTTTCTTTTATCAAAACCTAATTTCTTGTTTTGCTCTCTCTCCCTCCTTTTTGCTCTCTTGGCCGTCACCCACCACACCCATCATCATCATCATCATCATCATCATCATCATCATCATCATCATCATCATCTTGCTTCAACATATAGCTTGGATCAAGGATTAAAGTGCATCAACGCGTTCCTCGTTCCGTTCTCTACGCGATTATACTTCTCGTTTCTTGATTAGGGTATAAACCCTAACCCTAGAACTTTTGATTTTTCATTATATTTCTGTATTTTGATTATATATTAATAGTATGATGATTACTTGTTGTTGTAATGGTGTTTGTATGCATAGAATTACTCGAATACATATGTTTTCGGTTTGATATAATTGGGACAGCAGCTATTTCGTGTCTTTCTGTTATTGTGACTGTTATAAAAGTTAAAATAAAGTATCTAGATGAGTTCCTCTCATCAAGACATTAATTTTAGACTCCGGATTCATGCCGTTTCGATTCCCGGAACCCTAATTATGATTAAAGTGGTATTTTGTTAAGATTGAAATGTGATTTTGGTATGAACCAGGTTTGGTCTGACTTTGTGACCATATTTGGTGACTTTATGGTGTGTTAGTGTGTTAGGACTGATGGTGGGGCGAACTTTCATGTTCGGGTCATCTCAATCCGAGCCACGAATCACCCGTTACGTCTAAAACACGTTTTTGATTGAATTGAAGTTCCAAGTAGTGTATTGACTGTATATCATGACTTTTGGGCTGTTCTTGGTGTGTTCTTGAGTGTACCAAAGTGTCGGGTGGTTTGCTTAGGCGGAGATATATGTAAGGCTCGCCGAAAACCGACACCCGGGGCTCAAGATACGACCCGATGAACTTTTGATTAAAACTTATGGTTAATTATTAAACTTAGGATAAAAATAATGACTTTCATTATTAATTAATTACTTATGATATAAGAAGTAATTATTATTATTTAAGACTTATGATATGTATATTTATTATATCATTTAATTATTACTTATGATTTAATTAAACTTTTAATTAAACTTATGATTAATAATACTTTTATTATTAATGGAAAATACTTATGATAAGTACTAAACTTATATTATGAGATTATTATTATAAGACTTATAATAAGGATTAAATAGTTATTTAATTATTATAAGACTTAGTTAGTATTTAATTATGATTTAATTATTAAATACTTATGGTTTAATAATTTTAATTAGAAACTTATGATATGATTAATAATTCATTATTAATTAATAATACCTATGATATAATTTAAAATTTATTATTAATTAATAATACTTATATTATGACTAATATTTAATTAATTAATTAAATACTTATGTTATATTAATTATATCATTTAAACTTATATTAACTTTAATAATTCATTTTAATTTAATTAAACTTATGTTATGACATAATTAGACATATTTAACTTTCATTAACATTATAACTTACATTATTATTATAAATTACACTTTTAAATTAATGTTGACTATGTTTGACCAAGGTTGACTTTTGAGTTGACTTTCGGTTGACTTTGACTTTCAGTTGACTTTTGTTGACTTTCTAATTAAGGAAACTTTCCTAACTTATAAACTTTCCTAAAATAGCAACTTTCTAAATTTGGAAACTTTCCAAAAATAGAAACTTTCCAAAAATGGAAACTTTCCAAAAATAGAAACTTTCCAAAAATAGAAACTTTCCAAAAATGGAAACTTTCCAAAAATGGAAACCTGCTAAAAATAGAAACTTTCTAAAAATAGAAAGTGTGTGTCCGTAAACTGTTCTGATCAAACCGATGCATAGTGAGTATTGTTCTTTGACTACTTGCAACATGTACAATAGCTATCATACTAAGACTTGACCTAAGTTAGTTATTTATATCGACCTGCTTTATTTATTGGTCGGCGTTGTGATCATTCCTGATCACTTTACTTCATTTGATGTTCGCATATTTGTGTGGTTACTTCGTTTGCTATTAAGGTGAGTTATAGTCCCATCTTTCTATTTTAAATCTTTTGGGATGAGAATACATGCAATTTATTTTATATTTTGGACACATGTGGAAGTTGGTTTAAATTATTCATTGTGAGTTGAACAAAAATATTCCCTAGTCTGGTAACTATAATCACTGGTTTCTACTAGTGAACGCGAATCCTACAGATAGATCTATCGGGTTTGACAACCCCATTTCGAGCTAGTCGCGCTAGCAATTTATAACCGGAATGTTTAGTACTTCGTATTTTGTTGTAGATACACTTGTTCGGTGTATATTATTTATTGTGTTTGGCAAGGGTAAATAAATGGTTAAGTGGTTACCAGGTGGCTCACGGTAAATGGAATAATGTAATTATATGTTTTCTAGCATATAATTTGGTGGTCCAAAAAGGAGTTTTTATGTTTTCAAACATAAATTTTTGTTGTTTAAATTAAATATTGTTTGCAATATTAAACCTATAATTCACTCAACATTTTTGGTGACAGTTACTCGCATGTTTTATTCTCAGGTTCATGATTGATTGCTTCTGCTGTGCTTAGAGAGTCTGCATATTTATGATGGCAGCTTTTGTTAAACATTAACTTGCATTCTATTTTGATACATTTAATAGTGGATGTTGTTGACTTTGTTTAGGTCAACTTTTGGTTAAGTAATAATGTATGATTTTTCTAAACTTACATATTTTGATAGGTTTCCTTTATAGGAAATCATTTTTAAATAAAGAATGCAAGGTTATTTATTAAATTCATATAGAGTTATGATCAAGCTGTGGGACCAAGATAACGATGGTCGTCAAGTGTACTTTGACGGGTCGTTAAAGGTTGTCTCCTCATCATCATCATCTGTCAATGACAAAATATATTAGATAAAAAACCACGATAAGGAAACCCGATGCGCAATCAAAATTTTACCAGGTATTCCGTACTTTAGAGACAATGAGGGATTATAAATAAAATGAGGAAAGTATGGCGAAAACATGTCATTGAATTGCTTGGCTATCAGTTTTTGGCTTACCAATGTATAAAGGATGACGGTTAGATGACCCTGCTTCGGATGATTCTTGCGTGCGTAAAGAACTGCGGGATACACCAGACGAGCGAGTACGCCCAGAAGTATTACACACTGGAGCGTAAGAGGTAGCTACGTACGCCAGCCTCTACATCTTGAGATATGTAGCAAATGATATCTCTGAAAATAAGAAAAACACAAGGCGCGACGTTGTGTCAGCACATGCCGCGCAATGAACAAACATATATTAAGAAACTCGCTAACCTTTAGTGTTGCGTGAAGGAGGGACGAAAACCAGGGCAAGGCCAGTGTTTAGAGATCCTACCAGTGTATAGGGTAATGTTTTAATACATATGCATTGAAATGTCTTGTTCATATTGATTATAAACGTTCCATATTTATTGATTTCGTCGCGAGGTTTTGACCTCTATATGAGACGTTTTTCAAAGACTGCATTCATTTTTAAAACAACCATAACCTTTATTTTATAGATAAAGGTTTAAAAAGCATTACGTAGATTATCAAATAATGATAATCTAAAATATACCATTTACACACGACCATTACATAATGGTTTACAATAAGAATATATTACATCAAAAATAAGTTTCTTGAATGCAGTTTTTACATAATATCATACAAGCATGGACTCCAAATCTTGTCCTTATTTTAGTATGCAACAGCGGAAGCTCTTAATAATTACCTGAGAATAAACATGCTTAAAACGTCAACAAAAATGTTGGTGAGTTATAGGTTTAACCAATATATTATCAAATCATAATAATAGACCACAAGATTTCATATTTCAATATACATCCCATACATAGAGATAAAATTCATTCGTATGGTGAACACCTGGTAACCGACATTAACAAGATGCATATAAGAATATCCCCTATCCTTCCGGGAAATCCTTCGGACATGATATAAATGAATTCGAAGTACTAAAGCATCCAGTACTTTGGATAGGGTTTGTTAGGCCCAATAGATCTATCTTTAGGATTCGTGTCAATTAGGGTGTCTGTTCCCTAATTCTTAGATTACCAGACTTAATAAAAAGGGGCATATTCGATTTTGATAATTCAACCATAGAATGTAGTTTCACGTACTTGTGTCTATTTTGTAAATCATTTATAAAACCTGCATGTATTCTCATCCCTAAAATATTAGATTTTAAAAGTGAGACTATAACTCACTTTCACAGATATTTCCTTCCTCGGAAATAAGACTTGGCTACGGATCGATTCACGAACCTATACAAATATGTACATATATATCAAAGTATGATCAAAATATAATTACAACCATTTTTTATTATGTTTTAAAGATTTGAGTGTATTAAGTCAGCTGTCCTCGTTAGTAACCTATAACTAGTTGTCCACAGTTAGATGTACAGAAAATAAATCGATATATATTATCTTGAATCAATCCACGACCCAGTGTATACACGTCTCAGGCTAGATCACAACCCAAAGTATATATATTCTTAGAATCAACCTCAACCCTGTATAGCTAACTCCAACATTACTGCATATAGAGTGTCTATGGTTATTCCAAATAATATATATACATGAGTCGATATGATATGTTAAAACATTTGCATACGTGTCTATGGTATCCCAAGATTACATTAGAATACATGTATAACACAATATAAGTTAGGTAGGATATGATTTTTATAGAATTGTTACAATATTTCCCGTAGCTACAACAATAAAAAAATATCCAATCTTGTTTTGCCCATAACTTCTTCGTTTAAATCCGATTTGAGTGAATCAAATTGCTATGGTTACATATTGAACTTTATTTTATGAATATAAACATAAAAAGTATAGGTTTATAGTGGGAAAAATAAGTTACAAGTTGTTTTTGTAAAGGTAGTCATTTCAGTCGAAAGAACGACGTCTAGATGACCATTTTGGAAAACATACTTTCACTTTGAGTTTAACCAAGATTTTTGGATATAGTTTCATTTTCATATGAAAAATTATTTTCCCAGAAGAACAACTTTTAAATCAAAGTTTATCATAGTTTTTAATTAACTAACCCAAAACAGCCCGCGGTGTTACTACGACGGCGTATATCCGGTTTTACGGTGTTTTTCGTGTTTGTCGGTTTTAAATCATTAAGTTAGCATATCATATAGATATAGAACATGTGTTTAGTTGATTTTAAAAGTCAAGTTAGAAGGATTAACTTTTGTTTGCGAACAAGTTTAGAATTAACTAAACTATGTTCTAGTGATTACATGTTCAAATCTTTGAATAAGATAGTTTTATATGTATGAATCGAATGATGTTATGAACATCATTACTACCTCAAGTTTTCTGGATAAAACTACTGGAAATGATAAAAATGGATCTAGCTTCAAAGGATCCTTGGATGGCTTGAAAGTTCTTGAAGCAGAATCATGACACGAAAACAGTTCAAGTAAGATTTTCACTCGAAATAAGATTGTTATAGTTATAGAAATTGAATCAAAGTTTGAATATGAGTATTACCTTGTATTAGAAAGATATCTTACTGTAAATAATAAAGATTTCTTGAGGTTGGATGATCACTTTACAAGATTGGAAATAAGCTAGTAAACTTGGAAGTATTCTTGATTTTATGAAACTAGAACTTGTAGAATTTATGAAGAACACTTAGAACTTGAAGATGGAACTTGAGAGAGATCAATTAGATGAAGAAAATTGAAGAATTAAAGTGTTTGTATGTATTTTTGGTCGTTGGTATATGGATTAGATATAAAGGATATGTAATTTTGTTTTCATGTAAATAAGTCATGAATGATTACTAATATTTTTGTAATTTTATGAGATATTTCATGCTATTTGCCAAATGATGGTTCTTACATGTGTTAGGTGACTCACATGGGCTGCTAAAAGCTGATCATTGGAGTGTATATACCAATAGTACATACATTTAGAAGCTGTGTATTGTACGAGTACAAATACGGGTGCATACAAGTAGAATTGTTGATGAAACTGAACGAGGATGTAATTGTAAGAATTTTTGTTAAGTAGAAGTATTTTGATAAGTGTCTTGAAGTCTTTCAAAAGTGTATGAATACATATTAAAACACCACATGTATATACATTTTAACTGAGTCGTTAAGTCATCGTTAGTCGTTACATGTAAATGTTGTTTTGAAACCTTTAGGTTAACGATCTTGTTAAATGTTGTTAACCCATTGTTTATTATATCTAAAGAGATGTTAAATTATTACATTATCATGATATTATGATATATTAATATATCTTAGTATGATATATATACAGTTAAATGCTGTTACAACGATAATCGTTACATATATGTCTCATTTCGAAATTCTTAAGTTTGTAGTCTTGTTTTACATATGTAGTTCATTGTTAATATACATAATGACATGTTTACTTATCATTTATCATGATTAAACATAGTGTAACAATATCTTAATATGATTCATATGTAATTAGTAAGACGTTTTTATAACGATAATTGTTATATATATCGTTTTGAGTTTCTTAATTCAATTAACACAATTTTATGTATATAAATCATTGTTAAAATACCTAATGAGATAATTACTTATCATAATATCATGTTAATTATATATGTAATCATATATATGTCATCATATAGTTTTTACAAGTTTTAACGTTCGTGAATCACCGGTCAACTTGGGTGATCAATTGTCTATATGAAACTTATTTCATTTAATCAAGTCTTACCAAGTTTGATTGCTTAACACGTTGGAAAAATTTAGTCATGTAAATATCAATCTCAATTAATATATATAAACATGGGAAAGTTCGGGTCACTACTGTACCTACCCGTTAAATAAATTTCGTCCCGAAATTTTAAGCTGTTGAAGGTGTTGACGAATCTTCTGGAAATAGATGCGAGTATTTCTTCTTCATTTGATCTTCACGCTCCCAGGTGAACTCGAGTCCTCTACGAGCATTCCATCAAACATTAACAGTTGGTATCTTGTTTTGCTTAAGTCTCTTAACCTCACGATCCATTATTTCGACGGGTTCTTCAATGAATTGAAGTTTTTCATTGATTTGGATTTCGTCCAACGGAATAGTGAGATCTTCTTTAGCAAAATATTTCTTCAAATTCGAGACGTGGAAAGTGTTATGTACGGTCGCGAGTTGTTGAGGTAGCTCCAGTTGGTAAGCTACTGGTCCGACACGATCTATAATCTTGAATTGTCCAATGTACCTTGGATTTAGTTTCCCCCGTTTACCAAATCGAACAACGCCTTTCCAAGGTGAAACCTTAAGCATGACTGTTTCTCCAATTTCAAACTCTATATCTTTTCTTTTACTGGCCGCGTAGCTCTTTTGTCGACTCTGGGCGGTTTTCAATCGTTGTTGAATTTGGATGATTTTCTCGGTAGTTTCTTGTATTATCTCCGGACCCGTAATATGTCTATCCCCCACTTCATTCCAACAAATCGGAGACCTGCACTTTCTACCATAAAGTGCCTCAAACGTCGCCATCTCAATACTAGAATGATAACTGTTGTAGGAAAATTCTGCTAACGGTAGGTGTCGATGCCAACTGTTTCCGAAATCAATAACACATGCTCGTAGCATGTCTTCAAGTGTTTGTATCGTCCTTTCGCTCTGCCCATCAGTTTTTGGATGATAGGCAGTACTCATGTCTAGACGAGTCCCCAAAGCTTGTTGCAACGTCTGGCAGAACCTTGAAACAAATCTACCATCCCTATCAGAGATAATAGAAACGGGTATTCTATGTCTGGAGACAACCTCCTTTAAATACAATCGCGCCAACTTCTCCATTTTGTCATCTTCTCTCATTGGCAGGAAGTGTGCTGACTTGTTGAGACGATCAACTATTACCCAAATAGTATCATAACCACTTGTAGTCCTTGGCAATTTAGTTTCTGATGTTCAGCTTTGACCTTAGAACACGTCAAATATTCTCCTACATATTTAGCAATATCGGCTTTCATACTCGGCCACCAAAAGTGTTTCTTGAGATCTTTATACATCTTCCCCGCTCTGGGATGTATTGAATATCTGGTTTTATGTGCTTCTTTAAGTACCATTTCTCTCACATCTCCAAACCTTGGTACCCAAATTTTATCAGCCCTATATCGGGTTCCGTCTTCCCGAATATTAAGATGTTTCTCTGATCCTTTGGGTATCTCATTCTTCAACTTTCCTTCTTTTACAACCCCCCTGTTGCGCCTCCTTTATTTGAGTAGTAAGGTTATTACGAATAATTATATTCATAGCTTTTACCCGTATAGGTTCTCTGTCCTTTCTACTCAAAGCGTCGGCTACCACATTCGCCTTCCCTGGGTGGTATCGAATCTCAAAATCATAATCATTCAACAGTTCAATCCACCTGCGTTGTCTCATATTCAGTTGCTTCTGATTAAATATATGTTGGAGACTTTTGTGGTCGGTATATATAATACTTTTGACCCCATATAAATAATGCCTCCAAGTCTTTAATGCAAAAACAACAGCACCCAATTCCAAATCGTGAGTCGTATAATTTTGCTCGTGAATCTTCAATTGTCTAGACGCATAAGCAATCACCTTCGTTCGTTGCATTAATACACAACCGAGACCTTGCTTTGATGCGTCACAATAAATCACAAAATCATCATTCCCTTCAGGCAATGTCAATATAGGTGCCGTAGTTAGCTTTTTCTTCAATAATTGAAACGCCTTCTCTTGTTCATCCTTCCATTCAAATTTCTTCCCTTTATGCGTTAATGCAGTCAAGGGTTTTGCTATTTTGGAGAAATCTTGGATGAATCTTCTGTAGTAACCAGCCAATCCTAAAAATTGACGTATATGCTTTGGAGTTTTTGGGGTTTCTCACTTTTCAACTGTTTCGATCTTTGCCGAGTCCACCTGGATACCTTCTTTGTTCACTATGTGACCGACGAATTGAACTTCTTCCAACCAAAATGCACACTTTGAAAACTTAGCATACAGTTTTTCTTTCCTCAATAATTCTAGCACTTTTCTCAAATGTTCTTCGTGCTCTTGATCATTCTTTAAGTAAATAAGTATGTCATCGATGAAAACAATGACAAACTTGTCAAGATATGGCCCACACACACGGTTCATAAGGTCCATGAACACAGCTGGTGTGTTAGTCAATCCAAACGGCATAACCATAAACTCGTAATGACCATAACGCGTCCTAAAAGCAGTTTTTGGAATATCATCCTCCGTTACTCGCATTTGATGATATCCAGAACGTAAATCAATTTTCAAATAAACCGACGAGCCTTGTAGTTGATCAAATAAGTCGTCAATTCTCGGCAGTGGATAACGGTTTTTGATGGTAAGTTTATTCAACTCTCTGTAGTCAATACACAACCTAAATGTACCATCCTTCTTCTTGACAAACAAAACAGGAGCTCCCCATGGTGATGTGCTTGGTCGAATGAAACCACGTTCTAATAGTTCTTGAAGTTGGCTTTGCAGTTCTTTCATCTCGCTGGGTGCGAGTCTGTAAGGAGCATGAGCTATTGGTGCAGCTCCTGGTACAAGATCTATTTGAAATTCAACAGATCGATGTGGAGGTAGTATCAGTAATTCTTTCGGAAATACATCGGGAAATTCTTTTGCGACGGGAACATCATTGATGCTCTTTTCTTCAGTTTGTACTTTCTCGACATGTGCTAGAACATCATAGCAACCTTTTCTTATTAGTTTTTGTGCCTTCAAATTACTAATAAGATGTAGCTTTGTGTTGCCCTTTTCTCTGTACACCATTAAGGGTTCTCCTTCTTCTCGTACAATGCGATTTGCATTTTTGTAACATACGATCTCTGCTTTCATCTCCTTCAGCCAATCCATGCCAACTATTACATCAAAACTCCCTAACTCTACTGGTATCAAATCAATCTTAAATATTTCACTACCCAGTTTAATTTCTCGATTCCGGCATATATAATCTACTGAAATTAATTTATCATTTGCTAATTCGAGTAAAAATTTACTATCCAACGGCGTCAATGGACAATTTAATTTAGAACAAAAATCTCTACTCATATAGCTTCTATCCGCACCCGAATCAAATAAAACGAAAGCAGATTTATTGTCAATAAGAAACGTACCCGTAACAAGCTCCGGGTCTTCCTGTGCCTCTGCCGCATTAATATTGAAAACTCTTCCGCGGCCTTGTCCATTCGTGTTCTCCTGGTTCGGGAAATTTCTAATAATGTCACCCGGTTTTCCACATTTATAACAAACTACATTGGCATAACTAGTTCCGACACCATTTGTTCCTTTCGTTCTGTTAACCCCTGGTCCGTAGACCTCACACTTCACCGCGCTATAACCATTTCTTTTACACTTGTTGCCAAATTTGGTGCAGAACCCCGAGTGATACTTTTCACACCTTTGGCATAGCTGCTTCTGATTGTTGTTGTTGTTACGGTTGTTATTGTTGTTGGGATGATTGTTGTAGTTGTTGTTGTTGTTGTACCGTTTGTTGTAGTTGCGATTGATGTTACGATTGTTGGGATAGTTGTTGTTGTATTGGTGACTCTTATCACCGTTTTCCTCCCACTTTCTTTTGACTAGCTTCACATTGGCCTCTTCGGCCGCCTGTTCTTTAATTCTTCCCTCAATCTGGTTCACTAGTTTGTGAGCCATTCTACATGCCATTTGTATGGAGGCAGGTTCGTGTGAACTTATATCTTCTTGGATTCTCTCCGGTAACCCTTTCACAAACGCGTAGATCTTCTCTTCCTCATCTTCGAACGTTCTCGGACACAATAGGAACAATTCTGTGAATCGTCTTTCGTGTGAAGTAATATCGAATCCCTGTGTTCGTAACCCTCTAAGTTTGACTTGAGCTTATTAACCTCGGTTCTGGGACGGTACTTCTCATTCATCAAGTGCTTGAATGTTGACCACGGTAGCGCGCAAGCAGCATCTTGTCCCACTTGCTCTAGATAGGTATTCCACCATGTTAACGCAATACTTGTGAAGGTATGCGTAGCGTACTTCACTTTGTCTCCTTCAACACACTTACTTATGGCAAACACCGATTCAACTTTCTCGGTCCACCGTTTCAATCCGATTGGTCCTTCGGTCCCATCAAATTCTGAAGGTTTGCAGGTAGTGAATTCCTTGTAGGGGCATCTTACACGATTTCTTGTGCCGTTAGATGTATTGCTAGATTCAGAGTTATTGTTGGTATGTAGCGCGGCCTGTACTACGGCTATGTTTGAAGCAATAAAGGCACGAAATTCCTCTTCGCTTATATTCAAGGTGTGTCGAGTAGTCGGTGCCATTTCCTTCAAAATAGTCAAATGAAACAAGTTAATCATACAGAATATTAAGATAGTCAATAGTATCTCGTAGCATAATATGAACTCATTTATAAAAGCTTTTTCTTCATATTAGTGTTTTATAAGTTTAAATTCGGGTACTACCTACCCGTTAAGTTCATACTTAGTAGCTAATATACAATTCAACTACTACAATTCCATATGAAAAACTGATTATAATAATATATCACATACAAATATTCTTCAAACTTACAACTTCGCTATATTACATATAACATGAAATATAGTACACTATGATACAGGACAGTTTTGAAGATAAATCTAGTTAATACGTAAGTTGTTCAGCAAAGGAAATAAAGACACGTAATTCATAAGTCCAGAAACAAGTCATGCATTCTGGTTTTACTAAGACGACTTCCCATCCTTGGTCTTGTGGAAAATAACCGTTATGACCATTGGCTAGGCAGCTTGTTGTAATGTCTTCAAAAGGACGAGGGTTTCGTAATGTCCAACAGCCCCGTAATAATCTAAAAACCTTGTTTCTCACCCCAACTGCTGAATCCGTCACTTGTGAGAAAGTTTTATTTAAAAGCTGCAATTCGATGTTCTTTTTCTCACTTTGGTAAGAAGCGAACATCACTAACCCGTAAGCATAACATGCTTCTTTATGTTGCATGTTAGAAGCTCTTTCTAATTCACGAAATCCTATGTTGGGATATGTTGAGTCAAAATAGGTTCTTAACCCGTAGCGTAAAATTGCATTTGGGTTCCCTGCATTTAACGCTTTAAAGAAAACACGTCGTAACTTAAAGTCTCCCCAATGTGATATATTCCACCTATCAAAGGAAAGCCTTTTATAAATTAAGGCATTTCTGGAAAGTCTTTCAAATGTTTGACAAGTTAATTTCTCCATAACTAAATGTGCTGATGAATTCTGACCGACTCTAGACAAGATTTCCTCAATCATATCCTCTGGTAGGTCTTCTAAAATATTTGGTTGTCTACCCTTAACGTCCATTTTGTTTTTATAGTGTAAAATAGACAAGGATTAGATTCGTAATAACAAACAATACAAGCAATTTTTACATAGAACATAAAAGTACAAGCACACTACAATACATTTATTACACAACATGCTCACACCCCTCTAATCTGAATCACTGGTTTCTTCTTCTTCGGGCTTGGTTCTTTTTCCTAATCTTCTAGGGATATATGATGTTCCTCTAATATGAGTCGTCGTTTTCCACATTGGTTTAGAATAACCTGGTGGTTTAGAGGTTCCCGGGTTATTGTCACGATATTGTAAATACGGGTGTTGACGGTACATATAAAGTTCATCGGGGGTCGGAATCAGATTTCTCTATTTTGATGCCTTTCCCTTATTATTTTCTTTTGCCTCATTAAATTGGGTCGGGGTAATTTCTATAACATCATCGGAATCCTCATCAGGATCCGATTCATCAAAAAATTGGTAATTTTCCCAATATTTTGTTTCCTTAGCGGAAACACCATTGATCATTATTAACTTTGGTCCATTGGTTGAGGATTTTCTTTTATTTGACCGGTTTTCTGTGGTTCCTACTATTCCCCCTCCGGAACCTCTTCTTCTTCCGGTTCCTCTTCTTCTGGTTCCTCTTCTTCCGGTTCCTCTTCTTCCGGTTCCGTTTCCTCTTCTTCCGATTCTTCGGGAACTTGTGAATCTTGCCAATATATATTTGACTCTTCGTTATTATTAGGTGAGTCAATGGGATTTGAGCTAGAGGTTGACATCTATCACACAATATCAAACATGATAAGAGATTAATATATCACAAAATATTTACATGTTAATAATATATAGTTTCCAACAAAAATGTTAAGCAATCATTTTTAAAGAAAAACACGGTCGAAGTCCAGACTCACTAATGCATCCTAACAAACTCGATAAGACACACTAATGCAAATTTTATGGTTCTCTAAGACCAATGCTCAGAAACCAACTGAAATGTCCCGTTCATATTGATTATAAACGTTCCATATTAATTGATTTCGTCGTGAGGTTTTGACCTCTATATGAGACGTTTTTCAAAGACTGCATTCATTTTTAAAACAACCATAACCTTTATTTTATCGATAAAGGTTTAAAAAGCATTACGTAGATTATCAAATAATAATAATCTGAAATATACCGTTTACACACGACCATTACATAATGGTTTACAATAAGAATATATTACATCAAAAATAAGTTTCTTGAATGCAGTTTATAATATCATACAAGCATGGACTCCAAATCTTGTCCTTATTTTAGTATGCAACAGCGGAAGCACTTAATAATCACATGAGAATAAACATGCTTAAAACGTCAACAAAAATGTTGGTGAGTTATAGGTTTAACCAAAATATTACCAAATCATAATAATAGACCACAAGATTTCATATTTCAATATACATCTCATACATAGAGATAAAATTCATTCATATGGTGAACACCTGGTAACCGACATTAAAAAGATGCATATAAGAATATCTCCTATCATTCTGGAAAATCCTTCGGACATGATATAAACGAATTCGAAGTACTAAAGCATCCAGTACTTTGGATGGGGTTTGTTAGGCCCAATAGATCTATCTTTAGGATTCACGTCAATTAGGGTGTTTGTTCCCTAATTCTTAGATTACCAGACTTAATAAAAAGGGGCATATTCGATTTTGATAATTCAGCCATAGAATGTAGTTTCACGTACTTGTGTCTATTTTGTAAATCATCTATAAAACCTGCATGTATTCTCATCCCAAAAATATTAGATTTTAAAAGTGGGACTATAACTCACTTTCACAGATATTTCCTTCCTCGAAAATAAGACTTGGCCACGGATCGATTCATGAACCTATACAAATATGTAC
Source organism: Rutidosis leptorrhynchoides (assembly GCF_046630445.1). Classification (NCBI taxonomy): domain Eukaryota; kingdom Viridiplantae; phylum Streptophyta; class Magnoliopsida; order Asterales; family Asteraceae; genus Rutidosis; species Rutidosis leptorrhynchoides. The sequence goes on along the minus strand of NC_092333.1, from coordinate 348,590,972 downwards.
ATATATATCAAAGTATGATCAAAATATAATTACAACCATTTTTTATTATGTTTTAAAGATTTGAGTGTATTAAGTCAGCTGTCCTCGTTAGTAACCTATAACTAGTTGTCCACAGTTAGATGTACAAAAAATAAATCGATATATATTATCTTGAATCAATCCACGACCCAGTGTATACAAGTCTCAGGCTAGATCACAACTCAAAGTATATATATTTTTGGAATCAGCCTCAACCCTGTATAGCTAAATCCAACATTACTGCATATAGAGTGTCTATGGTTGTTCCAAATAATATATGTACATGGGTCTATATGATATGTTAAAACATTTGCATACGTATCTATGGTATCCCAAGATTACATTAGAATACATGTATAACACAATATAAGTAAGGTAGGATATGATTTGTATAGAATTGTTACAATATTTCCCGTAGCTACAACAATAAAAAAATATCCAATCTTGTTTTACCCATAACTTCTTCGTTTTAAATCCGATTTGAGTGAATAAAATTGCTATGGTTTCATATTGAACTCTATTTTATGAATATAAACATAAAAAGTACAGGTTTATAGTCAGAAACTAAGTTACAAGTCATTTTTGTAAAGGTAGTCATTTCAGTCAAAAGAACGACGTCTAGATGACCATTTTGGAAAATATACTTCCACTTTGAGTTTAACCAAGATTTTTGGATATAGTTTCATGTTCATATGAAAAATCATTTTACCAGAAGAACAACTTTTAAATCAAAGTTTATCATAGTTTTTAATTAACTAACCCAAAACAGCCCGCGGTGTTACTACGACGGCGTATATCCGATTTTATGGTGTTTTTCGTGTTTTCCGATTTTTAATCATTAAGTTAGCATATCATATAGATATAGAACATGTGTTTAGTAGATTTTAAAAGTCAAGTTAGAATGATTAACTTTTGTTTGCGAACAAGTTTAGAATTAACTAAACCATGTTCTAATGATTACATGTTCAAATCTTCGAATAAGATAGTTTTATATGGATGAATCGAATGATGTTATGAACATCATTACTACCTCAAGTTTTCTGGATAAAACTACTGGAAATGAGAAAAATGGATCTAGCTTCAAAGGATCCTTGGATGGCTTGAAAGTTCTTGAAGCAGAATCATGACACGAAAACAGTTCAAGTAAGATTTTCACTCGAAATAAGATTGTTGTAGTTATAGAAATTGAATCAAAGTTTGAATATGAGTATTACCTTATATTAGAAAGATATCTTACTGTAAATAAGAAAGATTTCTTGAGGTTGGATGATCACTTTACAAGATTGGAAGTAAGCTAGCAAACTTGGAAGTATTCTTGATTTTATGAAACTAGAACTTGTAGAATTTATGAAGAACACTTAGAACTTGAAGATGGAACTTGAGAGAGATCAATTAGATGAAGAAAATTGAAGAATGAAAGTGTTTATAGGTGTTTTTGGCCGTTGGTATATGGATTAGATATAAAGGATATGTTGTAATTTTGTTTTCATGTAAATAGGTCATGAATGATTACTAATATTTTTGTAATTTTATGAGATATTTCATGCTAGTTGCCAAATGATGGTTCCCACATGTGTTAGGTGACTCACATGGACTGCTAAGAGCTGATCATTGGAGTGTATATACCAATAGTACATACATTTAGAAGCTGTGTATCGTACGAGTACGAATACGGGTGCATACGAGTAGAATTGTTGTTGAAACTGAACGAGGATGTAATTGTAAGCATTTTTGTTAAGTAAAAGTATTTTGATAAGTGTCTTGAAGTCTTTCAAAAGTTTATGAATACATATTAAAACACTACATGTATATACATTTTAACTGAGTCGTTAAGTCATCGTTAATCGTTACATGTAAATGTTGTTTTGAAACCTTTAGATTAACGATCTTGTTAAATGTTGGTAACCTATTGTTTATTATATCTAAAGAGATGTTAAATTATTACATTATCATGATATTATGATATATTAATATATCTTAGTATGATATCTATACAGTTAAATGTTGTTACAACGATAATCGTTACATATATGTCTCGTTTCGAAATTCTTAAGTTAGTAGTCTTGTTTTACATATGTAGTTCATTGTTAATATACATAATGACATGTTTACTTATCATTTATCATGATTAAACATAGTGTAACAATATCTTAATATGATTCATATGTAATTAGTAAGACGTTGTTATAACGATAATCGTTATATATATCGTTTCGAGTTTCTTAATTCAATAAACACAATTTTCTGTATATAACTAATTGTTAAAATACCTAATGAGATACTTACTTATCATAATATCATGTTAATTATATATATAATCATATATATATCATCATATAGTTTTTACAAGTTTTAACGTTCTTGAATCACCGGTCAACTTGGGTGATCAATTGTCTATATGAAACTTATTTCATTTAATCAAGTCTTAACAAGTTTGATTGCTTAACACGTTGGAAACATTTAGTCATGTAAATATCATTCTCAATTAATATATATAAACATGGAAAAGTTCGGGTCACTACATGCATGTACAAAGATTGGCCCATGTTAGGACCTTGAAATGTATATAGTGTTAATGTGAAACAATCCTAAATGATGGTTCATTAGAAGAAGGCTATATAAGGAACTTTAGTAGTCCTAATTAGATAGCCATTGCATTGTAAACTAGTTTAAGAAGTTGTGGAATATAAATTTACCGATTCTCTATAATACCGAGTATGTTCATACCTTACCGAGTCTCATTCAATCTTATCACATCTTCGATTCTCACTATGATCTGACCTATCATTTGGTATCAGAGCTTCCTTTGGAGTGATTTTACATCACTATATCGATCCAGAGATTGAAGATTACAGAATCTGATCACACTCGATTAGATTGAATCACATTCGGTATCATTAAAAGTGATAATCTGACGTTCAGATTCTTGTGATAAGTTCAGTGAAGGTTTATTAGATGTATTAGAAAAAGTTTTGATCATCATTACAGCTTTTTAACAACAATTATGGAGAATCAAGTTGATTATTAGAATTTGTGGCTAAAACTCTCAGTATTGATCAATTCAAGCTTGATTCTATGTTTAAGTGAAGGTTTGTTAAATCAGTTAAGTTCATGAGGTGTTTAATCACATATTTAACGGTTCAATTTCATTAATTCTTCAATTATTAAAGATTTGATCATCATTCGGTATTCTAACTGCCATACCGAGTCTGCTTCAATTTCCGAAATTCATTTTAAATGTTGTAGATTATGGTGTGTTTGAGGTTCTATCACATTCGGTTTGAGTAAACGCAGCTAATTGTTGTGGTTTGAGCAAGGATTCGACTGTTTTTCTAAATTTTACATCTAGACTCGGTTTTTCAACTGCTACAGTTGACATTCAGTATCATAAACACTCGGTTTCATTGATATTTTATTTGTTACTAACTTGTTTCCTTGTGCAGCAAGGTTACCGAGTCTGTTTCAAAGGAATTGGATTGTTTTGAGTTCAACTTTTACAAAATTTGGCTACCGAGCCAAATACTGAACCAAAATCTCTGTTTCTCTTGATACTTTGGGTTTTAAGTTGTAGTGACCCGAACTTTTCCATGTTTATATATATTAATTGAGATTGATATTTACATGATTAAATGTTTCTAACATGTTAAGCAATCAAACTTGTTAAGACTTGATTAATTGAAATATGTTTCATATAGACAATTGACCACCCAAGTTGACCGGTGATTCACGAACGTTAAAACTTGTAAAAACTATACGATGACATATATATGGTTATATATATAGTTAACATGTTTTTATTATAAGTATGTATCTCATTAGGTATTTTAACAATGAGTTATATACATAAAAATGAGACTATTAATTTAAGAAACTCGAAAACGATATATATAACGATTATCGTTATAACAACGTCTTACTAGGTACATATGAATCATATTAAGATATTGATACACTCAGTTAATTATGTTAAATGATAAATAAATATATTATTAAGTGTATTAATAATGAAATACATATGTAAAAATAAGACTACTAACTTAATGATTTCGAAACGAGACATATATGTAACGATTATCGTTGTAACGACATTTAACTTTATATACATCATACTAAGATATATTATATATCATAATATCATGATAATATAATAATTTAACATCTCATTTGATATAATAAACAATGGGTTAACAACATTCAACAAGATCGTTAACCTAAAGGTTTCAAAACAACATTTACATGTAACGACTAACGATGACTTAACGACTCAGTTAAAATGTATATACATGTAGTGTTTTAATATGTATTCATATACTTTTGAAAGAATTCAAGACACTTATCAAAATACTTCTACTTAACAAAAATGCTTACAATTACATCCTCATTCAGTTTCATCAACAATTCTACTCGTATGCACCCGTATTCGTACTCGTACAATACAAAGCTTTTAGATGTATGTACTATTGGTATATACACTCCAATGATCAGCTCTTAGCAGCCCATGTGAGTCACCTAACACATGTGGGAACCATCATTTGGCAACTAGCATGAAATATCTCATAAAATTACAAAAATATGAGTAATCATTCATGACTTATTTACATGAAAACAAAATTACATATCCTTTATATCTAATCCATACACCAACGACCAAAAACACCTACAAACACTTTCATTCTTCAATTTTCTTCATCTAATTGATCTCTCTCAAGTTCTATCTTCAAGTTCTAAGTGTTCTTCATAAATTCTACAAGTTCTAGTTACATAAAATCAAGAATACTTTCAAGTTTGCTAGCTCACTTCCAATCTTGTAAGGTGATCATCCAACCTCAAGAAATATTTGTTTCTTACAGTAGGTTATCATTTTAATACAAGGTAATAATCATATTCAAACTTTGGTTCAATTTCTATAACTATAACAATCTTATTTCAAGTGATGATCTTACTTGAACTTGTTTTTGTGTCATGATTCTGCTTCAAGAACTTCGAGCCATCCAAGGATCCATTGAAGCTAGATCCATTTTTCTCTTTTCCAGTAGGTTTATCCAAGGAACTTAAGGTAGTAATGATGTTCATAACATCATTCGATTCATACATATAAAGCTATCTTATTCGAAGGTTTAAACTTGTAATCACTAGAACATAGTTTAGTTAATTCTAAACTTGTTCGCAAACAAAAGTTAATCCTTCTAAATTGACTTTTAAAATCAACTAAACACATGTTCTATATCTATATGATATGCTAACTTAATGATTTAAAACCTGGAAACACGAAAAACACCGTAAAACCGGATTTACGCCGTCGTAGTAACACCGCGGGCTGTTTTGGGTTAGTTAATTAAAAACTATGATAAACTTTGATTTAAAAGTTGTTATTCTGAGAAAATAATTTTTATTATGAACATGAAACTATATCCAAAAATTATGGTTAAACTCAAAGTGGAAGTATGTTTTCTAAAATGGTCATCTAGACGTCGTTCTTTCGACTGAAATGACTACCTTTACAAAAACGACTTGTAACTTATTTTTCTGACTATAAACCTATACTTTTTCTGTTTAGATTCATAAAATAGAGTTCAATATGAAACCATAGCTATTTGATTCACTCAAAACGGATTTAAAATGAAGAAGTTATGGGTAAAACAAGATTGGATAATTTTTCTCATTTTAGCTACGTGAAAATTGGTAACAAATCTATTCCAACCATAACTTAATCAACTTGTATTGTATATTATGTAATCTTGAGATACCATAGACACGTATACAATGTTTCGACCTATCATGTCGACACATCTATATATATTTCGGAACAACCATAGACACTCTATATGTGAATGTTGGAGTTAGCTATACAGGGTTGAGGTTGATTCCAAAATATATATAGTTTGAGTTGTGATCAATACTGAGATACGTATACACTGGGTCGTGGATTGATTCAAGATAATATTTATCGATTTATTTCTGTATATCTAACTGTGGACAACTAGTTGTAGGTTACTAACGAGGACAGCTGACTTAATAAACTTAAAACATCAAAATATATTAAAAGTCTTGTAAATATATTTTGAACATACTTTGATATATATGTATATATTGTTATAGGTTCGTGAATCAACCAGTGGCCAAGTCTTACTTCCCGACGAAGTTAAAATCTGTGAAAGTGAGTTATAGTCCCACTTTTAAAATCTAATATTTTTGGGATGAGAATACATGCAGGTTTTATAAATGATTTACAAAATAGACACAAGTACGTGAAACTACATTCTATGGTTGAATTATCGAAATCGAATATGCCCTTTTTTATTAAGTCTGGTAATCTAAGAATTAGGGAACAGACACCCTAATTGACGCGAATCCTAAAGATAGATCTATTGGGCTTAACAAACCCCATCCAAAGTACCGGATGCTTTAGTACATCGAAATTTATATCATATCCGAAGGGTGTCCCGGAATGATGGGGATATTCTTATATATGCATCTTGTTAATGTCGGTTACCAGGTGTTCACCATATGAATGATTTTTATCTCTATGTATGGGATGTGTATTGAAATATGAAATCTTGTGGTCTATTATTATGATTTGATATATATAGGTTAAACCTATAACTCACCAACATTTTTGTTGACGTTTTAAGCATGTTTATTCTCAGGTGATTATTAAGAGCTTCCGCTGTCGCATACTTAAATAAGGACGAGATTTGGAGTCCATGCTTGTATGATATTGTGTAAAAACTGCATTCAAGAAACTTATTTTGTTGTAACATATTTGTATTGTAAACCATTATGTAATGGTCGTGTGTAAACAGGATATTTTAGATTATCATTATTTGATAATCTACGTAAAGCTTTTTAACCTTTATTGATGAAATAAAGGTTATGGTTTGTTTTAAAATGAATGCAGTCTTTGAAAAACGTCTCATATAGAGGTCAAAACCTCGCAACGAAATCAATTAATATGGAACGTTTTTAATCAATAAGAACTGGACATTTCAGTTGGTATCTGAGCGTTGGTCTTAGAGAACCAGAAAATTTTCATTAGTGTCTCTTATCGAGTTTGTTAGGATGCATTAGTGAGTCTGGACTTCGACCGTGTTTACTTGAAAAATGATTGCTTAACAAATTTTGTTGGAAACTATATATTTTTAACATGTGAATATTATGTGATATATTAATCTCTTAACGCGTTTGATATTATGTGATAGATGTCTACCTTTAGAACAAGTCCCGTTGACTCACCTAATAATAATGAAGAGTCGAATGTAAATTGGAATGATTCGTGGACTGATTCACAAGTTCCCGAAGAGGAACGGGAAGAAGAGTCGGAACCGGAAGAAGAATCGGAACCGGAAGAAGAATCGGAACCGGATGAAGAAGTAGAACCGGTGGGGGAAATAATAAAATGGTTAAGTAAAAGAAAATCCTCAACCAACCGACCAAGGTTAATTATGGTCAATGGTGTTTCCGCCAAGGAAGCAAAATATTGGGAGGATTACCAATTCTCCGATGAATCGGATTCCGACGAGAATTCCGATGATGTTATAGAAATTACCCCAACTGAATTTAAAAAGGCAAAAGAAAATAATAAGGGAAAGGGCATAAAAATAGAGAAATCTAATTCCAACCCCGATGAACTTTATATGTATCGTCAACCCCCGAAGTCCTTAAGTTGTAACAATGACCCGGGAACCTCTAAACCACCAGGTTTTTCTAAACCAATGTGGATAACGACGGCTCGTATTAGGGGAACATCATATATCCCTATAAACTTGGCAAAACGAACCAAAACCGAAGAAGAAGAAACAAGCGAGTCAGAATAAGATAGTTGTATTCGTGTGGTGTAATATAAGTAATATAGTGTGCTTATGCTTTATGATATATGTAAAAATTGCTTGTATTAATAAGTATTTTTTTTATGAATCTAACTCTTGTCTATTTTACAGTATAAAAACACAAAATGGATAGACAACCCAATATTTTAAGAGACCTACCCGGAGACATGATTGATGAAATCTTGTCTAGAGTCGGTCAGAATTCTTCAGCACAACTATTTAAGGAGAGATCAGTTTGTAAGACATTCGAAGAACGTTCCAAGAATGCCTTGGTTTATAAAAGGCTTTCGTTCGAAAGATGGGGGATATCACATTGGGAAATCCATAAGTTACGATGTGTTTACTTTGACGCATATATTGCGGGGAACCCAAATGCTATTTTACGCAATGGGTTAAGAAATTATTTTGACTCAATATATCCGAATATTGGACTTCGTGATTTAGAAAAAGCGGCTAACATGCAACATAAAGAAGCATGTTATGCTTACGGATTAGTAATGTTCGCTTCTCACCAAAGTGAGAACAAGAACATCAGGCTACAACTATTAAATAAAACGTTCCCACAAGTGAAGGGGTCGGTAATTGGGGTAAGAAATGAGGTTTTTAGATTGTTACGGGATTGTTGGACATTACGTAACCCTCGTCCCTTTGACGATGTTACAACACGCTGTCTTATCAACGGCCATAACGGTTATGTTCCACAAGACCAAGGATGGGAAGTAATCCTAGTAAAACCAGAATGCATGACTTGTTTCTGGACGTTTGAATTACGTGTCTTTATTGCCTTTGCTGAACGACCTGTGTACTAGCTAGAATTATCTTCACAACCATCTTGTATCAAATTTATTGTGTGCTATATTTCATGCTATATGTAAAATAAGCGGTATTGTAAGTTTGTAAAATATTGTGTAAAAGTTTGAACACGAAATATTATTATAATCAGTTTTTTATATAGAATTGTAGTAGTTGAATTGTATATTAGCTACTAAGTATGAACTTAACGGGTAGGTACTACCCAAATTTAAACTTATAAAACGCTAATATGAAGAAAAAGCTTTTATAAATGAGTTCATATTATGCTACGAAATACTATTAACTACTCTTAATATTCTGTATGATTAACTTGTTCCATTTGACTATTTTGAAGGAAATGGCACCGACTACTCGACACACCGTGAATATGAATGAAGAGGAATTACGTACTTTTCTAGCTTCAAACATAGCCGCAGTACAGGCTGCGCTACATACCAACAATAACCTTGGATCTAGCAGTACAGGAAATCGTGTAGGATGCACCTACAAAGAATTCACTGCCTGCAAACCTTTGGAATTTGATGGAACCGAAGGACCGATCGGATTGAAACGGTGGACCGAGAAGGTCGAATCGGTGTTTGCCATAAGTAAGTGTACTGAAGAGGACAAAGTAAAGTACGCTACGCATACCTTCACAGGTTCTGCGTTAACATGGTAGAATACCTATCTAGAGCAAGTGGGACAAGACGATGCGTACGCACTACCGTGGTCAGCATTCAAGCACTTGATGAACGAGAAGTACCGTCCCAGAACCGAGGTCAATAAGCTCAAGACAGAACTTAGAGGGTTACGAACCCAAGGATTTGATGTTACCACGTACGAAAGACGATTCACAGAATTGTGCCTATTGTGTCCGGGAACGTTCGAAGATGAGGAAGAGAAGATCGACGCATTTGTGAAAGGATTACCGGAAAGAATCCAAGAAGATATAAGTTCACACGAGCCCGCCTCCATACAACATGCATGTAGAATGGCTCACAAACTAGTGAACCAGATTGAAGAAAGAATTAAAGAACAGACTGCTGAAGAGGCCAATGTGAAGCAAGTCAAAAGAAAGTAGGAAGAAAACGGTGATAAGAATCACCAATACAATAACAACAGCAATTACAACAATAATCGCAACAATTATCCCAACAATCGCAACATCAATCGCAACTACAACAAATGGCCCAACAACAACAACAACAACAACAACAACAGCAACTACAACAATCATCCCAACAACAATAATAACCGCAACAACAACAACAATCAGAAGCAGCTATGCCAAAGGTGTGAAAAGTATCACTCGGGGTTCTGCACCAAATTTTGCAACAAGTGTAAAAGAAATGGTCATAGCGCGGCGAAGTGTGAGGTCTACGGACCAGGGGTTAATAGAACGAAAGGAACAAATGGTGTCGGAACGAGTAATGGCGGAGGAAGTAGTGTCGGAGCAAGTTATGCCAATGTAGTTTGTTATAAATGTGGAAAACCGGGCCACATTATTAGAAATTGCCCGAACCAGGAGAACACGAATGGACAAGGCCGCAGAAGAGTTTTCAATATTAATGCGGCAGAGGCACAGGAAGACCCGGAGCTTGTTACGGGTACGTTTCTTATTGACAATAAATCTGCTTACGTTTTATTTGATTCGGGTGCGGATAGAAGCTATATGAGTAGAGATTTTTGTGCTAAATTAAGTTGTCCATTGACGCCTTTGGATAGTAAATTTTTACTCGAATTAGCAAATGGTAAATTAATTTCAGCAGATAATATATGTCGGAATCGAGAAATTAAACTGGTTAGCGAAACATTTAAGATTGATTTGAGACCAGTAGAGTTAGGGAGTTTTGATGTGATAATCGGTATGGACTGGTTGAAATAAGTGAAAGCAGAGATCGTTTGTTACAAAAATGCAATTTGCATTATACGAGAAAAAGGAAAACCTTAATGGTGTGCGGAGAAAAGGGCAACACGAAGCTACATCTTATTAGTAATTTGAAGGCACAAAAACTAATAAGAAAAGGTTGCTATGCTGTTCTAGCACACGTCGAGAAAGTACAAACTGAAGAAAAGAGCATCAATGATGTTCCCATTGCAAAAGAATTTCCCGATGTATTTCCGAAAGAATTACCGGGATTACCCCCACATCGATCCGTTGAATTTCAAATAGATCTTGTACCAGGAGCTGCACCAATAGCTCGTGCTCCTTACAGACTCGCACCCAGCGAGATGAAGGAACTGCAAAGCCAATTACAAGAACTTTTAGAGCGTGGTTTCATTCGACCAAGCACATCACCGTGGGGAGCTCCTGTTTTGTTTGTCAAGAAGAAAGATGGTACATTCAGGTTGTGTATCGACTACCGAGAGTTGAACAAACTTACCATCAAGAACCGCTACCCACTACCGAGAATCGACGACTTATTTGATCAACTACAAGGCTCGTCTGTTTATTCAAAGATTGACTTACGTTCCGGGTATCATCAAATGCGGGTGAAAGAAGATGATATTCCAAAGACTGCTTTCAGAACACGTTACGGTCATTACGAGTCTATGGTCATGCCGTTTGGTTTAACTAATGCACCAGCTGTGTTCATGGACCTTATGAACCGAGTGTGTGGACCATACCTTGACAAGTTTGTCATTGTTTTCATTGATGACATACTTATTTACTCAAAGAATGACCAAGAACATGGTGAACATTTGAGAAAGGTGTTAGAAGTATTGAGGAAGGAAGAATTGTACGCTAAGTTTTCAAAGTGTGCATTTTGGTTGGAAGAAGTTCAATTCCTCGGTCACATAGTGAACAAAGAAGGTATTAAGGTGGATCCGGCAAAGATAGAAACTGTTGAAAAGTGGGAAACCCCGAAAACTCCGAAACACATACTCCAGTTTTTAGGACTAGCTAGTTACTACAGAAGGTTCATCCAAGACTTTTCCAGAATAGCAAAAGCCTTGACTGCATTAACGCATAAAGGGAAGAAATTTGAATGGAATGATGAACAAGAGAAAGTGTTTCAGTTATTGAAGAAAAAGCTAACTACGGCACCTATATTGTCATTGCCTGAAGGGAATGATGATTTTGTGATTTATTGTGACGCATCAAAGCAAGGTCTTGGTTGTGTATTAATGCAATGAACGAAGGTGATTGCTTATGCATCTAGACAATTGAAGATTCACGAACAAAATTATACGACGCATGATTTGGAATTAGGCGCGGTTGTTTTTGCATTAAAGACTTGGAGGCACTACTTATATGGGGTCAAAAGTATTATATATACCGACCACAAAAGTCTTCAACACATATTTAATCAGAAACAACTGAATATGAGGCAGCGTAGGTGGATTGAATTGTTGAATGATTACGACTTTGAGATTCGTTACCACCCGGGGAAGGCAAATGTGGTAGCCGATGCCTTGAGCAGGAAGGACAGAGAACCTATTCGAGTAAAATCTATGAATATAATGATTCATAATAACCTTACTACTCAAATAAAGGAGGCGCAACAAGGAGTTTTAAAAGAGGGAAATTTAAAGGATGAAATACCCAAAGGATCGGAGAAGCATCTTAATATTCGGGAAGACGGAACCCGGTATAGGGCTGAAAGGATTTGGGTACCAAAATTTGGAGATATGAGAGAAATGGTACTTAGAGAAGCTCAAAAAACCAGATACTCAATACATCCTGGAACGGGGAAGATGTACAAGGATCTCAAGAAACATTTTTGGTGGCCGGGTATGAAAGCCGATGTTGCTAAATACGTAGGAGAATGTTTGACGTGTTCTAAGGTCAAAGCTGAGCATCAGAAACCATCAGGTCTACTTCAACAACCCGAAATCTCGGAATGGAAATGGGAAAACATTACCATGGATTTCATCACTAAATTGCCAAGGACTGCAAGTGGCTTTGATACTATTTGGGTAATAGTTGATCGTCTCACCAAATCAGCACACTTCCTGCCAATAAGAGAAGATGACAAGATGGAGAAGTTAGCACGACTGTATTTGAAGGAAGTCGTCTCCAGACATGGAATACCAATCTCTATTATCTCTGATAGGGATGGCAGATTTATTTCAAGATTCTGGCAGACATTACAGCAAGCATTAGGAACTCGTCTAGACATGAGTACTGCCTATCATCCACAAACTGATGGGCAGAGTGAAAGGACGATACAAACGCTTGAAGACATGCTACGAGCATGTGTTATTGATTTCGGAAACAGTTGGGATCGACATCTACCGTTAGCAGAATTTTCCTACAACAACAGCTACCATTCAAGCATTGAGATGGCGCCGTTTGAAGCACTTTATGGTAGAAAATGCAGGTCTCCGATTTGTTGGAGTGAAGTGGGGGATAGACAGATTACGGGTCCAGAGATTATACAAGAAACTACCGAGAAGATCATCCAAATTCAACAACGGTTGAAAACCGCCCAAAGTCGACAAAAGAGCTACGCTGACATTAAAAGAAAAGATATAGAATTTGAAATTGGAGAGATGGTCATGCTTAAAGTTTCACCTTGGAAAGGCGTTGTTCGATTTGGTAAATGAGGGAAATTAAATCCAAGGTATATTGGACCATTCAAGATTATTGATCGTGTCGGACCAGTAGCTTACCGACTTGAGTTACCTCAACAACTCGCGGCTGTACATAACACTTTCCACGTCTCGAATTTGAAGAAATGTTTTGCTAAAGAAGATCTCACTATTCCGTTAGATGAAATCCAAATCAACAAAAAACTTCAATTCATCGAAGAACCCGTCGAAATAATGGATCGTGAGGTTAAAAGACTTAAGCAAAACAAGATACCAATTGTTAAGGTTCGATGGAATGCTCGTAGAGGACCCGAGTTCACCTGGGAGCGTGAAGATCAGATGAAGAAGAAATACCTGCATCTATTTTTAGAAGATTCGTCAACACCTTCAACAGCTTAAAATTTCGGGACGAAATTTATTTAACGGGTAGGTACTATAGTGACCCGAACTTTTCCATGTTTATATATATTAATTGAGATTGATATTTATATGATTAAATGTTTCCAACATGTTAAGCAATCAAACTTGTTAAGACTTGATTAATTGAAATATGTTTCATATAGACAATTGACCACCCAAGTTGACCGGTGATTCACGAACGTTAAAACTTGTAAAAACTATACGATGACATATATATGGTTATATATATAGTTAACATGTTTTTATTATAAGTATGTATCTCATTAGGTATTTTAACAATGAGTTATATACATAAAAATGAGACTATTAATTTAAGAAACTCGAAAACGATATATATAACGATTATCGTTATAACAACGTCTTACTAGGTACATATGAATCATATTAAGATATTGATACACTCGGTTAATTATGTTAAATGATAAGTAAATATATTATTAAGTGTATTAACAATGAAATACATATGTAAAAATAAGACTACTAACTTAATGATTTCGAAACGAGACATATATGTAACGATTATCGTTGTAACGTCATTTAACTGTATATACATCATACTAAGATATATTATATATCATAATATCATGATAATATAATAATTTAACATCTCATTTGATATAATAAACAATGGGTTAACAACATTCAATAAGATCGTTAACCTAAAGGTTTCAAAACAACATTTACATGTAACGACTAACGATGACTTAACGACTCAGTTAAAATGTATATACATGTAGTGTTTTAATATGTATTCATACACTTTTGAAAGACTTCAAGACACTTATCAAAATACTTCTACTTAACAAAAATGCTTACAATTACATCCTCATTCAGTTTCATCAACAATTCTACTCGTATGCACCCGTATTCGTACTCGTACAATACACAGCTTTTAGATGTATGTACTATTGGTATATACACTCCAATGATCAGCTCTTAGCAGCCCATGTGAGTCACCTAACACATGTGGGAACCATCATTTGGCAACTAGCATGAAATATCTCATAAAATTACAAAAATATGAGTAATCATTCATGACTTATTTACATGAAAACAAAATTACATATCCTTTATATCTAATCCATACACCAACGACCAAAAACACCTACAAACACTTTCATTCTTCAATTTTCTTCATCTAATTGATCTCTCTCAAGTTCTATCTTCAAGTTCTAAGTGTTCTTCATAAATTCTACAAGTTCTAGTTACATAAAATCAAGAATACTTTCAAGTTTGCTAGCTCACTTCCAATCTTGTAAGGTGATCATCCAACCTCAAGAAATATTTGTTTCTTACAGTAGGTTATCATTTTAATACAAGGTAATAATCATATTCAAACTTTGGTTCAATTTCTATAACTATAACAATCTTATTTCAAGTGATGATCTTACTTGAACTTGTTTTTGTGTCATGATTCTGCTTCAAGAACTTCGAGCCATCCAAGGATCCATTGAAGCTAGATCCATTTTTCTCTTTTCCAGTAGGTTTATCCAAGGAACTTAAGGTAGTAATGATGTTCATAACATCATTCGATTCATACATATAAAGCTATCTTATTCGAAGGTTTAAACTTGTAATCACTAGAACATAGTTTAGTTAATTCTAAACTTGTTCGCAAACAAAAGTTAATCCTTCTAACTTGACTTTTAAAATCAACTAAACACATATTCTATATCTATATGATATGCTAACTTAATGATTTAAAACCTGGAAACACGAAAAACACCGTAAAACCGGATTTACGCCGTCGTAGTAACACCGCGGGCTGTTTTGGGTTAGTTAATTAAAAACTATGATAAACTTTGATTTAAAAGTTGTTATTCTGAGAAAATAATTTTTATTATGAACATGAAACTATATCCAAAAGTTATGGTTAAACTCAAAGTGGAAGTATGTTTTCTAAAATGGTCATCTAGACGTCGTTCTTTCGACTGAAATGACTACCTTTACAAAAATGACTTTTAACTTATTTTTCCGACTATAAACCTATACTTTTTCTGTTTAGATTCATAAAATAGATTTCAATATGAAACCATAGCAATTTGATTCACTCAAAACGGATTTAAAATGAAGAAGTTATGGGTAAAACAAGATTGGATAATTTTTCTCATTTTAGCTACGTGAAAATTGGTAACAAATCTATTCCAACCATAACTTAATCAACTTGTATTGTATATTATGTAATCTTGAGATACCATAGACACGTATACAATGTTTCGACCTATCATGTCGACACATCTATATATATTTCGGAACAACCATAGACACTCTATATGTGAATGTTGGAGTTAGCTATACAGGGTTGAGGTTGATTCCAAAATATATATAGTTTGAGTTGTGATCAATACTGAGATACATATACACTGGGTCGTGGATTGATTCAAGATAATATTTATCGATTTATTTCTGTATATCTAACTGTGGACAACTAGTTGTAGGTTACTAACGAGGACAGCTGAATTAATAAACTTAAAACATCAAAATATATTAAAAGTGTTGTAAATATATTTTGAACATACTTTGATATATATGTATATATTGTTATAGGTTCGTGAATCAACCAGTGGCCAAGTCTTACTTCCCGACGAAGTAAAAATATGTGAAAGTGAGTTATAGTCCCACTTTTAAAATCTAATATTTTTGGGATGAGAATACATGCAGGTTTTATAAATGATTTACAAAATAGACACAAGTACGTGAAACTACATTCTATGGTTGAATTATCGAAATCGAATATGCCCTTTTTTATTAAGTCTGGTAATCTAAGAATTAGGGAACAGACACCCTAATTGACGCGAATCCTAAAGATAGATCTATTGGGCTTAACAAACCCCATCCAAAGTACCGGATGCTTTAGTACTTCGAAATTTATATCATATCCGAAGGGTGTCCCGGAATGATGGGGATATTCTTATATATGCATCTTGTTAATGTCGGTTACCAGGTGTTCACCATATGAATGATTTTTATCTCTATGTATGGGATGTGTATTGAAATATGAAATCTTGTGGTCTATTATTATGATTTGATATATATAGGTTAAACCTATAACTCACCAACATTTTTGTTGACGTTTTAAGCATGTTTATTCTCATGTGATTATTAAGAGCTTCCGCTGTCGCATACTTAAATAAGGACGAGATTTGGAGTCCATGCTTGTATGATATTGTGTAAAAACTGCATTCAAGAAACTTATTTTGTTGTAACATATTTGTATTGTAAACCATTATGTAATGGTCGTGTGTAAACAGGATATTTTAGATTATCATTATTTGATAATCTACGTAAAGCTTTTTAACCTTTATTGATGAAATAAAGGTTATGGTTTGTTTTAAAATGAATGCAGTCTTTGAAAAACGTCTCATATAGAGGTCAAAACCTCGCAACGAAATCAATTAATATGGAACGTTTTTAATCAATAAGAACGGGACATTTCATAAGTGTCCTAAGGCTTCATATTTTGTATTAACCGAATCTATACCGAATCAGGGTGTGATACTTATTATTCCTATCAGTTTTTGATACAGAATCTGATCTACCAAATCTGCTACAGTACCGAACCAGATACCGAATCTGACATTTTTGTTAGATTTTTCTGAACTAGAATTTTGGATTGTGTGATATACCGAATCTTTACCGAATCTACCTCAAATTGTGTAAATATGTCTACTCAAGATACATTGATTATTGGTTCAGATTCCCAACCTCCAGTGTTGTTTGATGGCATGTACAACCAGTGGCTTCATCGTATCATTCAGTACATAGACTATAAGGGTGAGAAGGCAAAGTACATATAGGCTTCTTTGAAAGAAGGTCCATTTTTTGAATTTCATCCAGAAACTGGTATGCCTATTCCAGTCTATAAGCTTACTGGAGAGAAACGTGAGAGAGCTCAGGGTGATATTGAAGCTAAAATATCATCATGCAAGTTATCCCGTATGAGTTGTTTGAAAATATTGATAGCAATACTACTGCTACGGACATATGAGATGAGATCAAACGACAACAAGAAGGTTATGACATGTCCGATGTCACTAAACGGAATAAGGCTCTGGGATTTTATGAAGATTTCAAGCAGGAAACAGAAGAACTACTCAAGGATACCTACCGACGTTTCAATGGTGTTCCGAATGAGTTGAAAAGGTGCAAGATTACTAAAGTGAATGCTGAGATCAACATGAAGTTTCTCAAAAAGCTCAATGTTGATTGGCTTCCTTATAGAACCATCATTCGATCTACTAAAGAGATTGACAAGCTGAATATTCATGAGCTTGTCAGAGTCCTTATGCATTATCAACCGGCCGTGTCTAAACTTCAAGAGGAAAGGAAAGAGTCTTCTTCGGGTGAATTACTTGATCTCATTGCTAAAAAGAAGAGCAAATCCTATACTACTTCCAAAAGCTTATCCAAGAAAGTGCTTGTTGAAGAATAAACTGATTCTAAGGGGCTCAACCTTTCGGATGTTGATGATTCTCATCTTGAACTAGTCAAAATGGATGCTATGTTCACTAAAGCCTCAAATAAGTACAAGTTTAAAGGCAAATCAAGCAATCAACGCAAGAATTCCTTTTCTTCCTCCTATTACAAGAAACCTGATTCATCAAAACATCAACATGCTGATGCTTTTAAAAAGGATGATTCAATATGTTACAATTGTGGCAAACCTATCCATTTCTCCCGTGAGTGCAAGAAGCCTAAGAAGAAGGATGCAGCCTACTACAAGAAGAAAATGTTGATGGCAAAGGTCATGGAAACTGGAGGAGTGCTGAAACCGATTGATGATACTTGGTTTAACTGGACAGATGATTCAGATTCTGAGGTGAAACATGCCAATGTTTGCAAGGTGACCAAGCTCATCAAAGCAAAGGAAGTGATGGAGAACTCTGACTCAACATCAGATGATGATGAGGTACAATTAACTAAAATCCCACCTGATTTTACCCAAATACAAAATGACTTGATGAAGAATCTAGTATCAATTTCAAAAGAAGTAAAAGGTTTAAAATCTAAAAACAGAGTTTTGAAAGATAAAATCAAACTAAATGAGACTAAATCTTCATTATCCAATTCACAATCGGAAGTGAATCGATTGAGAACCCAACTCAGCTCCATGGATACTGAGTTGGAAGAACTTAAGAAGTCAATACTTCCAATTAAAATTGAAAGGACGGATTATTGTTTGAAATCTGAACGTCTTGTGGAGAAAGTTCAAATCTTAGAAAAATATCTTTCCGACCTTAAAGAACAACATGAACCCACAATTTCCAAATTAAACAAGAAAATCATTCAACTGGAAGAAACCATAAACAAAAAGAAATCTGAAATTTCTTTATTCACTAAAGATTCCCTTCAAATGAAAGCTCAACTTGCTCGATATGAGAAAAAACTCTATCGAACAGAGCAATCGAAAGCTATCATTAACATAGAACTTTCAAAGAAAACAATCTTTATGTATAGACCAAAAATGATTCATGGTGATAAGTAGGGGGTTGGGTATAAAGATCCCAAGACGTTGGATGATATTTCCAAGAAGATTCCTGGATTATATCATTCTGATTATTTTTAAGCTGGTATACCATATCATTTTGTGCATTCATCTGATGTTGATTTTGATAATGTGATTAATAATCGATCATCTAAGAAATATTATCAAATTAACTTGATGTATGAAAAGATTAATTCTAAATTGGGTAAATCACATCCTAGTTTCTTGCATGAACTAGTTGAACATGAACAGAATATGCAACATGCTGAGTATGTGCCTTCACGTAGATTGGTTTATATTCCTACACTCCTGCTAGAGAAATATGTCTTGATGCTAGAAAATGAAGTTTTTAGCAATCCTAGATCTAGTATGTCTCTTTCTATTGAAGCAAAACCAACTCTACCAACCTTAAGTGTATGTTCTGTTTCTAAAGCTAAAATCGGTGAAGACCTAGCACATGAATTGAAGGACTTAACGAACAAGTTTGCAACTAAGTTAAACAAGATTGAAAATAAGTTGAAACTTGCTAAGTCAAAATCACTAGGTCAAAAGGATTTAGATCAAAAGGTAGAACCTAAGGTAGAACCAAAAGTTGAACCTAAGGTAGAACCACAAGATGAACCTAAGCCTGAAAAATTAGACTTGAATAATCTAGTTGATAAACTTGAAAGAGAAAATGTTGAATTGCAACTTAGATGTCAGTCTTTGAATCAAATGCTTAAGATGTGTGATAAACTTCCACCACTTCCTACGAAAGATTGTACTTATGCTTTTAAGGAAGGTGAAGATGTAGTTTACGCTGAGGACTTGTGTCTTGAAATTGAAAGTTTAAATCATAAGATAGTTCTACTACGGCAGCCTAACATACAAAAGCATGATTCTTTACTAGCACACACACCACAAATGACTTCTACTTGTGTGAATGGCTCACTTCTAAGGATTCCTTGTGTGAATAAAGTTTCTGAGTGTGCTGAAGGGATTGATAAGAAGGTTAAGGGGAAACAACAATCTAATGCTTCTAACGCATTACCATTCTTAAAAATCCTTTACATTCTCTACTTGAGAAAAGTGTTTCAAAAGTTGCACCTTCAAAGTAATTTATTGTTAAGAAGGTACATCATCCAGATGGTTCTTGTTCAAGTGAAAAAATCCTTCCGATGTTAATGTCAAAACATACAAAGAAAGTCTTTTAAAGAAACCAATGAAGTCTTCAAATCAACACATATGTCCAAAACCTGATTTGAGTGAGTATGATGCAAAGGAACGTAAAATTAAAATGGAAATTTTGCAAAGTTAATCTACTCAAACCAAAACTGAAAAGTTTAGACGTCTCACTAACAAAGGTGTTTTTCGTGTCACATGTTATAATCCAAACATGAATTACAAGTCTGTATGGGTTCCTAAGTCAATGAATAAGAAATCAGCAAACCAAACCAAGAAATCTGCTTGTCGACCTAGGAAGTCATCACATGTTTTTCTATTTTCTTCTGTGAACAAAACATCTACTTAGAATAAGTTGTGTGTAAAGACTTCTGATGATCATGTAAACCTTGATATTGCTTATGATGCTTTGTGTAATGTGGTTTTAAATGATGCTTTAATGTCTAAATTGCATGATAGATTACGTGATACGTTTATTTGTGATCCAAAGTTTGTTGCTGGTACTAACCGTAGAGGAACCAAGAAAGTTTGGGTACCTAATCTCTAGGACACTTATTGTTTACAGGGTTTCGAAGACTGTGTTTGGTATATCAACTCTGGTTGTTCTCGGTACATGACGAGCGATACCACTGATGTAGGACCTCTTCCACATACCAACCGATGGACTAAAAGTCACCCAATTGATCTTATCATTAGTGATGCAACTGCTCCAGTTTCAACTCGAAGGACTAATCGGAATATGTGTTTATATACTGCATTTCTTAGTAAGATCGAACCAACTTCGGTTGCTCAAGATTTACTTGATCCGAACTGGGTGATAGCAATGCAAGAAGAGATAGGTCAATTTGAACGTTTGAAGGTGTGGCGATTAGTTCCAAGACCAGCGGGTCAACAACCAATCGGGGTTAAGTGGATTTTCAAGAACAAGAAGGATTCTGATGGGGTTGTGGTTAGAAATATGGCACGTATTGTGGCCAAGGGATATCAACAACAAGAGGGTATTGACTATGATGAAACATTTGATCCGGTAGCAAGGATTGAGGCTATTCGTCTGTTTCTTGCTTATGCTTCTCATATGAAGTTCACGGTATTTCAAATGGATGTCAAAACTGCTTTTCTTGATGGTAATCTTCAAAAGGAAGTTTATGTTGATCAACCAGAAGGCTTTGTCGATCCTATTCATCTGAACCACGTCTACTACTTGGAGAAAGCTTTATATGATCTAAAGCAAGCACCGCGTGCATGGTACGAGACCTTAACAAAGTATTTACTGGAAAATGGCTTCTCTCGTGGAACAATTGATACAATGCTCTTCATTCGTAAAAACCATGGTCACATTCTCTTGGTTCAAATTTACGTTGATGATATTATTTTTGGTTCCACGTCCTCAGCCTTATGCAAAATTTTGTGACCTTATGGCCAACAAATTCGAAATGAGCATGCTTGACCAGCTCAATTTCTTCTTGGGGTTACAAGTCAAACAATTACCAAATGGTATTTTTATCAGTCAACAAAATACATTAACGACATGCTAAAATGTTTTAAAATGTCTGATTTGAGAATAATGTCAACCCCAATGAGGACTTTGTTAAATGCTGATGAAAATGGGAAACCCTTTGATATAACGCTTTATCGAAGCATGGTTGGCTCTTTAATGTATTTGACTGCAAGTAGACAAGACATTACACTTGCTGTAACTGTCATTGCCCGCTTTCAATCCAACCCTACGAAATCACACTCTAAAGCGGTGTTTAGAATTTTTAAGTACCTAAAAGGTACCCCTAACCTTGGAATCTGGTATCGTCATGGATCTGATTTCACTCTCACTACTTATACGGATGCGAATCATGGCGGTTGCCATGTTGATAGGAAAAACACATCTGGATCAATTCAGATGTTGGGGAATAGGTTAGTTGGTTGGTCATCCAAGAAACAAAACTGTGTTTCATTGTTAACTGCTGAGTCTGGGTACATTGATGCAGCTCACTGCTGTTTTCAAGTTTTGTGGATGCAAACTCAACTGTTAGACTATGGCTTTAAGATAACTAAGACTCCAATATATTATGATTCACAAAGTGCAAATGCAATTACTAGCAACCCGGTCCAACATTCTAAGACTAAACACATAGATATTCGTTATCACTTTATCAAGGACCATGTAGAAAAGGGAGATGTAGAATTATACTTCGTGCCTACAAAAGTACAATTAGCTGACATGTTCACTAAACCTTTAGATGAAGTTAGGCTAAAGTTCTTGAATCAACAAATATGCATGGTGGAGTATAGTGCTTATATTTCTTACACTCTTTTGGTACTTGTTCCTGAGATCTTGTGTTTAGGGGGAGCTTATTCTTTCTAGGGGGAGTGACTAACTGCTTTAGAGATTATCTTTCTAGGGGGAGATATTGCCTTTATGTTAACTCCTTATACTTCTATTTCAATAGTTACGATAGGGGGAGGTAACTAATTGATATCTTGTTTCAAGGGGGAGTTATTAAATTTTCTTATGGAAAGATCAAAATGGTGATTTACTCATGTGTATATCACATTTTGAGGGGGGGAAAAGGAGAAAATGAAAAATAAAATTGATTTTTCAAAAGTGAATTCATAAAAACTTATGTTTTAGTCTGATAAAATCCACTTTGGCTTGTATAAATCTCAGTATGCAACCCGTTTTAACAATTGGTATCACTGTAGTTTTGTGCTTTGTACATAAGTAAAAATTTTCTAAGTAAAAATGTGATGACCCGGATTTTTCCGACTACTTGATTATACTATTTACATGATTTAATAATTTTGACTTGATAAGCAATGAATTTTAATAAGTCTTGAACCTCCTGGAAAGAATTTTACATAAGCAGTTAACCACCCTTTTATTCTTACGATTCACGAACGTCATAACTTGTATTAATTATATATATATGTGTGTGTGTGTGTGTGTATATATATATATATATATATATATATATATATATATATATATATAGGGGCAGGATCAATGGGGAAGTAACCACTCGGGGGGAAGCGGGGGGAAGCAAAAAAAATAAAAATTCGTTTTTTTGGAATTTTTTTCCGGCATCAAGATCACACGAAAATATGAACATTTAGAAGAGACACTTCGTGATGAATGTTATTATTTATGCGGGAAAACGATCGACAAAAATTACATTCAAGATAATAATGTTCGTGAAGAATATGAAAGTTTTTTTTTTTCATGTTTTGGGAAGTAAAATTTAGCCCGATTTAGAGTTTAGGGTTTAGGGTTTAGGGTTTAGGGTTTGGTGTTTTGGGTTTATTCCATAAACCCAAAACACCAAACCCTAAACCCTAAACCCTAAACTCTAAACCGTTCGTGTTAAAAACTCAATCTAAATCCTAAATCTAAACCCTAAATCTAAACCCTAAACCCTAAATTTCTAAACCCTAATATCTAAACCTATAAACCCTAATATCTAAACCCTAATATCTAAACACCAATAGCTAAAACCTCAACATATGCTCGAAAAATACGATAATTGTTATATATTACTTCTTCGAGCGTTTTCCTGCCAAAATAAAAACATTTATCACAAAGTCTCTCTACTAAATGTTCATATTTTCATCCCATCTATAATATTCGTGAACAAAGTTTTTTCAAAAAACGAAAAAAAAAGTTTTTGTTTCCCCCGCTTTCCCCCGATTGGTTACTTCACTCTTGATCCTACCACTATATATATATATATATATATATATATATATATATATATATATATATATATATATATATATATATATATATATATATATATATATATATATATTTAACTTGAAAATATGATAATTAAGTATCTCATTAAGTATATTAACAAAGTATTATATATAGTTTTTCATACTACTAATTTAAAGAGTTTTTGAACAATATATATGTTACTATTTAAACGACGTAATTAACTTATGTTAAAATGTATTTACATATACTGTATTACGAGTGTAAATATATCCTTACAAGTATTGAATACACTTTATAATATACCAATACATATAAAGGATAGCTATACTCGTATTTCCGTTCAATTTCTTCAACAATTCTACTCGCATTCATACGGTATTTTTACCCATATTATACACAGCTTCTAGAAGTATTTACTATTGGTATATACCAATAGAAATCTGTAATTATTTGTGTAATATGTCATCCATGACCTAGTCAATTTAATATGTCATCCATGACTTAATATATTTTAACTTATCTTAGATATTTTCACTAAAAACCAAATTTTCAAGCCTATAAATAAGCACCATTTCTAACTCATTTTTACACATTCATTTTCCAAATTCTACTTCCAATTTTCACACACACTTGCAAGAACTCTCTCAAGTTTTGTTCTACTACTTCTTTCCAGCAATTTATATTCTAAACTTGAGGTAAAAACCCTACTTCAACTCTTGTTCAATTCATATGTCTATACCTATCTATATAAGAGTTTATAAACTAGAACATAGTTTAGTTAATTCTAAACTTGTTCGCAAACAAAGTTAATCCTTCTAACTTGACTTTTAAAAACAACTTATCACATGTTTTATATCTGTATGATATACTAACTTAATAAGTTAAAACTTGGAAACACGAAGAACACCGTAAAACCGGACATACGCCGTCGTAGTAAAACCGAGGGCTGTTTTGGGTTGGATAATTAAAAACTATCGTAATATTTGATTTAAAAGTTATTCTTCTGGGAAAATGATATTTCATATGAACATAATACTATATCCAAAAATCATGGTTAAACTCAAAATTGAAGTATGTTTTCAAAATGGTCATCAAGATGTCGTTCTTTCGACAGAAATGACTACCTCTTTCAAATATGGATTATAACTTGTAAATCGGACTATAAACCACCACTTTTTCAGTTTAGTTTCACAAATTACAGTTCGTTATGAAACCATAGCAATTTGATTCACTCAAAACGGATTTATAACGAAGAAATTATGGGCAAAACAATATTGGTTAAAATGGATAATTTGATTACGGAATTAATTCATTAAAATCTATACTAACCATATCCTAGCTAACTTTTCTTGTATTTTACATGTATTCTAACATGTCATGGTTACACAATACGTCAGATAAATCAAAAGACACCACATACACAATACGTGTAGCTACAATAGCGGTATTGTGTGAAATGTCCCGTTCTTATTGATTAAAAACGTTCCATATTAATTGATTTCGTTTCGAGGTTTTGACCTCTATATGAGACGTTTTTCAAAGACTGCATTCATTTTAAAACAAACCATAACCTTTATTTCATAAATAAAAGTTTAAAAAGCTTTACGTAGATTATCAAATAATGATAATCTAAAATATCCTGTTTACACACGACCATTACATAATGGTTTACAATACAAATATGTTACATCGAAATCAGTTTCTTGAATGCAGTTTTTATACAATATCATACAAACATGGACTCCAAATCTTGTCCTTATTTTAGTATGCAACAGCGGAAGCTCTTAGTATTCACCTGAGAATAAACATGCTTTAAACGTCAACAAAAATGTTGGTGAGTTATAGGTTTAACCTATATATATCAAATCGTAACAATAGACCACAAGATTTCATATTTTAATACACATCCCATACATAGAGATACAAATCATTCATATGGTGAACACCTGGTAACCGACATTAACAAGATGCATATATAAGAATATCCCCATCATTCCAGGACACCCTTCGAATATGATATAAATTTCGAAGTACTAAAGCATCCGGTACTTTGGATGGGGTTTGTTAGGCCCAATAGATCTATCTTTAGGATTCGCGTCAATTAGGGTGTCTGTTCCCTAATTCTTAGATTACCAGACTTAATAAAAAGGGGCATATTCGATTTCGATAATTCAACCATAGAATGTAGTTTCACGTACTTGTGTCTATTTTGTAAATCATTTATAAAACCTGCATGTATTCTCATCTCAAAAATATTAGATTTTAAAAGTGGGACTATAACTCACTTTCACAGATTTTTACTTCGTCGGGAAGTAAGACTTGGCCACTGGTCGATTCACGAACCTATAACAAATATGTACATATATATCAAAGTATGTTCAAAATATATTTACAACACTTTTAATACATTTTGATGTTTTAAGTTCATTAAGTCAGCTGTCCTCGTTAGTAACCTACAACTAGTTGTCTAAAGTTAGATGTACAGAAAAAAAATTGATATATATTATCTTGAATTAATCCACAACCCAGTGTATACACGTCTCAGGCTAGATCACAACTCAAAGTATATATATTTTTGGTATCAACCTCAACCCTGTATAGCTAACTCCCACATTACTGCATATAGAGTGTCTGGTTGTTCCAAATAATATACACACATAGGTCGATATGATATGTCAAAACATTTGCATACGTGTCTATGGTATCCCAAGATTACATAACATATTAGAATACATGTATAATACAATATAAGTTAGCTAGGATATGATTAATATAGATTTGTTACCAATTTTCACGTTGCTACAACAAGAAAAATTATCCAATCTTGTTTTACCCATAACTTCTTCATTTTAAATCCGTTTTGAGTGAATCAAATTGGTATGGTTTCATATTGAACTCTATTTTATGAATCTAAACAGAAAAAGTATAGGTTTATAGTCAAAAATATAAGTTACAAGTCATTTTTGTAAAGGTAGTCATTTCAGTCGAAAGAACGACGTCTAGATGACCATTTTAGAAAACAAACTTCCACTTTGAGTTTAACCATGATTTTTGGATATAGTTTCATGTTCATAAGAAAAATCATTTTTCCAGAAGAACCACTTTTAAATCAAATTTTATCATAGTTTTTAATTAACTAACCCAAAACAGCCCGCGGTGTTACTACGACGGCGTATGTCTGGTTTTACAGTGTTCTTCGTGTTTCCAGGTTTTAAATCATTAAGTTAACATATCATATAGATATAGAACATGTGTTTAATTGATTTTAAAAGTCAAGTTAGAAGGATTAACTTTTGTTTGCGAACAAGTTTAGAATTAACAAAACTATGTTCTAGTGATTACAAGTTTAAACCTTCGAATAAGATAACTTTATATGTATGAATCGAATGATGTTATGAACATCATTACTACCTCAAGTTTTCTGGATAAAGCTACTGGAAATGAGAAAAATGGATCTAGCTTCAAAGGATCCTTGGATGGCTTGAAAGTTCTTGAAGCAGAATCATGACACGAAAAACAAGTTCAAGTAAGATTTCCACTCGAAATAAGATTGTTATAGTTATAGAAATTGAATCAAAGTTTGAATATGAGTATTACCTTGTATTAGAAAGATATCTTACTATAAATAACAAAGATTTCTTGAGGTTGGATGATCACACTACAAGATTGGAAGTAAGATAGCAAAGTTGGAAATATTCTTGATTTTATGAAACTAGAACTTGTAGAATTTATGAAGAACACATAGAACTTGAAGATAGAACTTGAGAGAGATCAATTAGATGAAGAAAATTGAAGAATGAAAGTGTTTGTAGGTGTTTTTGGTCGTTGGTGTATGGATTAGATATAAAGGATATGTAATTTTGTTTTCATGTAAATAAGTCATGAATGATTACTCATATTTTTGTAATTTTATGAGATATTTCATGCTAGTTGCCAAATGATGGTCCCACATGTGTTAGGTGACTCACATGGGCTACTAAGAACTGATCATTGGAGTGTATATACAAATAGTACATACATCTAAAAGCTGTGTATTGTACGAGTACGAATACGGGTACATACGAGTAGAATTGTTGATGAAACTGAACGAGGATGTAATTGTAAGCATTTTTGTTAAGTAGAAGTATTTTGATAAGTATATTGAAGTCTTTCAAAAGTGTATGAATACATATTAAAACACTACATGTATATACATTTTAACTGAGTCGTTAAGTCATCGTTAGTCGTTACATGTAAGTGTTGTTTTGAAACCTTTAGGTTAACGATCTTGTTAAATGTTGTTAACCCAATGTTTATAATATCAAATGAGATTTTAAATTATTATATTATCATGATAATATGATGTATGAATATCTCTTAATATGATATATATACATTAAATGTCGTTACAACGATAATCGTTACATATATGTCTCGTTTCAAAATCATTAAGTTAGTAGTCTTGCTTTTACATATGTAGTTCATTGTTAATATACTTAATGATATGTTTACTTATCATAATATTATGTTAACTATATATATATCCATATATATGTCGTCATATAGTTTTTAAAAGTTTTAACGTTCGTGAATCACCGGTCAACTTGGGTGGTCAATTGACTATATGAAACCTATTTCAATTAATCAAGTCTTAACAAGTTTGATTGCTTAACATGTTGGAAACACTTAATCATGTAAATAACAATTTCATTTAATATATATATAAAAATGGAAAAGTTCGGGTCACTAAAGTACCTACCCGTTAAATAAATTTCGTCCCGAAATTTTAAGCAGTTGGAGGTGTTGATGTATCTTCTGGAAATAAGTGCGGGTATTTCTTCTTCATCTGATCTTCTCGTTCCCAGGTGAACTCGGGTCCTCTACGAGCATTCCATCGAACCTTAACAATTGGTATCTTGTTTTGTTTAAGTCTTTTAACCTCACGATCCATTATTTCGACGGGTTCTTCGATGAATTGAAGTTTTTCGTTGATTTGGATTTCGTCTAATGGAATAGTGAGATCTTCTTTAGCAAAACATTTCTTCAAATTCGTGACGTGGAAAGTGTTATGTACAGCCGCGATTTGTTGAGGTACCTCAAGTCGGTAAGCTACTGGTCCGACACGATCAATAATCTTGAATGGTCCAATATACCTTGGATTTAATTTACCTCGTTTACCAAATCGAACAATGCCTTTCCAAGGTGCAACCTTAAGCATGACCATCTCTCCAATTTCAAATTCTATATCTTTTCTTTTAATGTCGGCGTAGCTCTTTTGTCGACTTTGGGCGGTTTTCAACCGTTGTTGAATTTGGATGATCTTCTCGGTAGTTTCTTGTATTATCTCCGGATCCGTAATCTGTCTATCCCCCACTTCACTCCAAAAAATCGGAGAGCTGCACTTTCTACCATAAAGTGCTTCAAACGGCGCCATCTCAATGCTTGAATTGTAGCTGTTGTTGTAGGAAAATTCTGTTAACGGTAGATGTCGATCCCAACTGTTTCCAAAATTAATAACACATGCTCGTAGCATATCTTCAAGCGTTTGTGTCGTCCTTTCGCTCTGCCCATCAGTTTGTGGATGATAGGCAGTACTCATGTCTAGACGAGTTCCTAATGCTTGCTGTAATGTCTGCCAGAATCTTGAAATAAATCTGCCATCCCTATCAGAGATAATAGAGATTGGTATTCCATGTCTGGAGACGACTTCCTTCAAATACAGTCGTGCTAACTTCTCCATCTTGTTATCTTCTCTTATTGGCAAGAAGTGTGCTGATTTGGTGAGATGATCAACTATTACCCAAATAGTATCAAAACCACTTGCAGTCCTTGGCAATTTAGTGATGAAATCCATGGTAATGTTTTCCCATTTCCATTCTGGGATTTTGGGTTGTTGAAGTACACCTGATGGTTTCTGATGCTCAGCTTTGAACTTAGAACACGTCAAACATTCTCCTACGTATTTAGCAATATCGGCTTTCATACCCGGCCACCAAAAATGTTTCTTAAGATCCTTGTACATCTTCCCCGTTCCAGGATGTATTGAGTATCTGGTTTTATGAGCTTCTCTAAGTACCATTTCTCTCATATCTCCAAATTTTGGTACCCAAATCCTTTCAGCCCTATACCGGGTTTCGTCTTCCCGAATATTAAGATGCTTCTCCGATCCTTTGGGTATTTCATCCTTTAAATTTCCCTCTTTTAAAACTCCTTGTTGCGCCTCCTTTATTTGAGTAGTAAGGTTATTGTGAATCATTATATTCATAGATTTTACTCGAATGGGTTCTCTGTCCTTCCTGATCAAGGCGTCGGCTACCACATTTGCCTTCCCCGGGTGGTAACGAATCTCAAAGTCATAATCATTCAACAATTCAATCCACCTACGCTGCCTCATATTCAGTTGTTTCTGATTAAATATGTGTTGAAGACTTTTCTGGTCGGTATATATAATACTTTTGACCCCATATAAGTAGTGCCTCTAAGTCCTTAATGCAAAAACAACCGCACCTAATTCCAAATCATGCGTCATATAATTTTGTTCGTGAATCTTCAATTGTCTAGACGCATAAGCAATCGCCTTCGTTCGTTGCATTAATACACAACCGAGACCTTGCTTTGATGCGTCACAATAAATCACAAAATCATCATTCCCTTCAGGCAATGACAATATAGGTTCCGTAGTTAGCTTTTTCTTCAATAACTGGAACGCTTTCTCTTGTTCATCCTTCCATTCAAATTTCTTCCCTTTATGCGTTAATGCAGTCAAGGGTTTTGCAATTCTGGAAAAGTCTTGGATGAACCTTCTGTAGTAACCAGCTAGTCCTAAAAACTGGCATATGTGTTTCGGAGTTTTCGGGGTTTCCCACTTTTCAACAGTTTCTATCTTTGCCGGATCTACCTTAATACCTTCTTTGTTCACTATGTGACCGAGGAATTGAACTTCTTCCAACCAAAATGCACACTTTGAAAACTTAGCGTACAGTTTTTCTTTCCTCAATAATTCTAGCACTTTTCTCAAATGTTCTTCGTGCTCTTGATCATTCTTTGAGTAAATAAGTATGTCATCGATGAAAACAATGACAAACTTGTTAAGATATGGCCCACACACACGGTTCATAAGGTCCATGAACACAGCTGGTGCGTTAGTCAATCCAAACGGCATAACCATAAACTCGTAATGACCATAACGCGTCCTAAAAGCAGTTTTTGGAATATCATCCTCCTTTACTCGCATTTGATGATATCCAGAATGTAAATCGATTTTCGAATAAACAGACGAGCCTTGTAGTTGATCAAATAAGTCGTCGATTCTCGGTAGTGGGTAGCGGTTCTTGATGGTAAGTTTGTTCAACTCTCGGTAGTCGATACATAACCTGAATGTACCATCTTTCTTCTTGACAAATAAAATAGGAGCTCCCCACGGTGATGTGCTTAGTCGAATGAAATCACACTCTAAAAGTTCTTGTAATTGGCTTTGCAGTTCTTTCATCTCGCTGGGTGCGAGTCTGTAAGGAGCACGAGCTATTGGTGCAGCTCCAGGTACAAGATCTATTTGAAATTCAACGGATCGATGTGGGGGTAATCCCGGTAATTCTTTCGGAAATACATCAGGAAATTCTTTTGCGACGGGAACATCATTGATGCTCTTTTCTTCAGTTTGTACTTTCTCGACGTGTGCTAGAACAGCATAGCAACCTTTTCTTATTAGTTTTTGTGCCTTCAAATTACTAATAAGATGTAGCTTCGTGTTGCCCTTTTCTTCGTACACCATTAAGGGTTTTCCTTTTTCTCGTATAATGCGAATTGCATTTTTGTAACAAACGATCTCTACTTTCACTTCTTTCAACCAGTCCATACCGATTATCACATCAAAACTCCCTAACTCTACTGGTATCAAGTCAATCTTAAATGTTTCGCTAACCAGTTTAATTTCTCGATTCCGACATATATTATCTGCTGAAATTAATTTACCATTTGCTAATTCGAGTAAAAATTTACTATCCAAAGGCGTCAATGGACAACTTAATTTAGGACAAAAATCTCTACTCATATAGCTTCTATCCGCACCCGAATCAAATAAAACGTAAGCAGATTTATTATCAATAAGAAACGTACCCGTAATAAGCTCCGGGTCTTCCTGTGCCTCTGCCGCATTAATATTGATAACTCTTCCACGGCCTTGTCCATTCGTGTTCTCCTGGTTCGGGCAATTTCTAATAATGTGGCCCGGTTTTCCACATTTATAACAAACTACATTGGCATAACTTGCTCCGACACTACTTGCTCCGCCATTACTCGTTCCGACACCATTTGTTCCTTTCGTTCTGTTAACCCCTGGTCCGTAGACCTCACACTTCGCTATGACCATTTCTTTTACACTTGTTGCAAAATTTGGTGCAGAACCCCGAGTGATACTTTTCACACCTTTGGCATAGCTGCTTCAGATTGTTGTTGTTGTTGCGGTTATTATTGTTGTTGGGATGATTGTTGTAGTTGCTGTTGTTGTTGTTGTTGTTGTTGTTGTTGTTGTTGTTGGGCCGTTTGTTGTAGTTGTGATTGATATTGCAATTGTTGGGATAGTTGTTGCGATTATTGTTGTAATTGCTGTTGTTGTTGTATTGGTGATTCTTATCACCGTTTTCCTCCCACTTTCTTTTGACTTGCTTCACATTGGCCTCTTCAGCAGTCTGTTCTTTAATTCTTTCTTCAATCTGGTTCACTAGTTTGTGAGCCATTCTACATGCCTGTTGTATGGAGGCGGGCTCGTGTAAACTTATATCTTCTTGGATTCTTTCCGGTAATCCTTTCACAAACGCGTCGATCTTCTCTACCTCATCTTCAAACGCTCCCGGACACAATAGGCACAATTCTGTGAATCGTCTTTCGTACGTGGTAATATCAAATCCTTGGGTTCTTAACCCTCTAAGTTCTGTCTTGAGCTTATTGACCTCGGTTCTGGGACGGTACTTCTCGTTCATCAAGTGCTTGAATGCTGACCACGGTAGTGCGTAAGCATCATCTTGTCCCACTTGCTCTAGATAGGTATTCCACCATGTTAATGCAGAACCTGTGAAGGTATGCGTAGCGTACTTCAATTTTTCCTCTTCAGTACACTTACTTATGGCAAACACCGATTCGACCTTCTCGGTCTACCGTTTCAATCCGATAGATCCTTCGGTTCCATCAAATTCCAAAGGTTTGCAGGCAGTGAATTCTTTGTAGGTGCATCCTACACGATTTCTTGTACTGCTAGATCCAAGGTTATTGTTGGTATGTAGCGCAGCCTGTACTGCGGCTATGTTTGAAGCAAGAAAGGCACTAAATTCCTCTTCGCCCATATTCAAGGTTTGTCGTGTAGTCGGTGCCATTTCCTTCAAATAGTCAAATGAAACAAGTTAATCATACAGAATATTAAGAGTAGTCAATAGTATCTCGTAGCATAATATGAACTCATTTATAAAAGCTTTTTCTTCATATTAGCGTTTTATAAGTTTAAATTCGGGTAGTACCTACCCGTTAAGTTCATACTTAGTAGCTAATATACAATTCAACTACTACAATTCTATATGAAAAACTGATTATAATAATATTTCGCGTTCAAACTTTTACACAATATTTTGCAAACTTACAATACCGCTTATTTTACATATAGCACGAAATATAGCACACAATAACTTTGATACAAGATAGTTGTGAAGATAATTCTATCTAGTACACAAGTCGTTCAGTAAAGGCAATAAAGACACGTAATTCATACGTCCAGAAACAAGTCATGCATTCTGGTTTTACTAGGACTGCTTCCCATCCTTGGTCTTGTGGAACATAACCGTTATGGCCGTTGATAAGACAGCGTGTTGTAACGTCGTCAAAGGGACGAGGGTTACGTAATATCCAACAGTCCCTTAACAATCTAAAAACCTCATTTCTTACCCCAATTACCGACTCCATCACTTTTGGGAACGTTTTGTTTAATAGTTGTAGCCCGATGTTCTTATTCTCACTTTGGTGAGAAGCGAACATTACTAACCCGTAAGCATAACATGCTTCTTTATGTTGCATGTTAGCCGCTTTTTCTAAATCACGAAGTCCTATATTCGGATATATTGAGTCAAAATAATTTCTTAACCCATTGCGTAAAATAGCATTTGGGTTCCCCGCAATATATGCGTCAAAGTAAACACATCGTAACTTATGGATTTCCCAATGTGATATCCCCCATCTTTCGAACGAAAGCATTTTATAAACCAAGGAATTCTTGGAATATTCTTCGAATGTCTTACAAACTGATTTCGCCTTAAATAGTTGTGCCGAGGAATTCTGACCGACTCTAGACAAGATTTCATCAATCATGTCTCCGGGTAGGTCTCTTAAAATATTGGGTTGTCTATCCATTTTGTGTTTTTATACTGTAAAATAAACAAGAGTTAGATTCATAAAAAAAAATACTTACTAATACAAGCAATTTTTACATATATCATAAAGCATAAGCACACTATATTACATATATTACACCACACGAATACAACTATCTTATTCCGACTCGCTCGTTTCTTCTTCTTCGGTTTTGGTTCGTTTTGACAAGTTTCTAGGGATATATGATGTTCCCCTAATACGAGCCGTCGTTTTCCACATTGGTTTAGAAAAACCTGGTGGTTTAGAGGTTCCCGGGTTATTGTCACAACTTAAGAAATACGGGTGTTGACGATACATATAAAGTTCATCGGGTTTGGAATCAAATTTCTCTATTTTTATGCCCTTTCCCTTATTGTTCTCTTTTGCCTTATTAAATTGTGTTGGGGTAATTTCTATAACATCATCGGATTCCTTGTCGGGATCCGATTCATCGGAGAATTGGTAATCCTCCCAATACTTTGCTTCCTTGGCGGAAACACCATTGACCATAATTAACTTTGGTCGGTTGGTTGAGGATTTTCTTCTACTTAACCGTTTTATTATTTCCCCCACTGGTTCTATTTCTTCTTCCGGTTCCGATTCTTCTTCCGGTTCTCATTCTTCTTCCAGTTCTGACTCTTCTTCCGGTTCCACTTCGGGAACTTGTGAATCAGTCCACGAATTATTCCAATTTACATTTGACTCTTCATTATTATTAGGTGAGTCAATGGGACTTGTTCTAGAGGTAGACATCTATCACATAATATCAAACACGTTAAGAGATTAATATATCACATAATATTTACATGTTAATAATGTAGTGACCCGAACTTTTCCATGTATATATATATTATTTGAGATTGATATTTACATGATTAAATATTTCCAACATGTTAAGCAATCAAACTTGTTAAGACTTGATTAATTGAAATATGTTTCATATAGACCATTGACCACCCAAGTTGACCGGTGATTCACGAACGTTAAAACTTGTAAAAACTATATGATGACATATATATGGATATATATATATAGTTAACATGATACTATGATAAGTAAACATATCATTAAGTATATTAACAATGAACTACATATGTAAAAACAAGACTACTAACTTAATGATTTTTAAACGAGACATATATGTAACGATTATCGTTGTAAAGACATTTAATGTATATATATCATATTAAGAGATATTCATACATGATAATATAATAATTTAAAATTTCATTTGATATTATAAATATTGGGTTAACAACATTTAACAAGATCGTTAACCTAAAGGTTTCAAAACAACACTTACATGTAACGACTAACGATGACTTAACGACTCAGTTAAAATGTATATACATGTAGTGTTTTAATATGTATTTATACACTTTTGAAAGACTTCAATATACTTATCAAAATACTTCTACTTAACAAAAATGCTTACAATTACATCCTCGTTCAGTTTCATCAACAATTCTACTCATATGCACCCGTATTCGTACTCGTACAATACACAGCTTTTAGATGTATGTACTATTGGTATATACACTTCAATGATCAGCTCTTAGCAGCCCATGTGAGTCACCTAACACATGTGGGAACCATCATTTGGCAACTAGCATGAAATATCTCATAAAATTACAAAAATATGAGTAATCATTCATGACTTATTTACATGAAAACAAAATTACATATCCTTTATATCTAATCCATACACCAACGACCAAAAACACCTACAAACACTTTCATTCTTCAATTTTCTTCATCTAATTGATCTCTCTCAAGTTCTATCTTCAAGTTCTAAGTGTTCTTCATATATTCTACAAGTTCTAGTTACATAAAATCAAGAATACTTTCAAGTTTGCTAGCTCACTTTCAATCTTGTAAGGTGATTATCCATCCTCAAGAAATCTTTGTTTCTTACAGTAGGTTATCATTCTAATACAAGGTAATAATTATATTCAAACTTTGGTTCAATTTCTATAACTATAACAATCTTATTTCAAGTGATGATCTTACTTGAAATTATTTTCATGTCATGATTCTGCTTCAAGAACTTCGAGCCATCCAAGGATCCGT
Source organism: Rutidosis leptorrhynchoides (assembly GCF_046630445.1). NCBI lineage: Eukaryota > Viridiplantae > Streptophyta > Magnoliopsida > Asterales > Asteraceae > Rutidosis > Rutidosis leptorrhynchoides. Next base: position 348,554,584 of record NC_092333.1, on the reverse strand, counting down.
TGAAGCTAGATCCATTTTTCTCTTTTCCAGTAGGTTTATCATAGTAACTTAAGGTAGTAATGATGTTCATAACATCATTCGATTCATACATATAAAGCTATCTTATTCGAAGGTTTAAACTTGTAATCACTAGAACATAGTTTAGATAATTCTAAACTTGTTCGCAAACAAAAGTTAATCCTTCTAACTTGACTTTTAAAATCAACTAAACACATGTTCTATATCTATATGATATGCTAACTTAATGATTTAAAACCTGGAAACACGAAAAACACCGTAAAACCGGATTTACGCCGTCGTAGTAACACCGCGGGCTGTTTTGGGTTAGTTAATTAAAAACTATGATAAACTTTGATTTAAAAGTTGTTATTCTGAGAAAATGATTTTTATTATGAACATGAAACTATATCCAAAAATTATGGTTAAACTCAAAGTGGAAGTATGTTTTCTAAAATGGTCATCTAGACGTCGTTCTTTCGACTGAAATGACTACCTTTACAAAAACGACTTGTAACTTATTTTTCCGACTATAAACCTATACCTTTTCTGTTTAGATTCATAAAATAGAGTTCAATATGAAACCATAGCAATTTGATTCACTCAAAACGGATTTAAAATGAAGAAGTTATGGGTAAAACAAGATTGGATAATTTTTCTCATTTTAGCTACGTGAAAATTGGTAACAAATCTATTCCAACCATAACTTAATCAACTTGTATTGTATATTATGTAATCTTGAGATACCATAGACACGTATACAATGTTTCGACCTATCATGTCGACACATCTATATATATTTCGGAACAACCATAGACACTCTATATGTGAATGTTGGAGTTAGCTATACAGGGTTGAGGTTGATTCCAAAATATATATAGTTAGAGTTGTGATCAATACTGAGATACATATACACTGGGTCGTGGATTGATTCAAGATAATATTTATCGATTTATTTCTGTACATCTAACTGTGGACAACTAGTTGTAGGTTACTAACGAGGACAGCTGACTTAATAAACTTAAAACATCAAAATATATTAAAAGTGTTGTAAATATATTTTGAACATACTTTGATATATATGTATATATTGTCATAGGTTCGTAAATCAACCAGTGGCCAAGTCTTACTTCCCAACGAAGTAAAAATCTGTGAAAGTGAGTTATAGTCCCACTTTTAAAATCTAATATTTTTGGGATGAGAATACATGCAGGTTTTATAAATGATTTACAAAATAGACACAAGTACGTGAAACTACATTCTATGGTTGAATTATCGAAATCGAATATGCCCCTTTTTATTAAGTCTGGTAATCTAAGAATTAGGGAACAGACACCCTAATTGACGTGAATCCTAAAGATAGATCTATTGGGCCTAACAAACCCCATCCAAAGTACCGAATGCTTTAGTACTTCGAAATTTATATCATATCCGAAGGGTGTCTAGGAATGATGGGGATATTCTTATATATGCATCTTGTTAATGTCGGTTACCAGGTGTTCACCATATGAATGATTTTTATCTCTATGTATGGGATGTGTATTGAAATATGAAATCTTGTGGTCTATTATTATGATTTGATATATATAGGTTAAACCTATAACTCACCAACATTTTTGTTGACGTTTTAAGCATGTTTATTCTCAGGTGATTATTAAGAGCTTTCGCTATCGCATACTTAAATAAGGACGAGATTTGGAGTACATGCTTGTATGATATTGTGTAAAAACTGCATTCAAGAAACTTATTTTGTTGTAACATATTTGTATTGTAAACCATTATGTAATGGTCGTGTGTAAACATGATATTTTAGATTATCATTATTTGATAATCTACGTAAAGCTTTTTAAACCTTTATTGATGAAATAAAGGTTATGGTTTGTTTTAAAATGAATGCAGTCTTTGAAAAACGTCTCATATAGAGGTCAAAACCTCGCAACGAAATCAATTAATATGGAACGTTTTTAATCAATAAGAATGAGACATTTCAGTTGGTATCTGAGCGTTGGTCTTAGAGAACCAGAATTTTGCATTAGTGTGTCTTATTGAGTTTGTTAGGATGCATTAGTGAGTCTGGACTTCGACCGTGTTTACTTGAAAAATGATTGCTTAACAAATTTTGTTGGAAACTATATATTTTTAACATGTGAATATTATGTGATATATTAATCTCTTAACGTGTTTGATATTATGTGATAGATGTCTACCTCTAGAACAAGTCTCATTGACTCACCTAATAATAATGAAGAGTCAAATGTAAATTGGAATGATTCGTGGACTGATTCACAAGTTCCCGAAGAGGAACCGGAAGAAGAGACGGAACTGGAAGAAGAATCGGAACCGGAAGAAGAATCGGAACCGGAAGAAGAAATAGAACCAGTGGGGGAAATAATAAAACGGTTAAGTAGAAGAAAATCCTCAACCAAACGACCAAAGTTAATTATGGTCAATGGTGTTTCCGCCAAGGAAGCAAAGTATTGGGAGGATTACCAATTCTCCGATGAATCGGATTCCGACGAGAATTCCGATGATGTTATAGAAATTACCCCAACTGAATTTAAAAAGGCAAAAGAAAATAATAAGGGAAAGGGCATAAAAATAGAGAAATTTTATTCCAAACCCGATGAACTTTATATGTATCATCAACACCCGTATTTCTTAAGTTGTGACAATAACCCGGGAACCTCTAAACCACCAGGTTTTCTAAACCAATGTGTAAAACGACGGCTCGTATTAGGGGAACATCATATATCCCTAAAAACTTAGCAAAACGAACCAAAACCGAAGAAGAAGAAATGAGCGAGTCGGAATAAGATAGTTGTATTCGTGTGGTGTAATATATGTAATATAGTGTGCTTATGCTTTATGATATACGTAAAAATTTCTTGTATTATTAGTATTTTTTTTTATGAATCTAACTCTTGTCTATTTTACAGTATAAAAACACAAAATGGATAGATAACCCAATATTTTAAGAGACCTACCCGGAGACATGATTGATGAAATCTTGTCTAGAGTCGGTCAGAATTCTTCGGCACAACTATTTAAGGCGAGATCAGTTTGTAAGACATTCGAAGAACGTTCCAAGAATGCCTTGGTTTATAAAAGGCTTTCGTTCGAAAGATGGGGGATATCACATTGGGAAATCCATAAGTTACGATGTGTTTAGTTTGATGCATATATTGCGGGGAACCCAAATGCTATTTTACGCAATGGGTTAAGAAATTATTTTGACTCAATATATCCGAATATTGGACTTCGTGATTTAGAAAAAGCAGCTAACATGCAACATAAAGAAGCATGTTATGCTTATGGGTTAGTAATGTTCGCTTCTCACCAAAGTGAGAACAAGAACATCGGGCTACAACTATTAAACAAAACGTTCCCACAAGTGACGGACTCAGTAGTTGGGGTAAGAAATGAGGTTTTTTGGTTATTACGAGACTGTTGGTCATTACGTAACCTTCGCCCTTTTGACGACGTTACAACACGTTGTCATACTATCGGTCACAACGGTTACGTTCCACAAGACCAAGGATGGGAAGTGGTATTAGTAAAACCAGAATGCATGACTTGTTTCTGGACGGATGAATTACGTCTCTTTGTTGCCTTTGCTGAACGCCTTATTTATTAACTAGAATTATCTTCGCAACTACTTTGTATCAAAGTTTTATCTTCGCAACTACTTTGTATCAAAGTTTTATGTGCTATATTTCATGCTATTGTATAAATGTTTGAATATGATATATATTTTTTTGTGATTAGTTTTTCATATAGAATTGTAGTAGTTGAAATGGTATGTTAGCTACTAAGTATGAACTTAATGGGTAGATACTACCCGAATTAAAGAGTATAAAACGCTAATATGAAGAAAGAGCTTTTATAAATAAGTTCATATTACGCTACGAAATACTATTGACTACTCTTGATATTCTATATGATTAACTAGTTTCATTTGACTATTTTGAAGGAAATGGCACCGACTACTCGACACACCTTGAATATGAGTGAAGAGGAATTGCGTGCCTTTCTTGCTTCAAACATAGCCGCAGTACAGGCTGCACTACATACCAACAATAACTTTGGATCTAGAAGTACAGGAAATCATGTAGGATGCACCTACAAATAATTCACTGCCTGCAAACCTTTGGAATTTGATGGAACCGAAGGACCGATCGGATTGAAACGGTGGACCGAGAAGGTCGAATCGGTGTTTGCCATAAGTAAGTTTACTGAAGAGGACAAAGTGAAGTACGCTACGCATACCTTCACAGGTACTGCGTTAACATGGTGGAATACCTATCTAGAGCAAGTGGGACAAGATGATGCTTACGCACTACCGTGGTCAGCATTCAAGCACTTGATGAACGAGAAGTACCGTCCCAGAACCGAGGTCAATAAGCTCAAGACAGAACTTAGAGGGTTACGAACCCAAGGATTTGATATTACCACGTACGAAAGACGATTCACAGAATTATGCCTATTGTGTCCGGGAGCGTTCGAAGATGAGGAAGAGAAGATCGACGCGTTTGTGAAAGGATGACCGGAAAGAATCCAAGAAGATATAAGTTCACACGAGCCCGCCTCCATACAACAGGCATGTAGAATGGCTCACAAACTAGTGAACCAGATTGAAGAAAGAATTAAAGAACAGACTGCTGAAGAGGCCAATGTGAAGCAAGTCAAAAGAAAGTGAGAGGAAAATGGTGATAAGAATCACCAATACAACAACAACAGCAATTACAACAATAATCGCAATAACTATCCCAACAATCGCAACATCAATCGCAACTACAACAAACGGCCCAACAACAACAACAACAACAACAACAACAACAACAACAACAACAACAACAACAACAACAGCAACTAAAACAATCATCCCAACAACAATAATAACCGCAACAACAACAACAACAATCAGAAGCAGCTATGTCAAAGGTGTGAAAAGTATCACTCGGGGTTCTGCACCAAATTTTGCAACAAGTGTAAAAGAAATGGTCATAGCGCGGCGAAGTGTGAGGTCTACGGACCAGGGGTTAACAGAACGAAAGGAACAAATGGTGTCAGAACGAGTAATGGCGGAGCAAGTAGTGTCGGAGCAAGTTATGCCAATGTAGTTTGTTATAAATGTGGAAAACTGGGCCACATTATTAGAAATTGCCCGAACCAGGAGAACACGAATGGACAAGGCCGCGGAAGAGTTTTCAATATTAATGCGGCAGAGGCACCGGAAGACCCGGAGCTTGTTACGGGTACGTTTCTTATTGACAATAAATCTGCTTACGTTTTATTTGATTCGGGTGCGGATAGAAGCTATATGAGTAGAGATTTTTGTGCTAAATTAAGTTGTCCATTGACGCCTTTGGATAGTAAATTTTTACTCGAATTAGCAAATGGTAAATTAATTTCAGTAGATAATATATGTCGGAATCGAGAAATTAAACTGGTTAGCGAAACATTTAAGATTGACTTGATACCAGAAGAGTTAGGGAGTTTTGATGTGATAATCGGTATGGACTGGTTGAAAGAAGTGAAAGCAGAGATCGTTTGTCACAAAAATGCAATTCGCATTATACGAGAAAAAGGAAAACCCTTAATGGTGTACGGAGAAAAGGGCAACACGAAGCTACATCTTATTAGTAATTTGAAGGCACAAAAACTAATAAGAAAAGGTTGCTATGCTGTTCTAGCACACGTCGAGAAAGTACAAACTGAAGAAAAGAGCATCAATGATGTTCCCATTGCAAAAGAATTTCCCGATGTATTTCCGAAAGAATTACCGGGATTACCCCCACATCGATCTGTTGAATTTCAAATAGATCTTGTACCAGGAGCTGCACCAATAGCTCGTGCTCCTTACAGACTCGCACCCAGCGAGATGAAAGAACTGCAAAGCCAATTACGAGAAATTTTAGAGCGTGGTTTCATTCGACCAAGCACATCACCGTGGGGAGCTCCTGTTTTGTTTGTCAAGTAGAAAGACGGTACATTCAGATTGTGTATCGACTACCGAGAGTTGAACAAACTTACCATCAAGAACCGCTACCCACTACCGAGAATCGACGACTTATTTGATCAACTATAAGGCTCGTCTTTTTATTCAAAGATTGACTTACGTTCCGGGTATCATCAAATGTGGGTGAAAGAAGATGATATTCCAAAGACTGCTTTCAGAACACGTTACGGTCATTACGAGTTTATGGTCATGCCGTTTGGTTTAACTAATGCACCAGCTGTGTTCATGGACCTTATGAACCGAGTATGTGGACCATACCTTGACAAGTTTGTCATTGTTTTCATTGATGACATACTTATTTACTCAAAGAATGACCAAGAACACGGTGAACATTTGAGAAAGGTGTTAGAAGTATTGAGGAAGGAAGAATTGTACGCTAAGTTTTCAAAGTGTGCATTTTGGTTGGAAGAAGTTCAATTCCTCGGTCACATAGTGAACAAAGAAGGTATTAAGGTGGATCCGGCAAAGATAGAAACTGTTGAAAAGTGGGAAACCCCGAAAACTCCGAAACACATACGCCAGTTTTTAGGACTAGCTGGTTACTACAGAAGGTTCATCCAAGACTTTTCCAGAATAGAAAAACCCTTGACTGCATTAACGCATAAAGGGAAGAAATTTGAATAGAAGGATGAATAAGAGAAAGCGTTTCAATTATTGAAGAAAAGGCTAACTACGGCACCTATATTGTCATTACCTGAAGGGAATGATGATTTTGTGATTTATTGTTGTAGTGACCCGAACTTTTCCATGTTTATATATATTAATTGAGATTGATATTTACATGATTAAATGTTTCCAACATGTTAAGCAATCAAACTTGTTAAGACTTGATTAATTGAAATATGTTTCATATAGACAATTGACCACCCAAGTTGACCGGCGATTCACGAACGTTAAAACTTGTAAAAACGACATGACGATATATATATAGATATACATATGGTTAACATGAGATTATGATAAGTAAGTATCTCCATAAGTATATTAACAATGAGTTATATACATATAAACAAGACTACTAACTTAAGGATTTCGAAACGAGACATATATGTAACGATTATCGTTGTAACGACATTTAAATGTATATACATCATATTAAGATATATTAATATATCATAATATCATGATAATATAATAATTTAACATCTCATTAGATATAATAAACAATGGGTTAACAACATTAATTGAGATCGTTAACTTAAAGGTTTCAAAACAACACTTACATGTAACGACTAACGATGACTTAACGACTCAGTTAAAATGTATATACATGTAGTGTATTTAGATGTATTAAAATACTTTTGGAAGGCTTCAAGACATATATCAAAACACTTATACTTAACGAAAATGGTTACAGTTACTTTCCCATTCTTTTCTTTCATCAAGAATTCTAGTCGTATTCTTACCCGTATTATACACAGCTTCAAAACGTACTTACTATGGGTATATACCAATAGGAACTAGCATGGGATTCCACTCTTGATTATTTCATGTATGACTAATCAATTTTAACTTCTACCATGAGCTAGTCAACTAACTAGAACTCCTTTTAACCCCACTCACCACTCACCAATTACCACTCATCATTCACTCCATTTCACTTCCAATTCTCTTTCTAATTCTCTCTCAACACACACACACACACACACACACTATTATGAACGTATTTTTCCAGTAGTTAATAATCATCTTCATCAAAAATCACTTCAAGAATCAAGCTATAATCATCATAGGAAGAACACTTCAAGAACACTTCAAAAATCCCTTCAAGTTTACTAATTTACTTCCAAGCTTTCTAATCCATTCCAAGTAATCATCTAAGATCAAGAAACCTTTGTTATATACAGTAGGTTATCTTTCTTATTCAAGGTAATATTCATATTCAAACTTTGATTCAATTTCTATAACTATAAACTATCTTAATTCGAGTAAAAATCTTACTTGAACTTGTTTTTGTGTCATGATCCTACTTCAAGAACTTTCAAACCATCCAAGATCCTTTGAAGCTAGATCATTTCTTGTCATTTCCAGTAGGTTTACCTACTAAACTTGAGGTAGTAATGATGTTCATAACATCATTCGATTCATATATATAAAACTATCTTATTCGAAGGTTTAAACTCGTAATCACTAGAACATAGTTTAGTTAATTCTAAACTTGTTCGCAAACAAAAGTTAATCCTTCTAACTTGACTTTTAAAATTAACTAAACACATGTTCTATATCTATATGATATGTTAACTTAATGATTTAAAACCTGGAAACACGAAAAACACCGTAAAACCGGATTTACGCCGTCGTAGTAACACCGCGGGCTGTTTTGGGTTAGTTAATTAAAAACTATGATAAACTTTGATTTAAAAGTTGTTATTCTGAGAAAATGATTTTTATTATGAACATGAAACTATATCCAAAAATTATGGTTAAACTCAAAGTGGAAGTATGTTTTCTAAAATGGTCATCTAGACGTCGTTCATTCGACTGAAATGACTACCCTTACAAAAACGACTTGTAACTTATTTTTCTGACTATAAACCTATACTTTTTATGTTTAGATTCATAAAATAGAGTTCAATATGAAACCATAGCAATTTGATTCACTCAAAACGGATTTAAAATGAAGAAGTTATGGGTAAAACAAGATTGGATAATTTTTCTCATTTTAGCTACGTGAAAATTGGTAACAAATCTATTCCAACCATAACTTAATCAACTTGTATTGTATATTATGAAATCTTGAGATACCATAGACACGTATACAATGTTTCGACCTATCATGTCGACACATCTATATATATTTCGGAACAACCATAGACACTCTATATGTGAATGTTGGAGTTAGCTATACAGGGTTGAGGTTGATTCCAAAATATATATAGTTTGAGTTGTGATCAATACCGAGATACATATACTCTGGGTCGTGGATTGATTCAAGATAATAATTATCGATTTATTTCTGTACATCTAACTGTGGACAACTAGTTGTAGGTTACTAACGAGGACAGCTGACTTAATAAACTTAAAACATCAAAATATATTAAAAGTGTTGTAAATATATTTTGAACATACTTTAATATATATGTATATATTGTTATAGGTTCGTGAATCAACCAGTGGCCAAGTCTTACTTCCCGACGAAGTAAAAATCTGTGAAAGTGAGTTATAGTCCCACTTTTAAAATCTAATATTTTGGGATGAGAATACATGTAGGTTTTATAAATGTTTTACAAAATAGACACAAGTACGTGAAACTACATTCTATGGTTGAATTATCGAAATCGAATATGCCCCTTTTTATTAAGTCTGGTAATCTAAGAATTAGGGAACAGACACCCTAATTGACGCGAATCCTAAAGATAGATCTATTGGGCCTAACAAACCCCATCCAAAGTACCAGATGCTTTAGTACTTCGAAATTTATATCATATCCGAAGGGTGTCCCGGAATGATGGGGATATTCTTATATATGCATCTTGTTAATGTCGGTTACCAGGTGTTCACCATATGAATGATTTTTATCTCTATGTATGGGATGTGTATTGAAATATGAAATCTTGTGGTCTATTGTTGCGATTTGATATATATAGGTTAAACCTATAACTCACCAACATTTTTGTTGACGTTTAAAGCATGTTTATTCTCAGGTGAATATTAAGAGCTTCCGCTGTTGCATACTAAAAAAAGGACAAGATTTGGAGTCCATGTTTGTATGATATTGTGTAAAAACTGCATTCAAGAAACTGATTTTGATGTAACATATTTGTATTGTAAACCATTATGTAATGGTCGTGTGTAAACAGGATATTTTAGATTATCATTATTTGATAATCTACATAAAGCTTTTTAAACCTTTATTTATGAAATAAAGGTTATGGTTTGTTTTAAAATGAATGCAGTCTTTGAAAAACGTCTCATATAGAGGTCAAAACCTCGCAACGAAATCAATTAATATGGAACGTTTTTAATCAATAAGAACGGGACATTTCAGTTGGTATCCGAGCGTTGGTCTTAGAGAACCAGAATTTTGCATTAGTGTGTCTTATCGAGTTTGTTAGGATGCATTAGTGAGTCTGGACTTCGACCGTGTTTACTTGAAAAATGATTGATTAACAAATTTTGTTGGAAACTATATATTTTTAACATGTGTATATTATGTGATATATTAATCTCTTAACGCGTTTGATATTATGTGATAGATGTCTACCTCTAGAACAAAGCCCATTGACTCACCTAATAATAATGAAGAGTCAAATGTAAATTGAAATGATTCATGGACTGATTCACAAGTTCCCGAAGAGGAACCGAAAGAAGAGTCGGAACCGGAAGAAGAATCAGAACCGGAAGAAGAATCGGAACCGGATGAAGAAATAGAACCGGTGGGGGAAATAATAAAACGGTTAAGTAAAAGAAAATCCTCAACCAACCGACCAAGGTTAATTATGGTCAATGGTGTTTCCGCCAAGGAAGCAAAATATTGGGAGGATTACCAATTCTCCGATGAATCGGATTCGGACGAGAATTCCGATGATGTTATAGAAATTACCCCAACTGAATTTAAAAAGGCAAAAGAAAATAATAAGGGAAAGGGCATAAAAATAGAGAAATCTAATTCCAACCCCAATGAACTTTATATGTATCATCAACCCCCGAAGTCCTTAAGTTGTAACAATGACCCGGGAACCTCTAAACCACCAGGTTTTTCTAAACCAATGTGGAAAACGACGGCTCATATTAGGGGAACATCATATATCCCTAGAAACTTGGCAAAACGAACCAAAACCGAAGAAGAAGAAACAAGCGAGTCGGAATAAGATAGTTGTATTCGTGTGGTGTAATATATGTAATATAGTGTGCCTTTGCTTTATGATATATGTAAAAATTGCTTGTATTAATAAGTATTTTTTTTTATGAATCTAACTCTTGTCTATTTTACAGTATAAAAACACAAAATGGATAGACAACCTAATATTTTAAGAGACCTACCCGGAGACATGATTGATGAAATCTTGTCTAGAGGCGGTCAGAATTCTTCGGCACAACTATTTAAGGCGAGATCAGTTTGTAAGACATTCGAAGAACGTTCCAAGAATGCCTTGGTTTATAAAAGGCTTTCATTCGAAAGATGGGGGATATCACATTGGGAAATCCATAAGTTACGATGTGTTTACTTTGACGCATATATTGCGGGGAACCCAAATGCTATTTTATGCAATGGGTTAAGAAATTATTTTGACTCAATATATCCGAATATTGGACTTCGTGATTTAGAAAAAGCGGCTAACATGCAACATAAAGAAGCATGTTATGCTTACGGATTAGTAATGTTCGCTTCTCACCAAAGTGAGAACAAGAACATCGGCCTACAACTATTAAACAAAACGTTCCCACAAGTGACGAAGTCGGTAATTGGGGTAAGAAATGAGGTTTTTAGATTGTTACGGGACTGTTGGACATTACGTAACCCTCGTCCCTTTGACGACGTTACAACACGCTGTCTTATCAACGGCCATAACGGTTATGTTCCACAAGACCAAGGATGGGAAGTAGTCCTAGTAAAACCAGAATGCATGACTTGTTTCTGGACGTATGAATTACGTGTCTTTATTGCCTTTGCTGAACGACTTGTGTACTAGCTAGAATTATCTTCACAACTATCTTGTATCAAAGTTATTGTGTGCTATATTTCATGCTTTATGTAAAATAAGCGGTATTGTAAGTTTGTAAAATATTGTATAAAAGTTTGAACGCGAAATATTATTATAATCAGTTTTTCATATAGAATTGTAGTAGTTGAATTGTATATTAGCTACTAAGTATGAACTTAACGGGTAGGTACTGAAATGTCCCGTTCTTATTGATTAAAAACGTTCCATATTAATTGATTTCGTTGCGAGGTTTTGACCTCTATATGAGACGTTTTTCAAAGACTGCATTCATTTTTAAAACAAACCATAACCTTTATTTCATAAATAAAGGTTTAAAAAGCTTTACGTAGATTATCAAATACTGATAATCTAAAATATCCTGTTTACACACGACCATTACATAATGGTTTACAATACAAATATGTTACAACAAAATAAGTTTCTTGAATGCAGTTTTTATACAATATCATACAAGCGTGGACTCCAAATCTCGTCCTTATTTAAGTATGCGACAGCGGAAGCTCTTAATAATCACCTGAGAATAAACATGCTTAAAACGTCAACAAAAATGTTGGTGAGTTATAGGTTTAACCTATATATATCAAATCATAATAATAGACCACAAGATTTCATATTTCAATACACATCCCATACATAGAGATAAAAATCATTCATATGGTGAACACCTGGTAACCGACATTAACAAGATGCATATATAAGAATATCCCCATCATTCCGGGACACCCTTCGGATATGATATAAATTTCAAAGTACTAAAGCATCCGGTACTTTGGATGGGGTTTGTTAGGCCCAAAAGATCTATCTTTAGGATTCGCGTCAATTAGGTTGTCTGTTCCCTAATTCTTAGATTACCAGACTTAATAAAAAGGGGCATATTCGATTTCGATAATTCAACCATAGAATGTAGTTTCACGTACTTGTGTCTATTTTGTAAATCATTTATAAAACCTGCATGTATTCTCATCCCAAAATATTAGATTTTAAAAGTGGGACTATAACTCACTTTCACAGATTTTTACTTCGTCGAGAAGTAAGACTTGGTCACTGTTGATTCACGAACCTATAACAATATATACATATATATTAAAGTATGTTCAAAATATATTTACAACACTTTTAATATATTTTGATGTTTTAAGTTTATTAAGTCAGCTGTCCTCGTTAGTAACCTACAACTAGTTGTCCACAGTTAGATGTACAGAAATAAATCGATAATTATTATCTTGAATCAATCCACCACCCAGTGTATACGTATCTCAGTATTGATCACAACTCAAACTATATACATTTTGGAATCAACCTCAACCCTGTATAGCTAACTCCAACATTCACATATAGAGTGTCTATGGTTATTCCGAAATATATATAGATGTGTCGACATGATAGGTCGAAACATTGTATACGTGTCTATGGTATCTCAAGATTACATAATATACAATATAAGTTGATTAAGTTATGGTTGGAATAGATTTGTTACCAATTTTCACGTAGCTAAAATGAGAAAAATTATCCAATCTTGTTTTACCCATAACTTCTTCATTTTAAATCCGTTTTGAGTGAATCAAATTGCTATGGTTTCATATTGAACTCTATTTTATGAATCTAAACAGAAAAATTATAGTTTTATAGTCGGAAAAATAAGTTACAAGTCGTTTTTGTAAAGGTAGTCATTTCAGTCGAAAGAACGACGTCTAGATGACCATTTTAGAAAACATACTTCCACTTTGAGTTTAACCATAATTTTTGGATATAGTTTCATGTTCATAATAAAAATCATTTTCTCAGAATAAAAACTTTTAAATCAAAGTTTATCATAGTTTTTAATTAACTAACCCAAAACAGTCCGCGGTGTTACTACGACGGCGTAAATCCGGTTTTACGGTATTTTTCGTGTTTCCAGGTTTTAAATCATTAAGTTAGCATATCATATAGATATAGAACATGTGTTTAGTTAATTTTAAAAGTCAAGTTAGAAGGATTAACTTTTGTTTGCGAACAAGTTTAGAATTAACTAAACTATGTTCTAGTGATTACGAGTTTAAACCTTCGAATAAGATAGTTTTATATATATGAATCGAATGATGTTATGAACATCATTACTACCTCAAGTTTAGTAGGTAAACCTACTGGAAGTGACAAGAAATGATCTAGCTTCAAAGGATCTTGGATGGCTTGAAAGTTCTTGAAGTAGGATCATGACACAAAAACAAGTTCAAGTAAGATTTTTACTCGAATTAAGATAGTTTATAGTTATAGAAATTGAATCAAAGTTTGAATATGAATATTACCTTGAATAAGAAAGATAACCTACTGTATATAACAAAGGTTTCTTGATCTTAGATGATTACTTGGAATGGATTAGAAAGCTTGGAAGTAAATTAGTAAACTTGAAGGGATTTTTGAAGTGTTCTTGAAGTGTTCTTCCTATGATGATTATAGCTTGATGCTTGAAGTGATTTTTGATGAAGATGATGATTAACTACTGGAAAAATACGTTCATAATAGTGTGTGTGTGTTGAGAGAGAATTAGAAAGAGAATTGGAAGTGAAATGGAGTGAATGATGAGTGGTAATTGGTGAGTGGTGAGTGTGGTTAAAAGGAGTTCTAGTTAGTTGACTAGCTCATGGTAGAAGTTAAAATTGATTAGTAATACATGACATAATCAAGAGTGGAATCCCATGCTAGTTCCTATTGGTATATACCCATAGTAAGTACGTTTTGAAGCTGTGTATAATACGGGGAAGAATACGACTAGAATTCTTGATGCAAGAAAAGAATGGGAAAGTAACTGTAACAATTTTCGTTAAGTATGAGTGTTTTGATATATGTCTTGAAGTCTTCCAAAAGTATTTTAATACATCTAAATACACTACCTGTATATACATTTTAACTGAGTCGTTAAGTCATCGTTAGTCGTTACATGTAAGTGTTGTTTTGAAACCTTTAAGTTAACGATCTCAATTAATGTTGTTAACCCATTGTTTATTATATCTAATGAGATGTTAAATTATTATATTATCATGATATTATGATATATTAATATATCTTAATATGATATATATACACTTAAATGTCGTTACAACGATAATCGTTACATATATGTCTCGTTTCGAAATCCTTAAGTTAGTAGTCTTGTTTATATGTATATAACTCATTGTTAATATACTTATGGAGATACTTACTTATCATAATCTCATGTTAACCATATGTATATCCATATATATATCGTCATGTCGTTTTTACAAGTTTTAACGTTCGTGAATCGCCGGTCAACTTGGGTGGTCAATTGTCTATATGAAACATATTTCAATTAATCAAGTCTTAACAAGTTTGATTGCTTAACATGTTGGAAACATTTAATCATGTAAATATCAATCTCAATTAATATATATAAACATGGAAAAGTTCGGGTCACTACAGTACCTACCCGTTAAATAAATTTCGTCCCGAAATTTTAAGCTGTTGAAGGTGTTGACGAATCTTCTGGAAATAGATGCGGGTATTTCTTCTTCATCTGATCTTCACGCTCCCAGGTGAACTCGGGTCCTCTACGGGCATTCCATCGAACCTTAATAATTGGTATCTTGTTTTGCTTAAGTCTTTTAACCTCACGATCCATTATTTCGCGGGTTCTTCGATGAATTGGAGTTTTTTGTTGATTTGGATTTCATCTAACGGAATAGTGAGATCTTCTTTAGCAAAACATTTCTTCAAATTCGAGACGTGGAAAGTGTTATGTACAGCTGCAAGTTGTTGAGGTAACTCAAGTCGGTAAGCTACTGGTCCGACACGATCAATAATCTTGAATGGTCCAATATACCTTGGATTTAATTTCCCTCATTTACCAAATCGAACAACGTCTTTCCAAGGTGCAACTTTAAGCATGACCATCTCTCTAATTTCAAATTCTATATCTTTTCTTTTAATGTCAGCGTAGCTCTTTTGTCGACTTTGGGCGGTTTTCAACCGTTGTTGAATTTGGATGATCTTCTCGGTAGTTTCTTGTATAATCTCCGGACCCGTAATCTGTCTATCCCCCAATTCACTCCAACAAGTCGGAGACCTGCACTTTCTACCATAAAGTGCTTCAAACGTCGCCATCTCAATGCTTGAATGGTAGCTGTTGTTGTAGGAAAATTCTGCTAACGGTAGATGTCGATCCCAACTGTTTCCGAAATCAATAACACATGCTCGTAGCATGTGTTCAAGCGTTTGTATCGTCCTTTCGCTCTGCCCATCAGTTTGTGGATGATAGGCAGTACTCATGTCTAGACGAGTTCCTAATGCTTGCTGTAATGTCTACCAGAATCTTGAAATAAATCTGCCATCCCTATCAGAGATAATAGAGATTGGTATTCCATGTCTGGAGACGACTTCCTTCAAATACAGTCGTGCTAACTTCTCCATCTTGTCATCTTCTCTTATTGGCAGGAAGTGTGCTGATTTGGTGAGACGATCAACTATTACCCAAATAGTATCAAAACCACTTGCAGTCCTTGGCAATTTAGTGATGAAATCCATGGTAATGTTTTCCCATTTCCATTCTGGGATTTTGGGTTGTTGAAGTAGACCTGATGGTTTCTGATGCTCAGCTTTGACCTTAGAACACGTCAAACATTCTCCTACATATTTAGCAACATCGGCTTTCATACCCGGCCACCAAAAATGTTTCTTGAGATCCTTGTACATCTTTCCCGTTCTAGGATGTATTGAGTATCTGGTTTTATGAGCTTCTCTAAGTACCATTTCTCTCATATCTCCAAATTTTGGTACCCAAATCCTTTCAGCCCTATACCGGGTTCCGTCTTCCCGAATATTAAGATGCTGCTCCGATCCTTTGGGTATTTCATCCTTTAAATTTCCTTCTTTTAAAACTCCTTGTTGCGCCTCCTTTATTTGAGTAGTAAGGTTATTATGAATCATTATATTCATAGATTTTACTCGAATGGGTTCTCTGTCCTTCCTGCTCAAGGCATCGGCAACCACATTTGCCTTCCTCGGGTGGTAACGAATCTCAAAGTCGTAATCATTCAACAATTCAATCCACCTACGCTGCCTCATATTCAGTTGTTTCTGATTAAATATGTGTTGAAGACTTTTGTGGTCGGTATATATAATACTTTTGAAGTAAATACGTAACAAGGAGTTTTAAAAGAAGGAAATTTAAAGGATGAAACACCCAAAGGATCGGAGCAGCATCTTAATATTCGGGAAGACGGAACCCGATATAGGGCTGAAAAGATTTGGGTACCAAAATTTGGAGATATGAGAGAAATGGTACTTAGAGAAGCTCATAAAAACAGATACTCAATACATCCTGGAACGGGGAAGATGTACAAGGATCTCAAGAAACATTTTTGGTGGCCGGGTATGAAAGCCGATGTTGCTAAATACATAGGAGAATGTTTGACGTGTTCTAAGGTCAAAGCTGAGCATCAAAAACCATCAGGTCTACTTCAACAACCCGAAATCCCAGAATGGAAATGGGAAAACATTACCATGGATTTCATCACTAAATTGCCAAGGACTGCAAGTGGTTTTGATACTATTTGGGTAATAGTTGATCGTCTCACCAAATCAGCACACTTCCTGCCAATAAGAGAAGATGACAAGATGGAGAAGTTAGCACGACTGTATTTGAAGGAAGTCATCTCTAGACATGGAATACCAATCTCTATTATCTCTGATAGGGATGGCAGATTTATTTCAAGATTCTGGCAGACATTACAGCAAGCATTAGGAACTCGTCTAGACATGAGTACTGCCTATCATCCACAAACTGATGGGCAGAGTGAAAGGACGATACAAATGCTTGAAGACATGCTACGAGCATGTGTTATTGATTTCGGAAACAGTTGGGATTGACATCTACCGTTAGCAGAATTTTCCTACAACAACAGCTACCATTCAAGCATTGAGATGGCGTCGTTTGAAGCACTTTATGGTAGAAAGTGCAGGTCTCCGATTTGTTGGAGTGAAGTGGGGGATAGACAGATTACGGTTCCAGAGATTATGCAAGAAACTACCGAGAAGATCATCCAAATTCAACAACGGTTGAAAACCGCCCAAAGTCGACAAAAGAGCTACGATGACATTAAAAGAAAAGATATAGAATTTGAAATTGTAGAGATGGTCATGCTTAAAGTTGCACCTTGGAAAGGCGTTTTTCGATTTGGTAAACGAGGGAAATTAAATCCAAGGTATATTGGACCATTCAAGATTATTGATCGTGTCGGAACAGTAGCTTACCGAATTGAGTTACCTCAACAACTCGCGGCTGTACATAACACTTTCCACGTCTCGAATTTGAAGAAATGTTTTGCTAAAGAAGATCTCACTATTCCGTTAGATGAAATCCAAATCAACGAAAAACTCCAATTCATCGAAGAACCCGCCAAAATAATGGATCGTGAGGTTAAAAGACTTAAGCAAAACAAGATACCAGTTGTTAAGGTTCGATGGAATGCTCGTAGATGACCTGAGTTCACCTGGGAGCGTGAAGATCAGATGAAGAAGAAAGACCCGCATCTATTTCCAGAAGATTCGTCAACACCTTCAACGGCTTAAAATTTCGGGACGAAATTTATTTAAAGGGTAGGTACTGTAGTGACCCGAACTTTTCCATGTTTACATATATTAATTGAGATTGATATTTACATGATTAAATGTTTCCAACATGTTAAGCAATCAAACTTGTTAAGACTTGATTAATTGAAATATGTTTCATATAGACAATTGACCACCCAAGTTGACCGGCGATTCACGAACGTTAAAACTTGTAAAAATGACATGACGATATATATATGGATATACATATGGTTAACATGAGATTATGATAAGTAAGTATCTCCATAATTATATTAACAATGAGTTATATACATATAAACAAGACTACTAACTTAAGGATTTCGAAACGAGACATATATGTAACGATTATCGTTGTAACGACATTTAAATGTATATATATCATATTAAGATATATTAATATATCATAATATCATGATAATATAATAATTTAACATCTCATTAGATATAATAAACAATGGGTTAACAACATTAATTGAGATCGTTAACTTAAAGGTTTCAAAACAACACTTACATGTAACGACTAACGATGACTTAACGACTCAGTTAAAATGTATATACATGTAGTGTATTTAGATGTATTAAAATACTTTTGGAAGACTTCAAGACATATATCAAAACACTCATACTTAACGAAAATGGTTACAGTTACTTTCCCATTCTTTTCTTTCATCAAGAATTCTAGTCGTATTCTTACCCGTATTATACACAGCTTCAAAACGTACTTACTATAGGTATATACCAATAGGAACTAGCATGGGATTCCACTCTTGATTATGTCATGTATGAATAATCAATTTTAACTTCTACCATGAGCTAGTCAACTAACTAGAACTCCTTTTAACCCCACTCACCACTCACCAATTACCACTCATCATTCACTCCATTTCACTTCCAATTCTCTTTCTAATTCTCTTTCAACACACACACACTATTATGAACGTATTTTTCCAGTACTTAATAATCATATTCATCAAAAATCACTTCAAGAATCAAGCTATAATCATCATAGGAAGAACACTTAAAGAACACTTCAAAAATCCCTTCAAGTTTACTAATTTACTTCCAAGCTTTCTAATCTATTCCAAGTAATCATCTAAGATCAAGAAACCTTTGTTATATACAGTAGGTTATCTTTCTTATTCAAGGTAATATTCATATTCAAACTTTGATTCAATTTCTATAACTATAAACTATCTTAATTCGAGTAAAAATCTTACTTGAACTTGTTTTTGTGTCATGATCCTACTTCAAGAACTTTCAAGCCATCCAAGATCCTTTGAAGCTAGATCATTTCTTGTCATTTCCAGTAGGTTTACCTACTAAACTTGAGGTAGTAATGATGTTCATAACATCATTCAATTCATATATATAAAACTATCTTATTCGAAGGTTTAAACTCGTAATCACTAGAACATAGTTTAGTTAATTCTAAACATGTTCGCAAATAAAAGTTAATCCTTCTAACTTGACTTTTAAAATTAACTAAACACATGTTCTATATCTATATGATATGCTAACTTAATGATTTAAAACCTGGAAACACGAAAAACACCGTAAACAATGTTTCGACCTATCATGTCGACACATCTATATATATTTCAGAACAATCATAGACACTCTATATGTGAATGTTGGAGTTAGCTATACAGGGTTGAGGTTGATTCCAAAATATATATAGTTTGAGTTGTGATCAATACTGAGATACGTATACACTGGGTCGTGGATTGATTCAAGATAATATTTATCGATTTATTTCTGTACATCTAACTGTGGACAACTAGTTGTAGGTTACTAACGAGGACAGCTGACTTAATAAACTTAAAACATCAAAATATATTAAAAGTGTTGTAAATATATTTTGAACATACTTTGATATATATGTATATATTATTATAGGTTCGTGAATCAACCAGTGGCCAAGTCTTACTTCCCGACGAAGTAAAAATCTGTGAAAGTGAGTTATAGTCCCACTTTTAAAATCTAATATTTTGGGATGAGAATACATGGAGGTTTTATAAATGATTTACAAAATAGACACAAGTACGTGAAACTACATTCTATGGTTGACTTATCGAAATCGAATATGCCCCTTTTTATTAAGTCTGGTAATCTAAGAATTAGGGAACAGACACCCTAATTGACGCGAATCCTAAAGATAGATCTATTGGGCCTAACAAACCCCATCCAAAGTACCGGATGCTTTAGTACTTCGAAATTTATATCATATCCGAAGGGTGTCCCGGAATGATGGGGATATTCTTATATATGCATCTTGTTAATGTCGGTTATCAGGTGTTCACCATATGAATGATTTTTATCTCTATGTATGGGATGTGTATTGAAATATGAAATCTCGTGGTCTATTGTTACGATTTGATATATATAGGTTAAACCTATAACTCACCAACATTTTTGTTGACGTTTAAAGCATGTTTATTCTCAGGTGAATATTTAGAGCTTCCGCTGTTGCATACTAAAATAAGGACAAGATTTGGAGTCCATGTTTGTATGATATTGTGTAAAAACTGCATTCAAGAAACTGATTTCGATGTAACATATTTGTATTGTAAACCATTATGTAATGGTCGTGTGTAAACAGGATATTTTAGATTATCATTATTTGATAATCTACATAAAGCTTTTTAAACCTTTATTTATGAAATAAAGGTTATGGTTTGTTTTAAAATGAATGCAGTCTTTGAAAAACGTCTCATATAGATGTCAAAACCTCGCAACGAAATCAATTAATATGGAACGTTTTTAATCAATAAGAACGGGACATTTCAATTGTGACGCATCAAAGCAAGGTCTCGGTTGTCTATTAATGCAACGAACGAAGGTAATTGCTTATGCGTCTGGACAATTGAAGATTCACGAACAAAATTATACGACGCATGATTTGGAATTAGGCGCGGTTGTTTTTGCATTAAAGACTTGGAGGCACTACTTATATGGGGTCAAAAGTATTATATATACTGACCACAAAAGTCTTCAACACATATTTAATCAGAAACAACTGAATATGAGGCAGCGTAGGTGGATTGAATTGTTGAATGATTACGACTTTGAGATTCGTTACCACCCGGTGAAGGCAAATGTGGTAGCCGACGCCTTGAGCAGGAAGGACAGAGAACCCATTCGAGTAAAATCTATGAATATAATGATTCACAATAACGTTACTACTCAAATAAAGGAGGCGCGACAAGGAGTTTTAAAAGAGGGAAATTTAAAGGATGAAACCAAAATTTGGGTACCAAAATTTGGAGATATGAGAGAAATGGTACTTAGAGAAGCTCATAAAACCAGATACTCAATACATCCTGGAACGGGGAAGATGTACAAGGACCTCAAGAAACATTTTTGGTGGCTGGGTATGAAAGCCGATGTTGCTAAATACGTAGGAGAATGTTTGACGTGTTCTAAGGTCAAAGCTGAGCATCAGAAACCATCAGGTCTACTTCAACAACCCGAAATCCCGGAATGGAAATGGGAAAACATTACCATGGATTTCATCACTAAATTGCCAAGGACTGCAAGTGGTTTTGATACTATTTGGGTAATAGTTGATCGTCTCACCAAATCAGCACACTTCCTGCCAATAAGAGAAGATGACAAGATGGAGAAGTTAGCACGACTGTATTTGAAGGAAATCGTCTCCAGACATGGAATACCAATCTCTATTATCTCTGATAGGGAAGGCAGATTTATTTCAAGATTCTGGCAGACATTACAGCAAGCATTAGGAACTCGTCTAGACATGAGTACTGCCTATCATCCACAAACTGATGGGCAGAGCGAAAGGACGATACAAACGCTTGAAGACATGCTACGAGCATGTGTTATTGATTTCGAAAACAGTTGGGATCGACATCTACCGTTAGCAGAATTTTCCTACAACAACAGCTACCATTCAAGCATTGAGATGGCACCGTTTGAAGCACTTTATGGTAGAAAGTGCAGGTCTCTGATTTGTTGGAGTGAAGTGGGGGATAGACAGATTACGGGTCCGGAGAATATACAAGAAACTACCGAGAAGATCATCCAAATTCAACAACGGTTGAAAATCGCCCAAAGTCGACAAAAGAGCTACGCTGACATTAAAAGAAAAGATATAGAATTTGAAATTGGAGAGATGGTCATGCTTAAAGTTGCACCTTGAAAAGGCGTTGTTCGATTTGGTAAATGAGGGAAATTAAATCCAAGGTATATTGGACCATTCAAGATTATTGATCGTGTCGGACCAGTAGCTTACCGACTTGAGTTACCTCAACAACTCGCGGCTGTGCATAACACTTTTCACGTCTCGAATTTGAAGAAATGTTTTGCTAAAGAAGATCTCACTATTCCGTTAGATGAAATCCAAATCAACGAAAAACTTCAATTCATCGAAGAACCCGTCAAAATAATGGATCGTGAGGTTAAAAGACTTAAGCAAAACAAGATACCAATTGTTAAGGTTCGATGGAATGCTCGTAGAGGACCCGAGTTCACCTGGGAGTGTGAAGATCGGATGAAGAAGAAATACCCGCATCTATTTCCAGAAGATTCGTCAACACCTTCAACAGCTTAAAATTTCGGGACGAAATTTATTTAACGGGTAGGTACTGTAGTGACCCGAACTTTTCCATGTATATATATATTAATTGAGATTGATATTTACATGATTAAATTTTTCCAACATGTTAAGCAATCAAACTTGTTAAGACTTGATTAATTGAAATATGTTTCATATAGACAATTGACCACCCAAGTTGACCGGTGATTCACGAACGTTAAAACTTGTAAAAACTATATGATGACATATATATGGATATATATATATAGTTAACATTATACTATGATAAGTAAACATATCATTAAGTATATTAACAATGAACTACATATGTAAAAACAAGACTACTAACTTAATGATTTTTAAACGAGACATATATGTAACGATTATCGTTGTAAAGACATTTAATGTATATATATCATATTAAGAGATATTCATACATGATAATATCATGATAATATAATAATTTAAAATCTCATTTGATATTATAAACATTGGGTTAACAACATTTAACAAGATCGTTAACCTAAAGGTTTCAAAACAACACTTACATGTAACGACTAACGATGACTTAACGACTCAGTTAAAATGTATATACATGTAGTGTTTTAATATGTATTTATACACTTTTGAAAGACTTCAATACACTTATCAAAATACTTCTACTTAACAAAAATGCTTACAATTACATCCTCGTTCAGTTTCATCAACAATTCTACTCATATGCACCCGTATTCGTACTCGTACAATACACAGCTTTTAGATGTATGTACTATTGGTATATACACTCCAATGATCAGCTCTTAGCAGCCCATGTGAGTCACCTAACACATGTGGGAACCATCATTTGACAACTAGCATGAAATATCTCATAAAATTACAAAAATATGAGTAATCATTCATGACTTATTTACATGAAAACAAAATTACATATCCTTTATATCTAATCCATACACCAACAACCAAAAACACCTACAAACACTTTCATTCTTCAATTTTCTTCATCTAATTGATCTCTCTCAAGTTCTATCTTCAAGTTCTAAGTGTTCTTCATATATTCTACAAGTTCTAGTTACATAAAATCAAGAATACTTTCAAGTTTGCTAGCTCACTTCCAATCTTGTAAGGTGATCATCCAACCTCAAGAAATCTTTGTTTCTTACAGTAGGTTATCATTCTAATACAAGATAATAATCATATTCAAACTTTGGTTCAATTTCTATAACTATAACAATCTTATTTCAAGTGATGATCTTACTTGAACTTGTTTTCGTGTCATGATTCTGCTTCAAGAACTTCGAGCCATCCAAGGATCCGTTGAAGCTAGATCCATTTTTCTATTTTCCAGTAGGTTTATCCAAGGAACTTAAGGTAGTAATGATGTTCATAACATCATTCGATTCATACATATAAAGCTATCTTATTCGAAGGTTTAAACTTGTAATCACTAGAACATAGTTTTGTTAATTCTAAACTTGTTCGCAAACAAAAGTTAATCCTTCTAACTTGACTTTTAAAATCAACTAAACACATGTTCTATATCTATATGATATGCTAACTTAATGATTTAAAACCTGGAAACACGAAAAACACCGTAAAACCGGATTTACGCCGTCGTAGTAACACCGCGGGCTGTTTTGGGTTAGTTAATTAAAAACTATGATAAACTTTGATTTAAAAGTTGTTATTCTTAGAAAATGATTTTTATTATTAACATGAAACTATATCCAAAAATTATGGTTAAACTTAAAGTGGAAGTATGTTTTCTAAAATGGTCATCTAGACGTCGTTCTTTCGACTGAAATGACTACCTTTACAAAAATGACTTGTAACTTATTTTTCCGACTATAAACCTATACTTTTTCTGTTTAGATTCATAAAATAGAGTTCAATATAAAACTATAGCAATTTGATTCACTCAAAACGGATTTAAAATGAAGAAGTTATGGGTAAAACAAGATTGGATAATTTTTCTCATTTTAGCTACGTGAAAATTGGTAACAAATCTATTCCAACCATAACTTAATCAACTTGTATTGTATATTATGTAATCTTGAGATACCATAGACACGTATACAATGTTTCGACCTATCATGTCGACACATCTATATATATTTCGGAACAACCATAGACACTCTATATGTGAATGTTGGAGTTAGCTATACAGGGTTGAGGTTGATTCCAAAATATATATAGTTTGAGTTGTGATCAATACTGAGATACGTATACACTGGGTCGTGGATTGATTCAAGATAATATTTATCGATTTATTTCTGTACATCTAACTCTGGATAACTAGTTGTAGGTTACTAACGAGGACAGCTGACTTAATAAACTTAAAACATCAAAATATATTAAAAGTGTTGTAAATATATTTTGAACATACTTTGATATATATGTATATATTGTTATAGGTTCGTGAATCAACCAGTAGCCAAGTCTTACTTCCCGACGAAGTAAAAATCTGTGAAAGTGAGTTATAGTCCCACTTTTAAAATCTAATATTTTTGGGATGAGAATACATGCAGGTTTTATAAATGATTTACAAAATAGACACAAGTACGTGAAACTACATTCTATGGTTGAATTATCGAAATCGAATATGCCCCTTTTTATTAAGTCTGGTAATCTAAGAATTAGGGAACAGACACCCTAATTGACGCGAATCCTAAAGATAGATCTATTGGGCCTAACAAACCCCATCCAAAGTACCGAATGCTTTAGTACTTCGAAATTTATATCATATCCGAAGGGTGTCCCGGAATGATGGGGATATTCTTATATATGCATCTTGTTAATGTCGGTTACCAGGTGTTCACCATATGAATAATTTTTATCTCTATGTATGGGATGTGTATTGAAATATGAAATCTTGTGGTCTATTATTATGATTTGATATATATAGGTTAAACCTATAACTCACCAACATTTTTGTTGACGTTTTAGGCATGTTTATTCTCAGGTGATTATTAAGAGCTTCCGCTGTCGCATACTTAAATAAGGACAAGATTTGGAGTCCATGCTTGTATGATATTGTGTAAAAACTGCATTCAAGAAACTTATTTTGTTGTAACATATTTGTATTGTAAACCATTATGTAATGGTCGTGTGTAAACAGGATATTTTAGATTATCATTATTTGATAATCTACGTGAAGCTTTTTAAACCTTTATTGATGAAATAAAGGTTATGGTTTGTTTTAAAATGAATGCAGTCTTTGAAAAACGTCTCATATAGAGGTCAAAACCTCGCAACGAAATCAATTAATATGGAACGTTTTTAATCAATAAGAACGGGACATTTCAAATAATATATAGTTTCCAACAAAAATGTTAAACAATCATTTTTAAAGAAAACACGGTCGAAGTCCAGACTCACTAATGCATCCTAACAAACTCGATAAGACACACTAATACAAATTTTTCTGGTTCTCTAAGACCAACGCTCGGATACCAACTGAAATGTCCCGTTCTATTTGATTAAAAACGTTCCATATTAATTGATTTCGTTGCGAGGTTTTGGCCTCTATATGAGACGTTTTTCAAAGACTGCATTCATTTTAAAACAAACCATAACCTTTATTTCATTAATAAAGGTTTAAAAAGCTTTACGTAGATTATCAAATAATGATAATCTAAAATATCCTGTTTACACACGACCATTACATAATGGTTTACAATACAAATATGTTACATCGAAATTAGTTTCTTGAATGCAGTTTTTATACAATATCATACAAACATGGACTCCAAATCTTGTCCTTATTTTAGTATGCAACAGCGGAAGCTGTTAGTATTCACCTGAGAATAAACATGCTTTTAACGTCAACAAAAATGTTGGTGAGTTATAGGTTTAACTTATATATATCAAATCGTAACAATTGTAAGACCTTATTTCTGTTTCTGACATTTTAATTATTCGGGACGCCATCCAAAACTTCGGGACGCCGTCCAGCAAAGAAGGATGGGACGCCGTCCAAGAATTTGGGACGCCGTCCCATGTGTCTGTCGGGCCAGCTGTGGGATTTCAAGATTTTTAGAGGGGTATGTTGGTCTTTTCACATGGTGGCCAGTTTTAAGCCACAAATGGGCAAATGTTGAGCTCATTCAACCCTATCTTCACCAACAAAACACTCTCAACCATTTTTAGTGAGAGAGCAAGGGTTTTAGAGAGAGCGAGAGGTTGATTTGGAGAAGAAGGAGTTGGATTCTCGCAAAAGCTCGGGTTCTAAAGTTGTTCATCTCGCTCCTAGCTACGTTGTGGTGGTATTGGTACTTTCCATTTGGCGCGTTGCGGTTTACTTGGAAGCATTCATCAAGACGACTAGGTGAGTGTTAATATCCTATGTGCATATGTATGTGTAGGATGGGTGCGGGTCGGGTTGAAGTGTTTCTTGGTTATAGAGCTCACTTCACATATAGGTGGATTTGATGGACTTGTGTATAGGTCCAATTGGCACGGTTGTGCGTTTTGGTTGCCCACCTTTGGCGGGGTACACAATTTGTGTGTACATTATCACACGCGGTATGATGTTGATTATATATCCCCAATGGCGAAGGGTTAATATTGTGATGTGGACTTAGATATAACCCCAATGGCGAAGGGTAGTATTGCGAGTGGAATAATTATACGTATGTGTATATGGCGTATTTATTTGTGAATGTTATGGTATGAACCATCGAGCCGGTAGTGCCATAATGTGTGTGTGTGATAGGATGTGAACCACGAGCCGGTAGCATCGAGTGTGAACCACGAGCCGGTAGCATCGAGTGTGAACCACGAGCCGGTAGCACTATAAAATAATTGATGTGAACCACGAGCCGGTAGCATCGAGTGTTAACCACGTGCCGGTAGCACTATAAAATAATTGATGTGAACCACGAGCCGGTAGCATCGAGTGTGAACCACGAGCCAGTAGCACTATAAAAGAGTATGACTCAATTGTGTATGGTGTGAACCACGAGCCGGTAGCACCATAGCGTTATGGTTAACCTTGGGAGTTTTACGCGTGGTTATATATATATTGTATACGTATAATGTTGTATTGACGTGATGTAGCTAACCTTCTGGTTGTAGCTTATTGGCATTGTTCGCAACGTTGTTTGCGAACTTACTATATTGTTGGTGTTGTTAGCTTGTGCTTAGTGAACGTACGGTATGCTAGGTTTAGCTTGCCTTATACTTGGATGCTTCGGTATGCGCTATTTGATTATTATTGTGGCGTGTCCATTTTATACATATATATGTATGTACTATATTTTCACTCACTAAGCGTTAGCTTACCCTCTCGTTGTTTACATTTTTATAGATTGCATGGATGCGGTGGCTCGGGTAAGCGCGGGGACTAGTGGACTTGCGTAGTTGCTTTAGAAGACTTGCTTTTGGATTTGATTAGGATTGGGTAGCGTGTCCCCAATCCAATGCTCGGTCTATGTTTTTGTATAAACTAATGGGTCGAAATAGTCACTTATGGTATTTTGGGTCGATGTGGGCCCGGTGTCGTAAAACTCGGTTTTTATTGTGAAAAACTCTTAGTTTAAACTATTGTAATATATTGTGAAAGTGTTTTGGTTTAAAAGTGTCGGGAAGCGGGTTTTCGCCCGCGTGAGTTCGAAAAAAACTGATCAGAATGTTTTAGTACATCTGGACGCCGTCCCAGATGTCTGGATGCCGTCCCAGTCTTAAGAGCTGGACGCCGTCCAAGCTTTTGGACGCCGTCCAGATCAACTGTTTCAGAAATTTTTTTTTTTTGTGGCACGTTTTCGGATGGTTAACGGGTTGGGTCGTTACAAGTGGTATCAGAGCATGGTCTAAGGGATTTAGGTGACTTGAGATAGGTGCCTATACTTAGACTTTTGTGTGTGCTTACTTGTTGCGGGACTTGTAGGATTACGGGTCGGAATGGGAATTTGGTTAGTGCCTTAATTGATAGGTGGACTAACGTGTATATTAATACGTGGATATTATTAATATACGATTGTGTTATGTTTATGTTTATGTTGCGTTGCGAATATCATCGAGCAAGATGGTCGTTGTACTAACGAGGGGATACGATGTGTGTGCGTAATAAGGACTTGCAAACCTTATTACGGGTGCAAATCATGTTTAACAAGTGATGTACGACGAGTGTTGAGCAAGTTTGGGCGGTGTTATGCGTGTTGTTTTATACGTTCGTGGACTAATCGTTTTGCATTCTTTAGAATGACGACGCGAAATGAGATAGAGACGAATGACGAGGAGTTTAACTCTAGAGTTGCGGCCGCCGTTGCGGAGCAAATATGTGCGTTTCGAAAAGAAATGGATAGGAAGTATTCCGAATTTCGAGGTAGTAATGAAATGGAGCGTTGTCTTAAGAGCTTCATGAGGACTAAACCCCCGATGTATGGCGGGAAACTGGATCCTTTGGTAAGCACAACTTGGATTTCGGATGTCGAAGGGTGTTTTCGTACTATTGATTGCCCTCCCGAGAGAAAGACAAGACTCGCTACTAGTCTGTTGCGGGGCAGGGCAAGGGATTGGTTGGATGGTAAGATCGATCTTGTCGGTGGCGAAACGTTTATGGCCTTATCGTGGAACGAGTTTAAGGAGGAATTCTTCGAGGAGTTCCGGACTTCGGCCGATTTGTGGGAATTACGTAATGACTTGCGAAATTTGCGACAAGGATCTATGGACTTGAATACTCTCAAGACGACCTTTATGTCGAAGGCTCGTTTTTGCCCGGAGTATTTGGGAAATGATCGCTTGTTGATGGGGGATTTCTATCGGACCTTGAATGATGACTTGAAAAGTAAAATTAGCCGGGGTCAAGCGAAATCGTTTGCGGAATTATACGACTTGGCTAGAGGTTTCGAGTCGTATACGCAATCAAAGATGTGTGAACCTTCAAGTAAGGTTCGGGTTGATTCATACGGCGCCCCGGGTAAGAAAGATAAGGGTGCAAGTGCGAGTACGGGTAATGTGGGAAAAGGCACGGTGGATTCTCGTGCACCTAGATGTTTCAATTGTGGTATTAGGGGCCACAAGTTGTGGGAGTTCACAATGCCGAGAAGTGATGACGGGATGTGCTACTATTGTCATAAGGAGGGGCATCGCAAGTCGGATTGTCCCGAGCTGGCTGCGAATGCCGTAAGGAGACGTTGAGGTACTTTTCATTTTAATAAATATGTCATTTGAATATTTATTTATGTGGCGTTCAAGTTCGGTTTTGTTATTGCATTGTGTTGTGCATGTTATTGTTAAGGGTGACGTTCCTAATGGAACTACCCTATGGTAATGATTGATTTTTGGACGAAGGGCGTAAGACTTGGTGTAACCAAGCATTCCTTAGTATTTGGGAAATGTTTCTACCAAGCCATGGAAATGGGTTTTGGTGTTCGATTGTTAAGCGCGTGTTCGCTTGTATGTGGGAGTTGATGAACTATGAGGTTCGTCGGGTGGTTGGAACCCTTGAATTCGAGTGTTTTGAATCTCGATGTATGTTGGTAATGGAGTTTATATGACGCGACATTAGGTGCCTCTTTTATACCTACTAGCGTGGTGTTCAACTCCGATCGTGTTGCGGTTACATTGTACTTAGGGTACCGAAGTGAAACTCTTAGGTACATGAGTGACTAGGTGGAAATTGACAAACTAGAGCAATTGGATGATTGCGAGGGTGTGGTTTGTGTAATTGTAGTACACTTTTCGTTCGAAGTGTTTGAGGATTGATTTAAATCCTTCGTGTGCTCTCGATTGGAGCAAGCTGTGGTGATGGGTCGTGAGAGCCCAATTGTTGGTAAAGTCTACCTTTGGTAGCATGGTACGGTTGTAAGAGATGAGGTTATGTGATGTAGTTCCAAGTGGGGGAGTTACACTCCCGCCCGAGGAAGTTTTAGTGTGAGATTTCGGATAACGTTTTAGTAAGATCCGAAAATTGTGTTGGGACCTAGTTTGGTCGATTTGTGGTAGATTACAATTTCGGATAAATTGTACTTATGATTTGGATTTGAATTATCACCGAGGTGGTAATGTGGTAAATCTCGTTGAGAGATAATGGACGTGTTTGGTGAGTAAGGTGAAATCCTTCGGTTAAGGGAGGTGTGTGTCGGATTCTCTTCTAGAGAATTATTGTCTTGTGCCTATGTTTGATGTAGGTGGTTCTTGCTCGAGTGTGTGAATGGTTAGTGGTATCCGTTAGGATTCACTATGGCGTAACAGAGCGCGATGTTACGCTACTCGTCGTTCGAGGCCAAAAGGGTGTTGATTGATGAAGCATGACTTTCGGAGTCCGCTGACTTCATCATGGTATTGGTGATTGATGAAGCATGACCTTTAGGGTCCGCTGACTTCATCATGGGAATATGCGATTGGTGAAGCATGACCTTCGGGGTCCGCTGACTTCATCATGAGCAAGGTGTGATATCGGTGAAGCATGACCTTCGGGGTCCGCTGACTTCATCCGGTGTTGAGATTGGTGGAGCATGACCATCGGGGTCCGCTGACTTCATCAAGGGAGTAGTGTTATGTCGTATGGCGTAACATTATCGGGAAATGCGAGTACCGGTGGGAAATGAGAGTACCATTCTTGAGTTGTGTTGTGGGAACTATCGGTTGTTTTATACGCCAATGGTGGGGTCGTGGGGACCGTGTGGTGTGATTTGTGATGCGATAGCCGTGTTTCGCTCACATGTTGTCACGGGTGTGACAATAGCCGATTTTGTACACCTTAGGACTAGCGTTGCCATAGTCGTTCTGGGCGCTTTTGTTTTTAACCGTTTGTTATGATGTTACGGTAGTTGCGTATGGGTCATATTGCGCACTACAAGGGATGTTTAGTGATTGGTGTTATCCGTAAGGATTCGTTTGGTTCGGTCTCCATCGTTTCGTGTTGTTGACCTTAGGTGGACTTGGTTACTTTTAGCATTGTACTCGGTAAGGATACGCTAGGGGATTGATATCTCGGTCCGAGATTGGTTGAGTTTTCCCGATGATAGGGAGTGAGCATGGTTTTAGTGCTCGGATAGTGGGTTTGATAAATCGCGGGAGACGATTCTAGTTTTTAAAGGTGATTCCTTGGGAAGAGTTGACTAGGAAAGTCGGATTGGGACTTATGTTGAGGACCGTGGAGTGTGGTCCGTTTGGTTAAGTGATGCGGATCATGAGGACGCGATCGTGTTTAAGTGGGGGAGAGTTGTAAGACCCTATTTCTGTTTTTGACATTTTAGTTATTCGGGACGCCGTCCAAAACTTCGGGACGCCGTCCAGCAAAGAAGGACGGGACGCCGTCCAAGAATTTGGGACGCCGTCCCATGTGTCTGTCGGGCCAGCTGTGGGATTTCAAGATTTTTAGAGGGGTATGTTGGTCTTTTCACATGGTGGCCGGTTTTAAGCCACAAATGGGCAAATGTTGAGCTCATTCAACCCTATCTTCACCAACAAAACACTCTCAACCATTTTTAGTGAGAGAGAAGGGTTTTAGAGAGAGAGAGGTTGATTTGGAGAAGAAGGAGTCGGATTCTCACAAAAGCTCGGGTTCTAAAGTTGTTCATCTCGCTCCTAGCTACGTTGTGGTGGTATTGGTACTTTCCATTTGGCGCGTTGCGGTTTACTTGGAAGCATTCATCAAGACGACTAGGTGAGTGTTAATATCCTATGTGCATATGTATGTGTGGAATGGGTGCGGGTCGGGTTGAAGTGTTTCTTGGTTATAGAGCTCACTTCACATATAGGTGGATTTGATGGACTTGTGTATAGGTCCAATTGGCACGGTTGTGCGTTTTGGTTGGCCACCTTTGGCGGGGTACACAATTTGTGTGTACATTATCACACGCGGTATGATGTGGATTATATAACCCCAATGGCGAAGGGTTAATATTGTGATGCGGACATAAATATAACCCCAATGGCGAAGGGTAGTATTGCGAGTGGAATAATTATACGTATGTGTATATGGCGTATTTATTTGTGAATGTTATGGTATGAACCATCGAGCCGGTAGTGCCATAATGTGTGTGTGTGATAGGATGTGAACCACAAGCCGGTAGCATCGAGTGTGAACCACGAGCCGGTAGCACTATAAAATAATTGATGTGAACCACGAGCCGGTAGCATCGAGTGTGAACCGCGTGCCGGTAGCACTATAAAATAATTGATGTGAACCACGAGCCGGTAGCATCGAGTGTGAACCACGAGCCGGTAGCACTATAAAATAATTGATGTGAACCACGAGCCGGTAGCATCGAGTGTGAACCACGTGTCGGTAGCACTATAAAATAATTGATGTGAACCACGAGCTGGTAGCATCGAGTGTGAACCACGAGCCGGTAGCACCATAGCGTTATGGTTAACCTTGGGAGTTTTACGCGTTGTTATATATATATTGTATACGTATAATGTTGTATTGACGTGATGTAGCTAACCTTCTGGCTGTAGCTTATTGGCATTGTTCGCAACGTTGTTTGCTAACTTACTATATTGTTGGTGTTGTTAGCTTGTGCTTAGTGAACGTACGGTATGCTAGGTTTAGCTTGCCTTATACTTGGATGCTTCGGTATGCGCTATTTGATTATTATTGTGGCGTGTCCATTTTATACATATATATGTATGTAGTATATTTTCACTCACTAAGCGTTAGCTTACCCTCTCGTTGTTTACATTTTTATAGATTGCATGGATGCGGTGGCTCGGGTAAGCGCGGGGACTAGTGGACTTGCGTAGTTGCTTTAGAAGACTTGCTTTTGGATTTGATTAGGATTGGGTAGCGTGTCCCCAATCCCATGCTCGGTCTATGTTTTTGTATAAACTAATGGGTCGAAATAGTCACTTATGGTATTTTGGGTCGATGTGGGCCCGGTGTCGTAAAACTCGGTTTTTATTGTGAAAAACTCTTAGTTTAAACTATTGTAATATATTGTGAAAGTGTTTTGGTTTAAAAGTGTCGGGAAGCGGGTTTTCGCCCGCGTGAGTTCGAAAAAAACTGATTAGAATGTTTTAGTACATCTGGACGCCGTCCCAGATGTCTGGACGCCGTCCCAGTCTTAAGAGCTGGACGCCGTCCAGATCAACTGTTTCAGAATTTTTTTTGTGTGGCACGTTTTCGGATGGTTAACGAGTTGGGTCGTTACAACAATAGACCACAAGATTTCATATTTCAATACACATCCCATACATAGAGATAAAAATCATTCATATGGTGAACACCTGGTAACCGACATTAACAAGATGCATATATAAGAATATCCCCATCATTCCGGGACACCCTTCGGATATGATATAAATTTCGAAGTACTAAAGCATCCGGTACTTTGGATAAGGTTTGTTAGGCCCAATAGATCTATCTTTAGGATTCGCGTCAATTAGGGTGTCTGTTCCCTAATTCTTAGATTACCAGACTTAATAAAAAGGGGCATATTCAATTTCGATAATTCAACCATAGAATGTAGTTTCACGTACTTGTGTTTATTTTGTAAATCATTTATAAAACCTGTATGTATTCTCATCCCAAAAATATTAGATTTTAAAAGTGGGACTATAACTCACTTTCACAGATTTTTACTTCGTCGGGAAGTAACACTTGGCCACTGGTCGATTCACGAACCTATAACAAATATGTACATATATATCAAAGTATGTTCAAAATATATTTACAACACTTTTAATACATTTTGATGTTTTAAGTTCATTAAGTCAGCTGTCCTCGTTAGTAACCTACAACTAGTTGTCCAAAGTTAGATGTACAGAAAAAAATTGATATATATTATCTTGAATCAATCCACGACCCAGTGAATACACGTCTCAGGCTAGATCACAGCTCAAAGTATATATATTTTTGGAATCAACCTCAACCCTGTATAGCTAACTCCCACATTACTGCATATAGAGTGTCTATGGTTGGTCCAAATAATATATACACATGGGTCGATATGATATGTCAAAACATTTGCATACGTATCTATGGTATCCCAAGATTACATAATATATTAGAATACATGTATAATACAATATAAGTTAGCTAAGATATGATTAATATAGATTTGGTACCAATTTTCACGTTGCTACAACAAGAAAAATTATCCAATCTTGTTTTACCCATAACTTCTTCATTTTAAATCCGTTTTGAGTGAATCAAATTGCTATGGTTTCATATTGAACTCTATTTTATGAATCTAAACAGAAAACTTATAGGTTTATAGTCGGAAATATAAGTTACAAGTCGTTTTTGTAAAGGTAGTCATTTCAGTCGAAAGAACGACGTCTAGATGACCATTTTAGAAAACAAACTTCCACTTTAAGTTTAACCATGATTTTTGGATATAGTTTCATGTTCATAAGAAAAATCATTTTTCCAGAAGAACCACTTTTAAATCAAAGTTTATCATAGTTTTTAATTAACTAACCCAAAACAGCCCGCGGTGTTACTATATCATATAGATATAGAACATGTGTTTAATTGATTTTAAAAGTCAAGTTAGAAGGATTAACTTTTGTTTGCGAACAAGTTTAGAATTAACTAAACTATGTTCTAGTGATTACAAGTTTAAACCTTCGAATAAGATAGCTTTATATGTATGAATCGAATGATGTTATGAACATCATTACTACCTCAAGTTTTCTGGATAAAGCTACAGGAAATGAGAAAAATGGATCTAGCTTCAAAGGAACCTTGGATGGCTTGAAAGTTCTTGAAACAGAATCATGACACGAAAAACAAGTTCAAGTAAGATTTCCACTCGAAATAAATTGTTATAGTTATAGAAATTGAATCAAAGTTTGAATATGAGTATTACCTTGTATTAGAAAGATATCTTACTGTAAATAAGAAAGATTTATTGAGGTTGGATGATCACTCTACAAGATTGGAAGTAAGATAGCAAACTTGGAAGTATTCTTGATTTTATGAAACTAGAACTTGTAGAAGTTATGAAGAACACTTAGAACTCGAAGATAGAACTTGAAGAATGAAAGTGTTTGTAGATGTTTTTGGTCGTTGGTGTATGGATTAGATATAAAGGATATGTAATTTTGTTTTCATGTAAATAAGTCATGAATGATTACTCATATTTTTGTAATTTTATGAGATATTTCATGCTAGTTGCCAAATGATGGTTCCCACATGTGTTAGGTGACTCACATGGGCTGCTAAGAGCTGATCATTGGAGTGTATATACCAATAGTACATACATCTAAAAGCTGTGTATTGTACGAGTACGAATACGGGTACATACGAGTAGAATTGTTGATGAAACTGAACGAGGATGTAATTGTAAGCATTTTTGTTAAGTAGAAGTAATTTGATAAGTGTCTTGAAGTCTTTAAAAAGTGTATGAATACATATTAAAACACTACATGTATATACATTTTAACTGAGTCGTTAAGTCATCGTTAGTCGTTACATGTAAGTGTTGTTTTGAAACCTTTAGGTTAACGATCTTGTTAAATGTTGTTAACCCAA